>NC_080595.1:83646817-84320984 GCF_027887145.1 Ammospiza caudacuta
CCTAAGATCTCTAGGGCTGAATTGTGTGCTTTAGGGCAAAAGGATACTCCACACAGGCAGGTCTGATAGCATCCAGCTGGCCCAGTGTCTGAGCAACTCTGAGCCACCAGCCGAAATGTGCTACCGAGAGAGACTCCAGTGTTAGGAGAGCAAGTTTGCAAAAGAGCAGTAGGCAACCTGATGAAAGAATTGATGTGAGTTGAAGGTCTCAGGACACTGACTTTTACTTGTTCCTGGGACTGAACAGATAAGATACAAATTCATGTAGCCTTGGAGTAATTGGTGTGAATGTAAAAAGCTGGATTAAGGCACCTAGCATTTTAAATAATACTTCAACACAGTCTAAATGTATATCCAGTGCCAACCTTTTTGTTTGTCTAGCTATCTGGAATGTATATTCCCCATATATGAATATATTTATTTTTAAGAGGGTTATTTTTGTGACTGATTTCTTAAAAACTCCCATGCTAACCTGTTTTCTTCAGCCAGATAACACAAGATTAGCATCAATACTTATAATGAATTTGGAGCATATGAAAACATATCAATGACAAAAGGAGAACAGATAATTTGAAAATATGTTATTAAAAGATTACTATCTACAGATAATCTGTTTTCAGCAATAGTGCAGTCCAGGTGTAGCAGATTTCAAAATAGCTCTAACATCCACTACATTTGGAGGGTAAGTTTTCAAAGGCATAAGAAATGAAAAGATCCCCAGATCAATTTTGCTGGGAGATGGGAAGCTGTCTTTATGTGTCTTTCAGGTTCCTGGAGATTTCCCACCTTCGTAGTTTACACTGGGGATGGCAGGTCCAGAAATTGTTCTGTAGCTGTGCTTTGACAGGCGCATTTCTGCCATTCTGTGTTAGGAGGTGTTGAAATGCTGCTGACTTGTTTGTCACAATATTACTCCTAATGCCTTTTAAAAATTACTGTGTGTTGTCTTCTCTCTCAAGTGATGGTGAATTAGAGGGGAAGCATGGAACTGAGGTATCTTTGCCTTTGCAAACAGCTTTGGTAGGAGGAAGGCAGGGTCTGTGATGGTTTTACATCATAAGGCTTGCTCCTTTTCCTTTGTCTTCATCTGAATGGAAATCTACAACTTCACCTCTCCTCAAAGAAAAAGACAACACAAAATGCCATCAGGCAAGGGGTTATGAATCTCTTCTCATTAGGCACCTGAGAAGTGAATTTTGAGAGCTTCTCCTGAAAGGATAGCCAGCTTTATCTGTGAGATAAAATGCAGCTTCTCTTCAGGAAGGACATCACAGTTCAGCTCAGAAGCACAAGCTGGAAAAGGCATACTGCACATGTTCATCATGTAATCTATCTCCTAGGATGCACAACTTGAGAAGAGTTTGTATGTCACTGCAATATGTCCCCTTGTTTATCTTCCAGACAGACTTCATGTATCATGTTGATAAATTGGGCAATGCACAGGGCCAGTTCCCTCCTACTGAGGTGAGTGGGAGCTGCATGGTGCCTGATACCAAAGCTAGGGAATTATTCAGATTGACTATCATAGCTGAGTGCATGCCAGGCTTGTTTTATTTTCCTTGACAGATCTCTTGGGAACTTGAGGATCTGAGGGGTGATTGAATTTCCACAGCAGAAGAAGGGAAAGTAGTACCACCTGCTCACACATGGGTGGCATTGGCAGTTTGGGGAGCAGCTCAACTGCAGGTGCAACAGGGTCTAGCTTCAGGGAAAACAAAATCTCCCTTTCTCTGCTGGAGTTATTGCTTAGGGTTTATCCTTTTTAGTATTTGTCCTGGAGGGTTGCTTAAGGCATTACTGTGACATAAACAATTATTAATAATGATTCAGCAACTATATCACCCTGTGTAAAAGAAAACAAACCCAAATAAGGCAAATCTTTTGCAATACTATTTGCAGTTTCCTACAGGGATTGTTATTTATCTTCTAGCCATAAAATAATTAAATCTTACTGCTTTCCAGTTGTGGAGGAGCTGAACACTGAGGATTCAATCCTGTATCTTTGGGACTCTGGGTCAAACATTAGGATAATATTTTACTAAAATGACTTTTATTTTTGTTGTTAGTTTGAATATGCAAACAAAACAATTTCAAGTGTTTTGATTCAATATCAGTGCAGTGAACAGCATTCATACACCTGGACTCTGCTGCACTTGTTCCTCACATTTGTGGAGTGAAACAGTGACCATTTTATTCACTGGAATCCAATATGTAGCAGTGAGCAGTGGGTCCAAGCAGCTGCTCTCCAGTGCACATCTCTTTGTGGAGCCCTTCTGCAGCACTGTTCTGTATCCATGTCTGTCATCTCTCAGGGGCTCACAGGGAGAAGACCTCATGTGCAGTCTCCTGCTGGGGGTTTCTCCCCAGCACCTGATGTTTGCTCAAGGAGCACTCCCTTTCCTAGTGCAGGCACAATATTGCTTCATGTGTTACATCAATGATTTGCTCCTTCACTGATGGATTTTGTGCTGTAATGGATAGAACTGTTCTAATGTAATGAATGCTGCTGATCAGTGGGCTCTGCAAGACTGTCTGGGATAGAATTCCACTTACATGTATGGGAAAGTGAAGGAGAGTAAATCTGGAGGGGTCAGGGTGAAGGTATACAGGGGTAGTGTGACTGTCTCCTTTGTCCCTGAGAGTGTTCTGGTAACACAGACATACCTCTAACTTCAAAAACTTCCCTAGTGTCTGACTAACAAGCACATTTAATTTTGCTTCAGTTCTATCAGAAAACAAGAAGGAGTTAACCCAAATGCTGTTGTCATGATCGTAAATACAACTTGGAGAAGGAAACAGCTAAGTCACTAAAACCTTCTGAATCCCATCTGGTGATCCAGAAAGAAAAGTGTGTGGCCAAGAAGAAAACAACTGTGTACAACAAAACACACATGAAAAAATTATCTCGAGAATGGGAAATGTTGAAGATAAAGAGAAAAAACCCAAGAGAATAGAAGCAAAGATAATAAACAGCCATAGCCAGACTCAGATGTTCTCTTTTCCATTTGAGGTGATTTACCAACATGTATTACCTCTCTGTAAAGGTATGTAAGCAGGTGTGATTCAGGATCAGTCCAAATGAAGCCTATTGTTTTATCTATATGAAAATATAGAAGTGAATAGCTTTATATGGTACTTGAATTATTAATTGCAAGGGATTGAATCCAACATATCTTAGGGATTTAGCCATGGAAATCTCACTGATCTTCAGTAGTACCTATGCACCTACATTCCTCAGGAGCTCTAGAAAATCTGTGTGTGTGTACTGGGCTTCAGGGAAAAGTCCAGTGCTATTGTTATAATGTGACAATGATTTTGAGACCCTGTAATGCACTCAATTTTATACAAATTTACACAGTAGTATTTTTCAGATCAGGGTTGTTGTCATTAAAGTGGAAAGCTCAAATTGGTGTGAATTACTGAGACTTAACATTGTACTTTGAGTTATGACTTTTTATATTTACATGAGTGTCCTTTGAGTCACATCTGGTTTTTGTGCTGTTTACAAACTGCTCTAAAAAGCTGAGCTGAGAATATTCACAGTTAGTTCAGCATGTCAAACAGAGAAATAGAATTTAGCTCTATTCTTAACCATGATTATTTATGTAGCAGGCGTGTTGGCCAACAAAAAAAAGAAAGCTGACTGGCATGAAAATAACCAGTCTGCTCATACATGAGATTTGCTTGCAGTGGTCCCAGCAGGAGCTTGAAAAGGACTGTGTAAATTGTGAAACACAAGGATGTATAGTTAATCCATGCTAGAAATGACCATTTGTGGGGATACTTAGCACTACAAATCTCACATGGTGATGAGGCTGTGAAAAGAAGAGCAGAAATCACAGACTGGGTAATGTTGGAAGGGACCACAGTGGG
Organism: Ammospiza caudacuta; assembly: GCF_027887145.1. Classification (NCBI taxonomy): domain Eukaryota; kingdom Metazoa; phylum Chordata; class Aves; order Passeriformes; family Passerellidae; genus Ammospiza; species Ammospiza caudacuta. Next base: position 83,650,691 of record NC_080595.1, read on the forward strand.
GCATCTGGTCCAACCTCCCTGCTTAGCAGGGTCATCCTGGACCACATTGCATAGGATTGTGTCTGGATAGTTCTTGAATATGTCCAGTGAGGAAGACTCCACAACTCCAGTAAACCTGTTCTAATGCATGGTCACTTAGACAACAGAGCTCTTCCTCATGTTGAAATGGAACCTCCTGTGCATCTGTTTCTGCCCATTGCATCTTCTCCTATAGCCCAGCACCACTGAGCAAAGCCTGACTTCATCCTTTGGTCACCCTCTCTTTATATACCTGTAGATATTGATGAGATCCACTGTGAAGAAGTGCATCTCATCAATATCTATAGGTATATAGATATTGATGAGAAGAAGATATTGGCCTCTTCTTCACTGTGAAGAAGAGGTCCACTGGTCCACTGTGGACCTCTTCTCGAGTCCACAGGCCCAGCTCCCTCAGCCCTTCCTCATAAGAGAGATGCTCCAGTCTAGTAATCATCTTTGTAGCCTCTGCTGGATCTGCTTCAGGAGCTCCGTGTCTCACCTGTACTGAGAGGCCCAGAACTGGACACAGCACTCCAGGTGTGGCCTCACCCAGGCTGAGCAGAGGGGAGGATCACCCCCTTCTACCTGCTGGCAATGCTCTTCCTAATAGAGCCCTGGAGAAATAAAGAAAGAACTCAGAATGCTACAGGAGCATGTATGCCCATGCTCTGGGAGCACATGGCTGTTGGTACTGAGGGTGGGCTGGTGCATCAAGCCACCAGTTTAACCTCAAAATGCAGAATAAATATAAGAAGACATGTAGCTGTATAGACTATGCACACTCAAAGATAAATTAATGGAAGATTGCATGCATTTAAAACAACTTACAGCTGGGAAATGAGGTAATCAGAAGTGTGAATGCATTAGTATTGTGAGATCCACAGGCCTTCATCTGTGGATCGCACAACACTAATTTATAATACAATAAATACAATACTGTTCCTGCAGACATATCCATTGGTGTGTGTGCTGTGAAAACTATTACTTAATCACATAATGGTTTTCCAAAGGGTGCCTACATTGGTTATTGAATGGTATGGAAGAGACTGATAAATGAGACAGATGATCAATAATTAGTTTCAACCCTTTTTCCTTGAGAAATGAGTATTTTGTTATTTTCTGTTGGCCAGTACTCTCTCTAATGACTTTAAATCTGTTGGACCATCTAATCTACACTTGTTGTGGGGAAGGGGGAAATAGTGTGTGTCCTCAGAACCTTGCTAGGTTGGCTCAACCAGCATATTAGGTATCAGAGAATCACTCACTCAGAATGAAGCAGGTTCAGTTAATACTGCATTTCACAGTCTATTTGTCACTCTTAGTGCTCCTCATATGCAGTCCCAGCAGCAGGCATGCACCAGATAAGGAATTTTCACAGTGCCATGAATTTTCTTTTGGCAACTGCCGGTCTTATCAACCAAGTACCTTGCAAATATAAAGTAAGCTTCACAATGATGAAGGGAGAGATAAGTGTTATTATCTCTTCGCTATGGAAAAGGATCTAAATATACAGTGCCACCAATTTTGTGTGCTTGTATAGTCATTTGTGTAAAATGGGACACAACTAGATTTTTCTGGTGTTCCAAGCACTGAACACTCTCAGAGAGAGCTGAAACAAGTCAGAGCCACTGATGGGAACATCCATCCCTGGGGAGGCAACTCTCAGTGCTGACATTTTGCACTATTTTGTTGTATGAGTGAGTCTCTGCTAGAACATGTGTGATTTTGTGTGACTTGTTCTTGTAAACTTTTTTGCCTCTACATAATACAGTGGACTCAGGTGAGGCTGGAAACTGAAGGAATTAGGAATAAATTACTGGTATTTCAACACAGAGTGTAAATTTTAGAAAGGTGAGAACCTTGGCATTGAGAGTGTGAAGAATATCTTACTCCACTTAGGACAAGCTATGATGAGAAGCAGTTTTCCCACTGTCAATATCTGACATTGTCTCTTGCTCTCTCTTGCATCCACCTTTCCCTAGCTCACATTTCTGAAGCCCTGCAAGCTGTTTAGTCTTCCAAGATCCATCTCACAATGCCAAAGCAGGCTGATGGAGTAAAGCAAAATTTTTCCTTTAGCACCTCTATTTCTCTTACTGTGTTCTTTTTTTCCCTTTTCCCCATGGGAAAAAAAATCTATATTATGAATATTTCTCAGACATCTCTCATGGTCCTGTCTAAGGGAAAAAGGAAGAAGAGATAAAACAGACAAAATATGAAAACTTTTGCAAAGATGAAACCAAGAGGGTAATTATTACACTAAGAATGCAGCAGTATGAATAGAAGGATAACTCTGGAACAACTTGCTAGTATGCCTATCTCCTTGATGTTGGAGGCTATTAATTTACTGAAGTGTTTATGGGATCAGAATATGAAATATTTCTCATATTTTGTCTGCTTCTATTAAAATGTCCAATTTGACAAGGTTTATTAAGTAATTTCTAATTGGTCTGATTCCTTTACATATACAATAGTGTCATCTATAAAAACTACTAAAATATATAAAATACACAATGTCTTTGTCTGAATAGGCAGTTAAAAGTTGCATTTTAAAGCTTATCTGTCTTGTTTTCTTACCGGAAGGTATGTTGTTCTTTTCATTACTTATATAGCATTCCATCACATATTGACTCAAATCAGAAAATTCATATAAAGTGTAACTCTATATTAAGTGGGAGAAAAAGAGACAGAAGACTGCAAAGGTTTTGTTAATTTGTGATGAAGTCAAAAGTCTTCTCATAAAGCTGATACTAAACTATTTTGGGTTTTAGATGTACATAATATTATGCAGTCAAAATGAAGGTGCCTTTTCCCATATTGTACCATTATAGACATAAATAAATTTTAAATATTTTATTTAATCTCATAAAATTAATCCAACAGCAAAACTGCAAAATTTTGTATGGCAACACAACTTTGTATTCATGGCTGATTTTTCCCCTTTACACAGAAAAATAATGTGGGTTGATGCAGTGTCCTAACACAATAGGGGCTAATGAATAGAGCTTACTGTGCTCAAGAGACTGCAGTTCAATTACTAGTGGTGCCAATCAAGTCAGAAATATTAACCATGGTAACAGCAGTTTTGAGTTACATGGAATGAGGCCGTGGCTTCTTGGGGAAGATCGCCTCTTGGGAGGGAAGGGAAGGTTCACGGTAAGAGCTGCAGAAGGTCAGAGATTGCTTCTTTATGGCAAGGGAGAGCAAGACAACTGATGCCACAGGAAGGTTTCTTCTGTTTTTGTACCTTTTCATTGCAAGTGCACCTGAGTTCTATGTAATTGTGACTAACTATGTGATCCGTGCATAACCTATAGAATTGGATTTCCTATTTATAAGTGTACAGCAATTAGTTAATCACATGAAAGATAAATTACATATCAGATTAGGTCCTAAGCAGGAGTAAAATGTTGCTGAAGTCAGTGTGACTAGGCTGAATTACACCAATTGATTCTGTAGCCTTTTATGAGGATTTACTCAATATAGTGCATTTGTTCTGCTGGCTGGTGATCAGAGTGAGGATCCCTTGATGTGATACAATGGCAGTGTTATGTATTAGTAGCATGAACAGGAAGCAGCTGGCATCCTGTTCAGAAAACAATCTCAATTTTTATTGCAGAGAACAATATTGAAAAACAGTGTGTGTGTGATGGGCCTAATCCTTAAAAATGAGTGAGTTTGGACTCTGGTCCCTTTAAATTGACTAGTCAGTTCTGGACTAAATCTGAATTCATTTCTTTTCACAGAAAGCTCTTCTGCTCTTTGTCCTTTGGAATACAGAGAAAACCAGCTAGAGCCCCAAAATGGCTTTTTTTGCACCTGCCTGCTGCCTCTCCATCTCTTCCAGCTGGTGAGTATGCTCAGTTGTGGAGTGCTTTTCACTTTCTTTTATTCATGAAGAGATGGCACATCTCTCTGGTCAGCATCCCTGAAACATTTTCTATTCTTTGTCTTGGATGCCATTAAAAAGCCAGCTACTAAGGATGGTTACTGTGTTGTTGGAACTTAGTGTTTGCTAACTGACACTTCTGTAAAAATTTAGGATGGGTTTCTTAAGAACTGCAGAGTAATAGCAACCTATAAATGAATTTGAATCTGAATGCAAAGTGGTGAAAATAGTGCATACTTGATGCCTTTTCTGAAGATTTTGAAACATACCGTAACTATCATGGTATCTCTGTAGGCTAAACCGGTGTTGTACTTGGACAGGGCAGCTGGATTATAGAGGTTTCTCTTGTGTAGTTCAGGCATCTGAAAAGAAGTCATCCTCATTTAGTTTCACCACTATAGGCCACTCTTTTAGTCAAGCACTGCAATCTGGAGGGATGTTTCACCTCAGCTATCTTAGAACTTATTCCAGATAAAGAGGAAGAAATGTCTCCAGAAATAGAGCTTAGGGACAATTTGTCAATGCATGTTTGGGCTCTAAAGCCAGGTGATATGAAGTGGTTTGATGAATGGATCTGACAAAATAGAAAAACTAGCAGCAAAAGAAGTGAGGGCAGGCAAGGCTTTGTAGTAACTGAGCCTGTCTTCGGCTGACAGGAGGTTGAATTTTAATTCCACTTTTAACTTATTGTCTATTTGAGACAGGGTAATTTTCCATTATTATCTCCTTTTTACCCCTCTTCTTCCTCTGTGCTTAGTCTGTTTAAGTACTGATCATTTATTTATTCAGAGTGGAAGACATTCCCTCTTTTCTCCTAGTGAAGATTGAATCCTGGTGTCTTACTAATAGTAGAAAATGTGAGCCATCTGGTTAAGATGTCCTGGTAAAAATGCTCTTAAGTCATTACTGTTTTAATTGCATTAATGACTATCAATGGAAGAGGATGAAAAGCCACTTTCATGTTTCTTAGAGAATGCCCTGACCACTGAGCTAAACTGTGATTTACTCACTGGATTCATAAATAACCAATAAATGTGAGACATCAACAGAAACAGATTGAGGAGGTTAATGTTTAGATTGATTTGCATTCTCTTGTTAAGGCACTCACTTGAAAAAAGGGAAGATTTTAACATAATATTCAGATCATGTTATGAGTTGTTCAGAACAGTGCCCGAGGCTAAGGTAGTCTACAGGCTCAGTAGCCACTAGGCTACTGGGCTATTTTCTTGTCAACTCAAGGAATATTGAAATAACAATAGAGATAGTCTGAATAATCTAAATGCCTAGTTCAATGTCTTTGGGCACTCTTTTTGGAGAAAAGTGGTTTGAGTTAAAATTGTTTTTAGTGAAGGACAGAATGGAACCAGTCTCATGTGTCTGGGTCAGGCTGTAATAATTGGAATAGAGTAAGTAAAGAGAGTGATAGTTAACAACATTATCAGCATCTAGCTCTCAAACCCTAATTGCACTTGTTCAGTGTAAATCCAGAAATAATTTCAGGATTCCTGAAATTATACTTCTTGGCAAATGCTGTGTGTTATTTCACCTGATCTTGATTTGTCACATAATCAGCCCATAGCACCTATCAAGTTGCTCATAATGGCTGCTTTAGTAGGCAATATGTGAAAATACAGGAAACAAAAATTTGGAAACTATGTACCCTAAATTGCATCCTTGGCTCTGTTGGCTTCATTGGAACATTCTGAAAGATCTTCTTTCCTTTAATTTCTATTTTTCTTCTTCTCTAATGAATCTTTATCAAATAATCTCAGCCATTTTGGCAGTATTCTCCACAGTAAAAGTTGTTAATTAGCAAATTAAAAGGCACCACCTCAATTTTTAAATTTTTTTCTCAAAAAAAAAAATGCAGTTAAAATAACTGTTTTTTGGAGCCCTTCCCCCTCATCTGAGTGCAAGTGTAGGAAAGGAAATCTGTTTAATCTTCACTCTTATACATTCCTGATTCACCTGGCTGCTCTTGGGAATTTAGGAGGAAACAGTTCAGCATGGCAGATGAAAATTACAAACTAAGTTTTATGCAATGTTTTAGGATGAATGAGACTCCACTGTTATTGTCCCTCACTACTGCCTCCCCTCAGCTCCTGCCTGACATATGAAGAAAAGTGCTAGCAAAGTATTTGTGCTAGAATATGGATTTAATAACAGCGTAACTGTTATTTCTGACCTTATAGCGAAAGTTAGTTGAATGATATTCAGGACAGATCTACGATCAACAGTATATCCTTTGTTATTAACAATATTGCACTCTCTATAATGAAAGAAAATATCTCCATAACAAGAAAAATTCCCAACAGGCGAACCAACAAAAGAACTGGAGAGTCTTAAATTGTTTTTCATGTATTTTAATTTTTCTTATTTAGAAAAGCTAGGATAATAGTTTCTCTTCAGAAAATGTTTACTATCAAGTAATATGAACTACTCAGGTATTTCCTTGCTGAAACCACAAGCCACGATGTGCAATATGATTTTGCTGGTCCTTTTAGATGATTGCAGGTTACAAGCTAACAATAGTGCACTTCCTTGTAAAAGATACTTTAGCTTCAATATGAGGTTTATCACTGCCTGGTATCTGAATGCTCACTGGCAACAGTCAGGCCAGAATGACAGCAATGCTGTGCTTGGTTGAAATATGCAGGATGTTCCCACGTATGGACCTAAGTTATTCTTTTAACAGGTAAAAGTGAGTTCTGTGGTACAAACAAAAAAGCCCATGAGCTTCACATAGGTGATACACCATAAACTAAGAGGCTGGAGAGCCTGGCCCTCAGCTGGCATTAAAAATGAAAGAATTACTGTCTCAAATCAGCATAAGGAGCTGAAGTGAGGCAGAGGCAGATTAGAAGAGTGTGGAAATGGGAATTGCCTTACGGCTTTGACAGTAATTTACCTGCACTGCAGCTATCTTATGAAAATGTCAGCACCTCATGTGAATGAGAATGCATGTCTCTAGAAGGGCAAACCACAATGTCTACTTGAGGCAGGAGTGGGAAAATCTGTGAGCAGCCTATATCTTACCATGTGAATTTCAGCTGAAAGGCTTTCTGCTCCAGAAGAAGCTCCTTGTTTTAGAAGACATTATTTTCTTGTGTCTCTATCTGAGTCGTTGTGGAGGTGACATAAACTTTATGTCTGGTCTGCTGCAGAGAACTCAGGACACTGTAGCCCAGAGGAGGAAAACTCTGTAGAGGACACAGAACAGCCTATGTATATCATCAGCTTGAAGAAGTTACCAAATGATCCCATTATCAAGGTGATATGTACATTAACACAAGTTTCAGCACTATAGTCTTTCCTATTTAATAGCTAAAAATAGAACAGAAGATAATTATCTAATTTGCTTCAGGGCAGTGAATTAGATAATGGAGAGTAAGCTCAGTGCAAAGAGTAAGTGCAATCAGACATCCATGTGCATGGAGACCTTTCTGCAGCATGATGTAACCTTGTTCACAAAGAGTAGATTCCTTAGTGCTATTATCCTGCTGAAGACAAAGAGTTAGCCAGGACGTTATTTTGTTATGTTTTTGTCTAGTTGTTGATCTTTCCAAAGAGACAGATCACAAGAATCTAGGTCTTGAACCACAATCTAGGTCTTGAACCACAATCTAGGTCTTGAACAACTCAAGAAGCATAGTTTGAAGAATTGTGGACGTGCATAAACTGTTGTAAATGGCAGGGGAATGATTCCATTTTTAGAAAAGAAATGTGACTGCCATTATTATTGTTTGTTTAAGAGTCCTGCAGTTTCTTCACAATTTGTACAGATGTGTTCAATTTCAGTCGTTTTCCCTGTCAGTTTTTCTGATACATGGTACATCATTTTCTTTAAGACACCTAAGCGGTGGTGATTAGTGGTGTGTGATGAATGAGCAAGGAAACTTTACTTTAAAAGGAAGAATTCTCTATGTGTTTTATATGTGAAAGTAAAATGTAGACTCTCCATTGTAAATTATATGTTGCTGTAGTTCCTGCTTCGTGTTATGTTGAAACACCACAGCCCAAACAACACTGAACATGTGTGATGGCTGTAAGATGTTAAAGTAGGAGCAGAGAGCCATATATCAGAGTGTCAACATCCTTAATATCCAGTCACTTAATCCCTAGCAGCCTCTGGTACAAGTTAGATTACCCTGGAAATATGTGTGCAGTCTCTCTCTTTTAGCAGGATGTCCATGTAAGTATGAGCTTTCTGATGTAAAAACGAAAAACAAACTGCATTTTAAAAGCATTAGCACTAATGTTGGAATGCTTTGGCTCATTTGGTTTACTGAATTTAAAATAGCTGTTGAAATGTTTAACTCTGCCATCTCTTAGTGACTCTGCAAAGGAAGAGTAAACTAAAATGTGGTTTTCATGTCCTTCAAGGTACAAGGACCTGGCTGTGAAGAGCAGCTAATCACTGACCTGCTCAAGCTGGAATATCAGGTTAGAAGGATTTGGAATTAGTTTCTCAGTAAATTCAGCAGAGCTGATCTAGAGATGCAAATGGCTGCTAGATGCATGTGCTCAGCAATGCCTCATTTCCATTCTGAAAAGTCTCCTATACTGACAAGTACTTTGAAAACAGCTATAGATGACTTTGGTGGTCATGCAGTTGTAGGTTAACACTGAAATATTTCTACATTACGTCCATGGAACTGCAAGAGTAACATGTTGTATGGATAAAAAAAGAGAGAAGTCAAGCTTTGACAAACTATACCCACTAATGAAAGGTAAATGAATTCCATTAAAAATTCTGAAGATCCATACTGGACTCCCACCCCTTTCCTTGGCTTGTTTCACCTTGCTTTGATTTCCTTTCTATTCAGAAATGAAGCAATTTAACAGAGATCTACTCCAAGATCTACTGGAGTTAACAAAATCAGAGCAAAAGATGTATCTCTCTGTATAGTGCTGTACTAAGGTTTCATTTATTCAATGAAACAAGGCGGGCCCAAAATTTCAGAGGAGGTGGCAAGAGGCTAATCTCTGTCTCTTGCCTTTACCAGTATGTTGAAATAAATATAGAAGCATTCCAGGACATATAAACATCCAGCTTGGTTCTCCCTAAACACAGAAAAATCTAACATTGATGAAGTTAGTAACAAATTAAGCAATATGACCTACTATAACCCATGTGGCTACCTTCTCTGGCTTAGATGCTTCTAGGATGCAGATGATGAGGAAAAAATGTCACCAGTTCTAAGAGATCAGTTGATTTGTATTCACTGGTGACTCATGGTCAGTCAATGGAAACATGGGACATAATCTGCAAATGAAATCTGCAAATATATTAAGAATTTTTCTATTACCTTCAAGTAAATTATAAGAGTGCAGGGTAATTTTGATTAATTTGAAGGGCAGCAATTATCCATTGGCCCTAAATGTTTGGGAACCATCTGCTGAAAGGCAGTTTGTCCCAAAGAAATGCTGCTGACTGAATCTAGAATATGACTGATAGTGAAAGAGTTTGTATTGTTTAGGGTTAAAAATCTCATGAATGACCAAGAAATTGAAAGCAGGGAGGACTCTGTATCAGAATTTCTGTCTGTGGGAGTAAAGAGAAAGGGAGTTAAAAATGTGGTCAACGAGGACAAAACTCACTGTTTGAGGGACTGGATACTACTAATAATACTATGTCATCTTGGAAAAATTATGTCAGTATTGGAATCCAGACAATTAGTCAGCTTTTCTGGCATTGTGATATTATTTCAGTCACATTACTTTTTGGGAAGGAGCTAGATTTATGGTGTCAGCATCCATTTTCTTGGACAACTAGAAGAATACTCATATGTCACTTCATTTTCTCCTTTTCTTTCTCTGAAATGTCAACATGTCCCTAGATGAAGTGCTTTAGAGGGAGGCCACTGTGAGGCTGCACTGTGATAGTAGACACATATGTGGAGTTAGTACCACAGAACACCCATTATTACAGCTACTTGGGCTTCTCTTTTGAGAACAAAAACATCTGCCTAGAATATGCCCCCAGCTTTCTTTTTCTCTTTTAAAAAAAGATTATAGAAATAGTGTTGGCGAGCAGTTCCTCCAATGACATTATTAATGTGGGTTTGTTCTTTTTTCCATGAAGAAAGAGATTGTGTGCACCTTTCTTTCAGCCTTTTAAAACTACTAGCTTTTCTAACACTAAGAAAAAAATGCATTCATCATTTGTGATAAACCAAATTTAGGCTTAATATGAGTTACTCCTTGCAATTAGAGACAATATAAAGGTATGTAGAACTATAAAACTGCCATGCACAGCATTGTAGTCTGGCTTCATGTAAAACATGGTCTTGCTAAACACTGAGTTATATTGACAGTGGAGCTGAGATGCCTTGCAATCAGGCATTATTTGATCAGGCAGTTCTTGTTGTATTGTACATAGATACAGAGTTTCTTTAAATACAATAAATAAAAGTAAAATCTTACACAAGGCAGCACAGCTTAGTAATTGCTGTTTTGGAACTCACATCGCTGCAGTTATTTAGCTCAGCATTTCATCTCCAGCTGCAGCACAATTTTTGCCAAATATAGATAAATGAAGTTAAAGTTATTGGCAACGACTAGTTCTGTATCCCTGCTTTGAGTTCATAGATTTCATAGGAGAGGCCTTCCTTTATTTTTGTAGCAAGCAATTGTTTTGAACTCTGAACTTCTTCACGTTCCAGCACAACACAGTATTTTCAGTTCTACTTTATCAGGCAGATACTGGTAAACAGAAAGAATGAGCAGGTTCCCTGTTTGAGAAATATACCACATGAAACATGAAGGAGGAACAAACTAAGAAACTGAACCTCACTCAGCATATTTTAGGAGTTTAATGTAATTTTGATGTGGAATTTGCAGCCAGGGCCTTTCAGTGTGGGATATCTAACTCCACAGTGTGCAAATGTTATTACTCTCCATGTTGTATGAGGTGACCTGGTAGTATGGTCTGCTGCAGACCCTCACTGAAAAGTCACTACAAACTACATAGAGATGACTTTCTGGTTTCTTTAGACCTTCTGTAGAGTAAAACTTCTTTAATCAGAATTTAATAAATGAGACAATACAAATAAATGATGGAGATATTATATTGAACGTATTCTAAATCACTATAGCAACATTATTGAAGAAACTCAAGACTTTTAAATTTAGACATATACTTTTGTTTCTTTCAATTTATTCAATTCTATTTCCTTCTTGCTCTTGTGAAAACATATTGCCACTTTTACAGCTGTCTGGTGTTTATCTGTAAACAAGTAATGGGGTCAGGGAATGCTGGTGTTTCCCTCTGACCCACCTGGCAGCTTTCCTTTGATCTGTGATCCCTTCTGTTAAAAGGGAAATGAATGTCCTACTATCCAGAATGCAAACTCATGGAGCTTTGGTTTTGAATGGATATGCACGACAAAACAGATCTCAAATACTGCTGTGAAATAATGCTTCCTTCTTCATGTCCAAACACTGGCCTGGAGTTTCTTTCCACAGAGTTTCTATACTAAAAGCACATGCAATTCTCTTGTCATATGCTACTTTTGTTGTGATTAATTCTCTTGTGACCATAGCTTCAGAAGTAGTAAATTCTAAAATTATATTGGGAAGATGCCTGAATTTTGCCAGTGAGATTTCAAAGGAAAAACATATTTTCAAAATTAAGAGAGCAAGCATTATTAATTTTTTTTTTTGTCTGTGAAATTTGCCTGATTCATTCAGAGTGACTGGTTTCAGTTAAAGAATAGGCTTCTCCTTTTTGTGATTTCTCACCAGCTTGACTTTTTCTTGTGAGTTTCACTTCACAGATCCTATGTTACCCCATTTTCCAAATGGTGTGAAGTTATAGGCTTTTAAATGGTAAAAAAAATACCCCAAAACCAAAAATATGTAAGCTGTGTAACAAAATAATTGCTGGTGATCACAGAGTAGCAAACAAAAATCAGATATTGGTATTTTCTTCCATAATATAGAAGAGAGCAAATGTTTCATTAGCTAATACAGAATGATTATCAATAGATATTATGGAATGATCCACTTTTCAGATTGCACTGATTGAAATATTACTTTAGAAGAGTTCAGCTAAAAACATCCCCTATCTCTTTTGAAATTCACGGGGTTCTCACAATGTATACCTTCTTACCATGCTATTAATATATTATTTTATGCAGCACTTTTTAACTGAAAATTCTGAAGCATATTACAAGAAAAGTGGATTAGAAATGATGACTTTTTCATATAAGAAATGTTGATGAAAACAATATTTTTCACTTTTAAAAATATCTTACAAAAAAAATAAAATTTCTTTTAAAGACAACATATTTTTCCTTGAATGCTATTTTATGGAAAATATGGTACTGTTTTCCACTGAGGAAAAGAAAAAATAGTTCTCCTTCAGTAGATGCACCTAACACAGCAGTAAATTTCCAACACAAAATTCAGGATTATTTTAATTAGGAACACTGTTTAAGCCTCATCTTCTCCCTGTAATATGCATTTTACAAAGGAGTGGATAGAGATATTACTGGTTCTCCAGGCTTATAAGGTGAATTGTGCAGTCAAAACAGAACAGCATGTTTTACATCCCTATCTCCTGTTCACAGTACTAAAGCAGCTGAAAATTGGAGTTTTTCAATATGGAGAGACCCTGGAGCTTTTCCCAGTATGATTCTCCTTTCTAATGAGAGCAACAAGTAATAGCAAATAATAGTTTTGATGTTCCAGCCAATTTCTCTAGGATTATTATTTCTGTTACTGGTATTGCTGAAACTTCTCACCTTTGAACTTAAAAAGCTTTTTTTTCTGAATACTTTACATGGAGTATAACTCCAACTAATGCAGCTGTCTCTAATTTATACCAATGGATGAGGTAGATAGGGATCAGGCTCTGTACTAAAGAGGAGATATTTCTTTGGGCTGCATGTGTATCTCTGGTTCCTACTGTCTCTCATAGGTTGAACTTCACTGCTTCAGATAACTGTACTTTGTCATGGCTACTCATACATATTACTGCCCATGGGATCCAGAATATATTTTGTAATATTTTGGTCTTTCTGGTTCTATTGAGGAGGGCATAAATCCATGGTGTCTATGTCTCTGCCAAAACCCATGTATGGCCGGGCTCAGCTTGGTGTCTTATGGTCAGAAGGCAAATTTTCACAGTCAAATGTAACCATTTCTCATCCTGGTTATTTCCCTCATAATTAATCAACCTGACTAGAAGGCTGATCTGGTCTCATCTGCTACATAGCTGGGAAGCAGAGAGCAAAACCAGAACCTTTTTGATATGGAGGCTGCATTCCTTCAGCATGTCCCTCTTGAAGAGCAGTTTAAACAGGGTCTCTTGTTTGAACACACAGGGCTCACCTCCCCCTTTGAGTGACATAACAGCAGCATGATGTGAAAATAAAGTGAAAAACTCTCAGGAAGATTCCTCTTCAAAGCACACGTGCTCATACAAATGCACACAAACGAGCTCGTTTGCACACTGGGGCAAATGCAGGCATCTGCTCACGCACGGACTCACACCCTGTCACATTTGGCTCAATAGCCAGCGTGGTTAAATAATGTCAATAGCAGAAAGCCTTACAGTGCTGACACTTCCTCTGGCTGCAAAATATTTACTGTTCCTTTAAAACTGTGAATAAAAAAGGTCAGTCTGTATACTGAACAAGGAGTTAAAAAAAAAATCCTTTTTTTTATTAGAAAACACTTGAAACTTATCATGCGCAGCAGATGGGAGTAGAAAATGCAGCTTGAAGACAGTTATATAAATATATCCTTGATGTCTGTTTTGCTTTTCAATTTGCAGTGAAAAGTACAAAGGTAGAGTAGAGCGCCAGTCAGGGCTGCACTGTGTCTCTTGATATCCATTCCAGATGTTGGCTAGACTTTGTGGAGCCAGGCTTATGGCACTGAGGCTGGAGCTAGTTGTCTTTTCCTCCAGGTGTGATGCTTCATGCTGATCCCCCCACATGCTAGCCTGTCTTATCCAAACAGTCTAAGCTCTGTGACAGGCATCTACCACCTTTTTGACCAAAATTCACCTCCCTTCCCCCCCTCAACCTCAATGCTTTCCACCCACCCCAACTTCTTTCAGCTTGATGGGCTCTGCAGACAAGCCCACTTGTCCCTGCCTATCATTCTGTCACTTCAAAAGCAAGTCCCCCTAAAAAAATGAGCTCTGACGTGGTTCTCAAATAATGTTAGTCAGTTAGTAGCTGCTTTGAATATTCCTCTTTGTGTTTTGAGAGTGTCTGGAGGTACTATTTGACACTGAGTATGTCTGCCAAGCCTCTAATGGTAGTTCTCTGTTTGTGCATGCTTGTAAAGGATTTTACACTGTAATATTTTAACTCCCTGATTAAACATTGCTAAGCACAGAAGTATATCATAAATCTCGCAGGCGCCAACTCCATTTATCTGAATGTTAGTTACTGTCTACGGTGGGTAAACAAATTACAGCACAGTTTATTACAATATATGGGGCCACGATGTAGCTCTATTAATATCTTGTACCCCCTGGAAACACATCGTTGGCTCGCAGTCTGAATTTTTTCTCCCGAACAATTAAAAACAAATTCTGAATGGAGGGTGGGAGGGTGTGTGAGAGGGAGGGGGAAGCATCAGGCACTTCCAAGGGGAAACTTGCTGGGAGTAACAATAATGAGCTGCAATATCAAATTACTACTATCCTGGGTTTGAGGTCAGTACATATTGAGTTAGTTGTAAGATATTGAAGTAGAAACTTTTCTAGTTTGGAATGCATTAATAGTGCTAAAGCTGCCAGAAAAATATCTAGAAAACATTTGAGTTGGAGAGGGCAGAAACAAAGAAGAATGTTAATAAGCAAGAGCATTGGAGTCCTTTCCTTTCCCAGCTGCATGCAACACATTTGCAGGGATCATTCCCATTGCTGCTAGCATGTTTGAGGTGCATGGAACCCCCACTTCCAGACGGGAGATCAGCACTGGAGAGGCTGGAATATTTCCACATCCATTTACAAAAATAGTCACTTCTAATTTTTTATCAGTTTTCTTACCCCACACAAATAATCCCAGTTATATGAATGTGTAGCAATCAATGGAAGCTCTGTCTTCTCAAAGTGCAGAATAAATGACAGAATAAAGTAGGAATTCTGTTGGGAGGCTTCTGGAGGGACAAGTTTAATGCCTTTTAAAATGGTGAGTGATATGTTTCAGTCTAGAAGTGGGAGCAAAGAAGGAAGTGTTATAAGTTTTAAGGAAATTCATAGCAACTACTAAAAGTAATTTCACTACTGAAAGAAACAAAATCAAGATAAAAATATTATGTGTAAATCCCTGTTTACTTTTGATATTATAAAAGCATCACTGCTACTTGTCCTGCAGCATGAAGTTGTGGCAAACAGGCTAACTATTAATGCAGCTATCAGGCTGTAGATTACTTGTAGTGGTGTAGTCATGATAGAAAAATAAAATAAAGGGATGTTCCTTCCCTAATTCTGCTGTGATGCTTGCAGAGGCCTGAAATTTCTGATACAAGCGGACAACCCTGACACCATGTTCAGTGGGAGCAGGAGCAGCTAGCTGCTATCTCCCTTTCAGGAAACCACAAAACACCAACATTTTACAGACTGGAAAAGAGTTCATTATTTAGAGGGGCAGGGCAGGATAATATTCTGATGTTCTTAGCTGGGCTCCAGTAACCAAAAACACAAACACCATCCTTCATAAAAGCAACTGAAACTTGGTAAAGATAGAAATCCAAATATTTTTAAAGTTTTTACATATTGTCAATACTGTAAATCATCATATAATGTTGTATAATAACTAATGAAAATATGTCTGTAACAAATAAAGTTAACACCACAAACTTTCACTTCAGGAATTTGTCTTCACATCAGGAAAGAAGTGAGGCTAAATTAATTGCTAGCCTTTTTCTACTAAAACCAGTACATTTAGGCCAGGGCTGAACTCAATTATGAGATTCTTAAAGAAATGCAAGTGCTACGTTTGTGTCAGTTTCTAAGATCTTGTTTATATACATACTCATTGCTTGATTCAACAATGTGTTCAGCATTCTGGCCTGACCCACCAAAGCATTTAATCACATGTGCAGGCATGTAGGCCATTTCTTTCACATCACTTAAAATATTTACATGCCTAACCTTAAGCACATTGAAGGGCCAAGCCTGCAATGGGATTTATTTAAATGAAAGCCATGCAACAAAAGCAATGCAGTTTGCAAAGCTACTGTCAGGACCTGTACCACCTCACCACAGCAGAGGGAACCTGAAGGTGCTGGGCCCCACTTTCCCATGCTACAATTGACTCCATGCAAGAAAGGAGCTCCAAGGATCTCTCACAACGTGTGTAGGACACAACTCTTGATCACTGAGGTGGAAGGTTCAAGTAAAGTATGTCCTGACTTTCAAAAGATTAGGAACATTTTAAGAATAAAATTTGATTCTGCACCCTTAAATACTTTGGGTAATCAAACCAAGACTTTAGAAAGTGTTCTGATCATAGAAGGACTCACCCTACACAATCCTGTGAAGTAGAGAAGTGTTTGTCAGAGAGATGGGAAATAAACCAAAGTGTAATTTCCTGTGGTTGAACATTTGCACCTCAACTGGAACTGATTAAGAATGTTGCATTCAGTAACTGGAAAAAGAGGGGCAGGCTGGACACAGGCCTGTAAAATTTTTTTTTGAAAACTCAGTTGCCGGTCTCAGCAACTCTGTCAACTCTCAGTTGACTAGTCTCTCTGGAGACATCAGAAGATATTTTGTCAGAATCGGAGAGGTGGGAGAGTAGGATAAGAAAGATAGGAGGAGTAATGAATCTGACAAGGGAGAATAACAAATCAGGGCAGTTGAGTGCAGGAAAAGGCTTGAAGTGGGAAAGCAAGACACAGTGTGTATACAGGCTTCTCTCTGGAAGAATAATTGGATAAACAAGAAGATAGGCCAGCTGCCATGTTGGCATCCTCAAGAAGCTTCCCATTGCAGGTTATGAAGAGTCACTGAAGGGTTTCAGGGTCCTGGAGAGAGGAAGGAAAATGTCATGATGAATACTAAGGTGAGCAAGGAAAGATAATCAAGGTCTTCAGGCTATCTTAAAATAGGAGCTTAAAAGGAGCTGGAGGAACCAAGCAGGAGGAGCTGATACTTGGGATAGTGTGTTGATGCACATCCTGGGGCATCCAGGGGTGCAGACCAAGAAAATGGCTTTGTTCTGAAACTGCAACAGTTGTCAGGTAAAGGAAATGAAAAGCTCCCAGTAAGGATGGCTTCATCCTATGCTATCTAATCAAGACATTTTGGAGGAAATGAAGATTGGGAATGACAAATGGCAGTCCTGTCGGATTGATCAGTTGTAACACAGATAATTTTGACCCCATTTTCAAAGATGTAAAAGAGTCTTTTAAGACTCTGATCCATCTTGTGAACCTAAAGTTTGGGTGTCGTTTATGGTATAGAAAGTTGATCTCTTGATTTCATATTTACAGATTCAACAGCAAGAGACAAAACTATCAAACATCCAAAGAAGTTTAAATGACTTTGTGAGCAATTGATGATTCTGCTATTCTTTTTACAGCATTGAATGGTATAATCATGGACTGGTGAGATTGATGAAGATTATCAAAAGGATTGTAATGTTTATTGGTACTATAATATTAAACTCTGATCTGACTATATACTGGATTTTTGTGAATCTGCACCAAGCATGTTAACTGGCAAAAATATTTGATGCACATTGTGTAAATATAATTCCAAATGTCATTGTCAAGTTAACAACGGTTTGTATTTGCAATGAAAACACTATTGCTTTAATTAAATCAGGGAACAAACCCTGGTAATACAGGATCTGAAGTTCAAGCCTAATTTATATCACTTTTGAGTTTTCAAGTGCCATGAGATTTTTTGGCATCTCTCACAACAAAATCACATTGGGGGTAGTGTATATCTGACTCAAATCTATGTTGGTTTTTGCTTAGTCAGCAAAGGGATTTTGGATCAAGCTTTTGAGCATATGCACAATTTGAAAGTTACATTCATAAATCTTTTCATTGCTACTTTCCCAGAGGTTTTCTGCAGTAATGTTGAGTTTTAAGATGGGAAGAATCAAATGAAGTAATAGGCAAAATTTACTTCAAGTGTAGTGGCCTGCATGGTAGAAAGCATGGAAACGCTCATGAGAGAAGGAAATTAAATGAGCCCATGGTCTGAACCACAGATGTAGTGACCAGTTAAAATCCTGAGCAGAAAATCAATCAAGCAGTGTTAACCACAAAGTTAGAACATCTGGCTTATGAAGTCACTTATCTACATGGCACTAGAAGGTGGAATGATGTAATAGACAAAATATCATATTGTTTTCCTAGCACTTGTACTTTCTTTAACCATCTACTTTTCACTGCTCTTTAAGGAAACTCCTAGATGGACCTTGGGTTTGATTTCTGTGCTGTTCTCGAGGTCTGACCTGGGAGTCCCTGTCACACAGATCTTTTCACAGCATTTGGTGACAAACATATTTGTGGGCAATTGCCCACAGCTCATGAAACTCAGCACCAGCTTAAAAAAATCTGGAAGAATAATTTACATAGATTAATTAATAGCTGGGAATGCTTCCTTATTTTGAGAATTCATTCAGTGTCTTCATGATGAATTTTCTACAGATTAATTTCTTCTATGACTTTTTCTGTTGAAGCTCCACCTGTATTTTCCAGTGGTTGTGATCTTAAATGTTTGTAGTCTTCAATCAACATCCTTTTGTTTTTTTGGTTTATTTATTTTTTTTAATTCAGGATTTTAAATTCTATGCCACCTGAGTTCTGCTCATGCTGAATGTTAAAAGATGACAAGTTGATTGCATGATACAGATCTTCCGTAATTTCAGTAAGTTTCCAGAGGAGAACTGTGTCTTTCTCCATGAAGATACAGGGCACTCCAGGCACATTGAGAAAAACACCCAGCACCAGTGGAGAAAGGCATTAAATGCTGTTCCACTGGTGCTGTAGCAATGGGTGTCCCCAGTGCCTGCAGCCAGACTAAGGGAGGGAATCTGCCTGCACCTGTGATCCATCTGGTCATGTTTTCACATGGCCATGAAATGCAAAAGTTGCACTAAGTGGGTTTCCTGCTGCACTCAGGGAGTCCATGGACTGCTTGGATCTCTGATGGATGCTTTAGAGAAGGTCAAAAAGGCCCCTCTCTCCATCTATTGCACCTTGGGATGCTTCCCAAGAGCAGTCAAAATTCAGGCCTCTGTGAAGACTGGCTGTTGTGAAAGGGAGAGCCTGTGACAGAAATACTCTTGTGACTTATAACAAGGGGAGCCAGTGTGCTAAGAAAGGAACACATAGCTGCAGGCTAGATGAATTAATTTTGCTAAGACTGTGTGTGTCATAGCCTTGATAAAGCTCAGTTCTCTTTGTACATTCCAAGCTGCTGTGTTTGGGTAATATTACAAGATATCTAAATGTTTTAAGCTTTCTTATGATTTAGCCTCAGTATGATTTAGCCTCTCTTTCTGGCAGACTTCTTTGATATGTTCTTTATCTGCTGTTGTTTCAGAAAAGGAAGACTCCTAGAGTCCATTGCCTCCTCCCCTACTTCTCCATGAATATAATTTCCCAGAACTCCCCATTATGGTTGACATAAACTCACAGTTTATTTTCTCAAAGATATGAAACAGCTGAGGTGAACAAATGTGTGATAAAGATTGTGTCATTTTCCATCAGCTAGCATTAGAAGCATACATATGTGGACAAAACATTTCCACATCCAGCCTTCTGCTTAAGTTTCCTTTTTACCTTGGATGGTTCTGTCCTTTGGTCAGGATTTTCTGGCTTGTCCATGGCATTTCTCCAGTTCCAGGTCTGAACCACTTAGTTTTTCTCTGTCCTGTCTGCTTCCTCTGTCTTTCTTCTGAAGTAATCTCAGAGGAAACAACTTCTTTAAGTCCCTTGCTATACCTCAGGTATCTTTAGATAAGGTGTATCAGATCTGCTTCTTGGTAACTAATCTGTAGTTCAATTACTATCTTTCCTGGGAATCAGATTTGAAATAACCATTTGCTCTGGATAGCTGCCACCTCTTATCCAAGTGTGCTCCATTTAAATGGAGGATCATCAAAGTTTAATGGCTCAGTATTTTTAGCCATGAACCAGGTGCAAGCAACTTTTCTGTCACCTACTGTGGGTTTTATGTCAATATGGAAGAAAAGGATCAGAAGGAGCGGAGCGTGCCACATTCCTGCTGGAACTTACATCCTGACAGATGTCCATAAGATTCCAGTGTCAAGAAGAAATCATAGTAGAGAAATTCCCCAAACTCTCTCAATCTGAAATGCTGTTTCACCATATGTCTTGTTATAATTAGCGCTAGTAGGATGCATGTATTCCAGATCTGAGTTGATAAAATATATTCATTTTGATAGGATGATTTTATAGAAATCTAAAATATTTTCTGCCTGAATGTGGAGTGCAATGAGTGTGGAATGCAACTGTCCTTGCCAGAGATCTGCAGTCAGTCTTTGAGGTGCAAGCACAGCCACAGGAAATAGTGCCTAACTTCACAAAACACTGTGATCTCCTGTGGCTCTACTGTATTTCCATCCTTGCCAGCAGGTCTCTGTCTAGGTCCATGAGCCAGGAACCGGTCTGGGTCCCTTCTACTGCCACAGTGAGAGAGCCTGTCTGTTGCAGAATTGATTATTGCTTGCTTCACAGGAACGTGCCTGTTCTTTATTTAACAGCGAGATGAACCCTACATATCAAACTATAATTATTTTTGGGTGAGATAGAACAGTTTCCAAATTAAATTATGTATTACCTAATCATTATATATGCCTTACACTTGAATGTGTGCAAAGCATAGATGCAAGCTGGACAGACAGTCTGTGGACTCTGTAGATTGGAATTCACATATTTTTTTGTATACAAGGTTTGAAAGGAATGAACTTCAGATATTCTGGTTCAGGAGGTCCAAATTCTGAAAAATATTTAATCTAGGATTGTAGTGGAAACATATTGACTGAAGAGACCAGCTAATTGTTATCACTGTCATTCTTATGTAAGAAGTGCCTTCGGCTGCTATGTGAAAGGAATTAGAACATAAATTCTTGACAACTTTAACACATGCTACCTGAATACCCATCTGCTTAGCTTAAGAACTAAAAAGGGGTTCATTAATGTAGTATTGAATAAATTAAACGTGCCGCTATATGTGTTGAAACGTGTTACAATATTTAGCACTGTTTCCTTTTTTTCTCTTTTTAAAAACTGTATCTTAAAAAGCCGGCTGTATTTTTCATATGAAAACCAAACAGCAAATTGGATCTGCATCTAACAAAAGAAATTCATGTTTTGAAGTTTCCAAGTGGTGGCTGACCACTCATACATACGGACTGACTAGAAATGTTGCTTAGAAACACCACGTTATCAAAGAGAACCCAACATCAGGTTGGAGTGCTTCCCAGACAGCCGGTTCGTGGCGATAATTTGCAATGGAAAATTCTAATATCTCTTCCAACAATTCTTTATTTTCTAGATCTTCTTACTTTTCCCTCTTGAGATTATTTGTCATTAGACTTTACAATTTTCTTCCAAACTCTGATTTGGAAGATAACATAGAGGTGTGTGAACTACATTTATGGATTGGTAAGTCCTTCAGCAAGAATTAAGAAAATGTTGTTCAGCTGAGTAAAATATATGGAAAATTCATCCTGAAGGAACTGCAGTGTAAATTAGTATTTCTGTCATGAGAACTGACTTAGCTAGATGTAAATATATTATTTCTCCCGTATATATTAATAGTAACTCCTTGTTGTGGACTTTTTGTTCTAAACATAAAAAAATAATTAAAAAATCTGCACAACCACCTATTACCTATGCACAATTACCTATCTAAACCTTGCAATTATCTCTTGTGTAGAACAGGAGGGTGATTTTATATTTTCATAGAGAAGTTATCCAAATAGGGCTACTGAAGAGCTGCATTTGTCATGTCCTGTGCAAACAGTAAGATTGAACAGATTCCCCTCATATTCAAAAGCAATTTTGTATTGCAGTAGCCTGTGGTCTGCTCCTCTGGTCCCTTCCAGGCCCCACAGCATCTGTTACTCCAACCACCACAGCTGGAGTTAGAAGGAAATGGGTCACACTGAGACATATGGAGAAAGGTATCTCCAGGCAAGTTGGGTCCAAGACTGTTTAAGTATTATGCATTATTACAGCTTCAATATAAGTGGTTTTGTGTATATGTGTACATTAAATCCCAAATCTTGTAGAAGACAATTTGACCCCTTTCCCTTAGAATAACAGTTTCTAATCCATATCTGAGCACCTGTGTTGACCCAGGGGGAGGAGTGCCATCTACTGAGGCTCCCTTGAGAGATAGCATTTCATCTGCCAGGGTTTCTTTGAAGATCTTCAGGGGAAGTGCCCAACCAGAGTACAGCAACTCCTCTTTTTCTTAAGAAGAAACATTTTTATGGAGCATACACTGTAAACTTTTGGATTTCCTCGGAAGGTCTTACTGCCAAACCCAAGTCTCTTTTGTGTTTACCTACTTGTATTTTTAATTTTATTTTTTTAAAGTGAAACATGCAAAGTAGTGCCACATTAGTATTAAAGCTGGTTCCCTGATCAAATTAGGGGGTGACTCTCAGTGAGACTTTTTCTTTCCTATCTTAAAATAAGGCAGTTCTCTTCCTTGAAGTCACCATTGAATCATGTGCAAACAGACCTCTGCTCTATTCTAGGCCTTCACTTGCATTTCAAATTTGTTTTGTAGAGCAAAATAAAAATTTAAGTTTTATAGCCAAACATGAATGTAGAGAATAGCAGAATTTTGTACTTGGGGGGTTTAACAGACTGTAGGTCCCATGTACAATACATTGTGTTTTCAAGGCCATCGAGGGCCATGCATTTCCCCATTGCTATAAGACTTCTGACAATTTTAGTGCACTAAGTGCAAACTCAAACTTTCAGGTTGCTTACAATATAAATGTCCCTTGCTAGAGATATCCTGCATGTGGGAAGGTGAAAATGAGTTGTGAAAACAGAGCATAGAAAACGTAGATGACAACAGAATGTGAGTGAGAGAGGTGACACAAAAAAATATTAGAAAAATGCAGATCCACATTTAAGATTCTGTATACTCTAAACTACTAAAATGAAGCTGGTACAGACTATATTCTTGATTCAGCTATTTTAATGTTTCTAAATTAACAAGGGGAGATGAGTTACCTAAGGAGAACAGTCAAAAAGGCGTCTGTCCACACAGGTCAGGAGGCCCCACCTTTTCCATACAGCTCTCATTTTGTCTCCAGGGTCTAAGTCCCATGGCCACAGAGGAAAATGAAATCTTTTACATTTTTAGTTTTCTTATTGCCACACAGCTCTTGTAGCCCACTGTGGGTAGCCCAGCATGAGCAGTCACTGCCCTGGGAGCACCTGCTGTCCTTGTGGAGCTCAGCTGTAGGGTGATGAGCAACACTGATATCATACAGGCCCCTCTATCTGGCAGCCAGCTTGAATCTGATCCTGTAAATGTCACAGAAAGAGCTGGGAATTGCAGTAGACATGAGGATACTTCTTTTCTCAAAGAAAATAAAGCAGCTGGGGTATATCTGAGTGGAGATGATTTCATGATATAGTACTTTAAGCTCACACTCCCCACCTTGGTGCAGGTCAGTTTGAAGCTGCAGGATTCAGGATAGCTTCACAATCTCATGTAGTGCAGCAGTCAGTGTAGTGTGGGTCTGGGATTAGTGGTGTGCCAGCTGTTGTGGTGCTGATTCTGTTTTGCTTCTCCCAGATGAAGCATGGATCCCTTCATAGTGTTGTGCTGCACTGAAGGAATCTTCATCTTAGAGCAATATTATTTCAGGCCCCTTTGTCCTGGCTGGATGTCATGAAGTAACCATGTCTTAGGTCATACTAAGGAGGGGTTATCCACTCAGGAAAGAAAAACCATCAGGCACACTTTAGAACACCATTTATCTTGCTCAGGTTCTGGTTTTTACCCCTTACTCAAGGCATTTCCAGTGAATCTTTGGTATCAAAAATTTACGTTAAAACAAAACAAACCCCAGACATTTAAAATAATGCACAAATGCAGAGGGGATAATTGGGATCTATGTAAATTAAGATGCCAAACAAAGACAAAGAGACAAAAAGCCAACTGATGGTAGCCTTGCTCACAAGAGGTAGTGTGTGTGGCTCAGTCCTGAGCACAGGATTGCAGCAGCTGTGGCTGTGAGAGCTACAGCCCTGCACTTCCCATGGCTCTGGCCCCATCCGCTGGCATTAAATAGCTGCCTGCTGCTGCTGCAGATTGATCTGTCTCTCTGGTGAGGGTTAGGGCTGCTGTCAAGAAGTGGGGCTTAGACATTTTCATTTTTTAAAAGGTTAATCTTAATTATTTTTCATGTTTTTTAGTACATTGTGACACACAAATTTTGGAGAAGCAAAGGAGCCTATTGTACAACCATCATGCATCCTCATCTTATTTTCAGAAAGCCTGATTTCTTCTAAGGTCACTCTACACATATACATATACCCATGGAAGTAAATGTACATATGAATATGTAGGGATATGTAGACCCACACAGACATATGTGTCTGCTTGCATATGTGCATTTTTTGGCCTTAGTTTGATTAATGGAGGTTTCCATTATCTTCAGCAAGGGAGGTCAAGGACTTAGAACCTATCTAATCTTTGTGTTCATTGATGTTAACTTTCCTTTTAAAAGTGAAATTCTGTGTGTTCTATGTAAGCCCAAGTTTTGGCATCTGAAGCATTTATGTCCCTAAGGCCACATTGAAATTTAGACATGTATTGTGTAAAATATTCTGGTACAGACAAAAAAAAAAAAAAAAAAAACACCCAATGCTCAAGGAATAGCTAAAATATTTCACTACTTGGGGTGTGACATATTTAAAAAAATGTGTGTTTTTTATTCTCGTGGGAAGTTCATTCCTGGCAATTTTTGCCAACCTGGGAACTTTGTGCTAAGTACAATCCTAAAATTTTTTTACATTCATGTAATACATGTCATTGCACAGGCTTCTTTGACTCAGGCCAAATTTATCTTAAAACATTTTTTTTTCAATGAAATCAGAATATTTTTGCTGCAAGATAGTAATTTAAACAACAATGATACCTTTTCAGTTAAGTCATTAAAAATATCGTCTTTATTTTAAAAATGTCAGTGAATCTCTTAATAGTGCAAAACCCTTTTTTTCAATACGTTCAACTCTGTTTCAAAAATTTGTTTCTCCCTTGAGCCTACTCATGAATCATTGAAAGAAAACATTTCTGTAAGAATAATTCATTTCAAAACAGTATGTAAACAATTTAAGATGTAGCATAGTTTATATAGATTAGCATCAGTGTTTAAGTATTTGAAGTGCTTCTCAGATAATTTTAGTTTTTTAACACCAGTGCTGGGGTAGCAGGTGGCTCTTGCAGGGAATCACCAGGTGGTGCTGTTGTACACGTCTGCCAAGTTATTTTTCTGTGTTTGAGCAAATGTTCAGTCTTGGGAAGAAATGCAAAACCCACTATACCTCATGGGAGGGAATGACAGGGATGAAAGAGCTGTTTGCTTTATGCTGCTGCAATATCCTAAAGTTTTCAGACAAAGTTGCTTTCAGCCAACCATGCTTTGCCATCATACAAAGAACTCTGAAGTAGAGATGTACAGTACCAATATCCAATTCAGCCACTACTCATTTGGTGTTTGTGCATGTATGGAAGTAAATATGTAAACTCTCATATTTCCAGGTTGTCCCTGATTTCTTACTTCTTCTTCAGTAGGAAGCTGACCTATAAAGCCCTAAGACACTATGGCTTAGAAATGGGAAACATCAGTATCTCAGTGAGACACTGGAGGCCTTTCTTAAATTGGCTGCTCTATTGTAAACACGCACACTCCAAGTGAACATGGACAATACACATTTACAAGGCATATATGTCTTTTCTCTAAAAGGACATCAAATTCAGCATATAGGACATGGCAGGCATTCATGGCTGAATGGTTGGACTGATTGAGGGTAGTGGTGCTTAGGAACATGGTTAGTGGAGGACTTGTCAGTGTTAGGTTTATGGGAACTTGATGAACTTAAAGTTTTTTTTTCCGACATAAATGATTCTATGATTCTGTGAAAATTTCATCGTAGTTCAGTCTTCCTGAAACTGCATGTTTGTTTGCTCTGCAATGGCCTTGTAAAACATATATCACATATATATGTAAAACATATATCACATTTACATAAAAATAGATTATTTACTGTAATGCTTGGTTACCTGTTTGGCCCAAATGAGCAAAGCTCGTATTGTGGACTTATCAAAGACCAATTTGGAGAAATTTAGTTCCATATGATAGTATTATTGGTTGTAATCCTATCTGTGGGATGTGGAAGAATTTTAATTTCGTGAGTAGAAGGTCTGAAAAGTAATAAAATACTACTTCAAATGTATTTACATGATTATAATTCACTTGTTTTCTGTATGTTAATTAAGACAGTTGACTTGAAACTAATTACCTATATCTTATAAAGCTGCATATTTCCAAACATAAGTTTTGAATCTGGTGTTCAAAGATGCCCCAATTACAGAATACTGCAGAAAATATGTTTATCATTGAAACATGCCTCTTTATCAGGAAATTGTTTTTCCAAACTGATATGGTATAACAGTACCATGGAGAAGCTTGAGAACATAATGAACTTTAACAAGACCAAGTGTAAGGGGCAATCCTAGACATGAGTCCACACTGGAAGAAGCTGGCCAGAGTTGTGGCTGCCCCCTCTCTGCAAGTGTTCAGGGTCAGGTTGGATTGGGCCCTGAGCAAGTTGGTCTAGTGAAAGGTGTCCCTGCCCATGGAAGGGGGGATGGAATTAGAAGATTTTTCCAACCCAAGCATTTATATGGTTCTATGATTCTATAACCATGTTTAATTACAGGGTATTTGTATCTTCTATTTTAAAAATATTGCTGTTTATTTGAACAAGTATATAACTTTAAAAAATTTTTCTTCAGAATCACTTTTAATTCATACATCAGAAAGGTTACGCACTTGCTTGAAACATATTTGTTAAAGTGCATTCTCTAAACAACCTAATCTTTCAGTGGGTGTGGACAAAGACCCAAGGAGTTGCAGCAAAGATGAACTGGCCCAAGAGGTGCCAAGTAATGCAATTTTGCTCTGTGATTACAGTTCTCCACTGAGTTCTTTTGTGCCTTAGCAAGCATTGCTTAAAACTACAGTTTTAGTCTTGTCCATTCTTGTACAGACCATTCTTGGCCCTCCTTATATATAGGGAGCTTAACATAGGATGCTGTTATAGGTTTGCAGGAATGTTGACTGACTAAAGACACAAGTGATTGTTGCTGCATTTGAATACACGAAGATCTGTAAAACTTTTGTTATTCTGAGACATCTGGTTCTATATGTCTTAAACTAGACTCTTAAGCTTACAAACTTTTCTAAATAGAAAATTTTAGCTTTAATATCTCATTAGTTCCTAAGTTATATAGTAGTATTAATATTGTTATTTTTTTCTTTTTTTTTAATAGTCATGTATTAAAAGAGTCCATGCTGTCACATACTGAGTGAGGAAGGCAAGGAGAATGAGTCAAGGTCCCATGCAAAAATAGAAGGTGGTGCCGTTATAAAATCTTGTATTCCCAAAAGGTGGATGAGTTAAGTTCTCATGAACAATGCTAATTCTGCCATTTGCCATTTTTTGATTTGTAGGTTGTGTCTTTGTATCTTTTTTATGTATTTGAATATATACATTAAAGAAATTTAGTTCTAAGACTACGTTACAGTGGATGTGTGTGTTCAGCCAGATGTGTGTCCATCTATGTTATATAATGCAATGTGGATTCAGAATTACATGGAAAATCTAAACAAAAAACGTCCCAAGAAGAGTACTGGTTTAATTCTTTTATCTAAAATCTAATTTCCTAACAAATTTTGTCTGATCAAAGAATGTTTCTAAGAGAAAAAGGTGTCAGTTTCTGTATTAAAAAAAAATGAAAATAGTTGTGCTAAAGAAGGAAAAATCCATCCCCCTTTCTTTGAATGGAGAAGGAAAAAAATCTCAGCTGTTAGAGATCCTGACATTTCCAGCTTATTGAAGCAAAAGAAAAAGGTTTCAGACATGACTCCCCTCCCAACACACCTTATTAATTTTTTTTCCAGATGCTTGTATTGGAGAGGAAAAATGAAGAGAGGAAAGATGTAGTTATCTAGCTCAGAGAAATGTGGCTAGCTGGTTCCAGATTTTTCTCATTTCTGCCCTTTTACTCTGATAACCCTTGCACATTGATTTGTATTTCACACGGCCCTTGTAGACCTGTAATAATGATATGTACATTGTGCAGCTGCCTGATTTTTTTTGTGTGAGATGCCTTTTTCATCTTGCACAAAGTGGACTCTGTTTAAAATGTATGTTTTAAAGTTTTCAAGCCACACTGTTAGTGGAAAGATTTGGACAGAGACCAGCAACTTGAATGAATGCTTAAAATTTCTTGCCTGTTATTGCTATTGTTATGCAAGACCACATTTCCAGAGGTTGGCATTTATTAGTCAAAATATTAAGGACTCATTATGTTATCAGGAGCAACTTTAATCTGTTATTGGGGTAGGCTTGGGAGGTACTACTATTTAGAGAGACAGTTGTGAGGAGTTGTATCTGTGCTCCTTCTAGTAGCAGTAATTGATTGCTGGCCTTTATATAAATTTGTAACTGTACACACGTGCTTAGCTACTCTGGCATGTAAGTGAAAAATGGATCCACTGCTTGCCTGTATGCTCCACAAAGGGAATGTGGAGCGTAGTCATGTTACAAAACACTCTGCATCTGGAGTTCAGGCAATAGCTGCTCACAAAGGGGTGCAAGTCACACAATAGGCTACTTTTCAGTAATTACTCTTGAGTTATTCAGGCCCCAAGTGCATATAAAATGAATTAAAAGAAATAAATTTGAGTTGAAGGTATTATATGCCTCTCCTCTTAATTTCTGTGGAGACCTTAAAAAATCCCAGCACCCTGCTGTTTTGGAGAAACAAACCTAACAGCACCGAGCTAATATACATGAACCAGAAAGGAAGATTGGCTGGTTTCAGTTCAGTCATAGGCTGAAAGCTCTGCAAAAAAGTGGATGAAAATAGACGCCAAAAGAACATAACTGAGAAATGTGGAACATTCCAAAATGCTTTCTTGTTATGGCTTTAATAGGTGGGATTGTTCTCTACTTTTTTTAGGAAATCTTGATTTTTATTTTTGTCTAAAAAGTACCAAATCCAAAGAGCTCTGTCTAGAATTGTTTGTCTACTAGCTTTCTTCTTGCATCACACAATCTCACTTGAGCCTGTGCTTTTCATTTAGATTATGAACCTTTAAAACAAAGACTTTGGTTTTTAATCATTAGCAAATTGTTCACTGCCCTGTAGATATTACCCATTTAGAAGAAGATTTTGTAAACAGTATTTGCTTACTGGAGTAAGTGTCACACTGACATAACAACAGGCTTCAGGATGAGTGATGATAAAATTACAGCTAGACTTTCATCCTGTGGTTCACTTTATGTCTGAAACACACATATCTAACACCATCACTGCAAAGGCAACGCATGAAAGCGCTGCCTGACTGGTGAAAGTGAACAGGCACAAGCCCAGAAGTGTGGCTTTGCAGTGTGTCTGTGCCTCACTGTGCAAGCCTGCTCCCCATGATACCTTGGACATCGCACTTTAGACTTACTGAATCAGAGCAGATTCCTTAGGGACTGGAAATCAAGTTAGTTTTTTTTCCTTCTCGTAATTTACTGCCAGTGGTGAAGATGCAGAGGTACAAATGCCATCCTCTTTTCTAGGATCCCACAAAAATGGTCTCCAGGATGGTTAGAGAAAGGAGGCCTTGTCCTTCCCCACAGATCATGTCTACACTGAAGCAAACTTTGTCTTGTCCTACATGTGTTCCTGGTTCTGTCTCTGTGCTTCTTCTGGGTTGCCTGTTCCTGTCAGAAAACTGTGTTTACTTCCGAGATATGTATCTTCATTTTAAAAGGTATTTTTTTCATGCAGCTATATTAAGTGACCAGAAATGGAGGAAACCTATAGTTTTTCATTAATGCCTTTTCAGGTGAATATGTCATGTTATAATTTTCTCTTTTGCCCTTTCTCTGCATTTCTTCTGTCTTTTTCTATTCATAAATTACATTTGTTCTGTACTGTTAAACACAAGATTACACAGATTTTCTAGAGATGAAGTTTAGCTTTACTCAACTGTACAGCAAGCACTGTATTCTTATATACGCAATATAAAATTGCATTATGATAAAAATTCTAAGGCATTTGTTCTCACTAGGGCCATAATTTGGTACGAATATGAACTTTTTTGAATACTGCTATATATGGTTGAGTGAGAACTCAGGCTGTCTGTTGCATGCTGCAATTTGCTGTGGTCCTGATGTTGGAAATGCTGGCTTGTTGGCCAGCTGCAGTGGGAGGGGAGGGTCTTTTTCTCTCTTACATTTTTAATTTCTCTTGCAGAGATTCTTACCTGTAGGAAAGTCCTTTACTTAGGCTGCTATGGTGGTTAGTCAATTTATGAAGAGAAGCAAGAAAACTCCTTTTGTTTCTTCAAGGCCTGTTAAAGATTTTTCTGAGGAACCCTGAAAACAATTGTGTTACTCTGGACTTTTGTAAATGGTACTTAATAGTACTCCTGTGAAGTGCTCCACTCTCTCCCTCTTTCTATGTAAGTGGTATGTTGTGGTACCTAAGTGATTGTATTTTTGCAAAGAAGTTACATGCCCACATTTTTTTCTCCAAAAAGACCATCCAACATGAAAGCTTATGAAAATTATCACTGTATTTTATCCAGTCAGGTGTACCTTGCAGGGCAATCATTAGATATACAGCCTGTGTAAATCAACTGATCTTTAGCCTGTGCTGGTTTTGGAGAGGGTCAGCGTGGGATTTTCTGATCTGTATTCCCTTGGAGCCCTGGAGATCAGCGTTCAGAGACACCTGTGTGGGTCTGCATGGAGCTGGATGAAGTCCAGGTCTGGAAAGGCTTATATATTTGGATTTAATACTACCTTTTCCACAGCTGATAGCAGAAGTGATTTAGATAAATAGAAGGCTCTGACACCTGTGGAGCTGGGGAGCCCCGTGGGGCACTGAAATAGCAGGTTTTCTAAGTGAAGCTCCAGAATCAAGAAGTGGGAAATGCTGCTTTCCATGATGTAATGCATAACAACTGCAAGTCATTATCCATTTACAATGTTTCTCTGTACAGTACTGTGATTTCACAGTATATGCTAGAAAGCTAGGGTTAGGAAAATAATAACATTGAAATAACTTTGATTTGGTCAGAACAAATCTAAAGGCAAATCTTATGATTATAAAAAAGGAGTTTCAAAGCTTATAGTTAATAGCTTTATTTGAATTAGAATCCCCTATGATTTTGTGCAGAGGTGTTTATATACATTAAATATGATTGATGGCTGATGTTCAACAGATTATAAAAGGACAACGGACTAGTTTCTGTGAGCTCTTTTAAATAAAAATATGAAATTTAGCACTAGAGAATGGATGGATTTCCACACTGCAGGTGTCATGCTTTTGATTCCTGCTTATTCCTGCAGAGCACTTCATCCTGTTGGTAAGACCCTCGCCTTAAAACTTCCATGGCAAGTCTCTCACTGTTTTTTCAAACAGAAAAATGGCAGATTCCAGGTCTGGCCTGTGACTAAGGATGTCTTTGTTTCCAGAACAAACTGACAAAACAATCCCCTATGAATAATTATATACAAAGCTTCAGTTTCCTAGTGAATTAGCAGCTTCAGCGTACAAAACTAGTTTCCAGGACTCAGTTATCCATGCTGTTAAATCCTTAGGCTGATCACAGGCATGGACTTTGCCTGAGCAAACTGGCATTCTCCCAGATAACTTCCAGATAGGCATGCAGAGTTGACTTGACCCAGAAAGCATTTTAGATGCAACCACCTTGCTTTGGAGGGTAAGAGAGCCAGATATGGACACAGACCATTCCAAGTTTGTCATCCTCAGTGCTCAAAGGTTCCAAGCATGTTTGATTTTGCAGAGATGTCAGCTGAGATAACAAGAAGAACTTGTCTGTGTTGAAGCTGAACTTGGACGTCTTAATGCAGCTTGATACTCCTGAGAGATCACATTTCCTGATATGCAACTTATACTATGGCTTTAACTTCAAAGAAAAGCATGACTAACAGCTTCACTGCACACAGAGTGGGAACTAGAGGTGTCTGAAGTAACATCAACCCTAAATGATAAATCTACCTTACTTAGAATCCCAAACTGTGAGGTTATACTGTGGTGTTTATACTGGACTGAACTCAGAAGGCCAATTTTGGGGGCAATTCCAGGGTTTTTTTCTACCTGGTATCATCTTATTTATGTCTATATTCATGTTTTAACCCTCCCTTATGTCTCTTGTCAAAAGACTGTTTCTGATCAAGGAGTTACTGGTACACACTTGTTCAATAGGAAGGCATCTCTTACTTTCTAGAGTGCAATTGCAGGACTTTTATGCCTGTTACATGAATAGCACCACATACAAGAAGCCATGGTAATATTCCTTCTGATGTGACTTTTTAAAAATCAACTGTATCCTATAATTTATTGCAAGTAAAACCTTAACGAGTCTGGATATTTACTCTGATCTCTTTGAAGAGCAAGTTCTCATTTGCCTGATACTGTCAGGACACCCTTGAATAAAAATCTGCCTACAGAAACATGCAAAATTCAGGCAGAGGGTAAAAAAGGCAATGGAGCTAGAGTCAGATCTGAATGTTTTGTTGGTTCTACCCCATATAATATGCAAATTAAAATCTAAAGTTCAAATGCCTCTATACTTTGTCAGAGTAAGAAGTGGGTCCTGAACCCTGCTGTTCAGACATATCTCTAGTTAAGAACACAACTTATTTAGGGAATGTTATGCATGAAATCAGTCTTGGTATATGAAACAAAAATCAGAGGAAAATTACATTATTTTAAATACAAACTGAGCAAGAAATAAATTGTTCCTGACCTTTTTCTATTAAGGAGCTCAAACTTGATTAATTCTTGGCCTGGATGTTCCCTTACCTCTAGCAATTACATGCCACTATTACAGTGATTATTTTATAAAAGCTAATAAACACTATCTGGAGTTAATATTTGCTCCTGAGGAAAGTTTGCCAAGAGCTTAGAAGAAGTTTACAGAAGATTTTGCCCATTAGGTTTGTGTACAACATTTGAAATGCCAAAATCCTTTTAGCATCATTAATCACAAAAATGCAATGTAAAAACAGTTGTACCTAATAAAGCTGTAATCTGATACAAAAATAGGCAAACCCTCAGGAATTTAACACAATAGGCCAAACATTGTCCATTCCAAATGAGTTCCAGTAGTACCACTATTGATTCAGCTTTGAATAGCCTTCTGCTCTTTTAAAACAAATATATATAGATAAAATAGGATTTTATTTTCTGCTGTACAGATGCATCTGTTATAAATAATTTCATTCACAAAGGATTTTGGCTAATGCAGCCCAGAAAAGTTCTTTTGACCATCTTGCCACAACTTCTTTCTTGTTCGCTAAGCTTATATCCTCCCCTGCCCTAATGAACTCATTGGGGGTCCCTCTGGCCCTGACTCCTGAGTTGCTCATGTTCAGGGTTCACCAGGGGCTGAGTCTGTCTGACCATGAGGAAAAGGATCTGTCTCTCCCAGTTTCTGACCATGGTATAGAGAAGTGTTGTGGGGGAGTGACTGCTGTCACGCCATGGCAGTGCCAGAGCAGGGAGCTCGGGCAGTGAAGCGAAGGAGCAGGAGCAGATGTATTGCCTTCCTGCACTTGGATCTGTGGCTCCCAAAAACCTGGAGCTCCAAATGTCAGAGGAAAAGTGACATTTTAGACAACAAGGCATCACTCCTGTGCCTCCCACTGTACTCAACTATTCTATGGGCATCTCAGTTTAACTGAATATTTATTGCCTGCAGTGATCATTTATTATTCTGTGTCCCATTTTTCAGTTTAATGTGGACTTTCCTAGAAACAAGCACAATTAGCCTAGCAATGGATTAAGCTCTCCAGAAAAAAAAATTGTAGAGATATTTAGAAAAGGTAAATAAAACATCATTTTCTATTGTAGAACAATAAGACATGTTTTTATTTGTTAAATCTCCCTCATCTTGAGCTATGTCTCAACAGACCACTGTTCGCCTTGTGATTTGAATGCTGGGCTTTTTCGGGATCTAGGTTTAAAGATACTACAGAAGACTGATGGGCTTCCCTTTTGAGTTCATCCTTCGCTTTCAAGATGATAGTCTATCTGTCCTTTTCTTACTCCTTCTCTCTCGCTTTTAAAATTAAACTTCCTTAGACAGAGAACAATGTACTTTGGTAATTCACCTTTTTTTTTCCCTTAGCCAATAGCATAATAATTTTGACAGCTTATAAGCCAAGCTTGATTTTAAGAGTTATTTTGACTTGGCTTTCTTTCAGTCTCAGATTCTGACTATCCTTATTCACCTTCTCCAAGTCTTCAGCTGAAGCCTTAATTAACTACTTTTTTTTCTTGTGAGGATAGTTTAAAAAACTATCTAAATGAAATCCAAGAATTAGATATTATAAAAGTTTTTATTTTTGCTATAGTGCTTTTATTTCCACAGTTCAGATATTGGAGACCACACGCATCACATTAACAATTGGATTATGGACGGTTAACAACATGTATTGTCCAAGCTAATTCCTTCTATGCCTTTTTTCCTGTCATAAGAATTTTCTGTTATTTTAAAGGACATGGGATCCCTTTCCTTCTGATACTGACAAGAAGTTGGGAGCTCCATTACCAGGTTCTTGCAGAGGAACTAAGTGAAAACCTGTTGTTTGGCTGAGAAGACCGATAAAGGCTCATCCTTATTCTTCCTTTTTACAGTCACAGTAGAAGATACCCAGCTTTATGGCTCTCCTCTCCTGATAAACATGAGAAATTTGATGCATGGGAAAATGGGACTTGATGATAGCTTGACACTTTCACACCTTAAGACTCAAAGTCAGATCTGTCAGAGGCGCATGCTATGAATATGCTGATGAAACATAACCCACACAGAACACATCACAGCCCTTGTTAAGAGGCTTTGTATTTGTCTACTACAAGTTATTCTTTCATCCAGCCCGCACTGAATTGCATCAAAGAGTTCTATTATAAGGTTCTGACCATATCACAAGGAAAACATGGAGGAGATGATTTGACTCGTGAGAATATGACAACACCTAAAACCTCCTGCCATGTTGCTGGCCCCAAGACAGCACTTAGAGTACTTAGACTGACACTTGAATTTCACACAGACTCCACCAACATTTCAGGCTTAATAGTGACAGGTCTTCATTTGAAGCTTTGAGGTTATCAGGAAATCTTTAGCCCACCTGATGTGCACACAGTTATCTGCATTACTTGTTCAGCTAGAAAGGCTATCCAGTAGTCACCAGTAATTGATGCTTGCCAGCAGTCATTTAAATTCAGCTGTCAGACACAATCAAAAGCAATTGATAGAAAGCTGCTTCATTATAATTCCTCCATTTCTATCAAACATTCTTATGTGGAGTTGGATTTTGGTCTGGAACAGTGCAGTAATGTGAGTTGATAGCAAGCTGGGAGTGAGCCAGAAAGTGAATGCTTAACCCAGAACCAGCACCTCTGGGAGCAAAGACTTCAAGAATCAGATGTTTTGCATTTGCATTCCTTCCAACTTCATATTGGAGTATGGAGAGAGATGATGGAAACCATCAATAAGATCAATTTTAATTTCTTCTTTAACATTTCTCTTTCCACACTTTATCCAGTTGGGAATTTCAACTAAAATCTAGGACTGTGTTATTAGCCTCACAAGCTGCAGACTAAGAAGTTAATGAAATGTAGCTCTAATTTTAGAAATATCAGTTCATTTGGAATCTGTTTGACAGGGACAATGATGCTAGGCAGCTACAACTGGAACAAACCTGAAACAGACAGCAATGATGCTTTCAGTTTTCTGTGTGTGTGACTTGAGATTTCAGGGCTGCCAAATTTCACGCATTCCCACAGCTTAACAGTCACACATTGAGCCAGGCTTCAGGGATTGATCATGTTGATCATCATGAGATTGCCTGGTTCTTGCCCAATTTTATCTGAGATATGGTTTCTGTCATATTTTTAATAGCATCAATCCCTTGGGACACTATTTTCTCTGAGATTTTGCTGTCGACATTGTATGCGAGAAACATATTGTAACCTCACTTAGACATATTTCTTTCGCCCCTCTGTAATTTAAACCAGAAACCCTTTGATAATGAACAAACAAGCTTGCTTCTAGTGCATGAAAACATAATAGAGAAATAGTATTCTTGTTTACACAATACCTTTTTGCATTTGAGTCCCTTGCTCTGTACAGTTCTGAAGAAATATTGTACTCTTTTTTATTTGTATTGTTGTGGCACCTAGGAGTGGTTTCTCTTGACTCCATTATGCTTCATTGCATGGAGAGAATGGCAACACGTCCTTCTCTAAGAGCTTGGTTGAGCAGCCTGGAGAAATCAGAATAAAATGCTCATTGGAGAAACAAGGGAATGTCGCAACTTACCCAGAGCTTAACTACTGTTTAGATTTTGGTTTCAAGGAATTTAATGAAGTAATTTTTGGGTGATTACTGGGAGATCCCTTAAACAGAAGTTAAGCAGAAGTACATATCAGGCATCAGAACACTTTTGTAATTCCATCACTGAGATTCAGATTGTTTGTCTAACATGATTATAAGAACCCCTTAATGCTTTCTGAAATCCATAGTATAGCAATGAAGAAACCAGTTTAGAGGTGGTGCAGCTGAATGCAAGAGAGTATTTTCACTGCACACCTGTAGCTGTGTACCTCACTCTGTGTAGTCAACAAAGGAAAGGTGCTCCAGGGAGGCACAGTACCCATGTTGAATGTGTAAAACCAACTTGAAGTAGAAAGCATGAATAACCCTTTTAATAACTCATGCTAAAGGATATTGATATTGATATAATATCAATATTATATATTGATTATTATTAATATAACATTGAAATTTTCCACACATTTCACTTTCAAATCCTTCTAGGAATATCCCACTAGAATATTTATAATATGTTCAAGGATTTGAAAATAAAGCCATTTCTAAACCAAATAAGACTATTTAGTTTACCTGGAATATATATATATTAAAGTGATTTAGCACATGATTTAGCAAACATCTTAGCAAGTATGTTATTCTATTCATCACTTCTGTTCATAGCTATTTTTTAGGTCGTATCTAGGGGCCTGCTTTCTGCTGTCTACTTTCAGACATCTATTTTGGCTGATTTAAATGTGAGGATGGAAAAAAAAAAACACTATAAAAATTCCTACAAATAAAGTCTTTTTTTGAAAAATGAGGTGTCATGTATAGTTTAATTTAATCTTTGTGTGGTTTTCTTTGGCATGTTGCTCACACTTGGGATTCATATGGTGTATCACAGCAGTTCAGTTTACAAACCCACTTGTTGCTCTACAAATGGTTATAAAAATTCCAAGAAAATGCTGCAAAAGAGCAAGTTTGCAATCTTGAGAGAAGTAAGTGACAAATATGTTCTTCCGAAGAAATAAAGTTGAATTTCTGGAGCACATGCACTGTGAAAATATCTTAGACAGTAGTTTTGGTAAATAATAGATTATGTATTTTAGTTCTGCTAATACTTTCTCATTTCACTTTTCTGTCTTTTGGTGTCCATCAGTGGAAATTACAGGTCACAGTTCATGCATAAGGAAGATGTCACATATCTGAAATTCATATGAGTGCTGTCAGCTCCCTTTTTGACCAAGAGCTTGAGAATCATATTGCATTGGAGACGAGGGCTTGTTTTCATGAAGGTTTTTCAAGCCATACCCCTTGAAATGTATGGCCTTTTGTATATGAAAAAGGCAGTTTACACAGTTATATAGTAAAGACCATATTTTCTTACATTTAGGAACAAAGACATGTCAGGCTTTATTGAGCACATCACTAACTATATAACTAGCATTAAACACTCTATTTGCAACTGTTGCTGTGTATTTTGTGTGTGATTATCACCCCTAGATCTGCATCCTATAAAAAGATATTTCTGTTTGCTTAATTATAAAGCTCTTTATGAACAGGCTCATCTGTAAATAGCTTGGTGCAGCTGAAATAGAAATATAATTATAATGAAGGCAGATGTTTCTGAGATACTTCTCATGAAACTTGTTCTGAATATACAAAGGAGGAAGGCTCTTCTATCTGGTGGAGTGTTGGCCAAATGTGGTTTAATCATCCAAATGTGAGGGGGTGCTCATTTTGAGGGAAAAATCTGAATAATAATGACAACAGCAGTAACACCAACACTGCTAACAACAATATTAATAATATTTCCAAACCTATATACAGCTGCCCTGTCCCTGTAAACATCTTTTTTCCTGAATCCTGAAGGGGCAAAGAAATAACTTATGTAATTTATTCTCTGTGGACTAGTTGCCAGAAAATGCTGGACTTTTATACTTCAATACTTTGTTAGATTGATGAATCTCTCATGGAGCCACAAAGTTTAGGGTCATTTCTATATAAATATAGCACTTCTGTCTGCCTTGCTGTCTCTGCATGTGCTCTTGAATTGTTTAAATCTTGTCAATGAAATAATGAGACAATTTTTAAAAATTATTATTTTGACATCCAAGGACTTATAAAACTACTGAATCTTATTTCCCATGGAAATTCTATTTCCAGATCTTTAAAAAATGTCACCTTTCAGTCAAACCACAATCTTCCTTCCCCTCCCTCCCTCCCTTCCTTCACTAACAGTAAATGCTTGTGCTATGACAGCTGGCTGAGAGCTGTTGATCCAAGCCTGCAGTCCTCACTTCAGTGGAGCTGCCATCCTGATCAGCTCCCGTTTGTCCCATCTTCAGTGACTCACCAGCAGGGCCAGTCACTGTCCCAGTCATCTTATGATCAGGGTGCCCAGGCAGCTACAGCCATCTGGCAGGCTTGTGGGTTGGGAACAGCCAGTTTAGCCCATGATGAACTGCTACAAACCCAGCTATGCTGGGGAATAGCACCTTCCAGCCCAGGACAGGCGTGCTGTGTTCACAACATGTATGTACACAGGAGTCACTGGTTAGCACTGCTGCTCTGCTCATCTTCCTCTTCCTCATCTCAGACTGCATGACTGAACAACGAAGTATGGAACTGGGCTGTCTCTTAAAATAAGAGAGGCGAGTGTGAAACAGAAAACACTTAAGGATGATTTGAACTGA
Organism: Ammospiza caudacuta; assembly: GCF_027887145.1. NCBI lineage: Eukaryota > Metazoa > Chordata > Aves > Passeriformes > Passerellidae > Ammospiza > Ammospiza caudacuta. The sequence continues at coordinate 83,689,912 of NC_080595.1, forward strand.
GCCAGTAGCATCCTGATATCTCTGTTGTGGATATTTTTCAAACATAGATATGGGCCTCTGACTAAAGTTTACAGAGTAGAACATGAGTGTTTGTACCATGAGACATCAGGGATTTGATTTAAAAAGAACAGGGTGATTTTAAAGGGTTGTGTATAAAATTTTGATTGTAACTTTGGGTAGCCTGCAGTAATTCCTTTTACTCCCTCACTTGGGTGGCAAACTAAGGCAGCCTCACCTGGACGAACAGAATTGGAGAATATATCTCCTTTGCAGGAAATATATCCTTAAGCATAATAGAGCAGAATCCATTGCAGAGCAACTCCTTTTGAAATGAAATATCTATACTACCTACTCTCATTTGTGAACAACTTTACTGTGTCAATGTCAACTACACCTACCATGCCAGAACCTGGCTGGTGTGGTTCTCTTTCAATGGCCCATTGGCACCGCTCCAGATTTTGGGAGAAGCTTTCACTAATAATATATATAAAGCATATTTCAGTTTAAGAACACATCACAGTTGTCATTTCAAAAGTTGGACCCCAGGTCACTCCTCTGCAAAGGAGGAGCAAACCCTGGGGAGAGATTTCCTTGCCTGCTTGGATAATTCTGCTCTCTGTCCCTGATATTCTTAATGGAGAAACAAAATATCAGGTAAGTGCAATATCAGTGTAAGTGCATCACTTCCATTAACAGTAAAAAACATTACATATGTGCTCAGGATGAGAATGAACCTCTCAGACTGTACATACTTGTGCCTGAGGCCAGGCCTTGGGGCCCAACAAAACAGGCTGGCTTTCTGGTCTCTTCTGACCCCAAGGGATTCTGTGTAACTAGTTACACATATGGGATAGAAAAAGACAGAAATGAAAGGTGTTGCATTTGTCTAGAAAAGAAGTATTCAGCAGTAACTCAAATGTAGGAATTGAGATTAAAATTAATGGAGTACCTGATGCTACAAAACACATTCTATTAATGAAATGAAGAATTATTTTCAATTTTATGCAGAACAAATGCATTAAGAAAGGCAATGATGAATATTTGTGCAGCAGGAGTTATACATGCTGTGATAGGAAGAAAATGACTCAATTGTTTCTTTTATGAATGGGAAACTGAGGCATAGAGATATGATTTACTAGAGATCTCTCTTTTTCTCTCTTTCACACACAAAGGAAAATGAGTGGGTTTTTTTGAGTCTTGTGCAAATATTAATTTTTCTGTATTTGTTCCAAATTTGTGAACTGCTCTTGTCTTCAGACTCCTATATATAAAAAACTGCCATCCATGGAACTGCTGCTAATAGAAACTGTCAAGTCTGAGGCAGACATTTAACCTACAAGCTGTGAGTGTGCATCTCCTTTGCATCTCCACCCTCACCTTTTGCCTGCTCTTCATTGTCCTTGTCAGACATTTTCTTCTGAGAACTTCTACTGGAAATTGTCCTTATACAATGAAGATGTTAAAATGCTACTCTGACTACTAACTGAAAGAAACCATTTAATGACTAACCCTTGTTCTTATTAGGGAATAAAGCAGAAAGCATTCCATTTGAATTTGGCATAGAGGAAAAGTATCTGAAAGTATCTTTCCCTGAAAAAGAAACGTTACCTGTTTTTCACATTTCCCCATAGTTGCCTCTCTAAATTGAGGCTGAGGCATTCTGTCTTTATTAGCTTTTTCACTTTGCTATATCATTAATATAATTTGTTTTAGAATATCTTGTTAGTTTAAAAAAAATGCAAATACAAAAAACCTTGTTATTTTGTACTTTGCTATAAATTCAGAATTATAGGGCAACAAATTAATTTGTCAATTTTGAAGAAAATATAAGTGTGTCTGACTTAAAATATCTTGCTGTCATTTTTTGTTTTCCAGTTTCCTGCTTTGATTTTTTGCCTTTGTCATACGGATGACTGTACAGAAATGGAAGCATTTCAGAAATATCTGTCATGAGATTAACAGCACAGTTTTGCAAATGTGTGGAATCACAAGATACAATTACTCTTAGTGATTCTTAGAGATAAATGTATTCTTATTTCTTTCCAGTATGTACAGAGGGGCATGAAGACATGGATTCTAGATTACATTCTTACTTAAAAGAAGACATAAATGGTCTTTTGCCACTAATAGGGACAGTTGTGCAGTGTCATTAGCAAATCCATGCTTTTAAGAATAAATTAAAAAAAATATTTTTGAAAATAAAAAATAAATAAAAAAGAATACAACCAGAATCTCTTCAAAATGCTGAAAGGTTACATTGTATATCCTCTGTATGATAGAAAATCACTTTTTCAGATCTATAAGTTCCTCATGTCTAGAACTACTTAAAGTGATGATTATTTCAGGCATCAGTTTCTCAGTTGACTCCATGTAGCCAAATCTATGATCTCGATAAAATCTAGAGGATAGCATAGACATGCTTGTAAGACTATGCATTAATCCATTATTCCTTCATCTAAACTGGTGTTCCCGATACCTGTAGCTGCTGTTGTGGCTCATCCATTGCAAGGAATCATCACACCCCCAGCTGGGAATACCACTGCTCGTACTGGTGTTTATTGAACCGACATGAGGTTAGGGTCATGAAATGGATGTGAAATAAGAGGAAACGTGGTAGGACAGCCAATAGAACTACCAAAGCACCTTTAACAGTGTATGTGGGGCAACAGGGAAATTGTGGGTAGAGGTGGAATAGCCCACTACAGAAAAGCTGAAGATATTATTATATTGACTGCTGTTTACCTTGGTATGGCTGACTTGGACAGACATTGAAGAACAATAGATGCTTTCTCCATATACTCAATATAGATTATTTGAGTTAGAGGAGTGATGATCAGAGTTACACATTTTGTGTTGTTTTGTTTTTATCTTCTCCTTCTAAATAAATAAGTGAATCTTCTAGAGGAAGACCATAAAAATTGGTATACAGAGAATTCTTTAGCAATTCTGGAGAAAACTATTCAAGTGAAATAGTATCAAACTGTGACTTGTGATCCCTTTAATGTATATTCAAGAGATACCAGATCATGTAAACAATGAGCTCATTCCCCTAATGTGTTTAAAAGTTTTGTTTGAAAAATCAATGATCTTTTTCTTGACTTATAACAACCTGTATACAAATAAAATTCTGTATCCCAATATTAAGTTGTGAGGACGTCTGAATTCCCTTTATGCTGGCATTTCTTTGGATCAGTTTTACAATGTGAAGTTGAAACAAGTTAAGATTTTGACTCTGCTGTTAGAATGGGATAAAGATGTCTGAGGCCTAGGTTTGGTAGTGAACTCTTAAGTGAAATAAAGAGAGCTTCAGTTTTCTGTGCAGTTTCATTTCAGTTACCATAAAGTAAAATTTTAAAGATATTGATTAAAAGGAAATTTTAATTAAAAGTAAATTTTAAGGATATTGATTGTATTATACTATGCTCATTATTAAATTTGATTTATTTATGTGTGTAGTCTACATAATTTTCTAATAACAACATTTTATATTGGCTATATAGCATACAATTAATATAATATTGATATTGTGTATTCAAAATCATATGTATTATAGCATGTAATTTTATAGTATTCCAGATGCTGATAAATCTACATTAAGTCAGGATTTTTTACCACTGTAAATCTACTGCAGCAGGAATTTTTTTCTGAAATCTGCCCAAAAAGTTATATCCTGTAAAGAATCTGTGAGCTATAATAGTAAATTTCTGCACTTGTAGGACACTTCAAGGAGACAGGATCTGGACCACAGCCTTCAGTGGTAATGGGCAGAGCAGCTGGAAAGGGACAAATCAAAGAGGTTTTACAGAGTGGGATCAGGAGGATTGCAACAGCTGGGGAGGGTCAGGCAGGTTATGACATTTGGGGGAACTGTTGGGTAGGGAGCTCTTCGCTGAGGAAGGATGAGAGTTGTGGCAGCTGGAACTGAGCTGGTGTGGAGACTTACGATCAGGAGGAACTGGGAACTGTATAGCATCTGGAAGCTGATCGGGCAAGGGGCTCATATTATCCAGAGGATCAGGAAGTACACAACAGCTGGGAAGGGTCAAACAAATACCCAACACACATGGAATTGAACAGCAGGGCCTGGTGCCACATACGGCTTCTCACATTCCTTTTTTATGTATTGCCGCTCTCTACCTTTCTGTACATTTCTCTTAATTCATGTTCAAAATGTATCTTTGAGGAAAAACAAAGAGGAAAAAATAAATATTATGAAATCCTACTAAGGAAAAAAATGTGGATGGCCCTTCTCGGACAAAAGGTGTCCAGCCAAAGCCCCTGTAATTCTAATTATTGGCTAGTAAAATATTTTTTCTTCAACCCTCTTGCACCCACAGCCCTACCATGTGAAGATTTTTTTAAACATTTTTTTCCAGGAGCTCAATTAGCCAGAGGAGTTTAACTTTCTCCTCCAGTTGGAGCTCAACATATGGAGGCTCAATTTTTTGTGATACTGCCCAGCTATACTGAGGGAACTTCATGACAGATGACCCTGGTCCAGGAACAACAAGCTTCATGTGTCTTGCTTGGCATACACCACTCTGGCTGAACTGGCCTGTTTCTCAAAAATTTGTTTATTTAGTGCTTTCCTGGTCTCAGATGTTGAACTATTAGACAATACATGTATAATTGTACATTTGACAATTTTTATCCTAAAGTTTCTACTTCCTATCTGAAGTTTATTATTTCTGTCCTTCATGTATGTTGTTGCTGTCCTATTTTGTTTTGTTTTGTTTTAATTAATATTAAAAGTGAGATCTTTATGACACAATTCTGCCACATTCTTCATAGGTTTCCTTTCCTCTTTTTATCATTTCTCTCTGACCTTTGCTGACACTCCTGGAAGACCAGCCTTTTTCATTACCTCCATGCATCTGCACCTCCTTGCACCTGCACCCAAATATTTTGTTTCATGCTGCATTTTGATTGTAAGCTCATTTTGCAGAGATTGTTTTTTAATTCATATTTAGATAAATACCTAGCATGATGCAGTCCTTCACAGTCGGTCTAGCAGGTACTAAAAAGAATAATAAATTATAGTAATAAGGTCTTTGAAAGCCCTGATTCTTTGTAAATCTTTGACAAATCAGGAAATTATGTCATATGTACTAGGCAGTTGAGATAAAAATGCATAGGGTGGATGGTAAATTGTTGTTTTACCTCTACAAAAATCCGTAGTATTCTCTTGTGTTTTCCATAGCTGCTCATATGATTTCTTTTCTTCTATAGGCTCTTACTGCTTTCCAGACATGCTGTGCCTTGTCTTTGCCAATTGTTGCCATCTGTCCCGATGACATTGTGATGGAGGTTGAGTGTGTTGCTGAGCTTCTTAATAATGTCACAGTGTCATTTTGCGTTACTTCTGTCACTCTGCTGCTGTTATGCTAACTTGTCTTCCTTCATCTTTTCTTTTACACAACTCTTACACTCAATGCAGTCTAAAAAATGCCCTCTGGATATATGTTCTTCTCTTCTTTCCACCATATCCAATATCTCATCTGTTCTCTACAGCTGCTTTCTGTGTTCTCTATTTATTCCAATCGTATTCTATATGGTAGAAAGTGCTGCTTGTAGGACAGATTTTTTTAATTTCCTCTTGGCATTCAGTAACACCCTATTAAGTGGCTGTGTTTACACTGCAGTTGTCAATGATCTTTTCCGGGTCCTCTGCTCATTAAGCAATAAATTCAACTTTCCTGGCTAGCAGTGTTTTGAACATTTCATGTGGCAATATGGAGCCAGTCCCACAGGGAATGGTTTCCTCTTACCAGACTGCTCCCTCCACGTGCTATACTCCCTGTTGGGTTTATCTAACTATGTCATCTCTAGGAAGGATACTTGAAGCAAGCTGTTGCCTCTTTCTTAGTCGCATGCAGGTTGCCAGGGAGCCTGGGGGACCCACCATCTGACATTATAGCACTCGGCTTCTAACGGAATATGTCTGAGAATCCCACTGAAGCGTGGGATGATAAGTTCCCGCTTTCTTTTTTGGAGAATTACTTCTCATCCACAATCAAGGTAATAAAATATTTCTGCCAACCTGTTATTGTGTTGGCATTCAGATTTCTATCCTTCACTGAAGAATTATAAAAATAGAAATAGTTTTTCAAGGGCATCTCATAAGTGACTTTGTTTCACATTTGATTCCAATATTGAAAAATGAGAAAAGCCCCGTTGATCTGAGTCACAGAGATGGCACAACAAAAGCACTAATTACTTGGGCTTTCCTTTGCTGCTTCTGTATTCTGCTTCAACTTGGACACAGGTAGATCACACCCAGGAGTGAAAAAATAATTCATTGCACAATCTGGTGCTTAACCTGCCGACTAAGACTGAGAACGAGGGTGCCAATTAGTGCCAGCTGTAACAGTGCATGGGAGATGTGGACCATCCACCAGGAGCTGGACCATGATCACAGTTCATTTCAAAAAGGACACTGAGCAGTCTTCAGAATGTTCATAATTTTCAACCATTCCTGAACTGGGACAGATTCAGACTTAATTTAACAGAACAGACACTCTAAAGAGTAGTGAGGGTTAACACTGGGCAGAGAATGACATCAGAGAGGTAACATGGAAACAAATACAGGGACAGAAAAACATAACAAATCTATAATCTTTATTTAAAATAAAGAAAGAGAAAGAGAAAAGAAAAAGAGAAGCTTGACCCACAAAGAGCCTAACAAAAAAGGGGGAGCGAACTTGCAGTCATGTTGGAAGGGCAGAGAACAAGAAGTTATGTTATTTCCTGATATCCTGGAAGGGGGACTGAGATCATGCAGATAGCATAAACTACCATCATACAAAGTGCTATGTTTTAATAGTATGATACGAACCCCAGAGCTCAAGCACAGCACTGAAGGATATGCATTATAAATGGTTTATATCACCAAGTTCCCTCCCTTGTACTCTTCTCTGTACACTCCTGTAACAGGCTGATGCCTTCTCTACCTCATTCTATTAATCTACATGCCAACTTAATTTTGTTCTTTCTTCCTTTGTAGTCTTTTTCTCTGCACCATCTCTGACATTAACTTTCATACTCGTGACAAACCTAAGGCCTCAAATATTTGCTGCTTCTTTCAGCTCTTTGTTCCACCCCCAGCTTTGGTACAACTCTCCCACATGTCAAAGGGCTGTTTGCATAACTCAGTCTTCAAGTGATGTTCCCTTTTTGGCTTCTGGTCATGTACAAGGGGCTATTTCAACATTCATTGACTTTGACCCTCTCCTGGTCTTACCTCAGCATGACTTTGCCAGCTTTCCACTTGGATAATGTAACCATGCCTGTCATCATTTCCAGTGCCATCAGTATTGCTGCCCTCCCTTCTGCTTTCAACAAAATCTAAGTGCAGATCTGTTAGCTTGCTATAGGTAAAGTAAGTTAGGAAGCATGAATTATGAACTGCTCAAGAAATAGCAGCTGTTGAGCTTGTGTGCACAGCGAGGTTTGTTTGCTGCTGATCAATAAAAATCAGAGTCAGTAGCTATGCTACCAGAGAGACCATCTGTGGCTAGAGCCAGAAGCTTGCTGACCAGGATAGACACTGCTGGCTCGGAGGAGGACAGGGACAGGTTATATTCACAGAACCACCAAAAGAGGGGCACATTTAACTATCAGCAAGTGCTAGTGAGCAATCTGTGTGCAAAAGCACATTACTGCCCTGAACTTCCTCTGGGAGGAAGGGGCTACAAATCAACAGCAAGTACTGGAATGTCCCTTTGCTGTTAGTGTAATAAAGTAGCTTGGCTAAAAAAATAGGATTTTACTAAAAAAAATCTGGTACCAAGTGACCAGACAGGAATAGAGGGACAGAAATTTCTCCCTTCTCTTGAAGAAACAAAGGTAGGGATGGTTCCTCTCCTATTCTTCTTGTGAACCTTGTGCTAATATTTCCTAATGAAAAAAAAAAACAAACTAGTGTCCCCATTTCCTTTTCCAGTTACTGCACTGTTTTATACTTCACTCCTGTGTATGCTGGGTCCTGTCACTCCATTTTTGTTCCCCAATTGTGGAATCCTTAGGATCTTTCCCACTCAGGGAATTCCCCAGAGCCCTCCCTTGGAGAGACTTACCATAGAGTTCCCCCTACCTGGGCGTACAGAAAAGACTTCCCCATGGAGCCCTGCACAACACTGATCCATCCGAGTTCCTTTCCCCATATATCCCAACTTTTCTTGGTTTTTCCTTCCCCTGTCTCCTCATTGGTTGTGGTAGCCCTGGTGGCTGGCCCTTTCCCCAAAAGCCAATGCCCTTTGCCCTGCCCCTTGGTACTGCCCCCATATCTGGCCCTTCTTAAACCTCATGCAGAGTGCATGGTTTGTCTTTTGTCTCTGGTTCCCCTGTGGTGTGTTGAAATAAACCTCACTGGAACTGACCACATACAAAAGGCCCTTCTGCCTCTCTTCGCTGAGCTAGGTGTGGTGTGGTGACTGCCTTGCCTGAATGTTTACCCAAGTGGCTTTTCCATAGGATATGCTTATTTGGAAATAGGTAGCAGCAACCACCATCTAAACCCCCATGCTGCTGCATGCAAGCGCAGCGCAGACCAGTCTCATTCAGCTGAAATTACTCTTGCAAAATTTCAAATGTCTTCTTGTTAGCCAAATCTCATTCTCAATACTCTGTGCCGTCAATTTTCATCAGGTGTCATGGATTTATCAAGTATGCTCATCTTAAAATTTTATCCTCCACTGGCTTTTGAGGTATCAACAAATGTTGGTTTTCCCTCTTCCATTTCTGATAATTCCTCAAGTATTTTCTTTGATAGTTTCTTGTTACTGATTATCTATTAATAAGATTTTTTTCTTATTCTTCTTTCCTCGTATGTTGTATCTCTGAAGAACATATGCAAAATCAACTACTGTTTCTTTTCAGATGACTCACAGACTGAGCTCTCCTTTAGATCTCTCCTGTTCTACAGACAGAAGAAAATACTCAATTATTATGCTATATTTTTTAAAGGCCAATCTGAGTGAAAAAATGAGTTCTAATTCCTTAACTGTCCACAATATTTCTTTTCTTCATCAATGTAACATCATACTGCTTGTCTCTGATGTAATTCAGTGTTTCTTCGCTTGCCCGTCTCTCCATGTTCTACGATCTTGAGTATCGCCAGGTCTTGTGGATGCTTTCCTGGAACATCTGGAAGGTGTGTAAGCTATATTCTCTCTCCTTGTTCCTCACTGTGAAAACCTTTTACAAGCACTTTCCCTTACATCTTCATTCCTAATTAATACCAGCTTATTTAATCTCAATTAATATCTTTTACTTCAGAGTTACAGTTTTGCCTTTTTGTTTCTACCCTCTCTCTTCTGTTGTAAAGGTACACAGATTCTTGGTTTCAATTTAACTGTGCCAAGGAAATTATATCAATTCAGTGGTTTCTCTTTTTCTTTTAAATCACTTTCTTGAGCTTTAAAGCCCTTCCCAGGCTTTCCTTGCTTGATTAATATTTGCTGGAGAGAAGTTGATTTCTGGCCTTAGCAGTTAATGTCCATCTTTGTCCTGTCCTTGTTTAATTTTTTTGTGTGCTTTTTTTCCTAAAGGCTTTGTACACGGAGGAAAAAAACATAATCTTCATCAGTACAATTTCCTCGTCCTCCTCCAAAACTTCTCTCTAAAAAGAAACCACCTTCCTCTGCCGAGAAACCTACAAAAACCTTAGGAATAATTTGGCAGCCTGAGTGGGCTACACCTGCTCAAATGTAAGTGTTTCTCACATAGAAGCTATGTCTGAGCTAGTCCCAGCACACTTAGTAGTCAAGTCAGATGGGAATCATGGATTTATCTCATCCTAAAGTTCACATTCATCTCTCTACCCTGATGGTAAAGAGTAGTAAGCAGATGGTTCCTGTGCAGACATCACAGATATACAAAACCCATTAAGTATACATAGGATTAATTTACTATGCTAATTCTATTTATCCTCCTATTTTCTGTTATTTCAGTTCAGGTATTAGTATCATTCTTCCTTGGTTGTCAACTCTAGAGTAGGAACTTTCTATTTTCCCATCATGCTTAAACCCATAATATCTCATGGCTTATTTTCATAGTTTTTCTCAGTGATAATATACAAAGCAGCCAGAGAGCTCAAACAGGTGACTTGACACATTCATCCTTCTTATGAAGCACTTGCAGAACTACTTAGTACTTTCAGCTGTTAAACAAATGTTTTCATGGGATAAATACTAATGCAACAAATTGTTGTTATTTCAGAGCATTTCTTTTGGCTTGACTAATGTGGTAGGAGATTGTAGCCGCTGATTTAATTCTAACAAATAAACAAGTTATGTCAGAAAAAAATTGCGCAGGAAAGCTGCTGGATTTCTCAAACTACAATACAGTCAATTTCATCAACCTGAGAAACCACAGTCAGAAAAGTACGTTTTCCTATGTCTGAGTGTAGCACAGACCCTACAGAAAATTTCCTTAAAATAAAGAGAGAAAAAAAAAGTAAATAAGACATGGTAAAAAAAAGGAAAATAACTAGTCTTAAGCACAGTGTAAGAAATAGCTTGGCAATTTGTTTGCTCTCATACAGCAATTACTGTGCTAAATTAAGTGCATTAACCAAATGCCCCCAGTGGTTTATGGCATGTTGTAGTCAATTCAACATATGTGAGGTCTTCTCAATTGCACCAACATGCTACATTTGCACAAGTTGCATTTTGTGTCATTCTCTATTGGAACCTGAGGGCTGCTTTTTTACAACTATAAACAGAGATATGAGCAAAATAATTTTACCCACTAGCAGTGTATATGTTCCCAGAAACATAACATCCATCTGTCTTTCTTGCATTCTCACTGTGTCTGATATCAATTTGGGTAGATAAATAGTTATTTTGAAGTGTTTTTCCATAGTCCCAGATGTGTGAATTTTTAATTAGCTCTAATAATTGCCTTTTCTATATTGTTTCTGTGAACCATGATGTATAGCCTCTAATCCTTATAAATTACATCTTAAGTGAAAATTTCAAAATTAACCTATTATAGGGTTATATTTATTGCAAGCTGAATTGCAGCTTTCTTGCTACAGACAGAAGTGCACCTGTGATAAAAACTAGTCGCAGAGTGACTGTCACAGCTAATGTTAAAATATATGTTAGGGCTGGAGACCTTTCATAATGATCTGTCTTAGCAGTATCTGTAGCAGCATGGTCAGCATTGCAAATAATACTAATATGGGAAAGACTTCCTCAAAGGAAAAAAAGGTGTGTCCGCAAGAAAACTATCCTGGCTTTCCACTTTGACCTTTAGCCTTCCTTCTTTGGGTAGTGTTCAGTTAAATACTGTTTCTCACTCCTCTGCTCCAGGTACATTTGGGAGGTGCAAAGTGCTGAAAAACTACTGAAGAATTGCATCTTCACTGCATGGAGAAATCCAGAGGTGCCTTGCAGGGACATAATCTATACAGAGAATAATTTTAAATTGATCCCCATGTGAAGATGCCGAGGAGGAAAAGGTTAGTAGTTAGTATGATGATTTTTGTTTTAAAGGGTCCTAAAAATTTTCATTTTAATAATGAATATTAAGCAAAGGGAACAAGAGTATTTAGACCTATATAGTATTTAGACCTATATAGTATATAGACCTATATAGACACTTATATAGTTGTACACAGAGAATTAAAAATTTGTCTGGATAAAAATTTATCCCTCTTGGGATTTTTCTCTCCCCTGTTTTTCTCCATCAGCTTTGTGTGGAGGGTGACTTACATCTTCCTTTTTTTAGTTACTTCTATTTATTTCCTTTTCCTGTGATGATCTACCTTAATCCATTTATTTTTCATTTTCAATCTTCCCATTCCACTGAAAGCATGCCTTAGAACAAGGAGACATCAGATCCTTTGACAGTGCAGTGGAATATTGTTGGTTTGCACTGGCATTACATCTTGGCTCCCTTTCTTTTCATACTATTATAAAATATTATTATTTCAGGAAATTACAGTGAACATTGAGGAAAGTAGATTAATGAAATGCCATTAAAATTAATGTTGAAAATACAAGGGTTAATGGAATAATAATAAGGAGGAGATACCTCCAGGCTGGACCAATGCACCTAATCTGCACCTAAAACATTGACAGTGTCCCCTTAGATATTGTCTAAGTGTTCCCATTAGTCAATAAAAGTAGAAATAGATTTTACCCACCTACATGCCCACCTCTTAGGCAGCTTGAGGAAACTGATATCTCACCGACCTTTTTGGAGACAGAGCTGAAGACCATGATGCTAACTTTTTGTCTTCTAGATGCCTTTGATATTTTGTCTTTCTTTGATCACTGTGACTTCAAAATTTATACCTCATTGAATAATTTGGAAATTTGCATAATGGAAAAAGTGAGTGTGTGGGTTATACAGTTCCCTGAGTGGTGTAACTCCAGTTTTTCTTGATGTCTATGTAGAAATTTGAGTTGATGTACTGTGATTGCATTACTGCGAAAACTCTATTTACAGAGGAAAAAGTAATGCACACGGATTTTACTCTAAGCTAGTACTCTGCACAGAAAAATAGGAGGTCCTGCACAGGTTTACATGAATTGACTTGTTCTCCACTCCAAAGAAGTTGTTCCAAGTCTGTTAAATGAAAACAAAGCAGGAAATTATTGAAGAAAGTATGAGACAGACCTTAAAGATTTAGAGATTGCCTGTTTTTTGAGAGCTCTGATTTTTAGCACATACTTTTATGTAGTAATCAGTGCTTCCATTCTCTGCAATAGATTGGGAAAGGAAGGATTGTCAAAAGAAACTTCAAACCAAACCAACAACAGAAACAAAACCCTCCCAACCCCAAAACTCCACCAAAGAAAAACAAAAAAATCAACAAAGGAAAAAAAAGCCTCTGAAAATCAGTTTTAGATGTGATTTTTTTGGTAAGTGTATTTATTATTATAAAAGCCACTGGTTACATTATGTCCCAAGGCATGATTTTAGTTTTATGCTTTATTTGATACACACCAGGCAATTATTTTTACAAAACACTGTTCCTGTGTACCACACCCTACTGGACTTGGTGTTTCTTGAATGTAACAGGAAATGTTCAGTCTGTAAAGCCATAGAGGAACAGAGTTTTTGCCTATGGGCTTCTGGAAATAATAGTTTTTGCAATTGCAAATTTCAAAGCAAAAGCTCTTCTGAAGTGTTTAACAGTACACAGATCAGGAAACTGATATCGTAGATTTGTTAATGATGTGCATGCACAAAACTAGACCAAAATGCAGGTTGCAAAAACAGATGTTAGGTCTGTTGGTGGGTTGTATGCAGCAGCATACTGGATGTGAAATGAGTTTACATGTGTTTTTAATCAATGAATCTGTATCAAATTATTCCAATGAATGCACATCATGTGGAAGATAGTACTTTAGTGCTTCAGTGTTATTTTCAATAAAAAAGAATAAAGAGTTGTCCTCCATCAGACTACACTTTATCTGATCTCTATTATAAATGGTTTAATGGAAAAAGACTGACAGGGAAGTTCTCCTTGGTTTGAGAATTATTTTGCAGATTCAATTTTATATTAGTCTGAAGTTACATTTACTACCAGAAGCTTTATGTGACTGAAGAAACTTGTTTTTACAAAATGGATGTAACATTTTAGGGCTTTTAATCATGCTTGACTGGAAATTAGTCTATTTTTTGTGAAACAGCCTTGAACACATGGTGAATTTTTTTTTCCCCAAATAGGAACTTCCAAATAGGAAGTTTCACTTCTTCTAACCATGATTTTGAATGCTTAGTAATTCATATCAGTTATTCACTGCTAACCATAAACTCGCGGAAAAGGAAGTGATAGGTGTTTTTACTGTGTTTATGTATATGAACAAATTCTCCAGATACTATTGTAATGGAGGTGACAATTCAGTGAGCTAGAGTCGTCCTTGCCTCATTGAAATCTGTTTAAAGCACTTTCAAATTGCATTTAGAAGGCAGTCTCTATGCTGGATGTAGCACTGCTGCAGAAAATGGCAAGCTGGAGACCACTCCTCAGCTTGACAAATGATCACACTTTGGAATACATCCCTTTGGAACCAAAACTTATGTTGGTCTAATATTTTATTCTCTTTTCTGCATCTCTGTAGCAGTTTAGGAGTCTGGATGATTTGCACACAGGCCTAGCACAAGGGTGTCCAGCTTCAATCAAAGTTTCTTGATCACAATTCAGAAATTATTACCAAAGGTAGAAGGAGCATTGTGCATAACATATTCACCGATTACCCCCAGATCACTTTTGCGTGTCAAGCCTGGTCAGGTTAGTCAGTTGCTAAATGGCTGGGCTTGCAATTTCCTTGTCATTTTCTCTGCTAATCTTTAAGGAAGATTCCATGACATTCCTTGTGCAAATGAATTATATTTTTCTTTTGATAAAGATGAGTTAGAACATAGAGTTTCAATTGCTATGTAATGAAGTTGTTCCTGAGGACAGGTGACATGAACGCTTTGAAGCAAAACAAAAGGAAAGTTGATGGGGAAGTGAGAGAGAGAAGGGCATTACTTGGAAGAATTTCAGCTATTTTGTAGAACAGTCCTGTGAAAAAATGTTCTCTTGAAAGAGACAAATCCATCAGTATGACTTAAAACTGAATTACTAAAGACTATACCTGTTATGTTCTGCAAGACTTTAGAGATGGAAATTGCAGAGGTTTCTTATTTTACTCTGAGATGTCAGTTAATCACAATGTAACACACAATAAAACTTCATTTTTCATAGAATCATAAAATAGTTTGGATTCAAAGGGACCTTAAAAATCATCGAGTTCCAACCCCTCAGCCACTGGCAAGGACACCTTCTAGTAGACCAGGCTGCTCAATTTTTCTCTTAATTTGCATGACAAGTAGGGAGAGTTTCTTCAGAAAAATCAATAATCTACTATAGTGCCTTTAGTCACCCTTATATCAGTTTGGCTTCCAGAAGGAAAAAGTCTTCAAAGCTGCAAACTTAGCTGCCTGGAGTACACTGCAATTAAATTAGAGGACAAAATAAAGACTGTGGCTTAATCTATGTGCGTGATTTTTACCAGAGCCTCCAACATCCCCAAATTTAGCACCATGTTCTGCTTGGGCTAAATACTGCACAGAGCCACAGAAACAGTGGACTAAGGGAAAAAAAAAAAAGTTAATAACAAGTATCTGGCAATCCTTTCCCACCATTTTCTATTTTATCAACAGTGGCTTGTGGAAGGGGCTATTTTATATAAACTTTATTTTATGTAAATGTCAGATATTCTGGAACAAGACTGGATGTTGCTACAATTTCTGTGTCTGTACTAGGGCACAAAGCATGACCAGCGCTGAACTCTCTAGTCTTGGCTGAACTGTCTCCTGACAATGATCTCTGGCACTAAGCCATGGCTGGGGATTTCCTAAAGGAGTTGCCAGCTAGGCATGGATCAAGCTCATTCCAGGGATGTGCCAGCACTTAAAAGGATGCATGATGTCTTTGGCCCTGTTTCATTTACTGCTGGAGATGTAGCAAAGTATCTGAAGCATTGCCCTGGTCTGAGTGCACTCCAGTGCTATGTGGGAGAGACACTGTGGTGTTTGCAGTCCTATGCATCTTATCTTCTTCCCTGTCCTCCTTTCAGGAAACCTGCTTGTGATGGAAAAGTACTGGTGGTAGATTCAGGAAGGAATTATATCTCTGCCAGTGAAACCCTGGGTATTCCAGCACAGCCAAATAAGAATGAGCACAAGGGTTTAATGGTCTGCTGTTGTTTGTGTTGCACATGTTGAGTTACCTTTGCAGTTCTCAGCACCGAGGGCTGGAGTAATGCCCCCTTTGCTTTGTGACAGGTAAGACCTGTGAGCACACTGTATTCCCGTGCTATCCACACCTGGGGTCTAGGAACAATGAAATCTGATGGAAAACATCCTGGTGGCCTCTATGCAGATGTTATAATCTGGTCTGTGTGGTTATGAGGGCTGCAGGAAACACCATGAGATCCCTGTAGTAACAGCAGAGACTTACAAGCATGGCATCCAAGGGTAATTATCTTCCACTTACCCCGTGCTAGTGGTAATGCATTGGTCTGATATTATTAGCAAAATGTGGCAAATTAAATGTTGAGAGGAAATGGATGTTATCAGTGCACCAAAATTTAGCCCTCAGATTTTTTTCTAAATGACTCCAGACACTGCTAGAGGCAATCCATGCACTTGCTTAAAAATATTTACACTTCAAAAATACTGATCATCCTGCTGTGTCTTTGTCAACAGTAACTGAAAAGATGAACCAAAACCATGCCAAAACACTGCTTAATTCAATCTAAACCATGTTTTAAGCTTGAAAGTCCTAATCAAGCTTAAGACTGTTATAGGCAGTGTCGTAGTAAATATTAATAATTTGTTTCCATGATTTGCATAGACTATTGTGGTAGAAAAGTGGGAATGTGATTTCAAGTTACATTAGTTCTCCCTTGGAGAAACTCTTAATCAGTATCCATCCTGCTTCTTTACTAGCATAATTTTATCAATACTACAAATTTATTAATTATTCCTTAATATGCATAATTTTATATCTATATATTATTTTCTCATAATGAGAATGTAGGATATCTAATGAGGAGTCTCAGGTGCAAAAGCAGAATAAAACACACTTAAAAAATCACAAGAGGCCATAAAGTCGATTTAGAAGCACATTTGAAACTTAGTTAATACCTTTTTCCACTTTGATATAATTTTGTGGAGAATCTAGAAATCACTAGATAATTATTCTGAAAGATTTTTCCCCTCCTTTGATGTTTTGCCAGAAGTTTGAGGGAGGTGCTCCTTTCCTTCTCCTCAGCCCTGGTGAAACACAGCTGACGTGCTGGGTCCATTTCTGGACTCTCCAGCAAAGATATGGGAATACTGGTGTGAGTTGAGTAAAGGGCATGAACAGAATGAAGTAGCTGGAGCATCTGATATATATGAAGAGAGACCAAGGTAGCAGGGGCCATGAACTTCTCAGTGATATCCAGTTAAAGGATGAGAAGCTGTAGGCAAAAACCAAAGTAAAGGAAATTCAATTTAAACATTAGAAAAACTCTTTTACTATTATGGTTTCTGAGCAGTAAAACAGGTGAGCCAAAGAATTTGCACAGTCTTTCTCCTTGGAGTTATTAAAAATTGACTGGACATGGTCCTGGGCAGCCCACTCTCCTTGATTCTCCTGGATTAGAGTAGTCAATATCCAAAGAGGTCTTCTGACCTCATCTACTCTCTGATTCTGTAAAATTGATTTGAATGAGAATTCCAACAGTCAAGGATCTCTTTTGTGTTGTGATACTGATACTTTTGCCCTGAAACAAAAATCTCATATAGTTTCAATAATCCCACTAAAAGGGCTGATATTGCCAGTCTATGATTTGCGTTTTTGGGACTCCATGCTAAACACAGCACATGAATACACAGAGTCTATATCTGTGTGAGGAAATCAGTCGTGTGATTCACTGGCACTGAGGCAAACTGGAATGAATTGATTGGTATTCACACTGTTCAGCTGTCCTACTTTCCAAACAGGATGGCCCCATCCCAGCTGCCCACTGGAGTGCTTGGCCCATTCCTGCTCGTGCACCATACCCAGACATTCTCTTGGATGGGACTAGTAATGTACTGGGATCATTTCAGCTATTTAGCAGTGCAAGTTACCCGTTGCCAGCCTTTGGAAAGCATTGCATAATTTGTAAGCGTAGAGCCATTAATTCAGATCTATGTTCTGTTTTCTAAACATTGTTGTATTAATTAAAAAATAAAAGATAAAACTGTAAAATGAGCTCAGAAAATAGAAGCAAAAAATTGCAGTGCCTATCCTCATTTCCGTGCTGTAAGACAACAGTTTCATAGTCTGGATCATCCCTCAGGTTTGTGCTCAAGTCTTCCTGAAGGCTTTTTGAAGATCAGGATCCTTTTCCTGCATGAATTTTCTCCACAATTAAAGAGATTTATCTCTGAACCAGGATAAGTCATTGTGAATTTGGCTGGTTCCTCAGTGAACCCAAACTCTCTCCTGACTCTCGCTAGGAATGACTGAATTCCCATCTCTTCCTGTCTTCTGTTCAGAAACTTCCTGTATGGGCCCATTCTAAATATTCCTGCTGGTGCTTTGGCTTCTTTGTTTTGCCTCTCGAAATTCTGCACTTTCTGAGGTCTTTTTTCCCCTTGCAAATTAACTGACTTTCTGATTTAGGCTTTCTCCCTTGCATACTAACCATCTAATGAATATAGCCATTAATTACCTTATATTGTACCAACCCATCATTCTGGTGGGGATTTTCTGGAGCAGCAATTCTCAACCTTTTGTAATCCATGGCAAACTCATCTATTCTGAAAAGAATCAAAAGGTGCCTTTAGCCATTTAAAAAATTTTAAAAAACTAGAAAAAGTGCAGTACTGCTGTGACAGGTTTTATTTGCAAATAAATGTCTATTCAACTTTATTTTTTTGTCTGGATAAAATCATATATGCATATATTTCTCCCCTCCCCAGACTTAAACACACTATTACTTTGTGAATTGCCTTCTAATACTCTATGACAATGGGGACCAACCACTGGGAGAAAACTTTTAAATAAAAAAGAAGAAATACACATGCTAGGAACATTGAGCTAAATGTTGTACATGAGTACACAACTGAATGTCCAAAGAGATTTTTGAGTCTAAAAGTACAAATAAAGACCTATGAGACCGATTAAAATAAATAAAACAGAGAAAGGGGAGGGGAAAGGGAAAAGATGGGAGAGATCATAATACATAATAGTTCTTTCATACAGTGTAGACAGTATCTTTAGACAGTATGTGTGTATATAAAAAATGCATTTGTATTGGCAAACAAATATTTATGTGCAAAACTGAAAAAATGGATTCATTTATTTCAGGCAGTTTTTCAAAAATCTGTTTCATCACAGTTATCAAGAGTATCTTCCAACAAAAGCAACTTCCTTCAGATACTAGGTTTGAATTGTCTTGAAATAAATGTTTATCTTCTTACATTATAGCCACTTTTTGATATCATTATATTAGAAACCTTTGTGACAATTTGGATATTTTGGCAAGGTATTAATGTTACATGAATATGTCATCTGTTTCCTATTCTCAGCTTTGTATTATCTCAAAGGTTTCTATCTCTTTTTCTCTCATTCTTTAATTTGCAGGCATTTTGTTCTAGATTAAAAATATTTGTGTACAACTTTGGGATAATTAATCTTGATGCTGAAAACATTTAACATTTCTTTCCCTTAATAAATCAAACATGGGATGTGTCATTCCATTCTTAGAGTTTGATACTCTAGGTCCTCACCTCATCCCAGTTAGCCAAAAATAGATGTTTCATTCATGGGGAGGAAGGCTGAGTAGTCAGCAGATTTTCTGAGATACAGGTGGAAGGTGAATATTCACTGTATTTTAATATTCTGTAGGCAGTACTATGTGGTATTGCTTCAAGTATGTTCATTGACCTGGTCAGAGAGGTGGAGCTGCTGGATGACCATGGTGTGAATAACTACGGGATGCCAGGAGATCAAAGAGCTCTCTATTGTTTAAAAAGCTCTTCTCAGGAGAGAAGGGAGTGGAAAATGGGGTCAATTCTTAGATGTCACTCCTGTTGAGAACAGACAGTGATGGAAGAGAAGGCATCCTCTGGTGAAAGAAACCAAAAAGTTGGGGTTTTTTTGTTTTTTTTTTTTTTTTTTTTGTATGGTCTGCTCAATGTTCTTTATTCTCTGCCAAAATAGAAAGTTTATATTGTGTCTTCTCTGCCCTCAGGCCTTACATGTCTAATTTATTTCATTTTTTAATTGTTTATTTTTGGTACTGTGAAGCTTGGTGTCAATCCATTAGGCCTACAAATGCTAAGAGTGTGTTCCCTCTGGAAGGATGGAGTGCTGTGTTTTTTGTACAAAGATAGAGTTTCAGTGTCTCACCTGTCTAGATTCACATATTCTCAGTCTTGTACCTACTTTTCCTTTGTATATGGGTGAAAAGGTGTGAGAAAAGAAACTATGTTAAGTGAGATAATCTTTTAGTAAATCCCCAGTATAGCGGCACAAAATGATCAGCAGCTGTAACCCAATTAAATGTAGCAATTTCACAGTACACTACTGCTCACCAGAGAGTATATACCGATATTCTCTGAGTATTCAGCCAAACCATTTTGTATCACTGCTTGCAAACTTCTCCTCAGGAATATTTAACATTTGGCTAGAGCTCCTCAAACACAAAGGGAAGATGAGAGGGAAGAGAAAAAGCAAAGGAACATAGTGCAAGGAGAGCCAATTAGTAAGTAAATCCACTCTGTCTCTTGAACACAAAGTAATCGCTTCACAGGTGTGCACAGAAGAAGTTGCAGTTATAACATAACTAGAAGGTTAACTATTTAAAAGGTCTTCTCAAAGAACATTTAGATTAAGGAGCCTTTCTTCTTCAGTTCAAAGCTCCTGCTGCTATTTTATGAGTCCAAAGTAAGGAACCAAGCTATTCCTTGTTTAATGTGATCATTTTAATAGCTAACCCATTTCTAATGTTGCTTTTCTAGATATCATGGCTCCAATCTCTGCTGATATGGCTGCTTTTTTGCAGGCCCATATATATGTGTCATAAAAGTATTTGGCTACCAATTACTGGGGTGAGGAGAAAACACCCCTGAAATACTCTTGCAAGGCTGAGGTTATATATTTCTCACCAACATATTCAGTATGAGACTTGCCAAGAGACATCTTTAATGTAATAAAGATGCAACCATTAATAAATGGCTTACAAAACAATATAACAGCATTCATAGAAACTTCTGATTATATGAAAGAAAATTTGAAAATCAACTTTGTTTATTAATTTCCATTTCTATTTGAAACTCTGTATCTTACCTCCATTGATGTACAGTGATTTTTGTCCTACTCATCTGCCAGACAATCTCGGGAAGGCTCAACCAAAGTGTGAAAAGCAGGACTCCTACTTTTGTCAGTTAGTGAAAGAGAGCCATGTGTCTTCTTCTGTCCACATCTCCTGCTGAAATCACTTACTGGCAGTCATCTTGCAAACATGGGATGCAAACAGAGGACTTTTAATATTTTTGCAAGTTCTCCTGTGCTTCCAGTCCCTTAGCATATACTGTGTAGAAAAGCAGCTCTCTGCAAAGACACATCTTTAGCCTGTGGTTATGTGGCACAATACCATATATGAAGAAAAGAAGAAAAGAGAAAAGAGAAAAAAAACACAGATCACTGCAGAACTCTGTTTTTTGCTCTGGTTTTCTGAAGCAGATGTAAAGCAGTAACATATTAAATCCTGTCAGAGTCTTGATTTCATCAGTGGTGCTTGGTTGCTGCTTAATTAACACGCTTTACGACATTCTGAACACCACATGGAGCAGGAGTCACAGTCTTACGTATGGGGTGATGAAACAACAGCAGACAGGGGCTTCTGTCCTGAATTTTGTTACTGTAGAATGTCCTTGTTCCATAATCACTCATTTCTGTAAATAAATCACACAACGCTCACTCCCCAATAAAGTATTTACCAGCCCGAGGTTATCAACACTATGTTTTTTTCTCATTTCTTTATGTCCACATGGTAAAATCCTAGTATAAATTTTATTTTATCCTTTACAGACCTCTGTTTCAGTTCATTTTAAGTGACTAATTTGCCTAAATAGCCTTCAGTTTGACTTGGAACTTTTTCAGCTGAACGTGGTAAGAAAATAAAAGAATGTATATGATCTGTTTAAATAATTGCCCCTTAACATCTCCAAAACTATGCAGAATATTTTTCTAAGCAGCAATAATGCCCAGTACTTTTCTGCCTATTTTTGTCCTTTGTCCTCATTTCTGTAACTGAGCCCACTGTCATCTGGTAGAAATATTTACCAGTTGGATCTGAATTGGCCTGGTAACAGTGAGAGCACATCTGGAGTCTAGACTCAGCGGCTCTATGGGCAGGGTCATATCTCTGCGCTCCATCAGCCCCAGCGCCTATTTCTGTTTACATAGGTGGTGTGCAGCATCATCTGTTTCACTTGTCAGACACTGCCAGCCCCCAGCCACCCCCTCCCCTTCTCCCTGACCCTCCACCATCCCACCACTATCAGCTGGAGACAGGAAGCAGGGGACCACTGGCACACACAACGGGAGAAAGGGGGAAAGAAAATCCCTGGATCTTATAAAATCCAGCATTGTCTGTGTACCTAAGATACAGTTCAGCTCCACGGGATTCCATTGAGAGCAGTACCTTTGTCTGATATGGCAGGAGGCTGCATCAAATATGCAAGGGACAGAATAATCTCTTGGTAGATGAGGAAGTATGCTCTAAAGTCTTTAAAAGCTCTTTTGGTTTGATTTTTTTTCTTCTCCTAATTGAAAGTGTGTTCTTCAACTGCTTGGACTTCAAAACTAGAAAGTGTTGTAATATTTACTGAGTACTACTCTTTACCTGAAGAAAGGGTCGAAAATAAGCTTAGAAAATGTGTCCTGGCAAAAAATATAGTCAAAAGAGATTGCTGCGACAAGAATTATGTCTCATAACACCAAGATACTTAAATTTATGTAATGTGTGAGGTAGCTTGTGTATGTTTGAGGATAAGAGTTATGCAATACTTCATTAATGCTTCTTTAAAACTAGATGATAGAATTTTCTTTTCATCACTCATTGAAAAATGAGTCAGTCCCAAAGAGTAGGAACTATCTCATCAAAATATGAGAATGTTGTGGTTGGTTGACCTTGGCTGGATGCCAGGTGTACACCAAGCTGCTTTATCACTTCCCTCCTCAGCAGCATGAGGGTGGGGTGAGAAAATAAGACAAACAAAACTTGTGGGTCAAGATAAAGGCAGTTTAATAAACCAAAAGCAAAGGGCAAGCACGGAAGATGAGGAAAAGTAAAGATTTGTTCTGTACTCCTGTGTTCACTTCTACTTCCTGAGAAGTAGGGTTTCTTCCTTTGGAAGACAAATGTGAATATTTCATGCCCTCCTTTCTTCCCAGGCTTAACTCATGATTTTTCTCTACCTCCTCCATCCCACAGGAGGAAGGGGAATGGGGACAGTGGTCACTTGGTCACACTTTGACAGTCCTTCCTCCGCAGGGTGAGGAGTACTCACACTCCTCTCCTGCTCCAGCATGGAGTCCCTCCCACAGGAAACAGTTCTCTACAAACTTCTCCAACATGAGTGCTTCCCAGGGGCTACAGTTCTTCATTAACTGCTCCAGTGTGAGTTCCTTTCATGGAGTGCAGTCATTTAGGAACAGGCTGCTCCAGTGTGGATCCCCCATGGGTTCCTGATCGCAAACTTGCTGCAGTGTGGGCTTCTCTCTCCAAAGGGACACAGCTCCTGCCAGACCCTGCTCTAGTGTGGGCTTCCCACACAGTCACAGCCTCTTTTGGCGATCCCCTGCTCTGGTGTGGGGCCCTCCACAGGCTGCAAGTGGATGTCTGCTCCTCTATGAACCTCTATGGGGACACGAGGGGCACAGCTGCCTCACCAAGAGGTGTATAAGAATCTCTGCTCTGGTGCCTGGAGCAACTGCTCCTCCTCCTCCTCCTTCACCAACCCTGATGTTAGCAGAGCTGTTCATCTCATGTATTCTCATCCTCTCTCTGGCTGGAGTTAACTGCATCATCCCAGAGCTGCCATCACCATCACTGATGAGCTTGGCCTTGGTGGATCTACATCAGAGCTGGTGGGTATTGCCTCTGTTCAGAGAATTGTTTATGAAAAAGACATAACCCATACAAAGACAATCACATATTAATGTCATGTCCAGTTCTAGAGTCTGGTAGGGAAGTTGCACAACACACCTTTGGGGCTTTGTCACCAGGAGGTATGCATAGCTTGAGCTCAATCCTCAGACTGGTGAGAGAAAGGTAACACTTTAAAATCTCATGTGGATTGGCACAGTATGGCCCCTCTTGAGTACAGTACTGTTGCTCTGAAAACAGTGAGCAAACATTTATAAGAGATGTGTGCCTCTGTTTCATTCATGATGTGTAAGCAGGTCCTCCTATTGTTAAAAAGTATTCTGTTCACAGAGAGTATGAACAGACAAATTTCTACAATCACAGCTCTATCAGTAAACATTATCTCTTCTCTGGATACTTAGAGCTAAGCCATTCTGCTTGAATGGGAACACACAGAGTTTTGTTAAAGAGATGTGTGAGATACTCTACTGTTTTTTGCATCAGCATAATGATGTTAAAGATTTGCTTTAGTTGCTGGGATAGATTCTGTCATTATCACTGAGAGTTGTACAGTCTTCTTCCATGTTGCAGGCCTGCATAAAGTTAATGAGTTGAAAAAGTGCTTGCAAAGTATTTTGGTATTGGTGATGTGGCAAAAGTCAGAAATAATCCTCCTTGACTCAGCCTGCAGAGCGGCTGGCAGACCAGGCAATATTTGTTTCTCTTTTTTTAAAAGTACTTTTTTATCTCATAAACTCTGAATAAAATTTTGTAAAGTGAGACTTTCTGACTCTATTCAGTGCATGTTGGAGGCGGTGTTAACACATTTTTTGACTTTAATTGGAGCAGAGCTTAGCTAATGCCAAGTATTTTTGAGATGTCTCAACATCACTTTAAAAGTATCACTTCTGAAAACATTTTTTTTCCAACAAAACAGTGTTGTTTTCAAAGCTGAGGGCCAAACATTGTCAAGTCTACAAAAGAATGGTATATTAGGTTTGAATTTCCCTTTCAAACTCATTGGTTTGGACAAACTGACAAAACAAAGCTAGCTGGATCCTCCATAAAAGAAAACTTAATTCAGATCTTATATCACAAATCTTGGATGTAATATTTCCTGTATAAAATGGTAAATATTGCTCCCTTTACAATACAAGAGATTAGTTTATGAAAATATAATACCCAGAAATTACTTGAGCATGTTTTTAGCATACATCATATCATCACAATATTTCCATAGATTTCTACAATAATTCCACTAGTGTGTGTTAAGAAAGCACTCAAAAAATTACAGAAAGTAAAAGAAAAATAGTTACAAAGTATTTAAAAAAAATTATACCTGTATTACTGTAATTGACATAATATCATGTAGAGCTAGCTGAAAGAATATGATTCAGTTCACAAAGCTTAATTGTGATAAAGATCTCCCATTATTGTGAAATGCTGAGAAACATTCATTCCCTAAGATAGTTTTATTATTACTGAAAACACTGCCAGACTAGGGTAGAAAATAATTGGCTGCCAACAGAAAACAAAGCAGGATGTATTTGAAATTGATCTTTTCATTTAGTCATCTGTATTCATCTGGTCACTGCAGATGGTGTTAATAACCTCACAGGTAACGTGATTAACTGGGGCTTGGCTACCAGGGCTCTATGGATGTAGAGCTATCAATCTGCTCATTCTCATTGTCTTTTTCTGTCTATTGCTTTTGCTAGTGGTGGCAATGAGGTGCAAGCCCTGTGAGAAGAAGCTGAAGGAGCTGGAATTGTCTAGCCTGGAGAAAAGGAGGCTCAGGGAGGACCTTATCACTGTCTACAACTTCCTGAAAGGGGGGTTTAGCCAGATCTCCTAACAAGTGACAGGACAAAAGGAAATGTCCTTAAGTTCCACAGAGGAGGTTTAGATTGGGTATTAGGAAAATTTCTTTGCTGAAGAGATGGTTAGCTGTTGGAACAAGGTACCCAGGGAAGTGGTGGAATCCTTGGAAGTTTTTTGAAAAACATGTGGATATGGCTTTTGGGTACATTGTGGTGAACAATTGGACACGGTGACCTTAAGGATCTTTCTCAATCAAAATAATTTTATCGAGGAATCACAGAATTAACTCCTCATGTAGCATAGAAATTATGATTCTATGATTCTAAATATTAGAAGCTCTCAGGATCAAAACCAGCTCTTTTACCTCTGAGTGAATGAAAGAGAACTTCCTTCCTTCCTGTTTCCACAATGTCACAAATATTCTTTTCTCTTGAAAGCAAAACATTTTGAGTCTTTATTTTTCTCCCCCTTTTCCTATGATAAACTCAGAGAAGTAAGAAACAGGCTGTACTTTTTCAACACACATTGAATGGAGGCGTTAGAAGATCATATATATATATACATATGTATCCATACACATATATATGCAGCATGTCTCAAAATCTTCCCAGGGAGGTGAAAATATACTTTGCAATGTGTGAAGGTAAATATTTTGAAAGATCCCATGGTCAGATTTTTTTTGCTTGATTCTGGAAAAAGGCCAACATTTCTAAAGTACTCATGGAACTTTGCAATGCTCATTGCAACATCTGTGGGCAGGTTTTTTTAAAATGATTGGTACCTAGGGTGCAATTAATGCCCCAGAGTCTAGCAATCTGTTTTGGCATAAAAAAAAAAAAACTGAGAAGTTTAGAAATCACTAAGGAATGAAAGAAACACTGAGAAACTGCTAGAAAGTATAGACTGTTTATTTTGAGTAGCAATGAGAAGTTACCTTGATTGCCTTGATACTTTCCAGAAAAAAGGCTGGCTATGGAGTTAAAATTATCCTATAGAAATAGAGGTGGCATGAAACTACTAAAACTATAAGCCTAAACCAGGAAATAGCAACATTTCATCAGGATAACCCCTTGGTGGTGGAGGAGCTGCTCAGTTACAGCATTGGAACCTCTGTAGTGTGTCTCTGAAAATTGAGCTCAGGTAATATGACTGCAGCTCTCAAATGCTTGGAAGGCATTTAGGGGACACAAAAGGAGTAGGCAAAGAATATGCTCAGAGTTTCAGGTGTTTTGCTGATGCATCTGACCACCTTCAGTCAAGTTATTCTGTTAAACACTTTTTCCTGACATGCTAACCTCTGCTTCAAATCTCTGTGTATTTTTTTCATATGAGCAGCATGTGTGAACAGCATTGGGGTGAGGCCCACAAGGCCGAGGTCAGTGGGAGGGACCTGTCATTATTTAGCTTTCAGGAAAAGAGGATTAGAATAAAAAATTTGACGAAACTGAGAGCTTTGAAAAGAATTGCCGTGAGCAGTCAGATTTCAAAACTTTTAGTGGTCTCATTTAATCAAAGTCAAAAGAATCCAAAACAATTACAATGAATGGTGGGAGAAGGAAACAGGGACTTTCTAACTTGATGGTCTCAGCATAGCAGGCATGCTTATTTCTAGGCCACCCTTGAAAATCTGGCTCAGCTAACAAGGGTGGGAAATCGTAGTCATGTAAAAACCCTTTATTCTCAGAAATTACATGAAGTGAGTCATAGATCTCAGTCGCATTTCTGTGGGCAAACCCCTCTGCATTTAAACATACCCTCACAGTGGGCAGCACATGGCACTTGGCACACACCCCACACTTAAAGTAGGATACAAGGACAGTACTGGTATGGTAACTCCTAGAAGTAATCATATATTCCAAATTTTTCCTCAGTCTGGCAAAAATGGAAAGACACTTGAAGTCAAAGCACCCAAAAGGAATGAACTTCCCCAAAGACTTCAAATTACACCGTTACTGTGGCAATTTTTACTGTGGATAAATTCATGAATTTGAGAGAGGGTCGTGAAGGTAGTGGCCATAATTTTGGCCTGCTATGGAAAGTGTGGAACCAGATGTGGAAGTTAATGTAGAAAAGGAACATTGAAGGAGTATAAACAGATGGCAAATAAAATAAGACCTTTCTGTCTCATATTTATGAAGAAGTCACATGTAAGAAAATGAACTTCTAAGAACCCACTGTGAGCAATGAAATAGGAGAGTCTGGAAGAAAGAATCTGGGACTGATCCTATTAAATAAACTCCAGTGTCAAAGAGTATCGTGGGATGTATTGCTCAAGAACAATAAATCCTATCACAAAGATTTCTGTCGCCAAGATTTAGTATCTACAATACGATGCACATACTGCTGGATTTGCTCTAGCCTGCAAACCAGCTGATAGTTCTGTGTGAAAAGGATTTTTTTTGGCCAGCATATCAACTGAAAAGTCTTACTTTCCATTAAAACCATTTGAAATTCAGTATTTTTCATCCAGCCCAATGCTTTACTGTGCACAGTAAAAGATTTCCCTTAGGATTTTCTTTCCTTTACATGGTAAAGGGTCCTGGTTCAGAGCTCTTACTCTCTAACTAAAAAATCACCAATTTTAATTTAATTCAGACAAGAAAAATATTAGTTTATTATGAATTAAAAGGTGATAAAGTGTTTCTACCACAAAATTGTTAAAAAAAAATCAATGAAATTCAATGATGATTCAAATATTCAGAGAGGCTTTATTTTAATATTTACATGCACGTTGATGCTGCTGTAGGAACTGACAATGTACTTTTGTAACTTGAAGGCCAAAATGAACCCACAGCATTTTTAGTTTAACTGATAAGAGAGACATTTACATTGCATTTTTTTACCAATATGTGACTCCTTTAACTGTATATTCTGGTAGAAGAAAAATACATGTGGTAGAAATTCTTTGTTGAAATAGCATGTCAATTATTACAAAGTTATAAATGCTTTAGAAATGAATTACTGTTGAACATATGTTCACTCAAGTCTCTGAGTTGAAAAAGGTAGTAAATATGCTGCATGAAGAAGGATCGTGAAAATAAAGAAAGAAATATCTGGACATAATTACCTAGTTCAATTTTAACTTTCCTCACTAACTAAATACAAACATCTCAATTTACGCAATCCACAGGGTTTGCTACGTTTATACAAAATTGTAATAAAAAAAGATCTAAACCCTGAAATAGACGTAAAACAAAAGCAAGTAATAGAGAACATGTTACAGCAATATTGACAGTGAACCTTTAGTGGAATTATACATATGAATTTTTACCATATCTCTTAATTTTTTACTTATGGGACACAGTGAGCTCTTCATGGTTTCTAGAATTTGTCCAGAAATGAATTAACTATAAATGTCTGTTCGACTCTTACAGAAAAAGATAATACTGACACTTGAAATACAGCAGATTTATGGGAATTAAAAGAACTTAAAATGGGCAAGGGATGAAATCTTTAGTTTCATCTTTAAAAACAGGGAAATGTCATACCTCACAGAAGGCCATTAAAATATAGAAGGGAAAGAGGTGGAAATGCTGAATACTGAGAAAATTTCCTAGTTTGGAAAGTATTCATGCAACAGCATGTGAGAATCAATATTATGTAGCTTCTATCTTTTGTGTATGTAAAAACTCTTTTGATGATAAAAATTTGGCCAGCTGAGGGACAATGAAGTTGTGTTTTTCAAGAGTGTTCTTATTCCTGTTAGGTTAAAAAGGATATGTCAATTCTTAAGTGCAACACTCATTAGGTTGAATGCAATATTAACCTCAAGGCTAAAGAATACCTTCATAGTTGTTTGACTCTCATAACACCAAACACCCTAAAACATGACCTTGCTTCAAAGAAGGTGGAGGGTAAAAGCCTAGTCAGTAGAGTTTAGTTAGTGACAGAAATGGGCTTCAGCCGAAAATTACTTCACAGGGCTCTTGTATCAGGTGTACGTCAAGCACATATTATCACTCTGTGCTGGAAGGAGGGACAAGGAAGGATCATGTTGCACACAGAATCATAGAACTTCTGAATGGCTGAGGTTGGAAGAAACTTCTGGATGCCCTCTGGTGACCTGGTACAGCTTGCTTCCCAGAAACATGTCCATACAGCTTCTGAATATCTCCAGGGATGGACATTCCATGACATCTCTGGACAACCTGTTCCAGTGCTCAGTCACCTTCCCAATAAAAAGATGTTTCTTTGTGCTCAGACAGTGCACCTGTGTTTCAGTTTATGCCTGTTTCCTCTTATCACTGGGACTGGAGTGTGGCTGAAAACCAGGGAACCCACATGAAGAACTGTCAGGTAGGGCTGCAAATCAAGCCTTGGTGAGCATGGCCACCAAGCATGGAGAGCCATATCCATGCTTGTGATGGAACTCTTGGTCATCCTAATCTATAGCAATGGATCCTGAACTGTTTTATTATTGCACAGACAGAGACTCTGTGAAGGCGCAGAGGACAGCAGTGCTGTCAGCGTACTGTTAATGCATTGCTTTCATATGCTCATGTGCTTTCTCAGCTGAGCAATAGACTGGGAAGGGCCAACGTGGCCTTGACTGGTCAGTAGCTTTTCAGAAAAAGAATTTCCTTGGAAAACCTTTTCCTTTTCCTTTTCCTTTTCCTTTTCCTTTTCCTTTTCCTTTTCCTTTTCCTTTTCCTTTTCCTTTTCCTTTTCCTTTTCCTTTTCCTTTTCCTTTTCCTTTTCCTTTTCCTTTTCCTTTTCCTTTTCCTTTTCCTTCCTTCCTTTTCTTGCTTTCTCTCTTTCTTTTCCTATTCCTCATTCCTCTGTGCTATCTATAGGGCGACATTCCTTCCTTTGCTTCCAAAATTTAGTTTTGAGATGTTAAAGTACATCATTGATCTTCTTGATGTCTCCTCCACAGAGGGCTCCTACTAAGCTTCCATAATACTTCTCCAGTTGGTGTCAAGGGATGGGATTTGCTCAGAAGTAGAAGGTAGCAGTGGACCTGTGATAGACTGCAATACACACAGCATAGGTGAAGGATTGAGCATTTAGATTTGAAAGACAAATTAATAAGTGAAATATTCAAAAAAATTGAATTTGACTCAAGGGGGCCTTGATGTGGCAAAAACTCCAAAAGTCTTTGCAATGACCTAAGTATTGAATTTACTGATGAATGTTAGACATATAAACATTTTTAATGAGAATTGAGTAGTTCTAAAAATTGATACTTTAAAGCTTTTATCATTGGACTTCTACCCAGGGTCATTTGGCAGTATGAAGGAGTAATAATTTTTCATGATTTATACCATTACAATATAAATATTATGAATATTTCTGTTAATTGAGCCAGTAGTTTTAAAAGAAATTCTTTTATACACTAGTATGTCAAAAGTCCTGTTTCCCAATGATAAAGTGGCAAATGACAACATAAATCTGTAGAAAGAGCAGTCTTAATTTTTATGGAACATCAGAGGACACAAACACTGAGCTTGCTGAGTTGGTTAATATATATTTTAACTACGGTTATTTTCTTTTCCCTTATATTCTTTAGTAAAAGCATTTCATAAGTATAACTTTTTGCTTTGAAAATTTTGATTTGGCCTTTTTTTACCCTCTAATACTAGAAAGGTGAATGCATTTGTTCATCTACATATGGGTATATGGTATTGGGAAACCAGGGAAATATTTTGTCTGGAGCCCTGACATTCTTCAATATGTGTGCTTCTGGGTAAGCTTTTCTTTAAACTCATTATGAACAAACAACAGTGCTTCAGTATGTCTTAGACTTGCTTGTTTCTTCACCTATTTGGTCAACAGCTTCTCCCATCCATATCAAGTGCTGCTTGGATAATCCGGTAGAACCAGGCACTCTGACTTGTCCACCAAATATAGACAAGGATCAGACTTCAAGGTCTACAGCAGCTTGTCACTGTTTTTAATTGTTAAAATCTGGGCAGCTAAAAACCTTTCTAGAAGCAGATTATTCTCTCACAATGCTTCTTCTGTCTTCCCCCTTTCTAAAGAGTAATTGTCATTGTTATCAGTGAATGAATCTTCTGTTGACTCACATAATTTCACAATTGAAAATATAATAAAAATAAATATAATGCAGATGTAATGGACCTCTGCTCTTACAAATAGCTTATAATTATATACAAATATCTTTGTTTTAAAGTATATTATGTAGTACACTTCACAGAGGATCATAAATCTTAGAAATAGAATACTGAACATTTCTTTTATAGATAAATGGCAAATGTCCTAAACTATGTGCCTCAGACCTCCAAAGAGTCATACATTTTTGAGTGTTTTGTTAACAAATTTTCCATTCTTCTAGTTTTTACAAGCTTTTTGCACTTCTGGTTCCTGTCTGAGCTAGAAAAGCAAGTACCCAAATACCACAACAAAGACAGTGCTCAAGATATTTCAGGCTTGATTTAGAGCAGGGAGTATTTAGATTCTTTTAAGGTTTCCAGTTAAATTTTCAAATACAAGAGTATTCAGATAAGCAACCAAGTTGACTGGTGCTCATCTGAACTGAGCACAAATACTCAAACTTTAAAATTTACCTCCTTAAAGCCGATAAGATCTATTTATGGGACAATTCTATACTGGTATCATGTAATGAACTGCTGGATTGCATAATTTCTAAGCATTGCTTGTGTGTAACACACTTTGTATTTACTTACAGAAAATACAGACTGCATACTGAAGCAATTTAAGAAATATATTTCTGAGAATATTGGAAAAAGATTGTCAGATGTATACTCAAACATCTATGATTAGATTGGACCCTTAAAAGACACTCAAAATTCAACATTTGTGGTAGAACAAGATTACACTGTTTTGGATCATTACTGCATATTTTTTTTTTCTAAGAAAAAAAGTAACTTTTTCAAAGAAAGAAAATTATCATAAACATTGGCTGTTTATCACACTGTAGTATTTGTTTTCCTTATGGCATTTGCATCATTTCCTAAGCAAAGAATGGCAAGCATTGCAAGAAGTACAATGAAATAAACATAAGCACCTTGTTTAAATACTTATCTGAATATGACTTGCATGGCTTGTTATTTTTAATGCAGCTTTAGGTGCCACTCAAATCAGTCTAACTCTTACTGCAGTTTTAGTATTTTGATTTTAAATGGTTAGAGTTTGTGTTTCAGGTAGTAGCTGAAATAAGGTGTATCTGGCTAAACAGGTGTTTTGGAAAACACATAAAATAATATTGTTTTTAGAACCAAGATAGTTCCCTAGACAGAAAAAATTGTATCTGGAGGGACTAATTGGTGATTGTGTAATGTGGCTTGAAGCCAGAATTCACCAGCTGACTGGGTCGAAGCTTTGGAAGACCTTTTAGAGACATTTAGATAAGGCCAGCACTTAACTACCTGGAAAGATGATTAAGAAAGGCTGGAAAGAATATCTTGATGCTTTCAAGTGGTTAATTTCTATCTGTATATATGGAAGGAGTAAAAGTCTTGTGTCCAAACAGATCATAAGGCAGCTGAAGTTTGTTTATAGTATTTTGCCTTTATCTTCATGTGGAATTCAACTTCTAATGCTGAAGCAGAAAATCTGCAACTGCCACATTAAATGCTAAATGGAAAGGAATTAATAAACACATTCAGATTCTGTTAGCAGTATAGAAAACAATTCCCTGCTTTTTTTTGGTGCAAGAATGTTAAATACAAAATTCACATAGCAGAGCTTCAAAATTGTCAGAATTTTAAAGCAATTATGAGGCACTGAGAAGTTACTCTACATGATGGAGAAGACTGAGGAAAAAGACGGTTCCCCACTGATATGTCTATGCAGCTCATTTATTTACCCTGAAAACATGCCAGATATCTCAGAACAGGCTGTAAGTTAACTAGCTGAAGAAATTTTGGCTACTGAGCTGCTAAACCTCACATTTTGAAGAGATTAAGTTATAAAATGAAATAACTGATATTTGAAGATGAGTGGGATCCTATGAGGATGCCTTGAAGAGCAAAGGAACCATTAAAAGCTTGATGATCTATATATAATTTCCTTGAAACACAACAACAATCCACCATGCTGTAAAATAAACCAGCTTGATTGAATGGGGAACCAAAACTGAATTCAAAAGCAGACCTGAAGAGGTGAAAACTGGAGAGGTGTAACCAAGAAGGAATATACTCTAACACTTTGGGAGAGTTAGGAAAGCCAGACCTTGGCTAAGTGGAAATTGGTGAAGGATGTGACAAAGATCAACATGAATGGCCTCTACAGGACTTGTTATCAGTGAAGAAAACACTGGGGCAGGTGTAGAGCTGCTTGTGAGGGCAGGGAAATGAATGAGGTGCTCAGAACCTTCACAGAAAAGGTCTTTCCTCAGGTTTCTTGAATATGCACGCCAAGTAAAATTTGTGTAACATAGAAACACATTGAAGCTTTGGAGAGGGTCACCTTAGGGATACTTAGGTGAGCTGATCACACACATGCACCAGCTCACAGGACCTGACAGGATACATATGAGAGTGTTGAGAGAGCTTAAAGGCTAGTGTCACTTTGTGTTTGATAGAAGGGCTGGTAAGGTCTTTGTACAGATAGCATGTGTGAGGGCAACGCCAGGCAGGGGCAGTGATACTGATGACTGGAAAACAAGACTGAAACTGCCTGTGCAGAAAAACCTCAGCAGGCTCCAAGAGCAGGAGCCTCATGAAGTTCAACAGAAGCAAACATTAAGCCTGCACTTGGGAAAATGCCTATACT
Organism: Ammospiza caudacuta; assembly: GCF_027887145.1. Taxonomy (NCBI): domain Eukaryota; kingdom Metazoa; phylum Chordata; class Aves; order Passeriformes; family Passerellidae; genus Ammospiza; species Ammospiza caudacuta. Next base: position 83,724,069 of record NC_080595.1, read on the forward strand.
GTGCACCAGTACAAGCTGGAGACTGACTGTTCATCAGCACTACAAAAACAGTACCTGAGAATCCTTGTGGGTCCAGATTAAACCAGTTCAGTTCTATAATCTTGCAATGACAAAAACTAAATCTAGTCTGGTGTGTATCAGCAATAATTTGATAATCCATCACTAGCACTGACATAAATATATTGTCATTATTTATTACTTATTGTGATTGCTAACTTCAAAACTTTTAGGACATTACTTGCTTCTCTGAAGATATATTTAGTTATTGTATCAGATCACGTATTCACAGATAACAATCTGCATGTGGTTCAGAAAACAGATTAATTAAGGAGTTTCAATATGTTCTCATCAGTGATGATCCTGCTTCAGCCTGGCACCTTGATTAAATCTTAAAGCACTTGATGAAGCATCCATTTGTGCTCCTGAAAAGTACTTTTCTGTTCTTTTTCTCTGTATAGAACAGCCTGTGTAAGTGAAGGGGCTTCTAGAACTGCTTGTATATATCTATACATTATACATATATGTACTAGATGTGCACTATACATTATCTGCCCAAAGAAACAGACTTAAGATCAATGTATAGAAAATGGGCTATGTTGCCTGATATAGTAACTCTGTTCTGGTTTTATTCCTCAAATTCTTTCAAATGTCTCTATTGAGACATTAAGAACAGTAATGTTGAGCAAAGTGACTAACTGGGCTATACACCTTTTTCTAAGGAAGCTTTAGTTCTTAGTAAAATGAAACAATGAAATCTGCTCTGCATGGGAAACCACAGATATTAGGTTTTTTAAAAAGCAAAGAGTTTTTAAAGCAGCAAAATAACTGAAATTGTTGAAGCTGCTGCAGCTCTTCTCATACTGAAATTAGGCATTTATGTAAGTGTTTTACTGGCTTTATCTTATTGAACACTATTATTCAGTTATATATTCAAAGAAACTGAAAGCAGAGATGAAAAAATGTCCTTTACTTTGTTTAATATAAGAAAAGAACTAAGAGTGCCTGCCCCTTAACAGATGTTAATTGGCTGTTCTTTTCACAAGAGTTAAACTTGAGCAAATACCAAATTTCCAAATCCAGCTGAAAGGCAAAAGAAACAGAAATGTTATGACAGACATAGAAAACTGCTGTCCAGGCTGGTAGCCAGGCCACCTGAGACCAAACAGGAACAGCTGGAAGCCAGCAAAAATCATTACTGCCTCAGTAGAGTCCCACTCATGTATTGCAGAAACGGAGAATGAACACTACTGGAGGAATCAGTGAGATATACTTGAATTACTGGAGAAATCTCAGATAACTCTTGAAAATGGAGAAAAAGTTGAAAATATGATATTCTTTTTTAATGATGCAAGTATAAAGAATGCTATATCCTTTTCAGAAACATCATTATAAGTACCAGGAGCACTGAAATTGCCAGTACAAATTGCTTCCAGCTGAGATTGCAGCCTACCAGCCCTTTCATTTCTGAGTCGTGACTATTCTAACAAGGTACACAGTGAATTTAAATTGCACCTTGATGACAATATGTTGCCATCTCAGAAATATATTGATCCCTTAGATGAATTTTGTCATAAAAGCAAAATATTGGTATCTAAAATAATTTATCTGAATGGAATTGAAAGGGTTACATTTAAAGGCTGATGTTACCATACTACTGATGCTACCAAGACTTTGATCATAGGAATGTAGACTGAACATTTTTCATAACCCAGCAAAGTGATTGTGCATTTAATGAAAGAAAATCTTTCAATTTTACTTTTAAAAATGCTGCAATTAAAAATTGTTGGCCACTACTGCTATAGATTGAGGTCAGTTAGACTCTACTAACACCACTTTAAGACTGTAGGGAGAGAGAGAATTAATTTCACTGAATGCTGGGCATCCACACTTGTATTTGATACACACTCCTCTTCCAATGAAGGAAAACCAGTTTGTATATTGTGTTTAGTACCTATTTTTATTTGGGTTGAATACTTGTAGAAACATTTTTCTTTTTCTACTAATTTTCTGTTTGCTTGCCTACCTCAGTCACAGATTCAGTGATATTGATGTGTTAGCATGTGATAAATCTGCATCCACTGGGTTTGGACAGGTGGCTCTTATGCTTATTGTACATTATAGACGCTTACATTTGGTTGGATAGATGCCACTACAGATGCCGAAATATTAGTGAAAAATTCAGCTTATTTAATATAATTCACATAATTCAATTATCAATTACCCTAGGGCACCCAAGTCAGTGTGCATTTCTTCCTCTGTTCAAGGACCTAAGCAGATGCATCTAAATTTTTCTCTTTGTACATTCTTTTTTATTTACCACATGTACATAATTTATTGTATTGGAAGAAAATGATGACAGCAGAGGAATACATTGTTGTCAGTCAAAGCCTCTTAGTCTAAATGAAAGAGCTCTTGGCACTGTAGTCAGTGGATGTGGGATTGTGGGAATAAGGTCAATCTTTTTCACTTTTGTATTCTTGCTGAAATGTCCATTGTATTTCATGGAAAGTAAAAATGTACACTATAAAGGCAGTGGATTGTCCCATGAAATGCAGCAATCCACATGTTAATGCTTTTTTTTTTCCTTTTCATATTGCCCCAAACTGGAAGAAAAATCGTTGTTTTCAAAAAAATAATACTAACCATTCTCAGCAGTTTCTAAGTAATGGGCTCTCCTTACATTTCAGGCTTTTAATTCTGTTTTGTTTCTTCCATTGAGGAGATGGAAAAAACCCTAGATCAATTCAAACTCATTTTTCAAAAGCACTCACTTCCCAAGCAGAAACAAATTACCACCATCTCTCTGAAATTTAATTGCTTTCGCTCCAGTAAAACACCCTTTCTGCACAGAGGAATGAAGAAAAAGAGAAATGCTAGATGCACAAGTAAATAATGAGAAGGTTTTAGTTGTTTTATCCTTCTCCTAAATTAAGTTAGGATTACTTGTCCATTAATATATAGGTGCATATTGTGAAAAATTTGGCACTTCCCTTATTAAAGTTAGGAGCTGAAATATCTGTTAATCTATTCAGCTCCAAAGGAAGGTGCATCTGCAGGGAAAAAAAAAAAAAAAAGAGAAAATATAGAAAAAGAAGCAGAAAAAAGAGAAAGGGAGAGAAAAGAGAGGAGAGAAGGAGAGAAAGAAAAAGATGGAAAAGAAGCCAGGCAGAAAGCAAGAAAGTGAGAAACTGTGCCTGCGTGAGAGAAAGTGAGAAGGACGGCAAGAAGGAAAGCAGGAAGGCAAAGAACCAAGAAAGAAATAAGATCTAAGTTGCAATATTTCTGAAGCAGTGGGTCTAGCATGAAATAACGGGCCAACCAACTGTAACATAAAGAAGTTCAAAGTAATAGGGTTTGGTAAGGTCAGAGTAGTGATTTTTTTTTTTTTTAATGTGAGATATTGTTCTTGAAAGTGAGGCTGAGCTATAGTAGGCAATGGTAGGAAAGGAAACATCTTGTTTACAAATGTCAGCCAGCAATTAGCATCATTTAAAGAGTGGAACCACAACGGCTGTTTTTTGTTAGCTTCGAAAACCCATCTCTTTCTTGTGGCCAAGTTTTAAGAGGCAAAGTAGACAGCAAGACTCTGAAACCAGTTCATAAATAGTTGATTTCATATTTTAAAATCTTGCCTATAACTGTCACCCCCCTCGCGTGGATCACAGATGGTGAAGAACTAATTTGTTACTGTTTGATAACGGCTTTTATGTATCAAAGCGCTTATTTACTACTCTGTGGGGGGAAATGACAGACTAAAAGCAATTATGTGTTTTTCTTTCAGTTTTTCTTTAACCACTATGCTCTTTGGCTTTTTTTTTTTTTTCCACTCCTGACATGTTTCTTATTTGAAATATAGCATTGTGAATCTTTTACATATGTTGTTTCTCATTTAACCCTCTTTCTGGGTTTTCAAGAATGCATCTGGCCAGGCAGATCAACTGTAATCTTTCATGATTGTTTATAATGGCCCAGTGATAAGTAATAACACTCAGGGGTGTCTCCCGGTAACAGCGTATTACATTACAGTATTAAAAATGCAAATTGGGACTTTGCTTTTGAAGATTGTCAGGAAAATGTTTCAAGAAGGTAGAATAGCTACCAGGACGCCTGTAAGTGAAATCACCCCCTCTCTCCCCACCATCTGGGGCCTCCTGCCTGCAGGTTTTCTGAAGGAGCCCCTCACCCCCTCCTCCTTCCCCCAAAGTAAATAAATAAGAGACTTTCCTCTGTACATGGTATTAAGTAACTGATGTTGGATCTCTGGCCCTGAAAAGTCATGAACTCCTGCATCTTTCCATTTTTTCTCTCTCACTGGTGATGTGCAAACTGCTTACTTGGTGTTGCCATCAAGAACAATTTTGCTCTGGGTTGTGCTTTCTGGTGTTGCAAGGCAGCAGGGCTGATGGGGATGAGGGAGTAGTTTGTGCACATATATTTATTTAAAATAAACAACAGAAAGGGTTCTAATTTGAGGGTGAGTTTCCTTAAAATGAAACAGGGTGAGTTTCCTTAAAATGAAACAGTGGACCTGCTTGTGTGACTAAAGTTGAAGAAGTGCATGAACACCACAGTGAAATTTGTCATTAGTGTAAAATTGTTTGTACTGAATTAAGAGTTAAATTTAAAAGGGAAACAATTCTGTTATAGATAGGAATTTCAATACGGCAATGCAATATCATAATAATGGTTATTGTCTATTGCTGCTGAAATCACTTGGAATTTTCCCATTGACTTAAATGAAAGAAGGAATAAGTCACCATGGAAAAACCCATGGAAAGATTACAAGCTTTTGTTTGTCTCATTACATCCTTTAAATTACCTCCTGGCTCTCTTCCCCTGTTTCACCCTCCTTTTCTTCTTCTACATTACAGTCACACTGGCATTAGGAGATGCCTGTTAATGTCAGCAGGACTGCTTGGGGAGCAATAAACTCAACATGGAGAGGGACAGAAAATTTTTGCCAAATAAGAATATATAGAGCATGTACTTCCTTATTCTCTGAAGCCTTCCTTGTAGCCAAGGAAAAAAAGAAGAAAAATCAAGGAAATGCAGAACAGAAAAGGAGAATAAAAGGACGATGGAATTTAGGTAGCTAGTTTAAAGTCTATCCTGTTTAAAGATGAAACATCATAATATATCCCTTATTACAACCAAAATATGGGAGTAGCACTTATTTCAATGCTTTAATACCAGAAAGCTTCAATAGAATCCATAAATCACTTCCACATGTTTTTGAATAAACCTCTGTCCTGCATTGTACAAATTGCTTTCTCAAGACACAGTCTGAGTAAGGTCAGCAATCCTTCCCTCCTCCTGTGTGACTTTCTCAGGGTGAAATTCACCCTTGGCAGTTGTCAAGAAAACGACCTGTGTCGCTGAACTCCTGCCTAAGCCAATTGATTTCCAGTGAGAGCTATATTTAGGTTAATCAGGTCCACTGTGTCGGGATGTGGCAATGAAATAGCTGAAGCATGCTCTATCAGGCCCCATTTGAAAGTGCTGGCCCAAGTGCGCTTGTCATTCCTGCTGTATTTCAGACTCTCCATCATTTTGATAATTATACAGCTTCGAAACTTTTTTCTTTTTATAGTCTTTGAAACTATAATGAAGTCTTCGGTGCTGCCAACCCAAACCATCCAAAAATCTTGAATCAGGCTTGAAATAATCATGAGATTGGCCTGAAAATCATACAACTGAATGTACTTGGCTTCTTTTATTTGCCTTCTGGTTTTGAGTGTTTAGGGTGCAATGGGGTCACATTTGCAGGGTTTCCTCTGCCTCTGTGTGGGCCAGAAATGCAACCTTTTTATAAGACAACTGAAATTCCTTGGGTATTCACATGACTCCAAGAGCTGGGATTTAATGGGGGTGTATGGGGGAAATCCACTGTGTTTGGGCTTGTGATAAAATTGGAAGTCTTGGCATTACAGAGCGTCTCACATTCAAAGTTTGTTTATAAGGGGAATATAGTTATATGGAGAGAGAGAACAGAGTTTCCTTCTGTTCTCTTCTGACTTGAGAGAAATTCCTCCCAAAGGATGAAACTTCACTTCTCAGACCTAGCATAAGGCCTATTCAGCATCTGAAGTGATGCATAGACCTGGCTGTGTCTCTCTTTGCCTAAATTACTTCATGCTACATTAAAAGAAGCTGCAGAAGTTATTGTAGCTGAGATAGTTTAATGTTCACAAGGAAAAAAATTCTTTATAAAACTGCCTATTATCAAGGATTTAGAAAGTTCAACACACTGGGGTACAGAACTAAAAGCCCTTGTGAAAGAGGATGGAGGAGGCCCTTGAAGCAAGGAGGGAGCTGGGATGGAAGTACATGAGCTTTATAACATTTGGTATAATTCAAGATAGGAATCCGATCTTTGGACAAGTATTTGTGCAATAGAAGACATTTCTAGAGATGCAGGTAGGAGTATCACCTGTAAGCTTTGCAGGTAGGACTAAGATATCAAAGGTGGATTCATTTACCTTATCCATCATCTGCACATGTGCTAGCTCTTTGGTAAGCAATGAACATTATTAGATACTTCTAGAGTGCAGTTCATCTCATCCTCACACAGATATCTAGAAGAGATTGGATAAACTGTAAAATTCCATAAAAATGCCTTCTTATTTCCATTGGCTATGTAGGAAACTCAAATGGATGGATTTTAAGAGGATTAGTTTTTATATAGACTATTGGCAGTGTAGAAGTCAAAGTTAAGCATTTTTGTCTATATTTTGCTTAAGAGTAATCTTAGCTGACACTTTTTGAGCAATTTGGGATACAGGTGTAAATATTCTTGGTGTAACAATATGTATGTATGTGGATGTGTGCATGCTCAGGACGTTTGGGTACTTTTTCTTATGTTACTGTCTAAATGGGGAGTTAGTAAGAGTAGGGAGTTTAGTTCTGCTCCTGGAGAAAACTGCATTTAACCAGACCAAACTATATGAAGAGGGAGATGAAGGTGTGGCTTGGAGACAATTATATTACATGATAAATGTCTAGATAAGGCACAGTGGTCATAATCTGGGATCCTCAACTACAAACCAGTCGCAATGTCCTAATGTCTTGGACCAGTCTGTAGTGCTTTAAAATAGTGTGTCTAGTTTTGCTTTTCTTTTGTCTTCTTGCTTTTCTTTTGTGACACCTTTAAGTAATGCACCATTAGTGCCGCTTAATCCCAGTTGTGTGTGCCTTAAAAATTGGCAGAATGTTTTCAGTCAAAAGGTATCACATTCAATTTAAGTACAGGATTTACACTGTGCCAAGCCAAGTACTCGTTGCCAGCAATTTGACATCCTGAACAAATAAGGTTTGAATTCCTGCTCTGAAACAGGAAAAGGATAATTTAGTCTGTTTGAATATCATTTAGAGTAGGATAGCTTTATTTTTTTTGATGCAGCAGTAGTGTCAAGTGTGGATTCTGACAGATTTATTGAATTGATGCTTGCACGTTAAACATACAGCTTTAGACACAGTTTAAATACATGTTCAATCTTTCTATGAAATTTAAGTTATGAAAATACCCTATGATATGTAGATTATAAATGTAATATAAAGTAAAGGACAACAAAACTTTCTCAGGGTATTTTATCCAGCACAACTATGACTGGGGTTAAGAACAAGGATGCGGGAGATCACACATGAAGGCATAGATCAGCAGAAAGATGGTATTCATTTGCCAGTTTTGTTATAGAAGTCAAACCTCATGTTCTCAGACCCTGACTTTCATCTTTCCTCTGTTGCAGCTTTTGCCCATCTTTTGAGACATAGTGTTTAAGTCAGTAAAATTTCTTTGGTGCATTCATTTCTGCTGCAGAGAGAATAAAATATTGACAGTTCTTACGGCTTTAAATAACCTTAACTTGAACATGTGTCTGTGGACAAATGGGGCAGGAGATAGACAGCGAAGTGACAGTACTTCCTTGTACCTGAAAGTAGGGTAATTTTATTAATGAGAAAATCTGAGGTCATAAGAGCTGCCTCTGAAACAGGGCCATCAACTTTAAGCAGGGAACCTCACCAACTGACCTTACTGTTTCTTTTCTGAGAGTTGGCTTAGTTACAGCTGCCTTGGGTAGCTCTGTCAGGAACTCCACCAGGAAGAGGTAAATGGAACTCTCACTGTCCAACAACCAGGTGAGAGACCAAATAGAGGAATTAGGGGATGAGTGCAGGGGACAGCACATGGCGAGTCAGGCTCCTCCATAATGCTCTGCACCTTAGAGCACCAGCTATGGGCTGACTGGTGTGAGCACTCTTCCATGGTGCTACAAACCTAAATGTCCTGCTTACATGGCTGGAGGGTGAGGTGTTACCATCAACAGTGTTGTGCAGCAAGGTGAAGTGATGAGACAGGAATTCAGACAGACAGATGAATTTTGTGTATGTACATGGATACAAGACTGTGTCCCATCTGTTATGCCCCCGTCCACTTGGCAGTTTTAGGGGAAGGTTCTTTGATTCACTTTGGGTGGTGCATGGGAAAAACAACAACCTTCTCAGGAGGTTCTATAACAAACATTTACTTGAAAACTTTAAAACATTAAGGTAGAATAAAGTACTTGGCAAATTTTGAAACAACATCCAGGCAAAGTAAGGCACTTAATGAACTTGAACTTGGCCAACTTTAACTTATCCAGACACAGCAAGGGACTTTGTAAGGCATTGACTGGAATTCTTTAGTCTGGGTTACAATATATGTTGAGAAGTTGGGAGAAGAAAGAGAGTAAGAAAGAGAAAGCAAGGATAAGAGTAGAAAGTTATTTATGTTGGGGGAGGTTTAGGTTGAATATTAAAACAAGGTTCTTTACCCAGGGGGTGTTTGGGCACTGGAACAGGCTCCTCAGGGGAGTGGTCACAGCACGAGCCTGACGGAGCTCAATGAGCATTTGGACAATACTCTTGGGTACATGGTGTGACACTTGGGGATGGTCCAGTGCAGGGCCAGGAGCTGGACATGATGATCCTTGTGGGTCCCTTTCAATTCAGCATATTCTCTCATTCTGTGTTGTTGCCACCCGCTGATCCAGAAACAACACTTGATTGCTGCAATTTTAATGTCCACTGATCAAAGTGATGGTCATAGTCTTGATCTGTTGGGGATGAGGGGAAGCTCATAAAACATAAAGTTCAGTGGTTTAATACATGCTTAGGTTTATGTAGGAACACCCATCTACCTCCCCTGGTGAGGAGAATTTTACATTATAGGATGTAACACTGTGGATCAGGTGCAGTCCTTTAGTGGAAAGCTTCAGAAGTGAGTCTGAGAGCTCTTCAGGGGTCTGTGATGGTTTATGACCCCTTCTAAGACATGACAGCTGCTTCTCATGTCAGCATGGCTGAGCCAGTCTTGCCCCATCAGAAGGGATGAACATGTTTGGGCCCATGTTTGAATGTCCCCATACCTTCCCTGGAGTGGTTGTCACACCTGAGCCAGTCACACAAAAGAGGGCATTGGCATGATAAAATGCACTATCCCAGCACGCAGGATCTGCTTCTTATTGGCCTCTTCCCATAACTGGCTCAAAACCCAGTTTCTTGCTAAGTAAATGTTGATTTTTTGTAGTCACCCTGTGGTGCTCACACGCCCTGCACCTGTGCTGATGCCATTCACATCGTCAGCAAATACTGCTGCTTTTGCACATGGCTGACTGTCTGAGCCATTAATCATGAACATCAGTCTCTCACACCATCCTCTTCCTCCTACTATTAATTTAGGCTTCAAAATTGTTTACAGAAATCCTGATGAGGCATAGTAACATTTTCTAAACCTCATTTGGCAGACTTTGAACACTTTCCATTCATGGTCATGCTGTGTCATTGTTCAGAAAAAGAATTGTAGCATTTTCTGTCTCATGGCTGCTGCAGCACAATCTTTATAAAGAGTTTTACCTTGTCATCACTTTTTACTGAACACTTGCAAAAATAGTAATAATAATAGTATTAAGAAAAGCTCTAATAACCAGCCCTTCTGTTTGAGGCTCCTTGATTTATATCCCTCAGTGAGGCTGAGATTGCTTTGTGAGAGCATTCACCTGTCTCTAGCTATGCATCCATTGAGGGGAATGCATGCTAATGGAAGTCAGCGTGGAAGACTTTGAAAGGCTCCAACAGGAAACACTAATTCACTTTGAAGAAGGGCTACAAATTGTATTTGGGATATAGGTGGAGATGCATCTGATTTCTTGTTAATTAAACTTATGATTAAGTCAAACTTGATTTAATTAAAGACATGATCATGCAATACAAATTGACAGTACACTAAGACAAAATCATTTAAATGTGCTCACATTTTTTAAAGAATCCCTAGAAAATTTCCTAACTTTTTTAGCCTGAAAACACCTAAGAACAAAATATGAAGCAGAAGTCATTAGATGTTTACTCTCAAAGATAACTTGAAATACCACCCTTATCACAAACACTATAACCTATGGTATATTAAGAAAAGAAATACTCAGCCAGCCTTCAAATCTACCTATTTTGCATTGTACTTACAATGTTCTGGCTCTTTAGCAACATGGATTTCTTTGTATTGAGACAAAATAAAGGCAAGACAGTCCTTGTGAAAGCAAAAACAAAAAGTAATTTGTTGCTTCTTATTTGTAATCAAATGCAAAAATATAAAAAAATCACACACACAGAAAAGAAACAAATGCACTTATTGATGTGGTTTTAGCAATTGTTAATTTGACAAATAAGTGTTTCAGGATCTATCTCTGGCTTTTGCTGCTATGGATCTGCTATACCATATGCTATTATTCAGGCTAGTGATGGTGACATGAAGCTCATTTTCTGTCTACTAATCAGTGTAACTTTCTGAGCTTGTTCTGCACTACGGATAAAAAATATTCCTTTACCCGGGATCTCTAGAAATTAAAGCTGATCTCAGATGTTGCCATTCTGCATTGCTGCTTGTTTATTTGTTCTGTCACCAGCACACAAAGGAAAGGCAGCTTTAATTTGCTGTATGTTGTGTAATGCAAACGTGAGTTACTGTATATCCCTTAACAGCCCATCATTAATTTCCCTTGCATGCCGTTTCCAGGTTTCATATATTGCTGGCTGTTGTGATAGTATGTAAAGCATCAGCTGCTGTTTCACAGCTTGGATTTTAAGAGGTCCACAAGGAGATATCAAAAGCTGAAATTCTAATATTGCCTCTAATGGAAGAACTATTACCCAAACAAGCAGGATGTAGATTTCTTTCCTAGCAGAATACTGCTATGGCATTCTCTCACTAATGGCTCTGCAGCATTCAGAACCTGGCAATGTATGGTTTCCAGTTCTGACAAACAATTATTTTATACTTATTCTTTTGTCCAAGGGAAAAATCCAGTCTAACTAGTTTAGAAACAAATTTATTTGTGTAAATTCTTACAATGTGCTTATCACTTTAGTATATGGGTGTAGTACAAAAAACAAGGTTATTGACATTGGGCATTTGTGGGAAACAGAGATTAAGGCTGAACAGTGAGAATCTGATTTGTATAGCAATCTAAAATCACTAAAATAAAGTTATAGATCAGGAGCAGTTTTTATACCAATTCTAATGTTCTTCATAAACAGCAGAGCATCTTTATTAGTTGTTTTGGAGGCAATGTGACTCATTTGACTCAGATTCAAACCCTGATTTCTTTTCTGTAAATTCAAAAAATAATAAATAGTCCAAGTGAAATTTAGAGAACTGACATATAATGAGAGTCATTTATTCTCTATAAATGTACTTTGTAAAGAAAGCTACAAGATGTTTGTTTTCCAAAAGAATACCAAAGGGAAGTGTTGAGAGAAGGAAACTATTTTTTGTTTAAGCATGGAAGAATCCCCATTCTTAAAAATAAGGAGATAGTGTGTCATTATGATTTGATGGAAACAAAATCTCATTTGTTCTGTTTCTTGGTGGAAGATACAACCTCTAGTTCTTGAAGGAATGCTTGAGATTTTTAATTCAATCATCACTGTTCCCATTCTGAGACAAACATAGAGATAGACACAAGACTGCTGCTGTGAGACCCCTCAAGTAAACTTTGATTCTGTGTTTAGGCATTTGGTGCCTTTTAAAAAGACCACATGGAACTTCATCTATGGGGTTAAGACTGTTTTTAGTTTACCTATTTCTAAAAAATCTGTTAAGAATCAGAGCTCATCCTTTAGGGGGAAAATTATTTAACTGTCATCAACAACTGATTGCCAACAAGGTGGGTTAGCATCTTCTGTTTCAGAAGATAGATGACAAGTACAGTCCCATGTAAAGCAGAAGGAGAGAAATCACAACAAACACCTAGAGGAAAGATTGCTATTGGAAAATCATAGGTGAAGGACAGTTTAAAAAGGCTTTCTGTACAATCACTTTATAAATATTGTTTTTTTGTGCTAACTTATTGCCTCATCTGCTACTGTAGCTTGAATTTTCTTTAAATCTTTTTTACTTTGCTGAACCCAGTCTCAAAATCTCTGTCTATTCTGGAACAGTGCAGCAGGAGTGTAATGGGCTTTTAATTTCATCATAATAAAACCTAGAGAAACTAAGGATCTTGACACTAAAATAAAGATCTTTCTCACATAAAATATGTAGGTAACTGATTTTCCATGTCTATAACACAGAATTTCTCCTAACATTTTTCCATAGAGGCCTTATTTGTAAAATGTGATTTTTCCCTTTGCTACAAAATGACTCATTTTCAAAAAAATCTGGAAGTTGAAAAGAAAAAAATACAAGTTGCAAATTTAATGCAAAACTCTGGGTCTTTTTAGCTTTTAAACTTGATGCACAGGGGAACGTATGTGAAGGGATAGAAATCTGGGTCACAGCATGAAATTCCTGTTTTTGTATTCATAAAAAACAAACTCTATATATCAAAGGAAGGAGGTGTGAAGTAGTAAAAAAGAAAAGGAGAAAAGCAGTCTAAAATATTCTCAGCTCTCGATATTTCTCAAAAACATACTGAGTTCTTTTAAGATGTTATATGATTTCCTCAGACCATTATTGAGATGAAAAATGTTACTTTCTCTGCTAATAACTGCTCTAAATTTTTCTTCCGGAGAATTAATGAAATATTTTCAGTTTCTAGTGCATTTTGCTATCAAAATATGGTCCTAGGCTCTGTGGTCTTGAAAAATGCTCAGGTGGGTACCAATTTATATAGAAAAACAGGACACAGACACCGAATATCTCCTTCTCTACCAATATTTGGTCAAGAGTTGCAGAGATGATGGTATGCAAACAAATCCTTTTTGGAATCATAACATTATCCTGAGAATAAACCCTTGAGGTGTACAGTGTCTCATGTACATGCCTGAGGAAAGAAATCAGAGGTACACACCCCTTTTAAACAAACAGGTAATATGTATGTCTCCTGCACTACAGACCAAATTGTGGACCAATTACATTGCAAGCTGAATCTCCAGAGTGGACTGATGGAATGAATTTAGTTTACAAGTAAATGATGACTACCAGGTTCAACGTCACACTGAAGAATCATGGAGTTTGCTGAGTTGGAAGGGAGCCACAGGAATCATCAAGTCCAACTTCTGGCCCAGGATAGCCCAGGAATCACACCACGTTTCTGAAAACATTGTCCAAATGCTTTTTGAACTTAGCAGACTATGGGATAAACCCTTGTTTTCTAAGTGAACCTACATGTGATTGATTGAGCTAAAAATGTCAGTTTGACACTTCTGAGGAGAGCCAGTAAATGAGAAATAGTTCTTAAAGAAATCATACTTCTAGTGTGGCATTTGTAGTAGTAAACATTGAGGTTTTTTTTAGACAGCTGCAGGGAGATCAATTTTTATAATGCAATTCTATCACAGAAAGAGAAGGAAATGCAAGTCTTGTTTGAAGAGGAACATGCCAGTAATTGCATGAAGTGCTGTTCTGCTGCTCTGGGATTTTATTTTCTACTATAAAATTACTTGAGAATAACCTAAAAATAACCTAATACTGGGTGAAAAAGTACAGTTTTAAGTTGCTTATGAGAGAAAAAAGAAACAAAGAGAAGTAGTTGCCACTAAATTTCATTTTTCTTTTTGTAATTCTTGCTCAGTTCACTAATGTTTTTTGACAAGAAGTTCCACTGCCCACAACTGAATTTACATCCAAGAAGTGAGTAACATAAGAGAAGGTACATGACTATATCAGTCTCCTAGTGACTTTCCTTGTGCTGTTTGCTTGCCAGTAATTATGTTTTTTATGCACTCATTTGCTGTGGGAGAACATAAGTGATATCAGCCATCACAGCACAAATCAGGGGGGATTCCATGGGCCAAGAGGAGGGATGATTTATTTCTGCTTGGTTCTGGTAAAGATTCCCAGTGCTAAGCTCATTTAGGACCTTGAACTTCCAATTGTTCTCTTTTAAAATTTCCCCACAACCTTGAAAATTATTATGTGTGGTTAGTAACAGAAAGGAAGGATCATCCCTGCATAGTGACCATTTATGTATTTTTATTTACAGAAGAGATGGATAAGCTTCCTTCACATTGTCCTAAAGATATACAGCTTCTCAGTGGGGATAATGCCATTCTTTATTATCATTAAATGGAAATAGTATTTCCAGGAATTCATTAAAGAATTATATCTTCATAAACCTTTTGGGCAAGCTTCTTCTTTTGGGTTGAGGCTGTGCCCTAATGGGCATAATTGCACCCTCATTGTTTTCATGTTATAAAAGTCTGTCAGTAATGAAACATCAGTAGAATTCCAGATGCATGTGTTAGTCCCTGTGAGACACAAGTCCTCTCTGTTATGAGTCAGACATAAAAAATATCTTTTATAAAAGTCACATGTTTGCCCAGTGGAAGAATAGTTAGATGGTGATACCAGTTCACAAAAGTAGTTTCCGATGATCTACAAATTAATTACACACTTTGATTGCCAGAGAGAGTGTCAACATTTGCTAGGATTTGCATGAATGCTGATTTAGGCTTGAAAACAGCACTTAGGCTCAGGCTAAGCTTAAAGCACATCCTTTAGTCCAAGAAAAAGAACTCAGGACCTAAATTATTTTGTGTATTTAATTTGGAGTTAATAAAATGTACGTACAAAAAGGGAACATTTGACTCAGTTTATTATATGGTATTTGACCCTATCTACCCTATTAAAATTTCACATTCTTTCTCCAGTGGTGCCGTATGGGAACACAGGATTGCAATTGTGCCCCAAGAGCATGACAGAAGTCCTCATAATAGTTTCTTCAGTCTTTTTTTACTTTGCTTTCTAAAATGATGCTGCCATATGTGCTGTTATATTTAAGCAGCAGATGCTGTGAACTCACAAAGTTGAAGAATGCTGAAGTATGATGCCATTTGAAAACAGGTTTTCTAAGGAAAGCTGACTTCTGCAAGGCTTTGGATTTATTTCAGGCATTTCATTACTAATTACAAAAGGCCATAGAGAATGCATTTATACCACTTATTGGTTCTGTCTTGGGGCACCTAATATATGGGCTCTCTGGCTTTTACTCTATATTGCTGCTTCCACAGCTACAAAGCAGCTATAAGCTCTGCTTGCAACAGTGTTAATGCTTTAATTTTGAATAGGAGCTGGGAATGGGTCTTCATTTTCACTCCTTTACTTAACCAGAGTTTGAGCTAAGGATGATACTGCACTGTAAACCAGGCTCATAGTATTAGGCTATTCATTAGTTAAAAAGGGTATTATGAATATAATGTTAGAAAATTCAAATTGTTTCAGTTTTCATTGGTAACTGACCTTCTAGCCATTTTTATTTTTGAAAATTAAGCAAGCAAATTCACAGCCTACTCCAAAATAGACTGAGATTGGCAGACATGCTGGATTCATAGGGAGTCAAATCAGTTCCAATAGAACACACATGAGATCTCTGGACTAGCAGTTGAAAGAGGATAAAGTAGAGATATGGAAGAAAAAAGTGATTTTTCTAATATAGTGGTTGCTTCATGGAAGTTGATTTTGGAAAATAACACGATCTGGCAGCTGAAGAAAATACAAACATTTTTCCAGCACTGATGACTTGTGTCAATTTAATTTTGAGTGTAACTTCACTGGACTTATGAGACTGAAATATCAGGCTCTGTAAGGCAGGCAGTTCTTTTTTACACATGGTCAGCTCTGAGCTGGATTCTGCTCCCTTGATGGGGCAATCCTGGATGTATGTACAGACTGTGCAATGAGATGCTGCAATGAGAGAAGTGCTTATGAAAGGGAGCTGGGGGTCCTGGCTGATGTCAGCGCCCTGGTAGCCAGGAGGGCCAACACTGTCCTGGGGTCATATAACATCAGGCAGAATATAACATCAGGCAGCCGGACAAGGGAGAGGATAGGCCTGCTCTGCTTTGCACTGGAGCAGCCTCACCTTGAGTGGTGGGGACAGTTTTGGGACAAGAAGGATATAAAACTATTATAAAGCAACCAAAAGAGGGCAACAAAGATGGTGAGGGGCCTTGAGGGGAAGTTGTATGAGGGGTAGCTGAGGTCACTTGGTCTGTTCAGCCTGGAGGAGACTGAGAGGAGACCTCACTGCAGTTAAAGCATCCTTACGAGGGGAAGTGAGGGACAGACGCTGATTTCCTCTGCATGGTGACCAGTGACAGAGCTCAAGAAGTATTTGGACAATACTCTTGGGCACATGGTATGACTCTTGGGGCTGTCATGTGCAGAGGCAGGAGTTGAACTTCGATGATCCTTGTGGGTTCTTTCCAACTTCCCATATTCTATGATTTTATGAACTGCAAATAGCACAAGTTGCCATCATATCCTAAATGAATCTGTAGTAATCCTTGCATCTTTGGGGATAGATACTCTGATTTGGAACAAAGGGAATTGTCCATTGAGATTTCTGGAAGGTCCTGCACCTTTTTTGCATCCTTCCACACATACATATAGACTGGCTTGAGTGTTCTCTCACTTGTGACACTCAGTGATTGACACTCCCATCAAAAATATCAGTGAAAGTATAGATCTAAATGTCTAATAAACACATTTAGTATGAATGGCAAAGTTTTGGCAGTGGAGAGGGCTGTAGCGAATAAGCAGAAGTAAGGAAGAAGGAAGGACAGGAGTCCTCCTTTCCCAGGAAAGTGGAAGAAAAGATGATTTTTCCCTAAGAATGCTCGTCTCATTTTATTTTGCAATGCTCTAATCAGTAATTAAACAGTTATGCAATTTGCAATAAATTAAATACCTCGAGTTGAGTTTGTTTTGCCCATGACAGTACTTAGCAACTGCTTTTCCCACCTTCACCTTTGTGGTGTTGGTGGAGATGGAGACACAACACAAGATTGGAATTACTGCAGCAGAGAGACCTTTAATGGTGTGCACAGCTCTTACAGAGGCTATCCAGAAGACTCTGCACTCAAACCTGGCTGGCTACGACTTGGTTACCCCCAGCCACTGGCCAAAAGCTGCCTGCTTACACTCTCTTCACTGGCAGCAGTTCTCTGTAGCCAAATCTCTCCTCCTCTCCTGTTGTGTGTGAGGCTCACACACTGGGTGTTGGTGTCATACACCTTGAGCCATGGAATCTCTCAATCTTGCTCTTCTCTCTTCTCCCACATCCAACTCTAGGGGAGAGAAAGGGGGGAGTGAGCAAGTTCCTGGTTGGTTCTTAGATGGTAGTTGAGGTGAGCATTCTATAGTAATTTTTCTCTCTCCTTCCTTCCTCGCTTCACTTAATTTTTTTTTTTTTTCCTTTTCAGCTTTTACTCTTTGGTCTTATTTTCTTTCCCTTTATGACAGTTTAAATGGGAGAAGTGTATCAAACATAGTTGACAGTAAGACATTATTAAATGTGCTTGCATTTAATTCTTACTACTATCAGTATCCCAATTAATAAAATAGTATGGAACCGCTCCTATTGTAGATGCTTCCAACAGTTTGATATTGGCATCATTGTTTAAAGGGATATTCTAACTACACTTCTAGCCCTAGAACAAAAAATGTAATTGTTCTAAACTGCAGTTGGTATGGTTGCCACCCAGAAGTCATGTACATGGGTTTGTATTTTATACCTTTTCCCACTGCTTTTTTAATTGTTTCCCTCTTTCTCATTCATCTGCTGTTTTTGGGGTGACATTCACTTTTATTAAGTGTCCATTGATTTATCGTTCTTTTCTTTCTGGTCTCTGCAGTTCTGCTAAAACATTGCCAATCCAACATCACTAGAAGAAGTATGATTTCAGCAGTAATGTTTAACTAGAGTTCTTGGCTAACATGACTGCTAGCAAGATTTGGGTTCTTGCACCTCTAAATCCCCCTGATGTGTGCTGACCCTCCTCACTTAAGAGTTCTGTGTGATGCCCCCTTTCTGCCTGAAAAAGAATGAAATGCAAATTTTAATGAAACTCTTTCTCCCCTTGGGAGGGATCCTGCAGCATGGCTGCAGTGCACTGGTAGAACATAGAGATAATTTCCAGCTGAGCTACTTAAGGTTCACAGTATCTTAAAGAAGAGGGAATGTTGCACTGCAGAGTAGATCCTAGAATGTTCTTTGGAGCACCACGCTCCCTCATGCATAAGAATATTCTAATTGTTCAGGCCAACAAGTTTTGCATCTTGGCTGTAGTCTTTTAATAATCTGACAGGCAGAGAGGAAATGGTCAGAGAGCAAAAGCTCCAAGTTGCCCTTGTATTAAGAATATCACAGGCCAGCAGTGGAACTGAAAGAATGGTGAATATGAAGGTGAGGGAGGGAAGAACAGTGTTAGATAGGAAAGGCATGTTCTGCTAGATTGAGCTGTTTGGAGAAAGAGGATGAAGCTATAAAATCAACATTTAAATTTTTACAAGTTCAAGAGAGGAGGGCTCCCATTTGCAGTTCAGCTTTGAGTCTCTTTAATAAAAAAAGTTGGGCTTAGATTGAATTTAGTGTTTAGTTAACACTGCAAGTAAATTTTTCAAAGAATCCCTAACTCAAAACCTGCTAACTTATCTACAAAATAGATTATATGAAGAAAGTTTTAAGAGTGCTGGGTTTTTCAATATTTCTGAACAGAGCATCTGAAGCAGCTGAAACATTTGTATGGTTTTGCTTTTCTTTCCAAACCTAACAAGAATGCAGCTCTAGTAAATGACAAAATCCAGATAGAGTGTGGGAGCAGCAGGATCCCAAATTAAACAACTGGGAGGTTGATAAATGCTTCCAGTAGCAGATTTAACTACAGATGGAATCGTTTGACCATTCGACACACCACAGTCCTCTTGTTGGGGGCTTCCGACCATCTCTCTGCAACATTAACTTCATAAAAACTTCCATCAAAGAGCCCCCACCAGAGTCACAGTGCCTTTTTCAGAGTGTTTTCAAACAGCAGAAATAAACATTAAAAGATTCTGCCCTTCCTTCCTTGACATTTTTCTGACAGTAAATTAGAATCAGATGGAAGGTATCTTTATTTCCACAAAGATTATGAAAAAAAAATTCTTTACAATAACTTAGAAAAAACCCCAAACAACCTAAACCGAAACCTTTTTAAAATTTTGGCCAATAAATTCTTAGGGAAATTTTGTTCAAGGCTCATGTGTCTCAATTTATATTCCTGTCCTCAGCCAGAGGATGTTCTCCACTGACCAGCACTTTTAGCATGCGGTTTATTTATTATTCTCCACAACTGATATTTTTGTTCTTCAGGTATTTTTCCTCCTTTCTAGGTTGGTTAAGTGCTTGGAGGGTTTTTTGGTGTTTTGTTTTCATTTTCTTTTCTTTTTTTTTTGTTATCTTTTTAAGTACTGCATTGATTTTCTGCACTTTGAAATGACAAAATAATTGCGTACCTGGCACTAGGAAAATAAATCTGCAGCAAATTAGAGTATTTTCATTCCAAGAATCTCTAAGAATTTGAGATGATATAATTTTAAAATGACAGTTTTTGAAAAGCAGAGTTTCAAACACAAGCAGGTGGTTCCCCTGCCTTCCTGCTGGTGAACATGATGCAAAAGACTGTCAGCGCTCTCCAGAGAATCTGTTCACAGAGAAGGTGCTGAACCAGGATATTGATTTTGTGAACTGGAAATTTAAGAGAGATCTGAGATTAAATATATGTGGTTGAATGTAAATAAAGATACAAAAGAGGACCGAGTTGTGTACATTTTTGGAGGATGACATTTATTTATTAGTATTGAATAACTGATTCCCCAGTATAATTTAGAAAGGTTTATGATACTTTTCTTGGCTACCTACATGAAATAATTGTGAAAGAAGACATTATACCTTTATTCTTTAATGCTTATGTTCTCCACAGTACTGGAGTAAGGGACATCACAGCTTTTTTGTGGTTTTTTGTTTTGGTCTTTTTGCAAACACTCCTGACAAAGTGCAGGATGATATCCCAGAGAGTGCTTGTGTTTCCTTCTGAGTTATGAGGTCTTGCTTTATAGTGAGCAATAATTACATTTTTAGAGTAAAGAAAATCAGGTCTATTTTGGCTCTTTGTTGATAGTTCTTTGGAAATATTCTCATGATCCAGTAACATTGACATTCCATTAAAATTCTAGTTGGCAGGTTACTTCATAATTATAATGGTCTGGAGTTGCAA
This sequence comes from Ammospiza caudacuta, assembly GCF_027887145.1. NCBI lineage: Eukaryota > Metazoa > Chordata > Aves > Passeriformes > Passerellidae > Ammospiza > Ammospiza caudacuta. The sequence goes on from NC_080595.1 coordinate 83,744,574, forward strand.
ATAAGTAGCTTAGTGTAGACCTGTTCATTATTATTTGTGTTTGCATGCTGTAGTATTCACAACACACTATCCAACACCATGTCCACCTGTGCCTTGCGCCCACAGAGAAAGTCTTGGTGGGTACAGACTCAGAAGCGCTCATGATCTACATCCACGACTAGGTACTCAGAGTTCCTTCAAATCTCAATTAATTTTTAAATACACACACACACACACACACACACACACACACACACACACGCACACACACACACATATAATTTTTTTAATAATTTTTTTGTTACTTTAAAAAGCTTTCTGAATGTTCCAGCAAGGTCATAAATTTAAATTATTTGTTAGGTTTACAAGCTTTGTCACATGTCACACCTATTCATATTGAATACATCATCCAGTGGTTTAGTCTTGTTTTCTAAACTATATTGAGGTAGAAACTTGCTATTTTCCTGTAGTGAAAACATCTCTTGGTACCTTGCCTGCTCACAGCTGGCTTCTAAGGTGTACATTTCAGGCTTCTATCTCCCCTCAGGCTGCAAGTCAGATCTTTATTGCTCTCCGTGGCTGTTGAGACAGGCTGTAGGTGCAAAGGTTTAAGTGTAGTGCCCCTGCTGAGGACCCAGGCCAGGCCAGGCCAGGTGTTCAGCCTTGCACATCTCACATTTGGTGCATAGGGCAATGCTCCCTATTGAGCACTATCATGCCTATATCAACTATTATACATGTTTTAGCAAATTTTGGCACTGGTCAACTGAAAATAAGTGGTAGCAAAAATTGTGATTGTACTCTTTCACCAGTGTCAGAAGAAGAACTTCATAAAGGAGGTAATTTCACACACTTACTGCTCTCCTTTAGTGTAAGGCTCCCAATATTCATTACGAATATCTATAAATCAGTTATCACAATTACAGGCTTGCTGGAATGGTCATTTTACAAACACCAAACAAGAAATACTCAAAACTAGTGGTTGATTTATTTACAGATGATTAAGGACCCAAATTAAATTTGTAATTGAATGACATTTCAACTCATAAACATCCACTTCGGTCCTTGTTCTGTTCTGAAAGGTTCAAGATCATGAGGGCCACGTTGCCTGTGACAGAAGTAAGAGAAATATCTAGACCTTATGATTCCAATCCATAGAACCATAGAAGGGTTTGGGTTGGAAGGGACCTTATAGACTATCTAGTTCCAACCCCCTGCCACGGGTAGGGAGCATCCCACCAGACCAGGTTACTTAGAGCTGCATCCAGTTTGGTCATAAACACCTCCATGGAGGAAGATTACACAACATCTCTGGGCAAACTGTTCCCGTGCCTCAGCACCCTCACAGCAAAGAATTTAGCCAATACCTAAACTCACTCTCCTTCAGCTTAACACCATTCCACCATGTCCTATCATTACATCCTTATCCTTTGGCCACAAGAAATAAACTTCTCACCTACATTTATCCAGCACTGAGGTAAAACCTTTCTTCCTTCATAGAGAAAAGTAAACCAGAAATATCTGTGGAAGACATGGAGATGTTCTGAACAACTTTCTGTTTATTATGTATTTGAATGTCCTTCTGATGGGTGACTATGCCTTTGCTAGTGGCGCTCAAAGAGCCAAAAGAAACATATGTTGTGAGAAGTACCTTTAGCAAAACAGACAGATGGATAGGTAACACTTTAAATCAGGGTGGCCAATGATTAGCAATTCATTTGGTATTCATTGCGATAACATTAATTGTTATGAATAAATTACATTTAGCAACACTTGGAATTTTGTGAAAAGAATGTTTGCCTTTTGGGGACTTTGTGAAAAGGAAAAAAGAAACCACTTCTTTATTTGTTTCATTTTGTTTTATTTTTCTCATCTCAGAAAATTGGGATTTTTTGCAAGACTTTCAAGAAAACCACAAGCTGTGTACCAATGCTTTAGAATTTTAAGTGCTGCTAATATGATCTCTAAGTAGTTTTTCACTCACATCATGCTTTTAAGCTTTACTTTTTTTACAGCAATTGAAAAATTTCTAAACTGCTCAATCCTTTCTGCTGGTTAATCACTCTCCTACTCAGTTAAATACACCACAGAAGTGAAAAGATATACCTATTGCTTGTAAGCTGTAAACAGTCAGTAGATTGTATTCTGATGATTACAGACAGTTTATATTGGCTGGACTGGGCTTTAGCTGTCAGCACATAAAGAGAGAAATGGACAAAAGAGGCTCTGAGAGCAGATGTTGACACTGGAAGCTCAAATTCAGGGATCCTCAGCCTGTGGCTATGGAAGCCCAGCTGGGAGAGAGAGACAGGCTGCATTCATAGAGCCTCTCTGGGATCCCTGCCCCATGCAGGTACCCAGCCACTGAGAGACAGGAAGATGAAAGGCTGCTCCACAGATGTCACCTGCTGAGGGTTCAGCAGCCTGTCCAGAAATGTCATGTTTGGCAGCTGGTGGAGGATCCCTCCCACCAGCTCTGGCGCACAGATTCTCACAGTATTCCGGGAAAGATGCTTACACAGGGGCTTCCTAATGAGACAACATTAAAGAGAATTTTTGGCTTCTGCCTGTAACAGCACGTTGACATTAACCTAGCTGTCCATTCATTACACAGTTCTCCTGAAGATCAGTCACTCTAACAAAATGAATTTTAGGCACAAGCATCAAGCCAAATTACCCTGGAAAATTGTCGAGATGGCTATCTCTTCTCGTTCTGTGAAAATGATTCTGCATTCCTTTGTTTCTGTGTATGTTTCGGAAATTCTATTGCTACAGGCTCAGCTGAGGTGCTTGGCCCAAAAAGCAGCACAAACAGCAAAGTTCTGGAGGATATATGACACTCAAAAATGGCATACTGAAAGCTCCTGGGTACTATTATCTGCTTGGACAGTAATGTATGACCTCATCTGAACACATGTTTAGAGCATCGGCAGAAAAAAATCAGAGAATATTTCAAAGAAGGTAAAAAAGAAAGGCAATTAGAATTTGGCAGAAGGAAGTTACGATCTAAGCAGAAAGGTGCTAAAATGAAGAAAAGTTATTGCTTAAGTTGGTTGGCTTGCCCTTTTTCCCCCCTACAGCCTCAGATTAGGGCAAATGCTTTGTCTTTTGCCTTTTGGGCTACTTCTGATGTGCTTAGCAAGAACAAGGGGTCCTTTTCCATACTAAATACAGGTTCAGAGAAGTGACAGGACTTGATTCTTGTATATCATTTACATTCCCAGAAATATTACTTAAATGCATGGTATCTAAAATTGGCATGAGAACTAAAACTGCTTTTAAAATTTCTCAGAATGGTAAAATTTCTCATTCAATTTTTTGAAACTTTACAATTTTCACATATTTTTCCTCTTTTCTTTCTGTATTCAGTGTGTAATAAGAATAACCGTGTTTTTAACAAGTGAGAATTTTGGTATAAATCTACCTAGTAGTGTATTGCCTCTTAAGAGCATTCTGTGGCATACTAGGTCTCAGGGAAGGACTATGATAATCTAAATTTTTTCACAATTATGGTTTAGGTTATTGTTTTGGCTCTTCCCAAGGAGGCTGCTTGCATACCAGGCTAGAATGGGCTATGGTCCTCAGAACACATGGCAGGAAAGGTTTACCTAAGCATGCCAAGCAGAAGGACTAAAAATAAATTTGTTCATTATTCATATAAAATGGTTGAAGCTAAAATCACTTTTAGTGCTATTTTTGACTATGGTGACTGCAACTTAAGAGCATTAGGGTCATCTTGACTCTTTAGTCATTGTTTTGCAAAAGGGGAGGAGGAAAATAATGAGTGAGAAATTAGAGGAGGGACTAGCAGAAGGAAGTAAAAACAGCTGAGAAGCATGATTTTAAATAAATTCACAGCATCAACCAATTGGAGAAGCATATAGTGTCAAAGTTTGAGCTTGGATTAGAGCATTAGCACCACAAAGCCATGGTAATTAAAGTTACTCTCTCAGTTATTTCCATCTTTTAAGAGGAACTGGGAGGATATTCCAATCTGTGGAAGTCCAAATTGAGATATCTTTGGAGAAAATCTGATTTTGAGAAGGTAAAGAATTTAGTATTTTTGAAAATTGGTTACCTAATGTGAAAATCTGACAAAGACAAATCTTCACTTTGTTCCAATATGTGCATATAATTTGGACATCTAAAGAAGAATAAAACCCTAAAATAAAGGATGTCTTAAATAAAACCAGAAAAAATCTCCTTAAGTGCTGGCCTGTTTTAGTGTTTTCAGTGCATTCTATTCTGTCTTTATATTTGTGAGAGAACCTTAGCAAATGCTGGAATTTTCTCTTTAGGAGACCTTGATGAGTTGAACTATGGAATACTAAATATACATATCAATAAATTTTTATGTTTATAAAAGTATTATTTTATTTTAACTACAGTAGTATATTCTCCACCATCAGGTTAGACTTCTGTCTAGTTGAAAAGGAGTTTTTTAATTAAAGAACATAAAATTTAAATGGTTCAGAAAATGTCAACATGGGTTCCTATTTTCAGCCCAACACAGATGATAGAATGAGAGGGCATAAATGAAAATTAAAGAAAAACAAATTCAGAACAGATGTCAGGAAGCATTTTTTTCAAGCAGCGAATCATAAATGTGTGGAATGGCTTACTAGGCAAGATAGTTAAGGCAAAAACACGGAGGTCATTAAAGAATCAATTAGAAGACATCATGGTGTAGATGGAAAAGGGAATGAGGCATGATGAGCCAAACCGCCTCTGCTTGCTACAAGACTGTCTCATGTTCTCAAGAAATCTGGACGCTGGTGCATGTTTTTAGGTGCTATCTAGAAATCCAGACAACTCTCTCCCTCTCTTCTCCTACTCTCTCCCTTGCTTTCTGCAGGTGCCCAACACAACTTTCAGGAATACCATCAGAGCAGTTTTAATGATGGGAGAATTTTCATTAAATATGCATTAGAGGTGCCAGTGGAATCTTTGAAACATGAAACATGTTACAAAGCGATTTTATTATTGTGAAACAAGTTTGCCAGTAGAGCAACAGGCAACTTCTATTAGTAAAGATGTCTTCTACTGGAAAGATTTTAGTGGAGTTTTTGTTGTTTGTTTGGTGGGAGGTTTTTTGGGGTTTTTTTCGTTTGTTTGTTTTGGGTTTTTTTTTTTTTTTTTTTGTATTACCATTATAAAGAAGCATTCAGTACCATATGCAAATACTATCAAAGATGATGTGGTAGAAATATTTAAAGGAGAAAGACATCTTATAAATAAGCCAGGACAGTGCACCTGGCAAGTTGTGTGGCAGAAACAAAGATTCTGACCTTGCTGTTTGGTCAGAGTGGGGCAACCAGGGATCTGGCTTCGGTGATGATAGATAATGAAGTAGAATTTGGTTTACTATAAATCACCTTCATCTATGAATGGAGGAGGAGGACAAACAAATAACCTCTGTTGCTCGAGATTATTTTGAAATAAAAAAGAAATCTGAAGTGATAATTACATCTCAAAAGCGACAGATGTTAAAACAACAAGATGCTTTAAAAACAAGTACAGGCTAGAAATGAACTAAAATGAAATTATTGCAGTAAGCCAGCTGACCGCAATTATTTCCAGCTTAAGCTGTTTCAATAACCTGTAAAATTCTAAATATATGGGAACTAAGAGTCATATTTTTACTCTGCAAGTCTAAGAGTTCTTTAAAGGGCTAGCACATTATGAGGGTGGAATGATTTTTTGATAATTTAAAACATTCAGAGAACTAGCTCATTCTTGGTGAAAAAAATTGCTCGTGTTAATCTGTGTATTAGAAACAGAAAACTGCATCTTGCAATGTTCTTGATATAAATAAACTGATATAAAATTATGTTAGGCAATCCCAGATAACAGGTTGGATTTGGCCAGTAGGCAATGCAGCCTAAATAACAATTTATTCAATGAAGTGCAAAATACCATTCAACTCAGTGAAATGAGTGTCTGGTTAGGAATAGTAGCAATTTAAATCACACTATTTGAGAAAATCCTTTTTGTGGCTACTATGGTTTCATTTGCCTTGATCTATTTAGGAAGGGATTAAATATGAAATATGTAGATCTTTTCCCATGACCACCAGATGATTGGATGAAGTGTTTCTATCTGTTTAAGATCTCTACAGCTGATTTAGCCACCATAGGCTTCCTTGTCATCAAAAAAGTGGCTGCTACGGAGGCCAAGGTTTCATCTCAGTCTAAAGGATATCAGATTAATCATGTTATGAAAGTGCCCATTTTTCTTCTACTGAGGAGTTGCAAAGGGAACTTAGGGTGACCAGGGGTTGGTGTTGAAATCTAATTAATGGCAGTCATCCTGTTGAGTTCTTCCCTTGCTACACTCTTCTCACGGAATCATTAAGGTTGGAAAAGGCCTCCCAGATCATCAATTCCAGGCTTTCACAACTGTGGCCATGTAACCATATAACGAAGTGCCACATCTACTCATTTTTTGAACGCTTCCAAGGATAGTGACTCCACCACTTCCCTGGGGAGCTGGTTCTAAGGCTCCAAGTTTGATCAGTTTACACTTGTAAGATCCTTAAAGTTATAAGGAATTTATACTTGTATGTTCATTTTAAAATGCCCTTTACACTTGCACCTTGTGAGAAGGTAGAGTAATAAAGACAAAAGTCTCAATGGAGACTAGGGAACAATTGTTTCTTCTTCCCATTGAGGGAATAAGTAGAGCTAAGAGAGGACAACAAGCAGGTCTTGTGGAGTCCAACAAGTATTTCAATAAAACTTATTTCTGTAATGAACATCCACAGAAAAATAAAAAACAGTACATTTTTGCAGATCTTTAGAATTTACCCATAGTTGGCCGTTTCTTTTTCTTGGAACTGTTCAGCCCTGCTTTCGATCAAAAAGCCAGGAAAATACCAGGAGTTCACACTGGGGCTAGGGAAGTGGCATTTCCAGGGCAGGAGGGACTGATAAGAGACTGAGCGAGCTGAGCTACACCCCACAAAAAGGACTCTCTGAATTTGCCATCTCTTCAGAACAACGAGCCATTTTATTGTTTAAAATTATTGATTTTTTATGCTTGTGAATATTTTGCTTGTTAAATAAACGGGTTTTTTCCACTTTTCTCCAAAGAGAAACCAGCTGGGGATGGGCCACTTGAATCTGTTTTTTAGAGGGACCCCTTTGAATTTTCCTCCTGAATTTGTCCTAAACCAGGACAGTTGGTCTCCTTAAATTGTATACAGTGTTTAACCATTTTTGAAATTACATCATGAGATGTACTTTTCATAGTTTCTTCAATCTCTCCCTCTGTATAGAAGGAAAACTAATCTGAAACTACAAAGCTGAGCTATTATTTGCAAATCAATAGCATGCAGAGATGGGATGTGTCCCAGGTGATTCACACCATCTGAAAAGTCCATTTATTCGTAAGGTAGTGCTTAGACTGAATCAGTGTTCAGCAGAGAGAGATGAGCGACCACAGGGCATATGACCCTCCTTGACAATTAAGTTTTGGCAGGACAAATTGCCTCGCAAAAGTGTCTGCATCAGTCTGCTGAATATACAGGAAAACCAGAAAATCTGTTCATGTTTGAAACTTAACTTTCAGATGACTGCAAGTAAATGAGGGTGAATTATGGCTACAAGGGGAAGTTTGCTGCAGCCACCTGTGTATTAAGAGTGATCAGAGCCAGTGACATGAGAAACACGCAGACCACAAAATAATGCTCAGACTTTTAGAAGGGAAGCAGACATATCCACATATGCAGGCAGATTCATGTCTTAATTGGGCTCAGGCATGTAGGTTACATATATTGCCAAATTTCACATCATTACATATGATTTGCAGTAAAACAGAAATGCCTCAGACAGCAGAATTAGCAATAGACGCTACATTTCTGCTTGGGTGGGTAAGGAAATGCTCACCAAGGTTCATAACATGAAGTGCCAGACCTACTGTGACTTAGTGATTCTCAACACTGTGGAAGTTTAATAAAGCAGGGAGTAAATTGGCTTATGCCATTGGAGCTGTGCTTCTGGCTACATGACTGAGCATTTGTTTTGGAAGCTGGAGACTCTGGTTTTGGTCCCAATGTTAATTAATTGTACCAGGCATTTGCAGTGCAGTCCACCAAGGAAGGTGTAAGATAATGTCTGGATGTGGATTATTTAAACATTACTGGCTCATCCAAAGGGCTTCAGTGGTCAGGTAATGTCCAGCTGGAGCAGTTAAGGCCTGTGGGTGAAGCCAATTGTTCTGCATTTGTGAAGGACCTCCAAGTGACTCTGTACTGCTCAGACAATTTTGAACTTTTTTTTTTAAATTTCATTTTGTAATTTAATTTAATTTTTGAATGTTTTAAAAATCGAACTCTTAATGTCATTATACTGCTGCTCTGCTCTGCCAGAACACTCTGTTCAGTGGTCACAGTCTGCTCATCCTTGCTTTATCTTAATGGGAAATCATTCTGTTTGAAGCAATGCAAAAGCAAATTATTATGTGCAAGTTATCTTAAAATTAAATGTTTCTCTGTGGAAGAAAGATATCAATTCTCCCTCCAAATGGTAAATTGAGAAAAACAGTTTCTGAATGGAAAACCAGAAAAAGCCCATCTCTCCAACAATTATTGGGTAGCTATTTTGGTTTGTGGAGCTATCAGTACCCCTTCACATCCTGCTTTAGGACTTTGCTGGCTTTCTAGAGCAGGTAACTCCACTCCTCACAAAAAACTCAGGACCACTGATGCCTCACAGACTCTACAGACTGGAGGGTGGTCTGTAAGAAGCACAGAGATTCCTTCTGAACATGAAGAAGCAGGACCAGGGCTGTGCTGAAGTCCAGAACATGGTCTGCATCCAGCTGTACTTGCAGGCCACTGATAATGGTGGTGTCAAGGCCACTGCATTTCCCGCTTTGAAAGGGGATTTATCAGGTCTGTGGCTGGATTTATTCCAGTGTGACTGGAGCCATGGCAAGGGCTAGACAGTAGAAGAGTATATAGTCCTTTTAGTATATAGTCTTATTTTAGTCCTTAGACTACCCTCGTCTTTGGGTGAGTATATGCCACATAACATGTTGGGTTTCAAAGCTGTTCCTCATCTGTTGTTATGACTGTTGAATAGAAGATTGTTGTTGGGATCCTGTTGAATAGAAGAGCCCTGGAGAGGAAACTGTTGGTAACATCTATTAAAAAAAAATCAGCATGAACCTAAGGACAAAGCAGTGGAAAGCTCTTCTCTGGGGCCTCAGTTGTCTTCCATGGAATGATAAAGCCTTGACAGAGCCCTCTTTCTGTCTCAGGCCGCCTGCACAGTCATGGCATCTTTTGGAACATCAAACTGTCTAGTCTGGCTTCTGCTTAGAATGTGACTCCATCTGGTGAGAGCGTGCCAGTCTCCACAGACTACACAGGAAGCTTAAGGGTCTTCCACAGATCAATTCATTTTACACTTGTGCTTAAAGCCAGTGGAAGCAACTCCAGCTGAAAGCTGAGCATGTACTCACTTGCTGTGACATTCACAGAGAGATGAAGGGAAAATATCAACCAGGAATAAGGAAAAGATCAGAATCAAAAGACTTAAATAGAAGGAAGGAAAGAAAGTGGTACAGAAACATGACATAAGAAGGGAATGACATTGGAGATGCAGATGGAGAGGCAAGTGTCTTAAAACAGAACATTTTAAAAATACCCTTCTGTTATTGTTTTGATGCTAGTTTCCCATTTCTTCATAAAGCAGAGGATTCAGTGAAGCAGAACTGAGGAACATTTCTTCTATTTCTTGCCTCTCAAGTTTCAACTTCGACTAGCAGTAAAAAGCAAGTAGGTAACTGGTACTTTTGTTCTTGCAAATCTTTCCTGTGAAAGAATAAATTCCCATATGTTAAAAGATTTGTTTTGATTTTATATGCTTTAAAGATATTTTCCATCAATACTCTTCACATTTTAATTACAATAATTACATATTTTTCCAATATTTTTTGTGCCTTTGATTATATGCCTAAAAATGTTGCAGCTGTGTTTACCTATATCCTTTTTGTCTCAGGCTTCATCTGAAATGAGAATATAATTTTATATATAGCTTTCTACTGGCTTTGTGAACTGTTTTACACAATACCCCAGTTTAGCTTCATATACATTCATACAAAGGAAAGTACTCAGCTCTCTCAATTTGAGTGATTCTGGAACAGAAATCAGGATAGGCAGAAATTCCCAGTGTAAATTGTGTGACTTTTCAAGAAACAGCAAAATATGTTTTTTGTTTGAACAACACAAAAATATACATACCAGAGAATGCTGCAAAAAAAAAAAAAAAATAAACCCAGTGGTGGAATGATACATCTTTGCCTATCATTATGAAATGGAGAAGGAGATATTAGAAAAAAATGTTGATGACAAACTGAATTTTTATCCTTGCTTCTGGTAGTATATGCAATGACCAAATACTATTCCATCATCCTTTATCCAGGGATATTATTTTATCTTCCTTGTAGCTGACCTATTTCTGGGAAAGAGGCAGGGTGAAATAATAATAAAGTTTTGTACAGTTCATGTGGACAAGAGATCTCTCACTCATTACTGAAGCATCCACTACCATATGTGGTCTGTAGAGCAGCCAGACATTTGTGGTCCAGCAGCTGCTAAGGATTTCTGATGGATTAGGCTTTGAAGTCTCTTCATTGGGAATTGGAAAGGTCCATGGAGTTTCCACAGTGGCTATTGGAATTCCCTTCCTGCATCAAAGAATCCAAAAGGGCATAACTGAAAGCAATTGTTTCATCTGGATTACTTTGCTGCCAGCTCCTGGAGGCAGCTAGCAGGAAGAGAAGAGCTACTGTTGGGGTGAGGGATTTTAAAACAATTCACCAAAGGACTGAGAATCACTCTCTATGAAAAGATAAGAATGGAAAGCAAAGATAAGTGAACCTGAACAAGAAAGAAAGAATGAACAAAAAATAAAGAGATGAGTAATAAAAGGTGGGTGATGAGGACCTCTAGGTCCTAAGACAGACATAACGGAAGCTTCTGCATTTCCTGCTACTATTTTTCATTGAAAACAGTTTGGCGGAACTGGATGTTTTAAGCATGCATTGCCTTCTCCAGTTACTCCTGAAATACACAGACTTCATAATCCATTGAACAGCCAAATAATAAACTGAGGGAGGGAGACAAAGTATTTAAATGGCTTCATCTTCTCTGTCACTTGTATAGCATAGTGGAAGCTTTCTGCTGAAAAGTGGGCTGTGGAGCAGTATCACCTTCCTCTGTGTTGTGTCTATTATGTATTATAATCCTTCTTTCATAAACTTGCCCAACATTCTATTTATAATAAAATTGCATTTTGCTGCATTTTCTTAATGGACTTCCAAAGTATTTTCCAGGTAAAAAATGCTTATCAGATGCTGGGATCATAAAATATTATCAACCTCAAGCACTCGGTAATCATGACACTTAAAAACTGTGAGTTTTTTTGAAAATTATTTTCTGATTTGCATTTCTGTGTTGTGATTCAACTTTTGCCACAAATATGAGGGCTAGAATGCTGCTGTTTTTTTATGAGATCTTTAGATTTCCACTTAAGTACTGTCACTTCAGGAGTTACTTTTTAAAGAGAAATTACAAATATTTCAGTATTCATACTAAATTAATGAATTGCACAGCATTCTCTTGACTTTCGAAGACAGCTCAAATTGCTGCATATATTTTGTGGACAGCCTCTAATTAGCTGATCATTTGCTGTGACAACTGCAGTTTTTATTTCTTGGACAGATTTCCCTCTAGACTTTGTAACCTAAATACTGATTTGGCAGTTTATTTTCTTAAAGCAAAAATAATTAAATGCTTTTTTTAAGTAACTTAAGTGAAGCTGATTAAAACCAATGAAGTTACTTTCATCATAAAATACAATCAAAGCATACAGAATTTCATAAGATATCTCATACTCCATATAAAGGCACATCCCAACATTAGATATAGCCTGAGATAATTAATATTGTGCCATAATTCTGAAAGTCTGTTTAATCTGCAGGATTTTTTTTTAATTGGGCTTTGATTCTGGAACATATATATATGGTGTATTTCACAGAACACTAGGAAACAGTCAAACGGGAAGAAATCATTCCTGCATTTTATGACTGTGTTCACTGACTGGGATCAAGTCAGGCTGCTCCAACTGAGATTTCTGATATACTGTGTGTTGGGTCAGAAGCGTTGCTCAAGGAGCAAGCCAAGCCCTATAATTTAAAGTGTGAATATTCTTCTTTCAGGAGATCCTTGTACAATCATAGAGGTTTATAGGCTGGAAAAGATCTAAAATCATCGTGTCCAGCCATTAACTTAACACTTCCATATCCATATTCTTATGTGGTCTTTGATTTTTCTGAAATAATTTGCACTTTTGGCTTTCATAGCAAAAGACATAACATGATGTCTAAGCTCAGAGACCAATAGAAATACTGTGACCGATGAAGAACTGGTTGTAATGATTGTAATGCTAAAAATGTCCAATAGTTTGAGGGTCCTCCAATTCAGAGCTTCAAAGTTTGAAAGTCTAGATTTTGTGTTATTTTGTAGGGATTTATTTTAGGATATATGTATGAGGAAGAACAGTCAGTAACTATGGGTATCAAGACATACTTGGATATCTGAAGGAGAATGTGTACTCCTGATGGTAAAGTGGAGATCCCACAGAACTCATCTGTTTTCAGTTAAGATTCGTGCTCCCTGTAGGACAGAGAACTGAGTCAGCATTTGCAGCTGATGGATCTGAACACTAAACATCCCATGTAAACTTGCTTGCATTTTCATTCCTCAGCACCTGAGATAGGTTTTGAGTTTTAATCTTGGCTGCTTTATATGAATCACCTCAGCAAAAATTAATTCACCTAAAGGCCTTGCTATAGAGCAAGATGCTTAAATTTAAGCAGCTGAAATTGGTAGGCTTGACCTGGTGCCTTCCTTTAGAGGGGCAACTGGGTCCTGTGGGGCATCAGGCACAGCATCACCAGCTGGGCATGGGAGGGGATTGTGCTGCTCTGCTCTGAACTCAGCCTCACCTTGAGTGCAGGGGGCAATTCTGTGTGCCACAATGTAAGAAAGATACTAAACTATTACAACATCCAATGGTGGGCCATGGAGATGTTGAAGGATCTTGAGGGAAAACCGCATGAGGAGCAGCTGAGGTCACTTGATCAGTTCAGCCTGGAGGAGACTGAGGGAAGTCCTCACTGCAGTTACAACTTTCTCATGAGGGGAAAGGAAGCAGCAGACACCATACCTTCTCTCCGGTGACCAGTGACAGGACACGAGGGAGTAGCCTGAAGCTGAGTCAAGGAATGGGGGTTATATTGGATTTTAGGAAAAGGTTCTTCACTCAGAGTGTGTTTGGGCACTGGAACAGGCTTCTCAGGGAAGTGGTCACAACACTAAGCCTGACAGAGCTGAAGAAGGGTTTGGACAATGCTCTTGGACACATGGTGGAACCCTTGGAGCTGTCCTGTGCTATGCAGGGCCGGGACTTGGGCTTGATGATCCTTGTAGGTCCCTTCCAACTCATCTTCTGTGACTCGGTGATTCTGTGATTCTGTGAAAGGGGGTTGTTGTTCAGCTCTGTGTCTGTCAGCATTGTTTTCATTCACTGCTCCTGAGAGACAGTTGCGTCAGACTTGTAAGGGTGTGATTCAAGAGCTTTCTTAAGAAGAGTGACTGCAATAATTAGTAAAGATATAGGCATAAATTGCCAATATTGCATATTGAAGGTCTTGAAATATTTGAATTTATTAAATATACTCAGTTCACAAGTAGAATATATGTTTATAACTATAGTATAGTATATGTTTATAACTATAGTCTAAGGACTATAGTTAAGAGACTATGAAGAGTCTAAGGACTTTGGTGTCTTCTTCAGCTGGATCAAAGGTATTCAGAAGCCACATTGTATTGTCAGTGGCAATGCTCCAGCTCTGTGTTTTCAGTAGGTTTTCTGGGGCAGGGCCAAGACATTATTGCTACAACGGAAGAAATAAAACTTCCACTGGATCAGAAGGATTAAGAGGAGTTAAAACCCTGGAAACCTTAATTTCATCAAGAAACTAAGCTGAGAGATTTCTAAAAAGATGCGGGCAGAAAACTTTCTAAGTCATTATTTGGGATTTCACATCATATCTGGTACAATTTAAAACAGTTGGACAGCTTGAAACAGAAATTTTTCACTTTTTGAACAATAAAGATACTGTTCAACCTTCAAAACTTCTGGTGAATCAGGAAGTATTTTGGACATTCCTGTTGGCCACCACATATCCTATTGGTGCACGCTTTTACTGAACACAAAGGTGACATAATGACTGATTATTACACTTCACTAAACTTCTGCTGATCATTAACACACTGATGTGGCCTGCTGATGGTACACAGAGCACAGCTTGGAGCTGTAGGAACAGAACAGAACCCAGTGTCTGACAGAGGAAGAGGGATAGGAGTGTGTGGAGCAGGCATTTGTATCCAGGTTGCTGTTCTAAGAGGCTGTGAGAGGTGAGAGATGTTCTTATCATCTTCTGGTGGCCTCAGCGGTCTACTTCAGCAGCACACATCAGCATACAGCAAGTCACAAAGCAGGTAATTACAGTACTGCTTGCATCCCTTGGTAATCACATGTACCCCTGCTCTCATCTTCTTCACATGTTATCTTGATATCTTGATGCTAAATATGGGAGAATTTGATTCAGACAAATATTTGAAGCTCTGTAAAATGTAAGGCTCATTTTCAAGTGTCAAAAAAAAAGAGGAAAAACATCCAGGGAAACAGGTAGACCATCCTGAAGGAAGGGTCATGGGCAGCATCTACACTCAAAGTAATTACTTTCTATTCTATAAGGAAGTGGAAGTTGAAAGAGATTTTTTTTTGGTGCCTACTTCTGCTACAACAAGCCAAACACCTTGCACAAAGAGCACTTCAGTCAATTCCAGAGATCTCTGTCATTGCAAAGATCATTCTTCAACCAATCTGTGTAAGCAACAAAACATTGACGTCACTAGTGACCAGGAGGAACATATCTGCTTGATTTCAAGTTTAGAAAACTAATAGAAGAAACAAACTACTGTTAAGAAACAAAAAGTGTATTAGCAAAAAAGAAGCAAAGAAGTGGTCAGAAGAAGGACATTACAAGGTCTTCACCTTCTCCTAACAGCTATGGGAATCATATAGAAATATCATGCACTAATGGTGTTTACAAAAACCAGAGTGTCTTGTAATAGCAGAACAGCTCTGCTCATGAAAACCTACAGGTTTATGGAGGTTATGTTTGGAGCACTGTGTGAAGTCTCAATCAAATGAAAAACAGTATTGTCAATCAAGAGGCCAGACACAGCAGGGTAGAGGTCCCCAAATTTGTAAATGAATGATGTGAAAGAAAGCAAAAAGATTTGAGTCAGGGTAAAGAACATTAATGGGCCTTGTCCTGTTCTGGTTTCTGAGAGTACAGTGTCACCACCCTTCCTAATGGAGGAGGAGAAAGCCATGGCAGAGCTGATAAGAGGGTTGGTTTTACAGCTGAGAGTGTGCATTGTTGGAGGACTCCCACAGGCCTCCAACACCGGGGTGGCCTTGGCTTTCAGCTGCTGGGCTCACAGAAACAGAAAGGACAAAGTTACGGCTCAGGCCAGTTGTTATCAAGGATGGACATGCCTGCAGAGTCCCTCTTGCCTAGCATTTAGCTTTCAAAAAGCCCATATTTGAAGCAGACAGGATCATTTTCAGTCAAAAAGGAAATGTGGACACATTTTTAGAATGCATCTGGCCTTAGCTATTTTAGGCATTTACTTTAGTGATGAATTGCAGCCCAGAATCTCCCTTTGTTGGTTGACAAGAAGCTAACTCAGATTTTAGATTTTAAGTTGGTCAGATGAATCCTGCCCCCAAGACAGAAAAGGCCATTATGAGATGTATTTGTCATTTAAAATGTGAATCATGCATGTTGTATGGTCTTTTCAATGTCCTTTTATGTTCTTCTTACCCTTAAAAACCATCCACCATGAACAATTCAGGCCCATATTTTTTCAGCTTTTCTTCTCCATTATTCTCTTACTTTTTTTTCCCCCTAAATACTCGTGTGCTTCCACTCTTGACTACTTTTTTTTTTTAACAACACTGTCCCTATTCTCCCCCTTATGAAGCAAATTGAATCATCAATATGCAGGGGTGAAAGGAGAAGGTTTTCTTCAGATCCAGCAATCGACTCCTCTAGTTTCTTCTCTTGTATCTGGCTGCAGGGTCAGAGGCACATGGTTTGCTTTGTGTTTCCATAGCGCCTGGTACCATGGAGCCTGCTCCATGGCCAGAGCTCTAAGGCACAATGGTTGTACAAAGAACATGGGAAAAATGAATAGTAAGTGAAGTAAGGGCTGAGTAAATAGAGAACTATGTTGAGGTAGACAGGGGCGCACGGGCAGTGAAATGAGAGGAGGCCAGAAACAAAGAGAAGGGGAGAAAGAACCAGAAGATACAGTGAGAAGCGTTGGAGAGTGAGGGTTAAAAGTCCAGTGTCACAGGAATGGAATTGAAATGGAGAATAAAAATCAAATGTGAAAAAGGATACTAGAAGAAAATGATAATGAAAGGTGAATAACATGAGAGTAGTACAGAAATCCCTAGAAGGATTAAAAAAATCCTTAAATATTCAGGACAAAATGGAAGTAAGAGGGTCAGGAGTCAAAAAACCAGAGGCAAATAGGATAAAAAAGGCATGATGGGCCTTGAGATAAACTAATTGAATCCAGTCCCTTAAGAACACAATGTTCTAGGCTTACTTTTTTTCTTCTTCCTTTTTTTTCTTTTTAAATTTTAATTTTTATTTATTCAAAGCTTCATGCAACAGTATCTTTATCAGCTTATTTTCCTAAGGTGATAGAACATCCCCTTTTTCCACCTGGTTGCTCCGCAGTTTATGTTCAGAAATGACTGGGTGTTAGTGGGCAAAGATAAAATCCACAGGATGAATTTTTCAGCCTGAGAGTGACAATGTTCTGTCCTGCCATGTCAGCCAGAGCCTGCCCTTGGATGCTCAGCTCTCCCTGAGCTGCACATGTGCAACTGAGGGTAGGGTTTAGTCCTGCTTTCCAGCATACAATTAACACAGAAGGTCTATACATTATCTCATCTTGCATTTTTATTATTTGCAGCTTATTGTTCAACTGAGCATGTATCATTGGTTAATTAATGCTGCCAACACTCTGCTCTGCTAAATGATTGTTTAGCCTAGAGTGGAATAAAATACTACAATGACTAATACAGTATCATTATGTAACAGAAAATTAAAAATCTGATAATTTGATTGGAAGTCTCAGGTGAGTTTTTTGTATAAAAGTGTTAACCTCAAGTAGCTATAAACAGGTAAATGTTTTATTCAGCTGACTGATAAGGAATAAATGCTTATGATATAAATTATGTATAATTAATACTCCTGGGATAAAAAAAAGTATGCTAATAGGTTGTCAGTTAATTACGAAAGGAATATGAGGTAAACAAAGGTGATTAGACTATACCCTGGGACTATAAACAGAAATTGTGCCTTAAATAATCTGTAAAAAAAACCTCACACATTAAACAGCAAATACTTCAGTTTTAATTCAGAGCAAAAACATAATGCTTTATGGAGAAAGGCACAGAGGAGATGTTAAATGAAGAAGCAGCTTGTGATAAAAGATCTAGAGGCTGCAGAGTAACTCACCTTCCCTGTTCTGCTTTACCTTGATTTGTATATTATCTTGGTCTTTCCTCAGGTAAAATAAGGCTAAAATAATTTTTGTAAAAAGTATTTCAAATAATGTGCTGGAGGACCAATTTTAGCTCATAAAAATGACAGCTCTTAATGGCTGGTCTTAAATCTGCAACCTGGGAGATGTTCCCCAAATCAGTTTATGCTTCTAACCTGCCCTTTGACTCACTGATCCTCTTTGCTTCTGCCAGTATCTTTATGTGATAAATGAGACCATTCTCTTTCCTGCCATTCTATAATTTCATTTGCAGTAGAAATTTGAAATATCTTCCCATGAAACAGGACTGAAGTAGAGAAAGACATGACAGAGATGAATGCTCATTACAATCTCAGCCAAGTCTTTCCTTTGTATTAGAAGGGGACAGATCTGCATTGCCTTCCAAAAAACAGCCATCAAAAATGAAGATTCATGTCCCCTGTGCCTTGTTTAGGACAGCAACAAAAAGCAGCTATCAAGGGAAGAGGTTAAGAGTGAAACAAGTATATATGATACTCACCTACCCTCTATATTACTCTCCTAGCCTTCAGACACTTGCAGCTCGTGGGCTTCCTGACCTGGATATATATGCTGATCTCTAATGAATTTATTCTTCATCACTCTGGCCATTCCTCCTTTCAATGTGTGTAGGCAGTAGCTATTCCTGAAACCATTCAAGAAGAATGGTGAGACAAACAGCAAACCCACCTGCAAATGCTGAGTGGAGTCAGTGCAAAACACTCCCTTCAATGCCATGCAGACTAGAGCGCCATTGCCTAAAGGAACATAGTGTTATTATGGCTTGCAGAGAGAAGGGAATTTTTTGGATTGTTTAAAGCTTACTTGAAGTTGGTCTGGCTAGTGGTAGGAGAGGTCTCCGTGCCAACCACTGGAATGAGAGGCTGTCAATCTAAGGGGCTCAGTGATCCCCATTCCAGAGACTGACTGAGAACATCTGCTGGGGAGAGCCAGACTGGGGGTTACATACTCAACCCGTGCATTTCCACCCGGATAGCTGGAGAAGATGAACAGGACTGAGCCTCTGTGCTGTTCAGGTGTGTTGAGGGGAGTCTGTGCTTGCATGAGTGTTGTTAAATGCACTGTTCTCTGTGCTGATCTGAGGGCCAGCCATATGTCTGTGTGCTTGTGTGCCTTCTGGGAATATGTACCCAGCTGCCTTGCCACTGGCTTGACCTGGAGACTCGCCTCCGTGGCAGCCTTGCATCGCTGGGGACAGGAGTGACCCTGGGGCAGGAGGGCATCCCCATGGGGGCCAAAGCATTTGGTTACCTCTAGCAGTACACAGCTGCAATCCATAGCCTGCCACAGAACAATTTCATGCCCCGGGGAGTTGCACAGGTCAGGCATGCACTGCTGGCTGCTGTTTTTCCTGAATTGCTCTCCTTCTACCTTATTTGACAGCCCCAGGTTCATTTCTCAGAAGAGACAGTGAAAGTTGGCACCTACATCCTTTCCATGTGTCTCTCATGAAAGTTCATGCAAGCAGTGCTCTGAGAAAGTTATCAAACTGGAGGGATCACCACAAAACAGAGCCCTCTGAGAGTCACCACCTGCTTTCTGCAGCAAACTGCAATTACAGCGGTGGCTGTGGTCCAGATGGACACAGCTTCCTCCTGCGAAACACCATCCCTTTGGAAAATTAGTTGAGTTGCCTTAAGAACTCTTTTTGGAGCTTTTTTTAAATGACTGTAGGGGAGTCTGATGCTGCCACATTCTTAACTATATTCTTCAGGTCTCATGAGATGGACTGAATCAGGTCAATGTTGTTTTGCTAAGGTGCAAAAAAGAATTCTTCTCTCCCTTACAAAATTTAGTCATAAAACTAACAAGAAACCTTTTGCAAACATATTCATCCTGCAGGGTGTGTCATTATCAGTTTCTCAGTGAATTAAAAATATAACTTAAAAAAAATCATTGTGGCAATAAGTGCCTAGTTTCTCATAAAACTCATCTTTATAGAGTGGTGTAATTCCTAGTGAAGTGGCTTGGTAATTTTGGTATGTTTTCTTATACTTAGGATCAGTTCAAGAAATGCATAAAAATTAGATATCCACTGCATATTTTATAGTTATGTGGGGGAGAGACAGGGGCTGGAGATGTGGAGCTGGACCTGAGGGTGACCCAGCACTGGCTGTGGTCTCACCCACAGGGCACGGTCCCAGGGTGCTGGTAACAGGGTCCATTGACACACTCCAACACAGCAAGCCATGAATCAGGACCAGAGCACAGGAAAGGACTCCAACCAGGGCTGAAAGGAAATGGGGCTGGAGATCAGTGCTGCTGCAGCATCACTGGGATGGGGACTGAAGGCCCTGGGAGGCTGCAATGAGCCTCCCATCCTGAGCAGGCTGGAATGAGGTCCCAGAGAGGGATGTGCTCCCAGACCTGTGGGAGTTTTATATTGGATTATTGCTTAAATTATATGGGATAAAGAAGTGCCCTAAATTTATTATTAGTAATAATATTTATATCCCTGTACCACCTACACAGAGTAACAGACAATAACCTTTCCCAAGAGCAGTAGGAGAAGTGATATCTGAATGACGAAGGGTAGAAGTCATCCAAATATATGCATTTTGCCTGAGATTTTATCCACACAAGAATAAAATCAGTTTATGATGGCCTGGGTCAAGATATTTTTCAATATATTATTTTTGTCTTTCGATATTGTGACTTCACTATTATACAGACATCCACAGGCTGTGATGTAGCAGAAGATATCTAAAACAAAAGAGAATCTCATGAAGACAGCTAGCTTTGCTGCATGGTGCAGATATGGCAAATACCTGCATACATTTGGGCTATCTGAAAGTGGTATTTGGTTTCACCCAGGTACCAAGCTACCACATAAAGTATCTGAAATAAAAAGCCTTTCAAATGTAGTATATGGCCCCTTCAGCTCCTTTTAATGCATGGAAGATAGGAAAATACTTTCAGAAGGAAACTTTTTAAGTCATAAGACTTGTAAACACAACTCAAAATATAAAAGAAGATATCTGACACCAGGATCTCTTCAAGTTCACATTTTGAATTATCTCAGCACCACAAATTAATTGTGCATTTCCAGGATTATTTTTGCACAGTTTATATGCCAGTGACTAAGACCATTTCCATTTTCTTTCTCTGCATAAGCTGAGGATGAGAAGCACAAAACATTTTGCCAGCCTTAAATATGGAAGTTTAAAATTACCAAATGTAAAGCTCTAGCAGTGGGCTTTTAATTTGGCTCAAGCTTTCAGAGTCTGGCAGGCTGATGAAGTGCAATTGCCATGGGTGAAAGCAGAGCATCAATTAACAGACACATGCGAGGTTGGCACCTACCAAAAATTCACCCTGAAAGATTTAAAGACAAATAACTCAGTGATCAGACACACCTGGAAATCTTGGAACAAACTTCACAGAGTTATGAAAATTAAACCCACTAAAAACTTCCAGTTGAGTATCTGGAACAATGCTATGTGGAGGCCAAGGAGGGAAATGATACTGTGTATTACTAATTGTAAATAGCAGATTATTTATGGAGCAGATTTTAAATAAATTTCTAGTCATACAAAAGAGAGTCAGTGTTACAGGTGAAGAGCACAATAGATATTCTGTTGCAAAAAGGTTCTCTGAGGACCAAAAGGGTCTGAATCAAAGATATTGATATGTGTAAAAGTTTTTTCCATTTACTTCAAAGTGCTTGGAATCATATTAACAGCTTAAGAAGTCAGATTAAAGCCTTCACAGATGTACAGGGGTCTCTGGCTTCCCAGATGAGTTCAGCCTATATTTAAAGGCATTTTACCATTGAGTAAAAGGTAAAAGTAAAAACAAATACTTGCAAATACTTGGTGTTTGTCTTAAGATGATTCAGGATGTAAATCTGTTTAAAAACACTTAATCAACTCTGACTTTTTTTTTAATTTTTAAAGTGTCTTTTGAAGACTTTGGGGTCACAAATAAAATTCCCTAAGTAGAAACAAGTCAGCTCTGAGAAGTGTGGAAATACTGTCCTCACTGAAGTGAATAACTGCTCCCCACCACTAGGTCTTGTGCATTTTAGTCATATCTTTTAGATAGTATATTAGGAAAACTGTAAGAAATTAAAATGTACTTTCAAAGAAAATATTTATATAATCAACTTTCTTGTTATCAGAAGAAAGTTTATGTGGATGAATTCTTGAAAGGCAAGACCAAGCATAGAAAATGTTTATTCCTGATGAAAATGTTACCAGACTATTGATTGTTCCTTTGATGAAAATGCAGAGACTTCTTCATTGTGAAAGACAATACAATCTGTTACAGACACTGATATATTTCAGAGTTTTTAAAATTGCTTTCTAATTGAGTCAGTATTGCTTGGGCTCCAGTTCAATAAAGCACTTCAGAGCGTATCAACCTTTAAGTTTGGCAGGGTTTATGTGCCAGTTACTTGATCTTAATCATTAGCCATTAAATAAATGCTTAAACGCTTAGCTGAACAGTGCTGTTTTTAAAGCACATTAGATTGAAAGAAGCCCCAAGAATATATCTTTTTCATACTGGTCTTCTCCCCTCCTGCTCTTGCTGAAAATCTCCTCTGGTTTTCTTTTCCCAGTCTCGCCTCTTTTTAGATTGGCTGTATTCACCAGTCCTCAGAGACTGGAAAAGGTTTTAAGGGACTCTGCACTAAAAGAGTCCTAAAAGGCCTCCACTGCCTTCCTTGGGTTTCAGTGCTGTGACCTTCATTCCTTCCCAGCATTTTCACTGGCTTACAAACCTGTTCACATAAGCTGAACACAGGTTGTTTTTATGCTGTATCTAATTAAGTTTATACAAGTGCTTTTATCTATGCAACAAGATGCAAATTCAAGTTTAGGAAAATCTACTCTGAGCTGAACCCAGCAGGAATATGTTATGTAAAAAATAATTGTGATGGTTGTTTTAGTATTAAATTTAGCCTAGTAATGCTATGCATATGATGTTGAAGATTAAATTCACTCTATCAAATCTCTAGCAAATTCTGGATTGGCAGTATTATTTGAAGTTACTCAACATGTTATGGTTGAGATGGTTTGAATTCTCTTTAAATGAATTGCTCTGAGCAGAGTCTCTTGGGGAAACTGAGGATGACAAATTTTGAGACATTTTAGACATAGATAAATCTGTCAATTCCAAAGTAATTTTTGAGAAGGCTGGAGATTTGTGGAAGGCTGGTATGTTATAGCTGAAAGTATGGAAGGGCAAGCCCAGGTAGGCACAAACAGGTGCAACCTTCTTGAAGTCAGGAAAAAATATTCTGATTTGAACCAGCTGAGATTTTGCTGTCAGTAGTTTGGCTACTACTACTGTAAAGGAGACACAATTTGTTCTGGCCCAGAGATTCAATTCTGACTTTGAAACAACTTTTGTTTTTTTTGTGTGGGGAGCAGAAACCAGGTGTTATTTCCAAAAAAGCTTTGGATTTCATCTGTACTTAGACATGCTGTATTTGAGCATATATCTCTTCTCTTTTCTTGGATAGGTCTAATAATTGATAGTCTGAAATAAGAGGTGGATTTCAATTCTTCCATTTCTTTAGCTGCATAGGTATGGTATGATCTGCGCCTGTCTTTTATTTGTAGGTCTGCTTCAGGAGAAGGAAGAAATTAAAGGAAGAATAAACATGGGGTAGGAGCAACAAAATAAAAGAATATTTAAATGATTTCAAATGGATTGTAAAGTGTTGAATCATAAAGGATTGGCAAAAAAGCCCTCTCCTCATGCGGTCTGGCTAATATTAGGAATTATTGCCTCAAACTCTGCAGGTGTGGATCCATTTCTTTCATTGCTAGCAAATGGGGTTGCAACTGCCTTTGACAATGTAAAAGCTGCACAATCCCTGTGCCCCAGGGCAGACAATGATGTTGGTGAGATGCTGATTTTAGGATAGAAAATTACAATGGTTATATAGTAAACAGCACCTGGAAGTTTACTAATGATTTTTTCAATTAACAGCAGCACTATGGTCTGATTATTCATGCATGCTCTCTATGAAAGGAAAGAAAAGAGGCAGATGTTGAAAAGAATCATCGGTTGAGAGATATTTTTAATTTTTTTGTAACTGGAGGTACAGCCTCCTTCCTGCTATCACTACTTCTGATAATGAGAAGCCAAAACTAGTAAATTAAAAGTTTTTAAGAAATTTAAAAATGGTTAGACTGTTCTACTCTCCCATTAACTCCAAATACTCACATGAAGTGACATGAAAATGGACAAGTATGTGCATATGTGTGTAGGGATCTTTACACAGGCTATTCTCTGCCTGTGTCTTGATATGTCATTTTGGCATCCAACTAAGAAAAAATAAAAACATCCCATGAAAAACTGCATGGCCATGCAATTCTTCAGCTTTACTGGATCATCTATGATAATAATGGCTGGATCTCTCCCCTTAGAAGTCCACCAGGTGTGCACCTGCCAGGTTAGTTATTTTAGAGTGCTGAGATTTAAAAACACTCCACCATCTGCAGCATAAATTTAAAAGTACAGTAAGGCATACTGGTACCTCATATATTTTTTCTCTCTCACTAGTCATCATTTATTTTCACAGCTGTTCTCGACCCACTGCCAAGCAAAGGCCTCTTCAATTTCTTTTCTATCATATTGAGGCATAGTCAGTATCTTAACAATAAATGACCATAAAATACAGCCGCTCTTTTCCTTTAACCCTTTGTAAATTGCCACAACTAAATCTTTTGGGACCTTCTGAAATGTTCTCATCTTTTCACTGTTATAGGCTGTTGCACATTATTCTTACAGGACTTCTAGCCTGATATTGCTAATTCAAGAAACTGTAGCAAGAAATTCTTAGGAAACTTTGGATGTTCATGCTGATATGTCAGAATTCAGCTCTTCTGAGGTTTGTTGGTCACTGATCTTGTGTTTGTAAGGGCAGGTAAAACCATACATATTTTGTTCTTATCTCTGGTCAGACAACTCATACAAAAGGTGTAAAAGATCTTGCCATGGGATGAAGTTGATAATATGGTGAATGTGAACTTGAGTAAATCCATTCTCTGAACCAAGGCCAGGGCTGGGCACACTATGTTCTGGTGTCTGTATAGACTCCTGGTTTGCAGGAGAAAAAAATTACAAGTTACAGATTAAAATTTACCTATTGCTTTTCTAGTTAGTGTCCAGAAGAAGCAAGTGAGACTGAAGTTAATTTTTTTTAGTACTAGCTAAGTGATTGCTGGATATTTCAAACATCTTTGGTATCTTCTGAGATATTTGCAATGCTGGCTTACTGCCTCTAGTCTTGGAAACTAAGTTGTCTTGGACCTATCCAAAACCTAGAGAAAACACTGTACCGGAACAGGCTAATGAGCTGCAAGGCAGGATTCACCCCCATCACCCTGCTGAAAGGGCAGCAGTGATGAAGTGGTGCCCTGCTGAGTGGGACATGGGTCTGACATGGCACAGGTCCCTCCTTGTGTTCTTAGTATCCTTGGCTGGGCAGTTCTCTGTAACTGCTCTGATTCAGCCCAGGGAAAGGGCTGGTCTTGTGCATGTAACACTATGCTGTTGCGCTTTTTTTTCATGCTATTGATATAGAGAGGAAAATAGCTTTTTAGATTTCTTAATCTCCTTACTTTAATGGACAATTTGGCGCCCTGATTACCCTGGAATCCCATGGGCTTTTAATTTATTATTCAAACTAGGACACTTCACATTTTCAGGTTTAACTTTCACATGCGTTTGGAAAATACAAATATGCACTTATGTATGTAATCTATTATTTGTCTACCTAAACCTTCTCAGGGACAATCTGAGGATATGAATGTATATCTGAGAGATGTTGTCTTGTAAGTGAGAATGTCTGACATTGCTAATGAAGTCATCTGTAATAGTTCAGGTATGCAAGTACTTGTCTAGTCGTTGGACAGGCTCTTTCTCAGATAAATTTAGGTGCTATTCTGGCCAAGGGCATCATGCTTTTATGAGTTGAATATAATGCACATTGTGTCTATCCAAGTGCACAATTCAGCTTGAAAAAAGGCTGAACAATATTAACATAAAAGTACTGAGACATGTAAATCCTTAGACTTTCATTTACGTAATCCAGTTAAGCTGGAGATATACACACGTGTATGTAGTACAGATAAAAAGAGCAAATTACAAACTTTAGTGGCTCAAAATTCAAGGCAAATGAAGTCACATAGATTTTGGGGAGTTGTCCGAGTTTAGAGAACTGCCTCTTGGACTTTGGACAAAGGACCTTGTTTGTGCAGGGGCAGATGTACAAGGGGAGAAGGTGGTTGAGGGAAGCTGGACACCATCCCACTCCAGTCATCCGCATGATGTGGCTGGCATTTTTTGTAGTCAGGGGAAGAGAAGGTACCAAAGTGGCTGTGTGGTCTTTCTCATGTCCAATTTTCCTCACGTCAAGTGCCAGTTCCTTGCCAAACAAAGTGTTTTTTTCTGTCTTGTGAATCCCACTTGAATCCCTTGATTTTAAAACCTTTGAAATGCTGAATTTTCAAAATAATTTGTAATTGCTCTTCACCAGGTAGGATAAGATCTGAAATTGTTATCAAGATATCAGATAAAAGACAATAATTGAAAATATCACAGCAAATGAGATCTTTGAGACAAATTATTCTCTCTTACATGTTCCTATGTCAAACCAATTGTTTAGCAAGATTACCACACTCACTGCACAAATTGTTTTGTATTCCTGATGAGCATTACTTGGAATAGTCCTGGTATGCCAAGAAAGCTGTGGCTGACTTGGATTTTCTGACTTGTCATTGTTGCACAGTTTTTTCTCAAGGGAAGATCCTGAAGTCAAAGAAGCTAATCTGAAGGAAGAGAGTGTGCAATTTATATAATGCAGAAATATGATCCTCAGGATCAGCTGGGCATGAGGAGAGGTCAAAGATGAAGCAAGTTATTATGCTTTTACACTACAGTGAATTAAGTCCATCAACATACTGATTCAATTGTGATCTCCACAGAGGGTATAAACAGTGTGGCTTGTCCAGCTGGGGAAATTTGTCTTTATTGTCGGTGCAGAAAAATCAGGGATACTCTTTAGTGAAATTTCAAGGATCAACTCACAGTCTTGTAGCTGGTGAACAGAAAAGAGTAGAAAAAAAGATATTTTAATAAGCTCAATTATGCTTAATAAACTCAATTTCTTATTGTGGTACGTGTAGTATTTGGAGCGCAAGAACACACTTTGCTACCTGCAACATGGAATTTTTTTCTGTCTTGATCAATCAAAACAGGACTGTGTTCTCTGGCTGAGAAAGCCATGCACCTTTGGGAACAGCTGCGCTTGTTGTTGACCTAGAATAAATGCAAGACCAATAAGAGTGCAAGTGCCTATGCTTATATTTGCTGCCCTTGTGAATACTGTTGAAATGTCTTTACATTAGTTTGTTTCGGCTTGTGGCCTAATCCTGCCAAGCACATTTTTAGCATGTGATCTTGTGCCATCAGTGGGAAAAAATCAAAATAAACAGAATCTGTGTGTTCTCAGTGCCTCTGAAAACTGGACTATTTATTAATGTGTGGGGTTTTAGTTCAGTAGCATCTGAAAATTATGCTAATTTTTAATTTATTTTGGTTTTTTTGGAGCTGTTTTGGAAATTGTTACATCACAATATGCAAACAAACTATAATGTACCTGAATGATGGAAAGAGTACCAGCAATAGCCAAATTCTCACTTTCATACCCCAAAGAACTGGATAGGTCAGAAAGATAGCATTTGGACTGACAAAACAGATGTTAAAATGTTACACTAAATAGAAAACACTCTTCTGACTATCTAAAACTGTAATTGCAAAACTATTTTAAGGTCTCTACTAACAAATGAAAATGATTAAAATTACTAGAATGATATACTTTCTGCATTTGTGTTTCTGGTCATAATTATGTTCTCTCATTTCAAGAGTAGACTCCTCTTTACTGTCCTTGGTTAGTTCAGCATTCATAGTCAGCCAGTACTCATCGACAGATTTACCCAGCAGAAAATACCAAACGGGAACAATGAAAGCTGAGCCAAATATATTTAAAAAGAAATAGCAATTTTCCTATGCTCTGCACTACCTGACAAACAGCACTTCGCTAAGCTGTGGAGTGGGAGCAAACCACGGAGAGCAAAGTATGAAAGAAGAAGGTGGTAGTGATGCTGTTGGTGTCACTCTTCTTCTGAGTCAGATTTGAACTTTTGCCCCAGCCTTGTGTTAGGTAGTATAGTGCTGCTGAGATTGCTGTGTTTCAGCTGAGATATCAAATAAAGGTCCCGACCTTGTTCTCATTAGAGATCCCTGGGTACTTGTTCTCATTAAAGATCTCCTGGCACTTTTCAAAAGGGAAAAAGTGTTAGCCCCAGTGTCTTGGCCAAATTCCAGCTTGGGTAATTATGTTCTGCCTACCTAAATTCCCTTGTTTCAATTCACTGTTATTTTTAATTTCTTCCCTAAACCTGTGTATAGTATTATCATGTGCTGGGAGACAACTTCCTCTGGCACCCTAGATTTGCTTGAATTTTTGAGGTGGAATTGAAATCTGTATATAATATTAATAATTTGTTAAGTCTGCAAGGAACTAAAGTCTTATCATTTAATGCAAAATAATTTTTAGAATGCAATCTACGTCTTTCATGTCTTGCAACGATCAGTTTCACACAATTATTTCTACTAAGAAAATACTTTTTCAGATGGGTGGTTTGAGGGTACCTTTTATGTTATTTTAGTTGATATTTTAAAATCAAATGATGTAGTGTGTATTGAATATCAACACCTACAGAACATTGGAAGAGATGTTCAACTTAGAAAGCATTTGTTTATTCCTTTTTTTTATGAGCATGAAGAGATAGAACATGGAAGATGGGTGGGTACTGACATAGTGTGCTTTGGATGACCTGTGCAAAAAACTGTTCTACAGAACCTGTAAGAAAGCTTCAAATACATCAAATACAGCTGTAAGTCCCATCACTTACAATCTTAATGGAAGATTCTCTGCAGTAGTACAGGCAATGGAGCAAGAATCCCCAGAGAATAAAATAATTAGCATTAACCAAATATAAAAGAGGAAAGTCCTCTTTGAGGTTCCAGCCTTTTAAGATATTAGAGATAAACTCAAGCTAGAATATTAAATAAAGTGTAAACCTTCAAGTACACACTCAAACATATTTCACAGGGTTTGGAAGAACAGTTGTTTTGGTATGGCGTTTCATGGGCAGAAGTCACTCAGAGTTAAAAGTGAAATGTTCTCAGTGATCCATCTTGATTTAACACAATCCCCAAAGGCTGCTGGCTGGCACATGGAGGAGCTGTGTCTGTGGCTGGCTGGTGCAGTGACTCCCATCCTATCCAGTACAGCTGTGTCCAGGTGTGTGTGATTTTTGCCACTGTTCAGGAGTGGTCAATTTTGGCTCCCTGTACACTCAATGGAAACAGCTTCAGAAACCTACTGCAAATGCAATTTGGATCTCTGAGCAAAGTCTTGTGACAAAGGACCCAAACCCAAGCACACACATCTTTTCTGAATGGAGGTTGCAATACACATACAGGAGCTGTTAAGCTTTTGAGGGATTTCCCATGCTAGCTATTTTTTGTATTTTGTTCAGGGAAGCAATTTTGTTTGTTTCTTGGTATTCCACTGTCATTGCTGAGTGGCGATCCCTCAAAGAAAGGGATTCTGGAAGGATGAGAACAAGAGGATTGTGGGCCTGATCCTACCTGGTGCTGCCCAATATTTTAGTTTTGTGGAAGCTGAGGGTGCTGAGTTGCTTGTCTGCAGAGATCCACTTATGTTCAAACGTTGAAACCTTTGGTGGGAAAAAATTGGTTTGGTGGTTTGTTTTTTTTTACCTGCTTTCAAGTGTGGAGGGTTTATTCAATACCTGCTTGCTTTTTTATTTGTGCTATTAACTTGTTGTTTTACTGATCTGTTTGCACAGATTCCTCTAAATTGCACATTATTTTCATTATAATCTGTATCTGTTTTTTAAAAAAGAAAACCTCACTAGAGCTGTTGCCATGAAAATAAATTAAAATTGAAAAGTCTATAATTACAATATTAGCCTGTAATTATTTCTAAAAACTACAATAGAGTACAGAGCAATGAAATAAGAAGAAGTGTAGAACAACTCACACAAGGACTTTGTTGGCTAACACTAAGTGGTTAACTGTGCACTAAGAAGTAATCAGAAATCCTGAGCCAAGGTTCCCATTTGGGCTGAAGTCCCTGTTCTGGATAGTCCTGTTGTGTGAGATCACAGACTTTTCTGAGAACCTTACAAACGAGCAGGTCCTGGGAGACTGGCAGGTGGAGCGAGATGTCTTTGGTCCGAAACTCTCTAGTTTCAGTATCTAAAAATAACCTGGATGGCAGGGACTGGAAGGACACAGCTCCACACAGGGCTGCTCAGGAAAGCTCCTCTTTGCCTTAGGGCGATGCAGAGATATCAGCATCGCTGATATCAGCAGCGCTGCATTTCAAGAGACAGCTCTTCTCTCTTTAAAGGGCACCCTGAAATCCCACAAGGTGGGAAGAAGCCTGCTTTTGGGAGCAAGATCCTACATGAGATATCGTGTTTATGGCGCCCACTATCATGTGACATTTAATGTGATGCCCACGGGAGTAGAGGATGAACATGTGACAATCTTGACCTCACCTACCCTTGGTGCACTCTTCTGAAGTATAATTGAGGACAATGGGAACACAGGACTAATTTTATAACTATTGTAGTCCCTACCTATTCATACCTCCCTGCTTTTTGAAATCCCACTCAGCATCTGATAGATCATGAAAGTCCTAAGTGATTTATCTAAAGTCTACTCTTGGGTAGACAACAGCAAATAGAAAACAAGGCTAAAAGTGTAGCGCAAAGACTGATGCCTTGATTTCTGGCCAGCACTTCTCCCTGTTGAAAAGGGACATTTTTTTCTTGAAATTAGTGATTTTTGTGGAAATGAAAGATGGATATACTCTATGAAGTTTTGCTAATTTTTCAATAAATTAATTTGAAACAGAACTAGTGTTGTATATTCCTTTTAAAACTGGTAGCAGGGAAGAATTCTGCGGGGTTCAAATTTCAATTTCACCTATTAAATTTTATTTTCCAATAATTTTCTGCAGTTTGAAAATTGTTCTTAATTTTAATTATTTCTTAAAAATAAGTGAAGGATTTAAGAAACAAAGTACATAAAGAACTTTTCCAGCAACTTTGTATTGCTACATGACATAGATATGTTGGGGCTGCTATTTTTATCCTGAACATGGCCTGGTTTTTGGATGGCTTTGTCAATATGAGCTGAGACCTGTCCTACTCCATCTCAACAGCCAGCAAGACCCGAGGCATGTAGCTTAAAGCTTTCTTGAGTTTGTTTCAATTACAGCCACTGTTTTACAGAGGCTTAATATAACCTAGAATAAAAAAATAACGTTTTAGAGCTATACAGTGTACTACTTCAGATACTCTATTCAATACTTAGAAGGAAATAAAAGTCACAATTTTTCTACCATCCTATTTGCTGAGGCAAATGCAATCTCTAGAACTGGTAAGAAAGCCTGCTCCATGGGGTAATGGCATTTGATATCTGTGAGGGATATTCAAAAAATATTATTATTACCCTCTTGCCAGGGGAACCAAATCTGAACATATCTAAAAGAGATGCAAATGGAACTTAAAGGGAATATAAACCCCTGGGTAACCCATCAACTGTTCTTATATGGAGTTCAAAGACCTGTTCTTAGTTCTCCATTGTGCAAGGGCTCAAGCTGTACAATAAGTCAAAATTAATGGTATTGGTATCCATTTCTTGCAGGTGTTCTCAGCTCAGGATTCTGAGTGGGAATGTTATTGCTGTGTCAGCTGTCCCTATTTTGGAAGTCCCAGCTTTCATACTGAGATAAAGTAGAAAACTTATTCCATGGGAGTGTCCACATGAACAGGAAAACCAGAATGGTTAAAGGATACCTATTTCCAGGATCACAATCCCAGCTGGTCTATTTTCTGCACCAGTTGACTCTGCTTTCTTGAAAGAGTAATTATTATGAAAGAAGTTATTATTTGAGAACAGAAAATCTGAAAAAGGAAGAGAATTGTCATAATTATAGTAGAATAGCATCCTTGACCAGACCAACCCTAAGTGTCACAGCAAGTTCTTTGATCTACTCCAAAACAATGTAGCCACAAGCTTGATTTTCCCCTCAAGACAGAAAGTTGAATCACAGTATGTCCCAAAATAATTTAATGAGCATGAATTACAAATTAAATTAAAAAAACTTGTAAAGGCACTACACCCCAAAGATACCAGTCGCCACAGAATTTTTTAACCAACTGTGTTTAATTTCAAATAATAGCAGTAATTAAAAATACATCTCTTAGAAGCACAAGCAGATTAGTTAAAGAACATTTTAGGATTATAAAAGCACTTTCCGTTGTATCAACCAGATGTCATTTCCAATGCTACTGTTTGGATTAATTAACTGAGTTCAGGACACCACATATTAAACTTGCTAGTTGTACTACCCATCCTCCCTCATATACTTTTGTAATTTGTTACTAAAATCTTGGCCAATTAGAAAAACACAATCTATTAAGTAAAACAGCACACTGAACCAATCAACAGTAATTACTCAGATTAGGAGCCATTTAAATTATTTATGGCAGAAATTAGTTTTTTTAAAATGCTTCATAAGGGTGTGATTCGTTTCACACATACACATATACAGTATGTGGAATGTATAGATTCTGTGTTGAAATGATACAATTAATTGTCTCACAGAAATGCCACAAATCATGTATTTTAGTAAAAAGATCATTATAACAGGATATAATTGATTTAAAGCACTAGTCTGGTTAAGGAATACAGCTATAAAGTGCTTCAGACTGCACTGCAAGTGCAATTCTATCTCTCTTATAGATATACTTAATTATTCAATAAGTCTGTAAAACTATTTTATAAAGCAGTAGCTTTTAAATTACTTTCACCCTAGCAGAGATTATGATCATTTTATGGAATATAATGCAAATACATTTCTCAGCATATTAATAAATCCTAACACTTGCTGTATTGAAGACTGGAGGAAAAGTGCTGTCTTTATATAAATATAGGTGGCCTTCCTCTAGATTTTCCTTTAGGCTAAAATAAATTAAGTGTAGATTAACTAGTGTGTAATAATGCTTCCTTATCTATATCAAAAAGCACATTTTAAATTTGACCACTTCACCTGGTGGGGTGAAGGGGCAGTTCACCTGGGCCCAGCCTCTGGTCTCCAGTGTTGGCCCACAACAGGTGCTTGATTTAGAATTTAAGAGCAGGGTATTAACAAATATTTTAACACTTTTGTCATCAGTCTTCCTGTTGGAACCCAGGGCACAGGGAATATTTCTCTGCCTGTCCTGAGGGATCCTGGCTCCCAGAGAAGCACTGCCTTTAGCCTTCACCCATGGAGAGGGCTTCCAAGACTTTGGGATGGATTGGAGTCTACAAGTGTGTGAAATAGATAATAGAGAATAGTGCAGTTTGTCACAGAGTGAGAAATTTAGAGTTTTGGGATTTTAGATAGAGATAAATGGGAGATAAGTTGGAGGATCTTAGGCATTGTCTGAGCTTCTTCTTTATCTACTCCATCCATGTTCCGCAGTGTTGGGAGCACAGGGTGATTGGTTGTGGGAAGCTGCAGTGCAGAGGTTACGTGGGCAGACAAGGATTAGCTATAGGTAGAAAGGTAGAAATAGAGTATGTTTTAAGAGTTAATTGGATAAAACAGCTTTAAAGGACCTTCAAACTGTACAGCTTGGGACCATTTGTGCTGTACTTTATTTCAAGCTAAGTCTGCTGCAGACGGCGTGCTAAACTTCTGATAAGATAAAAACAAACAGCAACTTGAGGACTGAAAAAGGTCCCATGTCTGTCTCAATCATGGCACAGAACTGTTAAAAAGAAGTTTTCCCCATTAGGGGACCCTGTGAGGCCCTGAGGGGCTGCACACCTTCCCCCAAAGTAAATGGTAATTTCCCTCCCTTTGCTGCTCTGGGAGATGCAAGACCTTCAACCAAAAGACCTGCCCATTAAAGAACCAAACCCAAAATCAATGACAAGGAAATTTTTCAGTACCTTGGTGACTGTCAGAAGAGAAAATTACTTTTAGAGATAGGATCTCATTATGTAGAGTTGCTGAAGTGTTAAAATTAACATTTAACAAAAGAGATCCGTGAGGCTACATAAAGCTTTGGTTCCTTTCTTGTTACAAAGGATGACCTAACAGGAGAAAAGCATTGGAAGCATTTGCAGGCTCTTAAGCAATTTATAGTGAAGCTGGGTGAATAACTAGGAATGAAATAGCTGACAAAAATCAAACCTGCTGTAAAAACCAACTAGACTAATCACAGGTTTATTTCAGATCACATTTGTCATTCAGTTTAAAAATAAATTGTAAGTTTAAGAAAGGAATTTTTTATTTATACTTAATTTTTGTTGAACCTCGAGTGTGTTCTTTAGTGCACTCACTTCATCTGTGACACCATGGCAAAGTTCCTAGGTAAGGACAAAAGATGGTAAGATACAGGACTGTTTTATTTCAGTGTTCATGAACTTCCAGAATTGATATTATCTATTGAAAATAGTACTGTGAGATGTGATGGCACTGAAACTCTTATTTTGAGGGCATGCCAATATAACACAGGTAAGAATGCTCCAGAGATGCTACAAGGTTGGTGTGACAAAACATCTGGTTTGTAAATAAACAAAAATAGTATCCCAAGCTTAATCATGTTTGCAAAAAAAAAAAAAAAAAAAAAAAAAGCTAAAGAGCTTTTTTTTTTTTTTTAATAAGACTCTGGCTGGCAGGGGAAAACCAATTTATCTAAAGTAAAACAATTGCATTTTTCCTATTTCTGCAGCCTCTGGTTATTTCAGGTTGAAGATGGGATTTTTTTTTTTTTTTTTAATTAAAGAAGCACAGTTTGTCTTTTTCCTCTCTTAGCAGCAAGCTTTTCGTGGAAGACTGATAAAGAAATATGATGCAGGTGATTGGATTGCTGGAGCAGGGTAGTTCCCTGTCTGAAATGGACCATACAATTTCTGTGGTCAATGGAATCTAATCTATAGAAAACACATATTCTGCTGAGTTGCAGGCATACTTTGAGAGCAAAGCACATGGAAATCACACCCTCAAATCAGAAGAGCAATCTAGGATGCGAAAAAGATATTCCACATTAAAAGGCAAGGAGATCCATTTCTGCTTTCCTTCAACAATTCATACACAAACTGCAGATATAGATAGACAGCAACAATGTTATCAGATATGTGAAAATGTGCTGTTTAAGAGAATTGTTTTTCAAAGTGTTCAGTTCTAACAAAATTTAAATTATTAAGAATATGTGAATAAATTTGAATATATTATTTTTTGAGTGTTCAACAGTTTGTTATCTTCATAGTCTTATTTTAAGGAATTTCATGGTTCTACAGCAATACCATTTAGTGGGTTGTCCTTGCAGAAAGGGATGCAGTAGAGGAGTTGGGAAAGGAATATGCTCAATTAATTAGTGCAGTATTAGATCTTGATCCTATTTAAAATCTAACTAAAATACTAATTTGGCAGATTTTTGGCCAGAAAGGAAACACTAGGCACTCTTAAATTTTGGGGAAGTCAGTAAGAAAACATAGAGCTTGAAAGGCATTTTGAGAGCATTTTACAATAGTTTTTATCTCATTGTTTAATACATTCCCTTTTATGAAAATTCTAATAAAGGCTTTTTTTTGGTCATTGTTGTTTTTGCTATCAAATCACTGCATTCATTTCTCTATGGTTACAGAATATCAGTCTGGAGTCTCTAATTTTTTTCCTTAAATTTTTTCTTTTATTGTGTTTTTGTCCTATTATTTTTTATTCCCCACTGATTGCTTTCTGAGAAATCAAAAGCCTAGAGCATGCACCATCTCACCTTACTCTGCAAAACTTCATAAAAGCCTTTTTTGAGGCACGATGTGTGCTGAAGAGTTCTCTTTACAAATATCCCTCCATTTCCTCTTGTCTGGACAGGAAAGATAAAATCTGCTACAGAAAAAGCTGCAAGTTTCTTTCCACTCAGATGCTAGAATATGTTTTATAAATACCCAACCAACTGAATAATCAAAATCTTTTAGTAGCGATTTACTATGGGCTAAATACAAGAATAATAGCTTTGCTTATAATTTAAATTATTCTTCTACATTATATCTATAATGAGCATGTGAAAAAGCCAGTAGAGCCTGAATGAAATAAGCAGTTTTATATATCTGACAGGAATTCTCTTTGGGACTTCCTAAGAGCTTAACTCCAGCTCAGCTCTTGTTACAGGTTTGGACACGGGCTGTTGTGTGTTACCACAGAGCTGCCTCAAGAGGAAGGGCAGGCTTCCCTGGGAGCCCAGGTGCCACCAGATCCTTGCTGGTGGGACGGTGATTTGGCAATACAGCCTGCCCCAGCCATGGACCTGCCTCTCGCCTTGTGGGCACTCAGGGCTGCACAGGCTATCACAGGGTGGAAATAAGGAGTGCATTTTGGTTTGAAAACATCACTCCATCCCCACAGCAGTGATGTTGTGGTGTTTTCTATATCAGATGTTGTGAAATTGGAGCTTTATAAAAATATAATCCTTTGGGCGGATAAGGTGTGAGTGTGTGTTATTGCCTGGATTTACAAAAGTTTCTGTTTCAAAAGCCTTTTCCCATTTTTGGGCCAGATATGTTTGTAAAACAATAAAAATAGAAATCCCTGTTGCAAAGCAAAATTATTCAAAATGAACAAAAAGCCTTATGAGTCCTGGAGCTTAATTCATTAGACCTAGGCCAGAGACACTTTATCTGCACACTATGCAACAAGTTTCAAGGGAGCAGTTGAAGAAATTGTATTGTCATAGGATCAAGGTAATTATTACATTGTCTGGGGGCTTGACCTTGGCTGGATCCACATCTGCAACGGGACAGAGCAAAGAAAAGCTGAGATGGAAGGCTCATTGGTTGAAATAAGGATGGGGAAAGATCACTCTTTGTTTACCAACATACGTAAAACAGGCTGGACTTCAGGAAAATTACAGAACTTATTATCAAACAAAATTAGAGCACAATAGTGAGAAATAAACCAAATCTTAGAACCACTTTCTCCCTACCCCTCTCTCCTTCCTGGGCTCTATCTCCTCTATGAGCTACACTGGGAGATGGAGAATGGGGCTTACAGTCAGTTCATCTGACATGGTTCCTGCTGCTGCTCCAGGAGAGGAGCCCTTTCCCTGCTCCAGCATGGAGTCCCTCCCATGGGAGACAGTCCTCCACAAATTTCTCCAGGGTGAGTCCTTCCCATGGCTTACAGTTCTTAACAAACTGCTGAACGTAGATCACTCGTCCATGGGGTGAAGCCCTTCAAGAGCAGCCTGCTCCAGCGTGGGTCCCCAGAGTGTCACAAGCCCCGCCAGGAGCCTGCTCCATCTTGGGCATCCCATGGGGCCACAGCTTTCTTTTGGGCATCACCCTGCTCCATTGTGGGGACCTCCACAGGCTGTGGGTGGATCTCTGTGTCCCCATGGTCCTCCAGGGGCTGCAGGGGCACAGCTGCTGCACCATGGGCTGCAGAGGAACCCCAGCTCTGACACCTGGAGCACCTCTTCCCTTTCCCTCTGCACTGACTGGGATCTGCAGGCTTACTGCTTTTCATATTCACACCTGCCTCTTCTTTGAGCTCAATTACTACTGCACAATCACTTTTTTCCCCTTTTTAGATATGTTATGACAGATAACATATTACATTATTACTACCACCTCTGATGGACTTGGCCTTGGCCCACGGTGGGTCAGACTTGAAACCATCTGGCATTGATTCTGTCAGACATGGGGGAAGCTTCTGGCAGGTTGTCACAGAAGCAACCCGTGTGGCCCTCCTGCTACCAAAATCTGGCCATGCAAACTCAATACCTGTGGTCTAGAATAATTAGACATTATTCCTCCAAGATGCTTCTTGATGTCCAAAGTTATAGAAGAAATTCTATCTTCTGACCTAAGAATATATTTCTACAGCATATTTATATTAAAATTTGCATTAAAATTTAGAGAAGACAAACAAACTGGATTTTGTGACTAGTTTCTCTAGGGAAAGCCCAGTGCTATTCAATACTGTGCTATAAAACAAATGTCTATTTTGTGAAATGAATATCAGACTTGGAATGTTGTGTTTAGTACACAGACCTGTTAGATCAGTGACTGCTGAGTTCTCAAGGGATACCAAGGACAAAATCTACTATTTACAAAGGACAAAAGCAGGGTGCAGGTAATCAATATGTAATCTTCCAGGGTCGCTTGAGTATCAGGGGATACTAACAAGGAAGGCACATCTCAGTATTCTTCTATATTGAGCAAAAATAAAACCTCAACAGCTTTGAATAATAAAACTTCAATAATATGTATTTTATTTTGATATTAAAATAATTAAATATAATAAATTAAAATATTGTGGTCTATGGGTTACCCCTACCACCCTGAACTGTTGCTATAGGTCGCTAAAATATCTACAATATATGTCATAAATCTTGCTTCCATAGAATTGCTGTATTTGGTCAGATTTCCCTTTGCTGGTTAAAACATTCTGGTTTGTTATCCTTGTGCTGAGAGGGCCAATACCAGATGATTCAGAATAAACTAGAAATCCCATGAAATGCTAATAATTTTAATGAGGATGTTTGGGCTCTAATTCTAACATTCTAATCCTCTCACATAAAGTCATCTCAAGCTATAAAGCATTAAGTTTTCTGGTTGTAACATTTCTTTTTTCTCTTAGCGTTAGGCAATGTTGGACATTACAGTTACAGTAATATATCACAGTTATTCTGTAAAACCTTAGTTGAATTTGCCTAGCTGGCACCCCACCTCTGTTAGTTCCACAGTCTAATTATGCTTTCAGTGAAGAAATTTCACCAGGTGGGAAAGGAACTGAAAAAGTATTTTCATTATTTCTTTGCCTAAGGCCTTACCCAGAGAAGCAAGTAGTCCTCTCCAGTTTGTTGAACCAGGAACCCAGCTAAGTTAAATTCAGGGTTTTGGTGAAATAAAATCCACAGATTAGGAGACAGAAATAAAACTAATCCTGTGAAGAAAACTATGGAAATGAAATTGGTTAAAATTCTTTGTTCAGTCATAACATGCTAAAATAAGAGGACTGCCAGGGACCCCAGAATTTTGATCCATTTAATAGAGATGTAAGAAGGGAAAAAGCTATTAGAGCTTTATAAAGTTTGATTAATGTCTGAATGATTTCAAATTAATGGTTTTGATATTGCCATCTCAATTAGAAACAAATTGTTGCCATTGACATTCTCCTTATCAGTACATAGCTGGAAAGCCATAAAAAAGACTACAGAGAGCATTGAAGAAGCAAGCAGAAGCTTTTCTTTCACTCAAAATTTTCTGCGGTCAGCTAGAATATAGCAGAATTACAGTGAGACTTACTGTGTAGTAAGTGGGAAAGGTGGGAAAACACCAGCTCTAGATGGCTGAGTGAGTTTGTTCTGCACTGCACTGTTATTCATTGAAACCAGTTCACATTATCTTTGCATCTACATGACTGGGAAATTACTGCTCATAATACCTCAGAAGTGCTTAGCAGGAACTAAATTTCAGCTTAAAACTGAGGTTCCTAATTTTAATTATTCTAACACTACTGTTCTGTTTAGATCACCTTCTGAAAAAAAAAAGTATTTCTGTGGGGAAAAAAAGAATGTGTTTTTGGTTGTTATTGTTGGCTAACACATACACACAGACACAAAAAAAGTAATAAAAGAAAAACTTTCACAGCTTTCCCGTTATTAGTTCTGGGAGAACATAATAAAGCCACAGCTGGCAGGCACATTTTTTTTCTTAGCATTTGATAATAGAATTAATTGGTAAGTGGAAAGCTTGCAACCCTTTTTCTGCTGCAAGTTGCCCTCTGCTATCATTTTGAATAGATGTTAAAATCCAAGCTAATTGTAATTCACTTAATAATGAAGAAATATATTTGCATCATCAATAATCAAGGCCCTTTTTTTACAAGTAATTTTAGTGTACAACATCAATAAACTGTGGACTAAAAGACGTTCAGGTTAGCATGAGTAGTTCAGGGTGATGGGTTAAATTCAAATGCAGCACTCTGATATACATCTCCAGTCTGTGTGCCTCCTGTTGTAGTGACAACACTTCCTAAACAGCATTTCAGGAGGCATGGGGCAGGGGTGGGGTGGGTGGGAGAAGCATGTCTGGCTTTCCACCACCCTACAAAGCTGAAGTGAGCAGTACTGTGAGTGATGAACAGCAGCTCCAGCAGCGTTGTCTACAGTAGTTCAAGCCCATTACTCTATCCCCATTAGAGACATTTATCATTTAGTCACTATGCTTATGCAACAGTATTCCAAAGTTGCAAAAAAAACCTTGCCAGCTCTATATTAGGTATGGGTGAATTCATTCTGATAAAATGAGAACTGCTCTGAATTTTTCCCAGACCTGTAACTGAACCAAAACTTAATGCTCATCCATCATTTTTCAGACCCAAAAGTTTGTGCTTTGCAAGCAGGGCCACTATGTATCAGCTCAGCAAGGTCCCTAATGCAGTGGTTGGTGGGCATGGTATAAGAGCCTGACCAGAATGGAACAGATTATTTGGGAATTTCTCCATCCCATTCCATCTGCAAACTTCTCTCCTAGGCTTCTTGCCAGTGGTGAAACCATGGTGAGGATGTAATCTGCTGGCAGCCCAAAAGAAGCAAAGTGTCAGCAATATGGATTGACATATATATATTTAGGAATAGCTGGATTTGAAACACAACATAAACTTACAGTTAGAT
Organism: Ammospiza caudacuta; assembly: GCF_027887145.1. Lineage (NCBI taxonomy): Eukaryota > Metazoa > Chordata > Aves > Passeriformes > Passerellidae > Ammospiza > Ammospiza caudacuta. The sequence continues at coordinate 83,785,095 of NC_080595.1, forward strand.
TAATTCTGGGAAATTATAATCAGATACTGCACAATTAAAAAAAAATCTGTTTCTACTATTTTGATTCCCATGTAATTTTTCTCACACTTTGTTATTTATAAGCCATTATAATATACATGGCCTTTACAAGCAGCTTTCACAAATTCTTGTGCAGGTATAGAAGAGACCACATATGTGATTATAACAAAATTAATGTCATTCAATACAAAGTTGCATTGCATCTTGTTGATTTATCATCCCTATCTAAGTACAAATTTGTAGGTACTAAGAAGTATTTCTTTAATGAATACTTTTCATATATTGACCAGCTTGGAGAAGAGATCTTCCAAAATCTGATAGAAAGTAAAGGAAGAAATATTTATTACAGCAATGACATGGAGCATAATAAAATTTTCAGTCCTTAAAAATGTTGTTGAATTTCAGTTTTGTGTTTTTGTGTTTGTTTTTTTTTTTTTTGAAGTGCCTAAACAATAAGTAGAAAGCAGTTTCAGTGATTGAAACTAAATTAGTTTCAGTGTTTAAACTGAAACCATGACTTTTCAGCACTTGCCCTCCAAAAAATAATCTGAATTAATAAGCCTCCATCCTTTGGTGAATGAATGTATTTCCTTCTGCCTGCTAATATTCCAAGACTGTTCAAAATTTACATTTAATCATCTGCAGCCAAGGAGCAAAAAATATTCCCAGAAGTTTTGAAGAGGTAAAGCCAAAATTAATGTAAAGATGAGACTTTGAATATTATTTGATGACCATGGTCATAGATTCAGTACTGCAGGCTCCTAGGGTGACATTGTACATGGGATTACCTCAGAATCACATCTGAATCCTCTGTAAGAAATTTTTTTATGTTGGTTGAGTAAAAAGATGTTTTGTTGCAATCAAAAAGTTATTGAATCTTTTCTCTCTTCTCCAAGATAGGAATGTAGGATCAAAATAAAGAATTCTCCAATGGGTGAGTGTTCCCTTTCTGCAATGAGGAATATTTGACACAGCTTCTTATATGGCTTTACTGGACAAATAGGTGTTTTCTTTGAATAAATTTCATATTTTTCGGTTGTCTATTTCTGGCTCTACAGCATTTTTGGTTACTGGTCTTCAGAAGACTCGCTTCAGCTTTGCCAGCAGTGATAGTCAAACTAGCTAAATGCTGCTCTGGGTGTCTAACAGGACTGAGTTTGAAAAGAACAGCTTAGGAATATTGCACCTGTAAAGTCCAGGAATGGGCCATTTATTGTAGCTTGCAATCATTTCAGGGTTATAGCAAGTTGTATATAGGCACTAAAGAGAATTTGGGATGTCTTCTGGGGAATAATCTTTGACAATTAAAGTATTAGAGAAACTGGGGCCTGTTCAGTATTGTCTTAGCTTGTTCAAAAATCCATGCCACACAGATAAAGACTTCTCAAGGATAATCCTGTTGGGGCTACTCTTGATTTACAAGGGAAATTAGTAGAATTCATCAATACAGTAATGAAAATCAGGAGGACAGAATGATGTCAAGAAAGCCCTTGGTGATCAGTACTGGTATTTAATCATAGAGGAAGATGTTACTGGATCTCTCAGATCTCCAATGTGTTACATACTCTTTCTTCTCTGCTGTTTCAGACAAAAGCTGGTATGTCAGATATATCACACAGGCTCATGTTGCTGTGTGGTACACTGAATGTACTCATTAAGGTAGATTCAGCTTTGCAGCTCTGAGAACTATGTCTTTAATTAGCTGAAGCAGATACTGATGTTAGAAAGAAATAAGTTCTGTAGCACTTTAGTACCTTTTCCCAGCTATGCGTTGAAGCAACATATTTGGTATATAGACTATTAAGGCAGCAAGAAACACAATAGGGATCATAGCTGTTGGCTAAAATTTACTAGAAATAAATTGGATCCTGGAAACTCTGTAGTGAACCCCACTCCATTAATAAATTGTTAAACTGAAAGTTCCCATGTACTTTCAGTAACCACTGACATTTTATCTTAAAAAAGGATGAGAAATTTCACTTCCTACAAAGTAAAGCATTAAAAGGTTCCTTATCTATGGGACCAGAATAGGGCTATTAGTAACACTGTCTGCTTCTTTTTAAAACCCTATTAGTGTCAGGTAATATGTTTATCCAATGATGCCTGATATTCTCTTGGCTAAAAAAAAGGGGAAAATGAACTTTTCAAGGGAATATTTTAAGTAATAATAGCTGGCTAAACAAAATGTAACCTTTAGCATCAGTAAAACATATAATAGCTTTGTTCTTAAAACTGGTTTCACAGGCATTAACAACGTGATCTGTTATTTCTATTTCCGTACGTGTGGTTTTTTTTTGGTCTATAGGTACACATATATATTCCTACTAACCAAATATTCAGTTTGTGCTATCTGAATTCAATAAGCTGCATAGCTAAAAACCAGAACTATTCTGACAGTTAAAACCTAATACTTATTCTTCTCTGTGTATATAATGCAAGTTAAGAGATGGGGATCCCAAGCTGCTGTGTAAGTATTGATCAATTCTCTACGTGTCATAGTCCTTTCAATAACATTTCAAATCTGTAAAATACCTATAGTTGCCCATGTGTTCCTCACAGATTATGCCTTCAGAGCTAAAAAGCCCAAGGCTGTTAAAATAACATGGACACTTCATGGTGTGAACAACATAGCTGGAATTCTTGTGGAAATAGCACAAACTGCACTACTGTGTTTGGAAGCGCAAAGATTGAAAACACTATATCACATGCAACAAGCATCATATGAGAGACATTTCTCTGCTGCCAAATAAAGCAGGAGCAGAGCATAAACTTAAGCACTGAACAACTGCTTGTCCATACTGGGTATTTCCTGTCACATTTACATGCAGAGCAACAGTTTAGTGATCTAGACATTGTCTGGGCACAGTGCGGTAGATGACATGTACTGTAGGCTATGTCCCAAAGGTACAATGAATAGGACTGTGTTTTTCTCTCTCTATTTATACATCCCTCCATCAATATCTGTGAAGGCTGCATGTGTGTGCAGGAATGTGTTTCTGTATTCAAACTCCATGCCTTCTTGCAATATGTCTTGGTGTGTAATGTTTCCTTTGCTTTGTGCTGTGAAAATATCTCACTGTGACATGGTCCTTGCTTTGTTTCAGACCCTTAAACTGAGAAATGTGCAACACACTGTAGCCATGTCGTAAAACCTCCTGAATAGCCAGGGTCTCTGGGCTAAGTGCAATGTGATGTAGATGATAACTGTGTATGCCCTTTGGCCTAAGGATAACAGTCCTTGGCAAGCATTTTTTCTGTGGGGCCAGTATAGATATATCCGACAAGAACAGGCAGAAAACAACTCACAACCAAAATGTGTCAATATTAGACATAGAATTGAAACATACTGTGCTGGAGATTTTCTGGAAAGAGCTTTGATGTTTGAATGCAAGTAGAAAGTCCCTGAAGTTCTTGGTTTTACCAGTATTGAGTTGCTTTTCAGAACTACCCTTTCATTTTCTAAAGTGAAGATTAAAGCAAATAAATACTTTGGAGTGTGTAAAACAAAAACAACTCCTAAAATCCAAATGTTCATTAATGACATGACTGATTCTGATCAATGGTGAGATGAGGTTTCTACTGAAATGTCCTCCTGGAACTCTGTACTGAATTCCCAGCAAGTATGAGAGAAATGATCCCAGGTGATGGATCACTTGCTGAGTGGCTCAGAGCAACTTTCCCCAGAATTGATTTACTTGGATGAATGTTCCTTTTAAGAGTGCTTCAGAGGTCAAAAGTCTTTCTGGCTATGAAGGCTGTGAAAAAGAGGAAGTCTTTCACCAAAGCACTGTTTGTTACCGAGCTCCCTGGGCTGTGAAGCTTGTTTTTCATTGTTTCATGCCTAGTCCTCATGAACTGGTTTGACAGCTGCAATTTTAGAAACTACCAAATAAAAGAGAAAAAAATAGTTGGGGAAAATTTTCACTGAGAATAAATGGGGCAGGAAGTCAGTTTATAAATCTTATGATTGGCTAAAGAGAACAAAATCTGTGGATTTAGACAACAAATCTTGATTCTGATTTGCTCACCCATCCTGGGTGGTAACTTACTGTCAAAATTCTCCTTTTCAGTGAAGATATGGGAGAGCTTCACTCTCTGTGAGTGAGCACTGTGAGCATGAAAAACAAAGCCTTGTGCTGATTCACATGCTGCAGTTAACCACAACTAATAAACATTCATCTCTTGAACAAGACTGTATGCCATGCTCTCACATTCTCTATTTGAAATATGATGGTGAAAATTATTGATACAGACCTCAAACTTGCTGTGAAAAAACATCCCATTTTTTGTGGTAAGTCTTTTCCACAGCTTCTTTCTCCCTTAACAGAGGTTTAAGGCTCCTCAGCAGCTGTCAGTGTAGTATCTACCACTGGCAATGCAGTCTGAGTTTCAAGTCAGTGTATACTATCTAATGGAGCATCCCTTGTGAGATATTCTAGAGCCAGCATTATGTCTGGCTACCTCTTGCTTCCAAGGTTATAGCTGGTGTGTCCAGTTCATGTTGTCCTTCTGTCATGTCGGTCTTTGGGTGCTTTTTCAATTCTCTTGCCATTATGCATTGGGCATAAAAGAGAGCAAGCCTGTACCCTTGTTAGTACAGCAGGCTTTAATATTGCATATGCTTCTTTACTTGCTGCTGAGCTTCACTCACACAGTACCAGAGAGTCTCTGTCCTGTGAAAGGGCCGAGGGGCAGGCAGGCTAGCAGGCCTGCATTCCCTGTGCAGTGGTCTGTGCAGTAGGAAAACACCACACTGAAAGCTGCCTGTATACCATCCCGTGGATCCATATAGAACAACAAGCTTGGCAAATTAAGTGCTCTCTATATTGTTGTTTGAGCTGGATCACTCCTTCACTCTTCCTTTTAAATTAGTTTTCTAGGTTAAGTACATGGTCACTGTTTTGAGCCTAAGCAGGAAAGATAGTTTTCCCCCTTCAGACTTGCCACACAAAAATATAACTGTTTATACAATGAGTCATGCTCAGAGCTTCTTTTGTTCTTGATAAATCAAATTGTGAAGTGCAAATTAGAGGGATGTGTATATAATTGACAATGAATTTTTAAGACCTTGATACACTTGGTGTCACCCGTATCTGTGACAATAGCAATGCAGTATCCTTTCCCTTGACACACAGAGAATTTTTCTTACATAGCTGTCTCTAATCATGGTTTACTTGTTTCACTCACCTAAAGCCAGAAACATAATCCTGCCTGTCTGATTCCAAGACAAGTTAAATAACTGCCATACATCATGTGGGCTCCCCTTTGTTAGAAGTGCTCTGTGGTACAGTGAAATTCTTAAGAAAGCAGGAGTGAGGTGGTTCCCAGGAACGCAACTATCTACTTACTGCATGATCCTCTGAAAACTCCTGTGGCTAGGGATCTCCCAAACCTTCCTTCCTCCCTTCCAAAAGAACTTGTCTTGTCTTTACCTTTTCTCCCTCACTAGTATTTATAGAATCAGTTTTCATGATCTTTTAAGCTTTATGTAGAAGCTGATATGGAGCAGTTACAGTGCTGTCTCATTCTGGTAACAAACAACACATTGCACCTCTTGAATTTCCCCTTAAGTGGAATTTGCATTGATCAAGATTCTTAGCATGTCTGTGAGATAGAGAATTAGAATTCTTACCCTTTTTACAGTTAGAGAAATTATGGCACTTTGCAGTTCAGTTAACTTAGAAAATCCTCAAAGAAAGGGATGTAGGGAGGCTTGTATGTTTACATTGATAGACACACTCTGGCATCACTTTCAGTCTTGCCAATGATTTCTAGGTGTAGTTAATGTCCAAACTTGCATAATTTGTCTTTAACAATGCTTACCACCTGGGCATAAGAATTTTTTGTAGTTACCAGATTAGAACTGTCAGATCAGCTGGGCTGTAGTCAGAGTGAGCTTGTCTGAACCTGCTGGTGGAGAAAAGTGCCCAGTGACACCTGCAGTCTAGACTGCAGCTAGTGGTTATCACCTGCTCCACCTGCAAGAGTTTGTGCACTTGCTTTTTCTCAAGGTGCCCAGTAGAAATTTGTATCAGGGTCCTCAGAAATGTTATCTGAAGATTTTACAATTCACATCATAGGTGTAGCTTACTGAGAAACACAACTGAAATAACATCAATGCTTTTCCACTTATGCTATGCTACAGCTGGTCATGTTTCACAAGGAATTCTGTAGTTTGTATTCTTAAATCTCCAAATTGAAAGTGATGTTGCTATATCTCCTATAACATGTTGGCTTCATCCTTATTTAACGTTGATAAGTTTCAACAGAGCAACAGTTATCTGTTATTTTTCTGCACAATATAATCATGCTTCTGAGACTATCTAGTATAATATCAGCCTCAGAATCACAGAATCAAAGAATGGCTTGGGTAGAAACTTTGTTCCAACCCTCCTGCCATGGGCAAGGACATCTTCCACTAGACCAGGTTGCTCAGAGCCCCATCCAACATGGCCTTGAAAACCTCCAGGGATGGAACATTCACAACTTCCCTGGGAAGCCTGTTCCTAAGCCTCATCACCCTCATAGTAAAGAATTTCTTCCATTTATCTAATCTAAACCTATTGTCTTTCAATTTGAAACCATTCCCCCTTATCCTGTCACTAGATGCTCTTGTAAATATTCTTGCCCCATTTTTCCTGTAAGTTCCCATCAGGACCTGTAATTAGGGCACTGCAACTAGGTCAACCCAAAGCACTCTCTTTTCCAGGCTGTACAAACCCAGTTCCCTCAGCCTTTCCCATAGGAGAGGTGCTCCATCCCTATGATCAAATTGGTGACCTTCTCTGGACTCTCTCCAACAGGTCCATGTCCTTTCTGTGCTGGGGTCACCAGAGCTGGAAGTAGCAATCCAGGTTACAGAAGAACAGAGTAGAGAGACACATATACCTTGCCTGACCTTTGATGCAGCCCAGGATGTGTCTGGCTTTGTGGTCTGGAAGTGCACATTGTGAGCTCATGTCCTCTTGTCTTCCATCTCATTAAACTTTGAAAATGCTTACTTGAGAAGAAGAACCATTCAAACTCTGACATCTGTACCTAGAAGCAGAAACTATAGATTAGCAATACATCATTCTCCCACAGCTCTGCATCCCCATTGTTTTTCCCTTGAAGTTGAAATAGGTCTTTCTTTCAAAATCTTCTACTTTAGGACTGGAAAGAATCCATCAGTATAATGCTGATAGGCTATATTCTGTCTGTGTAACACATCAGGTCATCCATCAGCACATCCATTATTATGCCAGGTGCTTCAAAGCTTAGGAAGCCACTGGCTCTCAAACCCCATTGTATTGCAAGCTGCTCTTAATGCACAGAGACTGTCTTCACTATACAGATCAGTGGGAAATCGTTAAAAGCAAAATGCTTCTACTAGGGCATGAATCTCAAAAGGTTTGGTTCAGGCAACACAAAAAAAGTTTTTCAATAACTTCTTTGTTATGAAAATCAGGTCGGAAATCTCATGAGAATAGGTCTTCTCCTTATGAGAACTGCAGCATTGTTCCAGTTTTGGTCAAAGTGAAAATACTGGTAGAATGATCATTTCTTAAAATAGTTCAATAAATCAATGACTGATTCTTATTAAAACCAGGGAGAGTAAGAAATCTGTGAAAACTCAAAATGCTAAACAGGGAAAGAAAATGTTTGAAAATGGATAACATCACCCTGGAGCTGACTTCACAAACCTGGAAAAATCCCCCACAGGCCTATCTTCAAGAAGGTTAGAACCATATGTTTCTGTGTATTTGCTCTTTATGTTTTCAGCTGAACCAGAAAAGAAAGAGAAAAAATAATAAAGCCCTTCAGCTCTGTTACAGCTTTCATCATTTCAGATCTTTCCCTTAATAATTCAAAGTAAACTAATTACCTAATTATGTTAACAGGTGTCAGTCATTCAAATATAAAGAGCTACTAGAAAGACCTGAACTGGGGAATTCTTTTCCTTAAGTGTCTGCACTTAAAATTTGAAGCATAATGGCATTAAAACAACTGATTGAGTTCTTTTAAAGACATTGCAGCTTAGATCCATACTGGAGGCATTCACCTGTGAGGCAATTAAGCTTTTACCTCCCATTACAATACTTTGGCAAGCTTCCTGATGAATCCTTTATGTGTGGCCCTTCATGTCTAAAAGCCTACAGTAAAGAGTTGTACTGTTTGAAAGGAGGATGAGGATTTGCTTGTTAAAGAAGGGGGAGAAGACTGGCCTTGCTGTGAGTGTAATTGTGTTGGTAATTATCCTGTGTCAGTTATCTTCCTTAAAAGTACAGTATTATGCCATGACAACAGCCAATAGAACTGTTGGGGTCATTGCTCATAGTGCCAAGTGATGTAAAATTATTAGATGTTCTAAAAACCACACCAATTATCAAAAACCAATTATCAAAATTTTAATAAAAGTTTAAGATTTTTTCTTTGTAATATATTTTGTGGATTATAATTTTCTCCTGTCTTCCATGTCCTTATTCCACCCCCCCCCCCCCCCCCCGAATAAATGCAAATGTCTGCCTGTGCATGCTGTTCAGTTCCATCATTTCCTGAAAACTCTTACAGGGTTGTGCCTCAGTAGTAAGCAGAAAGTCATTAAAGTGACAAAAAATGAGATCCAAAAATACAAATAAAGTTTATTCAGCGAGATAAAGAAGACAAACATTTTATAAGTGTTAATACCAATGTGGGACCTTCTTTTATAGTCAAAATATTTCAGGGTTTGAAAGTTTTGCCTTTCAAGGAAAAGAAAATCAAGAAAATGCAGCATGTTTGCTTGTTTGTGATGCTCAGAGCAAAGTTAATTTTTCTGACAAAGGCAAACTCTAATCATGACAGTCAATATAAATATTGCTTAGGTGACCTGCAGTTAATTGTTCCAGTCTGGCACATCCAAGCACTGAGCCCATCTATTAACGCTCGCCTAGGGGAATGCAGACACGTGCCTATGTGTGTGCACATTGTTTCTGCTGCCTTGATTTCTTACTGCTGTATTTCATCCAGTGGCAGAAGCAATACGTGTTTTGGTGCTGAAAAATCTCTATCCAAACCTAGCTCATGATATTTCACAAGGATCTAATCCAACATGACATTATAAGAAGCTAGAGAAGTAGGTGTGGTAAAGTCAGGGGATGGGGAGGAGGGAGCTTGACTGGAATTTGGGAGACCTACTTCTTTATGACTACTTACAAAATATTGCTGTGGAGAAGGCATGGTGCAGAAACAGGAATTAAGCCACAATGTAGGCATGTGATCCAGAGCAGGGAACTGAATTCTGGCAAGTTCTCTTCTTTCAGTGTGCATATGCTTAAAATTTCAGCGTGCATTTTCTTAAAGTTCTAGACTTCCTAAAACGTTACTGTGATTTTGTTACTCTGAACACTTTTTTAACATATAATATATAATACATGCAAGTGAAGTGCCTGGGTTAAAATAATTATTAGACAAATTCATCAGAACGGTTAAATGCAAAGACAGCAACTCCCACCTTCAGTCTTTGAAAGTCTTGGTACCGCAAGGTGTAAAATTAAGCATGAGCCCACATTTACCCTCCTCAGTTCTTTCTCAGGCTGTATTGGTGACAACATAATGCCTGATGCGCCAGCAGTCTGAACTGAAACGGCCATTTGTATGATCTTACATTGCTGTATCTTTGAGTTTGGTATTACTTTCTGCAGTGTATTTATGTTGAAGCAGTGAGCAATGACGATGTCATGGCTAGAAAAAACATGGACAGCAATGAACAGACTGAGACCTAAAGTTATTCTTCCTTCTTCAAATCTTCAATAAGATATTTTACTTCAGTACAAAAGATACCCTCCTCTGCCCCCAAAATTTAAAGGAAAAGTTAAAAAAACCCAAAAATCTTGTCAATGTACAGGTGTCAGGCAGACATGGTTAATTCATTTTAGTTAAAGGATTCATTATGACAAATACTTGTGTGTATGGTTAGGTAGGTTACAGAGAGTGGATAGATCTCTGAACAAAGACCAAAGAGAAAGCAGGTGCTGTTTGAAGTTTTCTTGATATGGACATCTACAGATAAACTTCCCAAAAACTCCAGCCAAAGAACTGTTTTAACAGATGAGCCATTATGCTGTTGTTCTCTCTATTTATTTTTAAGGAAGATTGAAATGCATATCAACCAAATAGTACTGTAATTACAACTGTACTCTCTCCATTTTTTTTTGAAAAACAAAACAGTTTCCCTGCTAGGGAAAGCTTATTTAAAGTCAACAAAACTATCAAAGGATATAGGGAAAGAGGGCTTGGGTAACTATTCCCCTGCATTGCACAAACCACTTCACTCAGCAATGTGTTGAGGGGCTGCCCCATTTTCCCCACAGGCACAGGTGGGAGGGCTCAGGTCTAAGACTGGTTTAGCCTTTGGGAATTTAGGCCCACAGCTCAGGCTGAAAGAGCTTGAAACACCACACTTCTGGGACTGTGGATCAGGAATGAAACAATGCGGAGGAGAGATGAAAATATTTCCTACACAAAGTGGCCCTTAGCCTGGTGCTAGAACAGCTCTTTTGGCATTGCAGGAACCAGGTCAATAGCACACAGAATGATGACAAGGACAAAACCCAAAAAATTAATCATCCTATTTTATGACAGACTGCAGGATAAGGAATGTAGTAGCTGGACCACGCACTTGCAACAGAAAATTTTATAACATTCCAACTCACACAGGAAGTTATTATTTTGGTTAATATTTAATGTCCTGTTTGCTACTTATCAAATCAATTTTCTTAAACCATTGAAAATATCTATAATTCCTGTATCTTCATTCACCCCTTACTCTGTCATCTCTATGCTCTGTATATTTACAGAGTAGCAACAGTAACAGTCCTGAGTGTTTCCAATAAGTATGTTCTATGAACTATTTTTTTGTCTTTGAAGGAAGACATAATTGTTTTCCTTAAACAATTAATTTTAACCTTGAAAAAGAAGAAACAACTCTCTGCTTGAAAATGCAACAAAAAACCCCATTTTTATTTTATGTTTGTATGCAATATGATCCATTAACTAACCAAGGATTTAATTGTTCCAAATATAATAATGCACGGAAAAATACTTAACTAGGTTTAGAACCTTGAAATACAACCAACTTTACCTGAGCAAAATAAATGCAGTTTTCTAGTAAGTGCTGCAGACTTTATGTGCTTTTCAAGAGAACAAAACCAGAAATGCAGATTCAGACAAGGATGGCTTGTAGTATTTTATGGTGGGTGTCAGTTTTTCCACTATGGTGTGCAGATTAAACTGTGTTTCACTGTAAAGGCCACTATCTTGGCTGCCCTGGGAACCCAGCAATATTATGAAGGCAGTAAATAAGAACCAAGAATAAATCCTGCATAGGTACTATGTCAAGAGAAGCAGAAGGTGCTGTGGTTTGGACTGGCTAAAATATGTCTTTCTTATGTAAGGCTACAAAGTTCTTTGGCTCTGTAGTATTTTTTTTTCCTCTGAAAATGAAGACAAAGAAGAAGAAAATCTCTGAAAATTCTCTGTAAATGAAATGCTGAATATGTAATTCATGGCTGACCGAATCACTTTTAAAAAGCAATTTGGAAGTAAAAATTGAATTTTACTGTAAAAAATGCCAATTTTACTTTCAGAATTGTATTTCTCAGAATAGGCATGCATCACTGAAATACCACTGAATAACAAGTGTCACTTAGAATCTTCATTAATGACAGAGAGAGGGGGATTGTGAGCACCCTTAGCAAATTTTCAGATGACACCATGCTGAGTGGTGCAGTGACACACGTGAAGGATAGGATGCCATCCAGAGGGACTTGGACAAGTTCAAGAATTGGGCCCATGGGAGTAATGACCAAGTACAAATTACTGCACTTGGCTCAAGGCAACCCCTGGTACTAATCCAGGATGGGGGATGAACAGATGCAAAGAAGGACGTGGGGGTGCTGTGAGTGAGGGGCTGGACATGGCCCAGCCATGTGCCCTTGCAGCCCAGAAAGCCAAACACGTCCTGGGCTGCATCAGAGGCAGTGTGGGCAGCAGGGGAGGGAGGGGATTCTGCCCCTCTGCTCTGCTCTGCTGAGACCCCAGCTGCACGGCTGCATCCAGCCCTGGGGTTCCCAGAGCAAGAAGGACATGGACCTGTTGGAGTGAGTCCAGAAGGGGACACTTGGTTGATTAGGAGGATGAAGTACCTCTCCTATGAGGAAAAGCTTTGTGATGTGATTTTGCTCAACCTGGAAAAGAGAAGGCATTGGGGTGACCCAATTGTATCCTTCTAGTACCTGAAGGGGACTTAGAGGAAAGATGGGGCAAGAGCTTCTAGTGACAGGATAATGGCTACAAAAAGAGTAGGTTTAGATTAGATAAATGGAAGAAATTCTTTACTATGAGGGTGATGAGGCTCAGGAACAGGTTTCCCAGGGAAGCTGTGGATGCCCCATCCCTGGAGGTTTTCAAGGCCATGTTGGATGGGGCTCTGAGCAACCTGGTCTAGTGGAAGATGTCCCTGCCCATGGCAGGAGGGCTGGAGCTAGATGACCTTCAAGGTCCCCTTCCAATTCAAACTGTTCTACAATTCTATGATTGAAATGTCTGACTTATGAAAAATCTGTAATTTGTTGATGGGTCATAGATTATTGGAGGATCTTTAACCAGATATAACTGAAATATTACTTCAGAAGAAAAGGTTGTCCCTATGAGTAGAATGACAATGATATTACTGTACTCTCCAAAAAAACCTCATAAAATTCTTTTGGAATCAGTGGTAAAATTCTCACTGACTTAATGAATGAGGATGTAAATCACTAGATTACTTAAAGAGATACTTTTTTCATTATTTCTTGGGTGTTTAAAGATGCACTGCTGGAATCTGGTCAGCAGTTTTTGCAGCCATCTCTTCTTTTCCCACTATTTTTCCCCCTCTTGCCCCACCCTCACTTCCTACTCCCTTATCTCCCTCTTTTCTTTGCCCTCTTTCCTGCATCCCCTTCCCTGCCTTAAACCGGAGTGCCCTGACATCTTCTTTTCATCTAACAGATTTTGGGAACCTTAAATTACGTTTATTTCCTGTGATGCTATAAACTCCTCTTGCAAATATCCCTGCTTTCTGAAGGTTTATTTTTCGTGAACTGCAGCCCTGAAAGCTCAGACAATCATGTTATCCAAAAGAAAACAGACCCAGTCTGAGATGGAGCCCTTGCTTGTGAAGTAACTCATGTTAGAGCTACGTTATTATTACATGACAGAGATATGATCTAATGTAGTGAGGTCTTTACTGGATACCAGTGGATCCAGCTGCCATTTTTGTCTGCCCTGCTGCTATGTGAGATGGCTGCTGGCAGTCACCTCACTTCCTTGCAGCTTACTCTCATCTCCTGTAACAACAAGGATATTATTTCCATGCCCCTCTTTCTACCTTTTTGAGTTCTGTGGATGTGAAATGTTAAACTTGTGAAACAAAGCAGGTGTGTATTGAGAACAGTGCAACTTCTCTATAAACCACCGAAATAGATCAGTAACTATGACCTTCTTGCACATTTAGACCAAAGTAGTTTGCAAAACAAAGAAAGCCCTTATTATACAGATAGAGCTGAGACACAGATGCAAAATACAATTTCTCATTCCACACTAAATAGACAATAAAGCCAAGAATATAACCTGTATTTTCTAACTTCTGAACTAGTCCTTTTCATCAACAGTTCTTTAAGCTGCTTCTAATACGTGCCATATTTCTCTACCTTCCACTTGCTCTGCCACTCAGAGTCCCAGGTGGGTGGCAAATCATCCTAAAATTCTTTCATTAAGGAAATAAAGCTCCCAGCATCTTGTTTTTTCAATTCAGAAGAATAAAGAAATCTTTGCTGCACATTACAGACACACATTGTTCTTCCAAAATTGATCTTCTCTTAAAAAACCTCTGATTGCCACTGTGCTGCATTTCACATGCAAATATATTGCATTCCTTTTTAACTTGTTCATAGTTTAATTGGAGAACAGCAGGTGATCAAAATCACAGTAGTAAGAAAGGTGTGTTTCTGTAGAACAGATGAGACTTCCATTTAAATCCTTACAGGGGTGCTTTTAGCTTTCTCTATTAAGCAGACTTGCTACTTTCAAATCCCATAGCTATAAAACTGAAGCAGACTCTTACCTGTCTTGTAAGTTCCCTCAATCACACAGGCATGGAGAGAAATCTTAGGCCAGTTTGCTGTCTTGTTTCTTCATACTCAGTCTGATTTTTTCCCTACCAAAGCCTTAACACAAGAAAGCATATGAACTTAAAGAGAAAAATCTGTTTTACTTTCACTAGATAATTTCTTTAAAACTAATTATCAGCAATGGCACACAATTGTCATTCAGGTTTGAAGAAACAGATAAAAATGCAATATAAGAAGAACAGTCAAGTAACCTACATAAATTGTGTAAGGTATTTAAGAATAGAAATGCTTTTAAAATTAAATATGACACCTATTTGTACTAGCTGGTTATGTTTCAGACATATTTTTATACCTATGTAATAGTTCCTTCTGAATAATTGCCCATGATTTGTCTCTTTGGAGTCAAAATCTGTATTTTCTAAGTCTTAAGAAGCCCGTAGGTAGTGATATTATCTCTTTCTGGCAAAACATGAATGAGGCACATAAAAAACAAGTAGGAAAGAATGAAGATGGAAAACATATTGAAGACAAATATGCAAAATATGCCATTTTCTTTGTTCTGCATTTTTTGTACATTCTCACTTTGTTATGATTTTTCACTCGTTTTCTAAACATTTATCCACACATCTATCAACTGTGGACCTATCACATATTTTTCAACCTTTAAAATATATGTTAATACCAAAAATTCCTAACAAACTGCCAGAGACTGTCAGGAAGCAGATGACCCAGTATTAATTGTTTCTAACAGACAGCATAAGTTGGATGATTCGCATCATGAGATTGTTTTAATATGGAACTTAATCCAATACCTTTACAGGCATAAATCTGAATAAACATACATATCTTTCCTGCCTTGTAGGTCAGGTAATTTGCATTCTCACTGAGGAGAAGAGGAATGAATATAAGCCATTGACACAGATATTTTTGCTTTTCCTAAAAATCAGTAATCAGGGAAAGCTCCATCTTCAATGACTGTAAGTAGACCTTAGTCTGGAATGAGGCTTATGTCAACATTGTCTAGAGTCTTTATTAGAGGATTAAATCAATGTGGAGAATTTCCTCAAGTTATCTGTAATGTTAGGAAACTCCCACATTTGCCCTAAACCAAGACAAATACACTACTACCTATACCTTAAGCACGTTTGGTGTTGCTTGTTTCACACAATTGCTGCTACAGATTACAGGCACAACTGTGTTTTGTTGTGTTAGCTTGAAATAGTAACCAAGGTAAGCAAGAGTGGTTTTTTATCTTTGCATTACTTTTTTGGGACAATCTTCTACACTCCATTGCTCTGGAGTGTAGATTTAAGGAGATGGCATTCAGGGCACCTTTGGTTCATTACCTTTTGCTTATTAATATGTTCTGACTATGTAACACATGTTAACATTTGAACTTACTACTGCTTTTAAATCATATTTGACTGAGAAACAGGTTTCAAGTACATTATATTCCTGCAAAGTTCACGAAGTAGGTGATTTGTAAGGGGACAAAAAAGACAAACAAAAAATTCTTATCTAATACCAATAGATCATCTATAAAGGAGAATAACCCTAGAAGTCAGACTTCATAAACTGTGGATATGTGCTTTTGGGGCTATCTTGCCTATGGTTGGGTTGGAGGCTGGATGTGTATTCTTATCTGATGCGTCTTTTAATATTTCTTTACAATATCTGCTTTGTATTAATGTAGGTTCATTCAGTGGCATCTGGAATATAATTAAGTAGCCAATGCATTTTAGATTTAGTAAATGTTTTCTAACTCTATCTGGCTATGTCTGAAAAAGAAAAAAATTAATCTCTTTTATCTATTTATCTGTTTACATATATTTTTTTCATATGAGAGCATATATTTCCCGAACATACAACATTTCTATCTCAATATAAAGGTTAATCATCATCATAATAATAATGAATCACAATCATGCATAGGTTTTGGGGATATCTCCAGCTGAAAACATCACCTGACTGACAAGAACCTCATGAAATTCAACAAGTGTGAAGTACTGCAACTGGGGAGGGGAAATTTCAGTCTACATCAGTAGAGTGTTGGATGAACTATCTTGACAGAAGCAGAACAGAAAAGGACCTGTGGGTCCAGGTGGATGCCAAGCTGAACATGAGATAGAAGTGAGCAAGCCTTTTGCCATTTCATGGCAGACTTAGGAGAAGTACTGTCAGCAGGTTGAGGAGGTGAGTGATCCTTCCCCATTATTCAGTGATGGTGAGGCCACAATTGGAGTACTGTGTGGAGGTCTGGGCTCTGCACTACAAGGGAAGAAATGTGGAAGATCTGGATAGAGTGTGATTAAGGGTGACAAAGACAATGAAGAGACTGGTTCATCTCTTCTACAGGAAAAAGATGAGAGAGATGAGACTGCTCATCCTGGAAAAGAGAAGACAAAGGGGATCTCATTATTGTGTGGGATATTTGAATGAAGGTGCAAAGAGGAAGCAGCCAGGCTCTTCAGTGTTACCCAGTGACAGGAACAGAGGCAGTGGGCACAAACAGACACACAGGATGTGCCATCTCAAGGTCAGTAAACACTTTATCACTGTGAGGGTGTGAGTAGGACTGATCCCTGATGATAGCTGGCTGGAGAGGTCAGAGAGTCTCCCTCCCTAGAGATTTCAAAAGTTGTCTGGACATAGTGCAGGCCAAGCAGCTCTCGGTGGCCCTGCTTGAGCAGGATCAGGTATCTCCAGAGGTCCACATCAGCTTCAACTGTTTAGTGATTTTCATAGCATATGAAAATCATATTTCTGTATCATCAGCTTATTGATATGAAGAGTTAATGTGACTGCAGTATTTTTGGACCTTTCAATCCATGGACTCCAGGTTTTCAAAGAATCACGAAGAATGAGTAAAATGCTGACTGTAAGGTCAACTAGGGCAGGTTGCTTTGGGCTGTGTTCAGCTGAGTTTTGAGTATCTCTGAGGATGGAGACAACACAGCCCCGCTAGTCAACTTGTTCCATGATTTGGAAAGCATCACTGTAGACAGACAATTATTTTTTCTTAAATTTGAAGGGAATTTATTGCCTTTGAGCTTGTGCTGGTTCCCTTTTGACTTTTCAATCTCTACCAATGAGAATTCTTTGTCTCTTCATTAATCCCCACACATAAAGTATTTACACATATTGATAAGACTACCGTGAATCTTTTCTTCTTTAGGCTGTACAAACTCAGTCAGATGGTCCAGTCCCTTCATCAGTTGATTGTCCTCCACTGGATTTGCATGTGCCATGTCTACATTTTACTGGGGGTTCAGAATAAGGCAATTCACATTACATAATTACTTCAGAAAATATTTTGCTGTTACAGAATAAATCCTGGATGTTTTAAAGAGAAGATAATAGTTTAAGACCACAGATGTATCAATAAAAGATACTGCAACTCTCTGTCAGAAAAAAAGATTTCTGAAAAGCATACTGCCATTTCTATTCTTAGAGTGATAATCTCCCCAAAATCCTTGAGGAAAGACATGGAGTAATAAGAATAGAATAGAAATCAATAGCTTGTTTTAGAGACTTCTCATTAATTTCTGAAACAATTGAAGAAAAATATTTCAGCCCTCATTAAAGAATACTGATTAACTTTGTGTCTCTAGATATTTTCATAATTCATCTTAATTCCATATTTTAATAATACTAGGGATCAGAAAGCAAGAAGGAACAGATGTTTTGGAGATTATGAATCAAAAGGCTAGGCCAACCTGTAATAACAAGGAGACAAAGCTAAATATCTTTCTGAACATTCATATAGTTAGGAAAACTGTTGCAGAGATATAGATCTTGATTCTGCTCATATATTTTCCTATTAAGCAGCACTTTCCTTCCAAATTCAGTTTTCCCCCATAGCTTTCCTTATAAATCTTCTGAATCAAAATATTAATTTAGGATTTCCTTGTTGCTTTGTTGTCCATTCACCTGAAGTTAAAACTGCACTGAAAGGAGTTGAGGCAGAGCACAATCATGTTTTGAGCCTTTATGTGCTATGTGAAATATTTCCTGTGTGGAATATGAACTTAAGTTTGATGTCATTTTTCCTGAGGAAGTATATCATGATAATAGCTTGAATTACAGAAATGGAACTACCCTTAGTACTTGGAATTACAGACGTGGCGTAGCATGCTCAGTTTAACACAGAGTTGAAATAGAAGTGTTATAGAGTGGTGGGAGCCAGCTTCACTCTGTATTCTTGGTACCTCCAGTGCTGTTAGCATTCCTGTCTAAAGAGATTTATTTCATTTACTTTAGTGAGTGTTGGACTGGACCATGAAGAAAGTAGTCAAAACTTCTAGATCACAACTGTTAGAAGGATGCTCATAAACAGTTCAGTCAGCATAATATTGTTGGATCCTACGCCATGGAAAAAGGGTAGGAGGTTTCTGGAAAACTCAGTCATCTGCACTGTGTCACAGAGCCAGTGGGACTACTCACATTTCATCTCCTGGTGCAAATGCAGGTTGCTGTATGTGCAGAGAGAGTATGTCCTTTTTCTTTCCTGTCCCATATCCCAAATTGGAGAGAGCTCTTTCCTGACACTGAGGCATGCTGGGGAATTTCTTTGGACATCAAAGCAAAGGTTTATTGAAATCTTACTCTTGAACTTCATTTTCTCTTTCTCTTTTACTGAAAGGGGTGACAAATAACAGGGCCCACTCTGGAGGTCATTGAGGAAATGATGCTGAGAATTCACTCACTGGACAAAAGTAAGGCTTGCCTGTCACCACAAAGTTGTTAAGAGTATGAAAGCTATGTTCAGTGTGCTGGTAAGAGATGGGGACAAATGTTATTCACAGTGTTAGTCTTTCATGAAAAGAGGGTTTTCCTGTTCTTTCAGCTTTTACCTGGGTTCAAGGACATTTGTCTACCATACCTTGATTTTTTTCCCTGCAGGAAAGGTAAAAGAGATCTTTCATTGTGATCAACCTTTCTTTTTTTCTTTACAGCTTCCAGCGAGGTATTATTATCTTGCAGGTGCAGAACTGGGGAGTGGAGGGCCCAGGTGACTTGTTCCTGGCCACCTACTTGTTCAGGAAGGAATCAAACCCACATTTTTGTTTTGCTGCAGGACTATGCCCCATGTCAGACAGAGAATAGCTGCAATGCTGTAGCCTTTATGGAATCTCCTGGCCATGCCTTATTTCCTTGATTCACTTGGCAGATGGGCTCTGAAAGGTTTATTTAATAACCTGACTTAATATTTTAAACAAAATTCAGAAACTATGAAGTAACTCAGTGTGGGGCAGAGGAACATAAGAATATGTTTTCTTTTGCTGCTTTCTTCTTCCTACTGAGTTCTTCCATCACCTGGTTGCATCTCCCATACATTCCTATTCACTATCTACGTGGTCTACACTAAATCAAAAATGTCAGCTATGCTTGCAAAGTCATGTTGAAGTGGGGGCCTGGAGACCAGGTTAAGCAGCCCAAGCCTTGGTGAATATTATCCTCCCCCTGTAACATTCCCTTAATTTATCTTCCCTGATTTCTTGCACATTCCTTTTTTACACTGCTTCTCAATTCCTTGGCAGTCTAAATAATTTATAGTAGAAAATGGAACTGCGAATGGACACAAATCTTCAAATTAGGCCTAATCCTCTCAACTCTTAATAGCTGGTGAAGGCCTGCCTCTCACATACCTGCACAGAGAATGGGCTGACAGGAACAGGAGGTGTGTACCTCTGCTTTCTTTTTTTTCTGTGTGGTTTCTCTAATAAGCAGATTTACCAAATGCATTTTTAGATTGACATATGTAAAGCTGAAATTTTGTAGAAAGGGTTGGCCCTCTTTATTTCATTTGCATATATTTACCCTTGGAACAGAAGTCATTTATATGAATTTCTAGGAGGACTGTAAAGGTTATCCAAAGACCATCTTTCAAAGGGAACTCTCATAAGATATGTATGCAAAATATGCCTATGCTGTCACAAGCAGGTAATTTCACATGCAAAAATATGCTGTTATAGATGATGAAAAACAAGCTGTCATTCATGAAAGCCATGGTTTACTTGTGCAGTTAATACTGCAGATTCAGCTAGGAAGAGACACCTGCAGGAGACCATCTAAGTCATGAAGTCCATTTGTCATAAGTGCAGTCATTAGAAGTATAGTCCAAATGGCTTCATAAAACACCTCTTTGGGGCACTCAGCATGCTACAGAACTGGTAACCTCTAGGTTAAATATCAAATGACATAAAATACTGCAATGGGCCACATGAGAAGGAGAAGGTGAGATCGAAGATATTACCAGTGTCCTGGATTCTTCTGCTGTAGTTCTGTGAATGGCCATGTGGTGCTAGAGCACCCACTTTCCATGGGAAGGCTTTCAGATTTCTTTTCTTGGAGTTTCAAAACTGGAGTAGACAAGACCCTGGTCTGTTTGGTCTGACTGGCCCTGCTGTGAGCCACAGTTGGACTAAATGACCTCAGGTGGTCTCTTCCAACCTAAATTGCTTTTATTATGATACACATGTTTTACTGTTCTCAGCTTCAGAACTTCTGTAGGAACTGAAGTAGTAACATGATTGTCCATTAAATTTCTGTGAGCCAAGAATTATTTCAACTGTTGATATCCTTCCTTAGTTTGGGATACCCTTTGTCTCTGATTTTTGAGCCTTTCTCTAAGGCACACAGTAGGGAGTGAGATAAATGAGCAGAGAACAAGACTAAATGTTAATGTTTTAATCAGGTCATGAAAAAAGGCACTTTTGACTCACCATGTATTAAATGAAACACATCAGCCTGGTTCTGTTGTAATACAAGAAAAATGCACAAATGACAATCCTGAGGGTAGAATGACTTCTCTATACCTTATGTAGTACAACACTGTAATGCCGTACATTGCTGAAATTTGGGCAAACAACTTCAGAATTTTAAACTTGACAGCTGTACTTTTTGCTTGAAGGAAAATGCACTTGTAGGGCACCCTGAAATCAGTTTCAACTTTTGATTGAAACCAGCAGCAAAATTTTGAATTTAAAATTGTTTGAATTTAGTAGAGCTGGATTAGGAACTCAGCTGTGGAACTTCTTAGGGAAATTTTCATGTCCTTATGTAAGCCTAGAAGAGATCTGGTCAACTGAGCCCAGCACAGGGCTCTAAGAATGATCCAATCCATCATAAGATTGGACAGGTCTTCTCCATCAGTGAACATTTTTGCTGATAGTGTAATTCCAACTGAGTTCAGCAGAAAAGGAAGCACCCACATCTAGTTGATTTAATTTTTTAGGGTATAATTAATTAAAGTAGTATCTGTGATCTGTTAATTAAAAGAATGAAATCTGAAATTAGATTTTTGGTAAAACAGAAAATGTGGACTTGGCAAAAGTTTTGAAACTCACATAAGGCTTCTGATAAATTCACGTTGGATATGCAGTTATTTGGGGGGTGGGGTAGAGGTTAAAAGAGGGTCTTTTATCTCCCCCACAAAACCATCTGTGAGCCTTTTTTTATCTGACAGGCAGTAGAAGAGGAGGAGATGTGTAGGAAAAATTAAATTTTCACATTGTTCAGCAACAAGAAAGGCATGTGTCTTAGAAGCTCTCTTATCCAAGCTTCTGCCTTCCTAAAAGCCCTATAAGCCATATTTAGGTTATGTCCCCTGAAGTAGCCTTAAGGAACTCTTCTAGCAGAGATTTCAGCGTGTCCAATTACAGTCTGAGAGCCTGATCCAAATATTACTGAACTCACTATCTCCACATTCCATCTCAGTGATTGTAAATAAGGGGGTGGAGGTGTACTGTGCAATGCCATAAAAATATTCTCCCCTTTAAGGCACATGTAACTAAAAAAACCCCAAAAATCTGATATGTAAACAAACATTAGCAGAAGATTATGTTGCAACATATAACACTATTCTACATGCTAAATCCTGCATTTATTCAGATAATTTGTCACATCACCTAGTTTATAGATTTTTTTAGAAGTCCTTAGACATCTATATGTTGTGTGTATCCAGCTATTCAGAATCCTGGGACTGGTGATTTTTCAGAGTAAAACCCCATGGAAAGTTAAATCTGTGTCATATGATGAGGTAGTAGACAATATGCAAATATTGTCTATACCAGTAATATATAAACACATGTATGTAAGAAAATGAAAGGGGAAAAAAGGAGGAACAATGTTCAGTATTGGTAGCTACTTAACAGGAATATCTCTAAAAGAATTTTACCACTTAGTCTTGGAATATTTTTACAATTTAATTACATATCTCTATCAGAATGACACTAAAGCAAAAACATTTTGAACATTTTCTTTCTAAATGTTTTTATGTATTTGAAAATATTCTGTTGACTTCATTTGCCCAAACAGTTGTTTCTCAAAACCAGTCAAGTAGGGCTTTGACCCAGCTTCCAAATAACTCATCACTTGAAAAGTAAAAGATGCCAAAAAGAAAATAATGTCTGAATTCAACACAAACATGCATAAACATACACACAATATACTTATTTAACACAGCAGGTATTCTCACAAGTGTCATATATAAGACTAACAGATATATTCCTACTGTGTTTGTGTATTAGTGCAACACAATGGACACACTGTAACAAAAATGTGTCTAAAAACTGGAAATATTTCTACATGTTGTTCCTGTAAAAACCACAACATGTTCATGAGTATCTCAGAAATCATGTATATTTGAATTAAGAAGAACATTAAGAAAACTGATGAGGACATGGGATTTGAAGCACAATTTCAACAACCTTTCAAAATTTCAACAATTTATTTTATATTCTAAGGAAGTAAAGATTTCCATCATCTGCTGAAGATAAACAGATGTGGAGAAATGTCAGGTTTTTGTCATTATATTTAAATTTGATCACAAAAGACTTATGAACTGGAAATTATTGATACTAATAACTAGTAGATGGATCCTTGTTAATTTACGGGTTTGGGCTTTTCTTGGAAGGAACAAGATTGATCAGGTATTTCCAGCCTGAGATGTGGATCAGAACACAGTAATGATGAAACTTTCTTTTAGGTTTTATAGACTGGAAATGTTCTCAATATATAAAATAAAATTATTTTTATTTAATTGTTAAAAAGCAATTACAATTTTAAATTGATTTCCATAAATTTAATTTTATTATTAAGAAAAAATACTATCTATAGTTAAAGTAGATGAAAGCTGCTTAGCATTATCCAATTCCTGATTTAAATCCTTGTGTTTTTCACCTACTGTTTGAAGAGTCTCTCTAGTTAAAATTTGTTCTTTTGGTCTGAAAATATGTGGTATATGACACAAAGCTCTAGTTTATCAGTTATCGTGGTTTCTAGTGCCTTAATAATCTGCAAATATTGTGTAGTGACAATTCTGATGAAGAGATGGGTTCCAGTGTCTCGAGAGGTGAATGACATCATGTTCTGGGGGAAGAGCAGGCCAAAGGGCTGGCAGACCAAAGTTTGTCTCTGTTACCTGCACCCTGGGCCCCAGAAGCACCAGGAATGTGCCTCAGTCACACGTTCAGATGTGCACAGAGACCTGCAGGCTTTTGGCTACATCAATACCAGCAAATAGAAAGTCCAAGGCCTCTTTATATCTGCTGTTGCCTGGCAGGGAAACCTTGTGGCTGAATTCTGTGTCCCATGGCAGGAGGCCTCACCATGACTGCCAATCAATAGAACCTTGCATAGACTCTGTCATCACCACAGAGTAGACAAAAAGAGAAGAAAAGAAAATGTCAGGGTTTGTCTACATTATTCAGATCTAATTCAGATCTAATCTAATAGACAAAGCCTTTTTTAAACAATTTCTCTTCTGAGATTCCCACTGAGATCAAGGACATTGCCACACTAGAAGTCAAGGCAAATATGGGACAGGCTGTGACCAGTGATGTCTCTTGGGTGCCACCTGACTCTGTTGCTTTGAGAAACTAATTAATTTGCCTTACAGGACATAGATATAAGGGTCTGACAACACCTATGCCTCTGCTTTTGATGGAAATGCTTCCAAAGATAATAAGAATATAAATATGTCACCTCAATTTATGCAGACATTGTGCATCTTTGCAGATAACCAGGCAGAAGGGAGGCTAGGTCCATAGTCCAACTACATTCCTTGGCAAGTCTCCCTTCAACTCCTTAAGGTTTGAGTCATATTCAAGGGTGTGGACTAGAGATATATATTGTTGTCCTGGTTCCAGTCAGAAGAAGGTTAATTTTTTGCAGCACCTGGGAGGGGGCATGGCCAGGACCCAAGGTTGTTCTATAGTATTTCTGGGACTCGGGGCAAGGACTCTCTCCCAGGGATAAGGGGCTCCTTCAGGATGAGAAAATATGGTGGAAGGAGGTGTCCAGTATTTTCTGTTATTGGAAATGTTTGTCCATGTGAGCATTTTATTTTCGTACACCTTTTATTATTAGTACTGTCGCTGTTACTGTTCATTTTATCTCATTGCTGTTCCAAGTAAACAGTTCTTATCTCAGCCTATGTTATTTGCCTTTGTGCCTGCAGTTGGAGAGGACATGGGGAGCAGTGGGGGCACTGAACTGGAGACTGAATTCCTAAACCATGACAATGGTCTAGACAGGAAAACTGTGCTCACCCATGGAAGAGTGTGGATCTTCACACTGCCCACTGAGACGAGCCCATGGTTTATGCTAAACCCCTACAATGCTTTTGGGCGTCATTGCCAGTTTTTCCTTGCTCAAAACAGTGCTAGGGATCATATTAACATTAAACAGGACAGGAGCCAGGGACCTTGTGCTCAATCCTGGGCTTGTAGCCTTTACTATTAGACAGTTGAATTGAGTACGACCAGGAGTAGAAAGAGAAGAAGTTTTTTGCAGGGGAATGTGTTCTCCCTTTAATTCTAATGATTCCTGCCTATTTTTATGTACAGTAGTTAGTTTTCAGACTGATGAGAAGAAGTCTCATTTGTGCAGATGGGAAATGCTTATTATGCTAATAGTGTTCTGCATTGTTAGCAGAGATTATTAGACAGAGATGTTAGAAATGCCTCTAGTGGAATTAAGTAGGTGACAAGGTAAAACGAAGAGATAAATGACAACAGTGATTAGGAAATGGATTGTGCTGAATACATAAGTGCAAATGAAGAAGGGAAAGGGACTACTTTTAAAACTAATTGTTTAATCAGTAAAGTAGCCGTGAAAAACATACAAAAAGATAGTTTATCTAGATGATACCAAACTCTGCTTGTGAGATTACATGTGATGTTTAATCTGGAGAAACCTGAGAGAAGTGTCAAAATGATCAGCAAGGAGGAAAAACAGAACACCTGAAAGTAAGGAAGCCATAGACAGGCTTGTGTTTTATAATTAATAAATTCTGTCAAATATATGTATGGACAATATTATGTATGGATGACTACATATTTAACATGAAATTTAGTGCAATGTGCTATTCATCTTCTCTGAACTTGTAATACATCAAGAAAATCAAACTTTAGAGGCAGTCCTACAGGCTGTCTGGTCACACCAGTCTCTCCTAATGCCTTAAGAACTGCTGCTCTTTGGCATGTTGCCTCTATACCTACTTCCATTGTTCCAGCTGAAGATGAGATTTGTGACTTCAATCTGAAAAATAGGCTTTTGTCTTTGTTTCTGAAGTAACACATGCCAATAGCCTGACTGTGCTGTAAACTTTCACTAAATGCTTGATGAAAATCAATGCTTATTTATAAAGTGCTATTGCAGCACTGCAGTTTGATATGACAGAACCAGTCATGATAAATAAATGATTTGAGGAATATGGCTTTTTCCTTGTTTGTGGATCAGCAGCGAATCAATCCTGCCAATGTATTGATTATTCTTAATTATTCAGTATGGGTAAAACTTTCCTTGTTGTGTCAATTACCATCACACAGCATGTTCAAACATTGATCATTTCGGCTGTTCACACTTGCAGTATGTGACAGATCGCTAAAGTTTCTGGAGCCGTTTTGACTCCCTTATCATATGCCTGAAACTTCTATGAGAGGCAGAAGAGTGAAGAACAGCAAATAGTTACAATCATTAGCTGATAACAATTGTTCTTGCTTGCCTTCAAACTTTCCTGCTTTTGTACCTGGTAGGCAATATAAGGATTGCTTTTTGCACCCTTTGTATTGAGTATCAGTTAAACAGAGAATTCTGTTAGAACAAATGCTGCTTCTTTCAGATTAATTGTGAATAGCATCTGTGGCTTCCTAGCAGAAATAATCATGAATACAAATATTTACTGACCAGAAAACTTGTGTTGACTAACATCAAAATAGGTTCCTAAATTTTGTTTGGAATAGGGAGCTGCTTGTGATTTCCAGAATGACTGCAGAACCTCATCATGCACCACCCAGCTTTCCTTTCTCTTGTTCTGATTAGTTGAGGGAGGGCCAGATTCTCTGGTCTACCTAGCCAAAATGAGGCACCCCTAAATGCATGGGTTGCAGTTGGGGTGCACACTCTTGTTGTAATATCTGAGTGCCTCACAAACTTCAAATTCTCTGAGAGGAGCAAGTAAATGATCACCTTTTACAGACAGTAAACTAGAGCTAAGAAAGGCTCCATAACTTGTCTAATGTCACATGGGAAAACTGCAGTTGAGCAAAACAAATTTTCTGGATTGTGGACCCTACACATCAACATCCTTTCACGTTGATAATGCACAATATACTTGAGCTGTGAAGCACAACAATAAAGGTCATCTTACATGAAGAAGTGCCTGGATACAGAGTGTGTGCTGAGCTCTTTTTGATGCTTGATAGGAGGGGAAGAGGAGAAGGAAAGGCTGTTAGGCTGTTTCATTCCTACTGAAATGCAGCTCAAAACAGATTGTGAATGGATGTGATTTTTCATGATGGTGAAGATGTGAATTAGTGTAAGCAAGGAGGAATCACCTGTGTCCTGTCATGCGAAGTTCTTTATCCTCTCATTTCTGACACTGAAGATCAGGCAAGGAAAGTTCATTGGGTGTCCCAGCAGGAAGGGATGTGCTCTCTGATGGGAAGACAGTGGGAGATATTTCTTTCAAAGTGGGAAGCTCCTGTTTCAAATACCATCAGTTTTTATGAGACTTCTTAGTGACGATGGACTGTTTCTTGTTGTAAGAAGTAAAAACATCTAACATGAGGGCCTACACTGCCTAGACATGAGCAGCTATTCTTTTGTGTCTCTCTAAATAAAGATTGGAGCAAGGAGATCTTTACTTTGGGCCACAGCAATGAGGAGGAGCAGTTACACTGTGGAGAATATTTCTGTACCAGAAGTGTCTTCAGGAAACCAATTTGCATCTCATGATGAACAGTTTTTGCAATACAATAATTTAATGTCTTTTTTTACCAACAGCTGAAACAGCCTTACAAGACAACTTCTAACTTGAGAATAGGCACAGACACAATGTCCTCTTTCTGCTAGTCAGGCTGTTCCCACACTGTCACAAAAGCATTGTCACAGGCTAAACCTCCAGCTGTGACTCTGACCTCTGTCCTTCCTGGACAGTAAAGGCATCAGTCAATACTTGAGACCCCTGCAAACAATGGGCTTTGGTGAGAGTACCCTAAAGCCTCTAACACTTCAAAAATCTGGTCACTGGGAAAAAAAGAAGGCATCCCTGGGTGAATTACTGCACACTATGGGTCTCAAATATAACCACTTAGCCTATTTCTTCTGTAAATAAGGTGACTGAGAGGTTGGTAAACTGTTGTCTCAGTCATTTCACTTTCTTGAATCTCTCCCTGGCTTCAGATTTATGTACAGCACAGACAGAAAATCTTCTGGGGAAATTCAGATTTTGCAAAGATTTTGGGATTCTTATCAGGGAAAACTAACATAACATTTTGGGATTAAGAAATCTGAATTGGAATTACAACGTTTGATTCTGGACAAGTTTTATTTTTGTTTCTGTTCAATTGACCTGCCAAGTCACCTGTTCAAAGTTTTGTTTTGGATATCTTGACATCTGGAGATTCATGGTAGAAAATAGAACATGACAAATACAGGCTACCGCAGTAACTAGTCCAGGTAATACAAATTCCTAAATGGAGCAAAAAAGTAACATGATAATTCAGTTCAACAAACTGAAGTTAAAAATTGCTGTAAAGTAATATTTGTAGTGTATTTTAAAATTTTAAAGTTATGCCTTTTCCATTCCCTTAAAAAGCAGTTTTCATAATTTGCATCCATCTCAGGAAGATAAATGCTCCACAGAAGAAAAATTACCATTTCCATTTGTCAGTTGCAGACCTGGCAACAATTCTGTGTACTTTTTGACTTTTCAGAATTAATTTATTGCATTTAAAAATGAAACAGTCAGCCTGATTAAACTCTACTTAATAGAATAGACCAGCGTGCATAGAAAACATCTGAAAATATTTATCAGAATTATTGTATTTTTTAATAGGTCTTGACATTGGCTGACAAAGAGTAGATGTATTGTGTTTACTTGGTTAGCCAAGTGCTTACTTTCCCACTAAATAGCAGATGACACTGGTTCTCCAGAGCAACTGGAAAACTAGAGGGCTGAGTTGTTCTGAGAGGGGGACCACAGGATCCCTTAATGAAATTACAAACCTAATTACATGCTCTTCTCCCTGTGTTCAATCAATACAAGCATGGAACAGATATTGGCACTTGTAAGGATTCTATTCTGCTGGTGACTTTTTCAGTGCCTTCCGAAAAGCTCGAAGTACCCACACTCCTAATCCAGCTGTCTCAGAGCCTTCTCATAGATGAACAATTCCATATTGCCATCTGCTTAAAATTTAATATAGAGCTGCTGTTCTGTTCTAGTAAAACTCTGCAGACATATTTCTGTATTTTCACTCTCCTTTGGGATGATCACAGAGCTTATAACATTTTTTGGTGGAGAACAGAAGGGGGAAAAAACGAGGAATGAGGTAAGGGATTTTTTGTTCAAATCCCTGCTCTGAAAAGCACATTGTGACTGAAAAAAACATTGCTTTGGGAATTAGTGAAAGGTAATTCATGAGCCAGCATGAACATGTTGCTTTCCTGCTTCATTCTATGCCAGCTCCCTAGGACTTCAAAGTTTGAATCAAAGTTTCTGCCTTCTGTTAAAATTTTTTGTGAGCTGTTTTTCTCTTCCTGAAGGTTTACATCTTCTCCATGGTAATCAGAGAATTTGGTAGGTAGTTTCCACCAGAGAAGCTACTCCTGCCTAAGAACAAGCTGGTGAACAATAACTTGTCCCCAAATATTAGTTCCTGTTCCTTATAAGAGCCCTGCTGAGACTTCCACAATAAAATAATTTTGTAGGGTACACAGTATGACTTCACCAAAAGAAACTTACACATGCAGAACTCTTCAAAAAAACTTAAAAACTTTAAAAAAAATAATTACAAGACTGTGCATACATCCTTAGTTTAGAGTTTGGAAAGATTTATTACTGGTTTCAGTGTGTATATTTAAAGTCAGACTGGTATGTGTGTTTAAAGTAATAAGGTAGACATCAGAAAGTTAACAATTTAATAACAGGTTGCCTAAGAGTGCCAGGGCTTTTACTGTGATCTGAAGGCAATTGACAGCTATTATTCCTCACTTAGGAGCAACGGCCCACCCCAGTAGCAATGAACAGACAAATCACAAAGTATCATGTTCCTTCTTGATTGAACAACTTCAGGGGCCCATGGTTAACTGCATGGCCTCTTGTTCAGCTGCAAGAGTGTCTTTTTATTTGTTTGAGGAAGTGCCCAATTGAATATGGAGGTGAAAGAGAGGCCATTTCTCTTTTCTTTTTTTTTTCTTTCCCTTTTCCCCCCTCAGCCTCAGAAAGGTCAGGAGCCTGCTTCATCTGTCATGCTTAATCAGCTGATGAAAACACTGCTGATGCATGAGGTTGCGGCTCCTCTATTTTAAGCATAAATCTTAATGGAAGAATCATTCTGTAATGTGTTACTTCCTGAAATGTGGAGCTGCTCTTTTAGGAGCCTGCTACAGGCTTTTGGTAGCATGGGTGTACAGTGTTTCTGGAGCTCTCCCAGGGCACCATGCTTTTGTTGGGTGATATATGTGACAGCTTCCAATTGCATATGATAAGGCATGTCACCTCAGACTCCAGCAAAAGGCTCTAACAAAAGGACTAGACGTCCCAACTGGAATGTGAAACAAGTCATCATGACTACAGTTAACAGGATGCTGCTGACTGAGGAACAAAGATGGGAGTACATTTCAGTTGCCAAAATGAAATTGGCTGTTTCCCTCCAACCCATCGTATTTCTAATTTGAAGTGTTTGTGGAACAGTTGAAAAATGCTGTGTGTCTAGATAAGGTTGGCAAGACATGTGCAATCATTGATCTAGAGAGGGAGATAGAATTATGCAATATTGGCACAGGTGGTCCTTTGTCCTGGCTGGTGGGTCTGGCTGAACATGCTGAGGACAGATATTGTGACACACCTTGTCAGAAGGGCACATGTCTTTAAAAGCCCTTCTGAAATCATTGTGGTAAAAGATGTCTTTTCACTAAAAACTATTTATCTATCTACCTGACATGTCCGAGTTCTTAGTCTTTAGATATGACATGTTTTGTAGGTGCATATATTCCTGGAAGGCCCAAGAATTTTTTCTCAGGAAGAAGATCCTAGAAAGAAAAAGCTGCAGCATGACAAGATGCAGTGCCTTTTCTACTGTCAGTAGAAGGCACCCAAAAAGAAAAACAGGTACGAGTTGCAACATAGAAATATGAAGTCCATGATAGTAATAGATACTGCATTTTGTCACAGGATGGAGAAAAAGAATAACCAACCTCACACAAAAATGAAAGTAGTCTACAGGACTTCTCCTTTTTAATGAGCTTAATGTCCCAGAAACACATGGTTGAAAACATAAAAGAAAGAGGCCAATACATAAGAATTTTGTGTGGGCTCAGAAATTGAGAGGCCTTGATGTGGTCTGTGTCAGTTATTCTGACAGGAAAATGTTCGCTACAGAACTAGCTGGATTTCATAAAATTTTTCTCCCCTAAATTGATGTGCAATTAAATGGTTCATCGTTGTATTCTTGTATGAATCAAACTTTTGAAGTCCAGCACTAAGAAAGAAAGGACTACAACAAAGAACCTTCACATCTAACCTCTACCCTGGTATTTCTCAGTATATCACATTATAAAAGAAAATACAAGTGAATGTGCAGGCAAGATATGTCTTAGATGCATGCAGCATTCATCAGCTCTCCCCTGGCACACAGAGAATTCAAGGTCTTTGTGCTTGCTGGAATACTGCCAATATTTTCCTGTTTTCTTGAACCTGGAAATGCTGCCTTGAGCAGAACATACATGATGCACCTTCAGAGAAGCTGCAGAGCTTTTAAATATACAACCACTGCAGATTGGCATTAGCATGTGTAGAGGCTACCATTATGGCTCTAATGCAGCTTTTCCAAACATACAATCTACAACTTCAAGGAGTCATGACAGCAGTTCTCATTTCTGGAGCTAAGCCAGAAGCTCTGTTTGCAACTACATGTAAAGTTGCAGCTGGAAAGGATTTGGGAACTGGCATCCTAGTGACAAAATGCAGTTCTGCATGTTATAGCAATGTCCCAAGATTGAGTGTACATGTGCTCATGTGCATGATTCATGTTGCTTGTTCTCCACCTACTGGTGGCATTTTTAAGCCTTAAAAGCCCTAATGCCCCTCCTATAAGTGCTGTGGAGGTTACCATTACTTAACCCCATAAAAATGTGCAATCAGCTAATTGGAAAATTCTAGTTAAGCCTGTGCTCATGGTGCAGACATCCATTTATGAAAGGCACTTGTCTTTATGACCAGCCTGCTTGCCACTGGAGAGCAGCAATGGGTTTGGACAATATTTCCTTTCCCAGCCAGTGGAGCATGATGGCCCTGGATGACTGTGTTGATGGCTGGCTTGTTGAAGGCCAATTTTCTAATGCAGACACCCATGGTTCCTTAGTTTCAGCTGCCTATTCATTCATGTTCCCCATTCTCAATAATCACCATTTCAGAAACAAAATGAACAGGGGTGAACATAGTTATCATTAGGAAAACTGATGACGATTAAATATAATTAATAAACACTTTTATTACAGGGCATATGCATGCTGCGTGTCTAAACTGGACTGAGTCTAAAAATTAGTATACCTCATTACCCAAATAATTTGGAATTACACAGCACAACTTCCACTATTAATACAACTTAAAGAAACCCTCAATTTTTCCTCATGTTTATCTGTTTCCAGAAAACTTTGTGTTTTTTAGTCAAAGAATATTAAAATGAACATTGCTAATCACATCAGTCCAGATGGTTGGCTCTCTTCTTGCCAAGTGGAAGTATTGTAACCTATTTAATGTGCAATTTACGTAAGCTCCATGTTAATAAAGATCCATGAGCTCGTGGACTTTTTCTCTACTCTTTTCTGTGTCAGGGGTTCAGCCCACAGAGGCAGAGCATAGTGCTCATGACTGCCACTGGTGCTGGCTGCTGAAGCCAGAGCTGCTCAGTACAGTGCCCCCAACCTTTTGTCCCTGTCTCCTCACAGCAATATGGGATCCTATAATTGATCATTATCCACTTTTGAAGTTAAAAGTACAGTTAGGAGCATATATGCCAAACCCACATAAATCTGTGGTAAAGGCTGGAGTGAAACGTATCTCAAAATAAAATTATCCTGTTCCTGTGTGCATTCAGCCTGCATTCTCGCACCAGCTGGAATGTATTAGTACTGTTTTGTGTTTATGGGCTTTTCAACTAAACCTTACACAATTTAATTTTCTCTGGAAATTTACTAACTTCGAGGCTACTGTGCACCCTGTTCTTCAGTCCAACCAGCATTTTTTGTGTGGCAGGTAGTACTATGCTGGCAATTACAAGATATTTTTCTGACGGGTAGAATTATGTGCCTATAAATTCCTGTTGGTTTCTCTGTGACCCATATGACAAAAGTTTTTGTTGCTGAGAGCACATCTCCAGTAGGTTTGGCAGGTCATACACTTTTCTGTTATCCAACTGTAATGTGGTAAGAAATCATAAACCCAAAGATCATCTAACATTAAATCATTAAATCATGATCTTGGCTGTCCATTCCCCCCCTTTTTCTGGATCAGTAGATACCTATGGAAGGCAGAGACTGCTTTTTCAAGTCATTCTAAGAGTACTTGTGCTCTAAGTACTTTAAAAAGCTTGTTGAGTATACAAGTGAGACAGACACCAGGTGAAGATTGGTAACAGGCAAAATTGTTTCCAAGGCCATATAGGAGTTTAAAGGCAGAATTGCACAGATTGTTCTGCAAGGCTGTTCTACCTACATTAACAGTAAAATCTGACCAAAATCTGGAAAGGAGACCACCTGGGTCTGAATATTTTGTATTTTGATATGCTGTTGGACTATATAGGCTTGTTCTGTTAAAAGCAGAACCTGATTAATTATTCATTTCATGTTTAATACTTTTATATTTAATTTGATGATTACATTTCAAAATGTATTAAAGACTATTGGGAGTATTCCCATTGGTATAATGGTGGAGGGTGGACATCTAAGTCTCTTCTGTGCAATAGAGCATAATAAGATGCTGAAGGCTTAATGTTTTTCGGTTTTGAATTCAGTCTTCTTTGATGCAGCTGGAAAAACATTGGAGGTAATGAGATTAGAGATCAAATGTACCAGGATGCGTTTGGCTCAGTCAAAGATTTCTCCTACAAAAAACTGACTACAAAACAAAATACTTTCTGGAGAAACATTACACAGCTCAGAGCTGTCTGAATCTGCTGTTCTTAATGTGTTTCCTTACAATTTCAGAGAAACACAATATATTGGATCCATGAAACTTCAGATGTCTTTGTGATGTCCTATTCCTCTGCCTTTCACTAACAGGCCATCAGCTTCCCTGGGAGTATGAGCACACAAACCTGTGTTTTATGTGACCAAAGCAGAAGTATGCTCCTCTCTTCTCCACACAGGGACTGTTTTAAGGAAAGTCTCCACCCCAAGATGGTGCAGCCTATTCACTGCTGATGATCCTGGCACTTGAAAAACAACCAAAGACATTTGTGAGAGAAGGAGATTATCCACTCAAAAACCACACTTGTATTAGTGGTAGGACAGGGCTTCAGACAATGTCTTACCACATTACACAGTAATTACAAGGAGAGCTGCACTGTACCCTGAGCTGATGCTTCCCTAGATAGGCCCAAG
This sequence comes from Ammospiza caudacuta, assembly GCF_027887145.1. Taxonomy (NCBI): domain Eukaryota; kingdom Metazoa; phylum Chordata; class Aves; order Passeriformes; family Passerellidae; genus Ammospiza; species Ammospiza caudacuta. Next base: position 83,819,354 of record NC_080595.1, read on the forward strand.
ATTTCACTGATGTAATTTCCAAATGGCACAATGTAATCTGAAATAGCAGGTAACAGGACTCTGATCCCAGAATTAGAAAACAGGAAGAAAACCAGGCAAATTAAAATAAAGAGAAATAAAACCTCAGTTGACTGGCAGGGCTATGAAAACATTTTTTAAGCAGGTCTTGCACATACACCAAGTGGTCTTTTTCATGCTTTTTAGCTGCTGGAGATTTAAACTGAAATTTTTGTAATAACTAGTGTGTTTATGTGGGTTTAGTATATGTATGCACAGGATGGGGGTTTAAGAGAACAAATTCATATAAAGCAAGGACATCCTAGATTATCCACTACCAAGACATTACCACTTATGGGAATATTTAGTGGTTACATGCTAGAAAACATTAAAGTTTTAAATTAAAGTAATTACAAACAATTACTTTGTAAAGGATGTTTTGAATTTGTCCTGTGCACAGCTTCTTACACAGAGGTCAAGGTGACACTTTGTCTGTACAGCCAGTAAAACCTGCCCCAAGGGCTGCTCCAAAGGCTCAGGATGCTTCCTGCTCTGTGCCCTCTTGTGCCAGGGCTGGAGTGAGCACATGCTCTGCTCATGCTTTACCTCAGCAGGTGAGGCTCAGGGGGTTTTACTGAGTGGAAAAGTTCTGGCTGGGGCTCTCCTGCCTCAGTGTAGCAGCTGCTCTTGCAAGTCCCTCTCAGGGCTGATGGAGCTAGAATACCTCTTAGTTTTGGACAGAGAGGAACATTGATAAGATGACTCTCTGCTGTGTCCCTTTCTGCCTAGTTTTCTGTGAGTCCTTGAAAACAAACAACTCAAATTCTGAGAGAGACTATTTTCAAATATCACCAGTCTCCAAGATCCCAAGCACAAAAATTCAGGGAGTGTTTTGTTGACAGGAAATTGTCACTTGCATATCTGATAGATCTTGTCTTATTTGGTTGTTGTTTGGTTTTTTGCCTGTTTCAACTGAAATGTCAAAATATCAAAATATCCTTTACATGTGTATGGGGAAGACAGAATTACTCAGGAGTGATTTCTTCTAACCTTTAGAAAACACCCCTATAGTCTTCTATTGGCTGCTTCTAATGCCTCCTGCTGCTTTAACCTCTGTTTTCTTACAGAAGTGTGTGTTTATGGCATTTTAATCAAGTCTCCTTATTAAATGTGTGAGCACCATTTTATGTGAGGTGAAGGCTTGAGTACAATCTACATCAACACCTCACAGAGCCTGGTGATTATACATAACCTACATAACAGCTTTTCTGTTACACTTTTGACTAAGTTCTCACCTCCTAAACCTTGACAAGACAGGCAATCTGCCTTCCCATTAGAATCTGATGCCCACTGCCCACCATTACAGTCAGCTATTAATGAATGAGGTGACAGCAAACTAAACTACATTTGCTGGTACCTGCTAGTACCAGCTAAGTCCTCTTTATCTCTTACTATATAGAAATTACACCCCCCCCCTCCCCCAAACCCACCCTCCTGAGTGCATGTGCTTACAAGATTTACAGTAGGGATTAGAAATTGGAAGACATTTTCCTTCCCATTTCACATACACAACCTATTGCCAGGTCAGGATGCATTCCGTCACTTAACACAAGGGAAAGCTCTGGCATGAAAACCAGGATGTGTTTTAACCTATTAATCAAGACTGGTGTAAACCTATCTTTAGACCTTGTCCAGACAAGAAAGAAAAATCATGTCCAAACAGAAATAACTAAAACAATTCTTACCTGCTTTATTTCCATGGATCTCTTTTCCCTCCTTTTTTTCCTTTTCCTTTTTTTTTCCTTCATGTTTGAGAGCTAGTTGAAGTTTTACTCCTGAAAGATGAATGGGGATCCCTCAAAGGAGTTATTTTAGGTCTGTATTGAGAATTTTTATTAGTGATCAAATGGCCAAAAGAATCTCCAAACAGGTTTTCATTTGTACTGGATATTATGCCAACAACTAGAAAGTCTTCTCTTCTACAAAGACTTTTAAAAGTTTTAAGAACCTAAAGGTATGAAAACTTTTCCAAAGCAAATACTCAGTGCTGGACATGGCTGCTGAACTTTAGCAAATATCTTACACAAATGACTGAATTGTCCCTTCAGTAAATACTGGTTCCTATTTTGGACATTGAGGTCATTTTCATTACCTGTTTCTGGATTTGATCCTGATCTTAAAATTTGTTCTGTTTAAGTGAGCCAAATCACCTTGTCATTGTGATATTAGAAACTAGTCCTTTCATTGCTTCTATATATTGGTGCTACCATGCAGTCTTACTCTTAAAAATTATTTCTCTAAACAAAGTAGAATCTCATTGCAACCAAGTCTTGTTAAACTATTTTCCAATTGAAAAATCAGGTAAATAGAAATAGAAACATATTTCTGTTCCATTTGCTCCATCTGTTCTATCAGATTCTCCCCTAGCAGATAAGAACATGGCAACACCAGGATTTATCAAGTGCCTCTCAAATTCAAGAAAGTTGATTTTTTAACCTGCTCCTTTATAGTCAGACTCAGGCTTTAAATCTCCCCATATGACCTCAAGTAATAATTACAGCAATTAGTCCTTACCCCTCTGAGATAATTACTAGTGTAAATTGAGCTAACTTTGAGGAAAGTTCCTCTAAAAAGTCATAAAGAAAGAAGGAAAAAAAGAAAGAAAAAATCCGAAGCCCCACTAAACAACTGAGCAAGGACTGTAGACACAAGCAGGCAAAAGTAAACGGGAAAAGGAAAAGCAAGACAAGACAATTTTCCACATTCCATTCCCGTGTGCTGCCTCTCTCCCAAACCGCACATATATAACATTCCTTCTTGCAGGCAACAGGCCTCCCTACCCCAGGTGCCATCAAAAATTACGGGAGTGGAAAAAAAGAAAAGCTCATATCTTAAAAGAAACCCTGTTTTTCATCAAAACAGATTGCTTTAAGGCAGCCATCTGACTGGAAAGAGGAAAAAAAGAATTAAAAGAGTCTTGTGCTCTAAATTTCTATGTAATGCTCAGCCAAAAGAGTAACTGAACAGTAATGAGCAGGAACTTGAATTTACCAAAATAAAGGGAGAAATATTGCAGTGGATTAATTTGCTAAAGGGGATTAGATTGAGGTCAACGTAGCACTCTGTGGTCAGCAGCAACAAAAGCAGAATCAAGCTGAAATTCATAACAATTCCGGTATCAGGAGTAGAAATGCCATATCCAATGATTTCCAAACTTGCCTGTGTGCAGAATCAGTTGAAAACCTGATGATTTCAAATTTCTTTTTAAAATAAATAGTACAAGCTGTTATTTCTTTAAAACCCTTCTGTTTGAACAACCTTAAAATACTTCTATTTTATTTTAGCTTTTCTTTATGTACCATGCAACATAAAAAATATTTAAAATAGAAAAATATGAAACCCTCACAGAAGCACACAGAAATGGAACTGCTTAAATAGTCATAATTTTTGCCACCTCCATTTTCTTAGTGAAAATGAAATACTGGTTAATTTCAAGAAGTACTTGAATAGACTCACGTGTACACAGAGTATATTCTCCCAGTAATATTAAAGCCAGCTCTGCTTCAGAACTTTGTTGTCCACTGCTGCTTTCCTGCAAAGCTGTAAGTGCACTCAATCTAGCAAGAAATACAACAAAAGTACTTTATATAAAACAATTATTTCCCCCCTGAAGGAGGAAAAATAACTGATAAAAGAATCTTGAAATTATTTCTTGTAACTTGTCCAATTGTATAATGCCCTAATTCATTCTGCTTTTCTTCTTTTAATGGGGAGATCCTGGTGTCTCCTATTACTGCCCCCATTTTCTTAAGAAATATGTTGAGTCTGTGTTCTGAGTAACAAATATCAATACAAGCACTGACCAATTATTCACCTTTCCACATCTGCATTAATTTGGAACAATCACACTGAAGGAGAGAAACTGGTGCTATAAAATACTGAAATTCTATATTGCTAAAAAAAGAAGGATAAGAAACACCTAAATCCTCACATAATGCACTCCTCACATATGGTTAATGCAGTGTGAATTCAAATGAAATGTAGAAGTCTAAATCAGGGAGAGCAGATCATGGCTGACATCAGACACTGCAGGCATATTTATATTTTGTTCAGTACTTCCTCAGTGATCGGGGACCACAGCTGACATACATTCAAATGAGGCAATTTCCGTATCCTTGAAGTCAGTGTGACATGCACTTGGTCACTTCAGCTGGATGAAGTGATGTACATAAGAGCTGCCAGCTTTATTAAACAGAGTGAGATATAAACAGAGTGAGATATAAAGCCTCATGCACCTTTGATCATTTGCACCTTTCTCACTACTGGTACAAAATATAAATGGCAGAAAATGCAGCTGATAAAGTAAAATATTAGGGTACAAATAAATATCCATCAGTCAAAAATCATGGAGGGCATCAGGTCTTATAAGGTATCTGCTCTAAATGAAAGTATTATGGAAAAAAATCACACAGTATCTCTTTTGATACACCACTCTCAACTTTAGGTCAGCATTTAAAGCTTCAGGTAAGTATAAATTAATCTGTCCAATGTAGAAGTACCAAGGATACAGCTAGAAGGGCCAAAAAAATTAAGCATGAGTTTAGAATTATATTCATTAGATAAGATCTAGCCAAGTTTAAAATTCTGCTTCATAAATAAAAAATATTCTATTTTATTTATTTATGTTTCTTTTGTATCTGGGTCAAGGGGAAATGCCCTGCATTGCAGACAAATCCTAATGAGAATGCACTCAAAACCATTACATTAAAGCTATTTTGGTGTTTGAAAAACAGTCAAGTCCTTCTGTGAAGGTGCAAAAAATGTTAAAAATGTATAAATTGAAGGAGGCAATAGGGTACATGGTGGCACTGCTAAGCTGAGTGTGTGTGGGTACATGTCACATACCCATGTGGGTGTGAAGAAGACTATGTGTGGGAGGACATGGGAAGAATTTGACTTCTGTAAGAGGATTAAAACTTAACATCCCATCTAGGAAAGATTTTTTTAGCTTTGAATCTAAAAATGAGGTCTTGAAATAAAGTCTGTACATCACCTCTGTAAATCTGATTATTTTGAAACATAAACAGAAGGATCTTCCACTTTTTGTTTTCATTGTCAGGAGAACTCAGAGTTAATATTGAGTGAAGTGATGTTTAAAATCTCAGGGACATGCTGAGTTCTCAAAGTTAAACCTATCTACAAAACACCAATGGCAAAAGTATAAACTTTGCTACTTGTTTCCAAGCACATTTCTTACCTTTTGTACTAAAAAAGTATGCTTTTGATCAGTCCTGAAAGCAAAGAGCCTGACTGCAAGCAATAAGTGTGTGTGTGCGTGAGAGTTCAAAGGAGGATTCTGCCTAGCAAACACCCTTCCAAAAGACAGCACTTTCACTTGAGACTGTGAATCTGGGAATATAATTGTATTTCTCATCTGTACTTCCCTATGTTAAAGCAGTGTGGATTTTAACATACCTAGAGAAGAGTGTGGGTAAGTGGAGAAATTCTGAGAGGGAATGTGTCAGATCTCTAGCTACACACAGTGCTAACACATGCTTGGACTCCCACTCTCCTCATTCTCCCCTTTGCATCACCTGCCTGCTAAGTTGAGCGTCTTGGAGGTGGTGAGACAACATGAGGAAGGACTGTTTTCCCAGCTCTGGGAGAAAACAGGAAAAGTGTAAATGGGGCAGCTGATACAAGGGATGTTAGGATTTTAGCTTAGGACATAACTTCTGCATTTGATTTGCAACGTTCAGAAACAAATTATGCAGATACAGTATACTGCCAACTCCTCTCCCAAGCACAAGGAAGATTTACAACATATTGGAATATAGATAACCCACTAAAATATTCCCCAGCTGAGCATGACTTTTGTTGCCTACACAATGAACATTCCCGAGTTTTTCATGTATCATTTCTTAGAATTTGTTCAGTTTGATATGGTGTGCAATCTCCAAATACTGAGTCTTCCAAATACTGAGACTTTAGTGGTAATTGCAAGGTGTTATCACCTTTTAAAACGTGGGTAAAAGTACCATAGGTGATTAGATCACTAAAACTATAATACTGGATCAGGCATAAGTCATTTTACCAAAACTTCTGCCTTTGAAAGCAACTGCTTCTAAGTACACTCCAAGACAATTGCAGATAGAATATAGCATAATATGCTATATTAAGGACTTCTAATAATTTTTAAAGATTATATAAGGCTCTGAAGAAGTAATTAGCTATGATTTCAATAATTATATTCATTGTCCTAGCTCTAGATTCCCGCCATCCATGTAAACATATATTTTCCCTTTGAGTCTTACCACTCACAAACCTCAACTATTTACAAACAGTGAGAAGTAGGTCACTCCCACTTCTTCAGATCCTGAAGCTGAAATGAAGTACAAACATAAATGCATTCATGTTGGAGGGACAGCTCAGCAGGGAATGAGCAAGCCAGGAGGTCTCTGGAATGTGTTGATAAAAATGTCCTTCTAGAATTCATAGAAAAGTTAAAAAGGAGATGTGGCATGCTTGGCTCTATTCTGACTATCAAGAAGGGCTGGTGAAGCCTTGGTGGAGTTTGAGATCCTTATGGCAGCAAAGAGGGCATGCAGCAAGCTCACTACCCTGGACTTCAGGAGAGCAGACTTCAGCCTCTTCAGGACGCTGCTTCATAAAGGATCATGAGAGTAAGTCCCAGAGAGAATAAGGACAAGTTCAGTGGTGAGAGCACCAGAACAAGGATGGAAAAGGCCACCACGACACATGGAAGGACTCCTTCTCCTCTTGAGGAACTGAAAGTTGAGCATTCTAAAGGGGTGGTGCTGGACCCAGAATTGGTGATTTTGGAAGACGTATTGTATTGGGAATTTAGGGGGGGAGGAGGAGGAGAGTGTTTTTGTGAGGTTTTCATTTTCCTTGTGTTTTCTTTTCTTTTGTGTGTAGTTTAGTAATTGTTTTTGTAGTTTAGTTAATAAATTTTTCTTTTTTTCAAGTGGGAGCCTGCTTTGTTTATTCCTGGTCAAAATCTCACAGCAGACACCAGAGAAAGTGTATTTTCATGGGGGCATTTGGCCTTGTGCCAGTGTCAAAACTTTGACACCACTCCCCATCCTTTTAAAATTATCATGGAGAAGACCCAAAGTGCCTGAGGAGTGGAGGAAAATCAATGTCACTCCAATCCTCAAAAGGGCAAAAAGGAGGACCCAGAAAACTACAGGCCAGTCAGCCTCACCTTCACCCTGGATGTCATGTCTATGCCTGTGAGTGGCATCTCTAAGCATGTGGAGGAAAATAAGGTCATCAGTAGTCAACATGGATTCATAAAGGGAAATCATGCTTAACCAATCTGGTGGCCTTCTGTGATGGAATTATTGGCTGGGTAGATAAGGAAAGCACACAGAAACTTTTTCACCTTGAACACAGCAAGGCTTTTGGCATTGTCTCCCATAATATCCTTGGAGAAAAGCTCAGGAAACACACATTAGATGCAGTGAGTGGCAGAGCTCAGAGGGCTGTGGCCTGAGGCGCAGAGCATAGTTAGAGGCCTGCAACTAACAGTGTTCCCCAGGTGACAGGGCTAGGACAAGTTGGAAGGGGGACAGATGATACAAAATTTGCGGATGATACAAAACTGTGAGGAGTGGCTGATACACAAGAAGGCCGTGCTACAATTCGGCAGGACCTGGATAGGATGTGGAGTTGGGCAGAGAGGAGCTGATAAAGTTCAGGAAAGGCAAATGCAAGGCTCTGTACCCGGGGAGGAGAATCTCCAGCCTCCAGTACAGGATGGGGATAAACTGCTGGGAATCAGCACTGCAGAGAAGCTGCTAGGGTCATGCCAGACAACAATTTGTCCATGAGCCAGCAGTGTGTCATTATGGCCAAGAAAACCAAAGGTATCCTGGGGTGCATTGTGAAAAGCATTGCCAGCAGGTCACAGGAGATGACCCTGCTCCTCTATCTAGCCCTGGTGAGGTCACGTCTGGAATACTGTGTATAGATCTCAGATTCCCAGTTGAAGAAAGAAGAAGAAATCCTGGGGAGGGTCCAGAGAAGGGCTGTGAAGATGATGAGGGGATTGGAGCATCTGTCTTATGAGGCAAGGCTGAGACTGCCTGTTTAGCCTGGAGAAGACATGACTGAGAGGGGATTTTACCAATGCATATAAATATTGAAGGGCAGGTATCAGGAGGATGGACGAGACCCTTTTCAATGATGCTTAGTCAGAACAAAGGGCAACAAATGCAAACTGATGTACAGGAAGCTCCATCTGAATATGAGGAAGAGCTTCACTGTGAGACTGAGAGCAGTGGAACAGTCTTCCTGAAGGGGTTGTGGTGTCTTTCTCTGGAGATAGTCAAAACACACCAGGATATTATTGTGTGCAATCTGCTCTAAAGGTCTCCAGAGGTACGTTCTGTGATTCTGTGTAATTAGGCCCAGAAATTTTTTGTACCTTAATTCATGCACATACATATTCATGCATCTCCCATGAATGTCAATAGGAGCAACCATTTGCACCAAAGATATATACCCTTACTGATCTTATTCATCCTTGATTTTCTCATTTTCTATCAGTTTCCTTCAGGCTTAGATGGCTCACAGTTTCCCTTCCCTGTTGGTCTAGAAGAAAGTAATTTCAAGCACTGCAGGTCTGCCTGTGGTAATGACGGTACTGAATGCCGTTGTGTGGTTTGGATCTTCACAAATCAATGCTGCTCTGTTACCTTCTTTCTTTCCTTCTCAAAGGTTATAGGTCTAATAATTAGAGTGGCCCCTTGATGAGCACATTGAGACCTAGTTTTCATGCCTTAATGATAGTGATAAGAATAAAATTACAGCTCTTCACAGCAATCGTTTTTTGATATGACACTAACTCTGCATTGTGTAAAGTTAAAGTGTGGTTATTATACCCTTATACACCAGAAGAATTTCACTTATGAGAGAAATGAGGAAGATTTTGTCCCTTGAGACATTCTAAAACACTATTGAAAGAAGAAAACTTAGATGCATAAGCCACCTGGACAAAAGACCTCTTTATTTTCAGTTTCAATCAGCAATAGGATTATTAGCTAGGCTACTAGACAAGCAGGACAACCTTCTCTTAACCAGTGACCCATATCAGCATCTGAACAGTGGGCTGTACCTTGTGATTTCAGTCAGGTTTTTGAGTGTGCTTAAACACATAATATCTGCCATTCTGGAGTAGTTATATTTTCCTGAATAAGGATCCAATTCTAGCAGCAAAGTCAAAACAACTGCTGTAGGAATAACTGCAAACAATACTAACTTTAGTACTTTAAAAATGCAGACACACATATGCACAAGCAAAAAGGGAAAATGGTGGTGAATGATCTATGGGTAACCAAAAGCAGGGGCATTGAACCATCTATGTTGAGTCCTTAAATCACAGAAGAGAAGTTTCTTCTCATAGCAAAGGCTGAATTCCTGTATGGTTGAGACCACGGGTGTGCGTGGGGAGAGGTCAGGAGTAACACAGGCCAAAGCTGGTTCCAGCTGGTTCCAGACAGCTCCAATGGCCCCAGCAGAGGACACAGCTGATCCCATCAGCCCCTGCTGGCAAAACAGAATCATAGAATATTTTAGTTTGGAAAAGACATCTAAGATCGTCCTGACCAGCCATTAACACAGGTCTGCCAAGTCCACCACTAATTTTCCTGAAGTCATTTCCGTTTTACCACAACAGTAACCAGTAAGCAATATCCCTGGTTTTGTCTCAACCCAGGACATCCTCTTCTTTCAGTTTTTTCCCTGGTCCCGATGTGAGAGGTGAGGTGGGAAGTGGGCAAGTGGCTGATGGGGAGTTCAGCTCTTAGCCAAAGTTAACCCACCAGCCTGGGTGTAGTTTTTAAAGCTGTGCCCTTTGCAATTTGAATACCTGTAATACTTGTCTAATTTTAGTCTATAATTTTTCACTTGGATGTACTGTGAAATGAGACTGTGAACTTGCAAAGCATTAATTGATACATATTCAAAGTTTTCCTCTAACTTGTAGAAAAGCATCACGGGCTGTATGATGGGTCTTTAATCTCAGAAATGTAAAATTAAAAAAATAATAGCAAAAACACCAATTAAAATATTCCACACACCCTCCCCGCAAACAAACTGGAAAGGAATGACTCAATTATCAATGAGAAAGAGTGGTTGAGACATGATTACTCTTTTTTCAAAATCTTCCATGTAAAAATGGAAAAATACTGCCTGCATTGCAGAAACAGACTCTAGAAATCACTGTAAATGACTTGAGGATCTGAGGGGACTATTCTGGACAGAGATAAAGTAAAATTTGAATAATCTTAATTTATCTTTGGGCAGTTCTTGATATAAACTCAAAATTCTTTGAAGTCTCTAAAGCAGTTTAATACATAAAGGAAATGGTCTCTGAACAGACATTTTTTTTCAGAACAGCTATCATTCCTTAGATTCAAATTCCACCCTTTTTACAAGTCTAAACAATAAAATGGGGCATATGAGAGCTTTTTGAATGGTATCTTTTGGATATAAAATCAGTCCTTTAAGTTAATTTCCCATCTCTCATAATTTTAAACCTTCTAAAAGGACTATCTTCTGAAATTATATTACATGAAACCCTGTGCTGCAAAAAAAATTCCCATGAATGTTGGTTTTGTGCTACTACTAAATTGCTTCCAGTACATTAGATTACTTTCTTGCATAGCATTGCACTCTGTTATTAGTATTGTGGTTGTTACTCTTCATTCTCTTTTCCCACTGCTGTTTCCAGTAAATTGTTCTTATTTCCACCTATGATCTTTAACTTTTTGTGCCATTCTCCTCTCCATTCTGCCACAGGGGCTGTGGGGGAAAAGCGAGAGAGCAGAACATGGTCCGGGGTGTTTCAGTAGGAGCCCTAAATGGGGGAACACTAAACCATGACAACATCTAAAAGAAAAGGTTCAGAAGTGAAGCAGGATCAGCTGGCCAGAGAGACACCTGTCATCCCTCTGTCTTTTTTCTCATTAATATTTATCCTTTGAGTAAGGTTCTGCAACTTTGGAAGTTAAAAGCCACCTTTCAAGTGAAAAAGGAAGGGAAAAAGATGGGGAGGAAGGGAAATTCCTAGAAATATTCTGTCATTTTTTCTGATTATTTTTCTAAATATGGCAAAGCAATCCATAGACTAAATGCAGCTGCATGGAAGAAACCTTAATCTTCTCAAATGAATAATTATAAAACACATAAATTATGTCCAGTCAAAGATACATTGTTCAACTCCAAGGAATGAACTTCTGTGAGGCTAGCAGAGAAAACTTAGAAGTAACACTTGTTACCTTCCAAAAGGTATTTTGAGGTCTACATTACCAATGACTCAATATAATTGAAATTATGGCAGGTTTTAGGTAACGTGACCTAAAATAGAATTTATTGAGTTTGTTTATCTAGTGGATTTAGATAACATTTATTGGAGTTGACTGTGTCGGTTTGCCACAGATGAAAAATCATGAAAATAGTGGATTAGATTACCAGTATCTTAGGGGTTACCTGAGAGGGTTACAGAGTAAGAGATAACTTACTCTGGTATCCATCATGAAAATAATTAACAAAGAGAAGTATTGAAGAGAAAAGAAAGATTTACTTCATTATATCTTCCAAAGGTGAATGGGGATAAGCAGTGGGAATTGTGAATATTTTTTATTGATGTATGCAGATGTGCAAATTGAACAATTTCATATTTCCTATCATCAGTGGGGCTTTCTGACCACTGAATCAGTGTCTGCACCCTGAAAGGTCATTAAAATAAACCAAACTCTATGTTCATGGAAGTATTCTTGCTATACACTTGTAACGTGTGCAAAACTTCTTATGGTAGAAATATGTCTGTTTCAGTACACATTTGCAGCTCAGATCTGTGCAGGAATTTGGTAGCAAAGCATCAATTAAAATGAAGAGGGCTAGCTCCCTGCATGTTTGTACATGTGTATTGGTAATGATGAATGAATGAATCACAAATGGCACACTTCTATGTGTATTTTGGCAATGCAGGAGTTGCTTTGCTCCCTGTTCCTACTGCATGTGTGTTTTGGCATGCTGGTTTTCTGCATATTCCTAAATAGAAGGTAGATTTGTAATGCTGAGTCTTAGTTTGCATGCTCGGTTCTTTCATAGCACTAAGCGGGACAAGAATAATTGAAAAGGGAAAAGGGATATTATTTTTTTAATTTAGTGACATCAGATGTCAGGAGGGAAAATGGGAAAATGTAAGAAAAAATTTTGTATCACTATTGGGTGAGAACTGCAAAACCAAACTGGGTGTGATTTAAGTGGTGTAGCTGAAGAAACAAACCAAAATATCTGAAATTTTGCCAAAAAAATCCAGAGATGTCAACCCCTGCTAATCCCTCAAAGTCATTGAATCCCTATATATGATGTGCACAGTTGGTTTATAGTTGCTTTAAAAGTTTATTTGAAATATCCTTATCCTAATTGTGTCTGATTCTTCTACTAGCTGCATCAGGATGAACTAAGAATAACTTCTACAAGTAAATGGCCTTAAACTGGCTCGACAGGGAATCTGGCCCACTAAAGCCAGTTCTGCTTTACTCCCTGCCACTCCAGTGACTACTGAATTAAGCAGTGAGAACATCACCTTCTATTTTGGCCACCTAGTACATGCAAGAGTGAATATGTGGCAAAAGCAAAGTGCTGGCTGTTGAGAGGTCTGGTTTATATTCCAAGATCTACTACTAAGCGCTAGTTTCTGACTTGGCAGGAGTATTTTAACCCCTGTGTTCACCTTTTTCCTCATTAAAAAGTTAGATTGGTATCACCTCACAGGCATGATAAAAAAACCAAACATTTTTATAATTGTAATTTTTGACTTTTAAATCCTTTAATAAATACTCCTATTAAGCAAATATTAATTATGAAACAAGTTTTCTTGAAGCTTAGGATAAAAGCAGGACAAACTTGCTGAAATACAATTTATAATCTTCTTTACAATCTCTGAATTTTTGAGAAGTCCTAAAAGCTAATATAGTTTCACATTTTTGAGGTGAAATTAATGAGACCAGGACTGACCTTTCCCAAGAGGGAGCAGTGGACCCTTCCTTCACTCCTGTCCCTTTGTGCTGAGATTCAAAATGCTACACTGGAAATTCAATCTGTGTCTCAATACAGATATGTTGAAACTTTCTGAAAAGCTGTGTCTGTGAGAGGTTTTTTTTTTTTCCCTCCACATTGATTCTTTGTATTGCTTGGAAGATTATGAGGAAAAAAGTATGTGCAACTTTCTAATAAAAGTACAGAAGTTTGGTGTAGGAGTAGTGCCTCTGTCCCAGCTCTGTGCCATAATAACAGGGCCATGCTATTCTCTTTTAGGAATAAGTAAGAAGGAATAATGTCCCATTGCTCACTGATGGCTATTACAAAACTTTCTTTTGCAAAATAACAGTAGGCAAAACCTTTCTCTCCCTTCTTTATTTATGTACAATAAGAGCTCACAAAACTCTGAAAGCTTCAGGAAATTAAGTCAGTAGGTGCTTGTGGCAGACACATCCTTCAGCCCATTTGTAATTGAATTATTTACTTCAGCCTTTTAAAAATTAAATAAAGTTGCAAAGGAAAATAAGATTTTGTAGTGTTTCAAAGTATTATTAGTTGAAAATACAAATAAGAGAACATGTCTGGAGAGAAGGAGAATGGTAGTGTAGTTGGACAAAGCCATTTGCCTGTCTATACTCTTGAAGTCACCCTTTGTTTAGGACATCCGTATCTTGGTACAAGTTCTCATAACATCATTAATTCCATCTCTCCTCCCTGAAAGTGTATCTCCATGATAGATTTGGCACACTAGCAGGTATCAATCACAAATCCTAGCACTGAGATAAAGCAGCAAGAACAGTTCCAGGAAGAAGGCAGTGAGTGTCTCTGAAGATTTGTAGCACTCTGATTTTTTTATTCTGAAAGAGGTTCTCTATTTCTCATAAATGTCTCACAATATATAATTTTTTAGATCAGATATTTAATTAGCTATCTTCTAACACTCTTGAAAAAAAAGTTATGTGCCTGTAGGACATGTTCCCTTCATTGCATTGACTCATGTGCACTGATGTATATTCAGAGCACCTCACTTGCCATCAGGAAATCCAGATTTTATACCAGATAAGAGAGAAATAGGATTTATATGTCTTTGTTGTCTTTGCTGGACACCAAGCAAACAATAAACCCCTCCAGAAGGCCAATATTTGAGAACTCTCAAGCCAGCTGCCTGCAGCATCCAGGTGGAATGTGGGAACGTGCTGCTCTGAGGTTGCCCCCATTATTCTGCATCAAGCATCACAGCCTCATGGTCCACTCTCCCAGTCCAGTAAATTTGCTCTTTATCCAGCCTTTAACTCCCCCTTGGCATGGCAGGAAAATGAGTATGAATTTTAGTGGAAGTCTATTTTGCAACCATACGAGGTCCAGCTGGGAGAGGAGATCAGAACAGGGCCTGCAGCTAAAGAGAGGCTTTGAATTTCTGAGACCCAGTATCTTCTGTGTAAATCAGAGAGGGTGAAATTATACATCTGTGATTTCCTATTTGGCGTCTAAGACATCTCTAAGATTCTTTGCCAAGGCTAGGGCTTTTACAGAAAACACAGCTCCCCACTCCCAGCACAAAGATAGGGGTTGGATATATCTTTACAAATCTCTAAACTTTATACTTTGAGGACTTAGTCCTAATTGCAAATATAAAGACTGAGACCTAATACAGGAAAAAGATTATCCTATCCTGGCCTACAAGAGGTATGTTACACCAGGCTGAAGGCAAGAGGCCTGAATCTGTGTCTATGACTATTTCTACGTTCTTGTAAAAATGTTTAATGACAAGGCATGAGGGCAAGCCTTCTGAAGTTGTCTTGTAAATCAGCTAACTTTGGCCCTTAAGTTGAAGTCACACCTAACCATAATGTGGGAGAAAGAAGATGTAGTGAAGAAATTAATATTCAACATTAGGACAAATAAATGATATATACCTCTGAACTAATTTTAATTTAATTAAATATAAACAGAAAATTTCTCTAGTAATAGTAATAATTTGAAGCAGTACTGCTTTTGCTTTTCTGGTTCTATGGACTCTGATCAGAAAGGAAATGTTATGAGAACAACTTTCAAAAATGAGCAGTGATATTTCTTCTATGACTTCCTGAAAAAATATTGTATATATGAAATATAAAATAAGCTGGGCTTTTATGCATGTCTCCAAGACAGATTTATTTTCTGCAACGGTTGAAGTGCAGAAGAATAAGAAGCCCCTAAGATGTAAGTATGCCTTCTGTCTGGGCTGTGTCACACTGTATTTGCTTTTGCAGTTGTGCCCTTTGGACCGGGTTCTGCCACTGGTTACACTCAGCGGTGCTTACAGAAGAGTACAGCAGAGGGACAGGTTTGGTTCTGTGTTTGTAAGCGGGCGCCCAGCGAGTGACACGGGTTGCCTTTTTAGGCAGCGCAAAAGGAAGCGGCGCCGCTCGGCACCCCCGTGCTCCAGCCGCCCGCGCCTGCAGATGCTCAGACCGACCGGGCCTGGGCTTTTTCACTGTGAAACAGCAAGCCCTTGAAAATACAGTGCTGCCTCGGCAACTGACCGCTGCCAGATAACAATTGACACCAGGACTAATTTAGTAATGTGCAGTTTTAGGGAGTGACATTTACTGTATCTCCTGGTGCAACTGATACAAAGCATGCGGCTGTGGCAAGCCCTGCGTGGTATTTGCAAAGTGTCAACTTGAAAGAGTCAGGCTGCTCTTGTGTCTGCTCTCAGAGGCAATTGCTGCAGCCCATCAAATCAACCTTCATGTAATATAAACAGGGAGACGTTCTCCCGCCATTCAGGGCTGCTATTCTGTGCGGTTGCTGGTTATATCATATGTCAACACATTGTACAGATAATGAAAATGGGGAGTCTGAACTTGTACAGGAGATAAAGGTTTCCCCGGAGAAGCAAAATTACAGTGAATCTGTCAGGCACAGATTAAGGATTTTGCAAAATAATCAGAGACACAGAAGTTAGCCCTTTTGATATGACTGTTAGCTGTGGTATGACTTACTGTGTAGAATAATTCTATTAAATTAGTTCATTAATATGTAAGTTATAATGATCTCTGTAAAAAGGACTTTCAGCATAAAATACCGGTAGTTCTTTCAGGAATTCCAGGTGGGTGGGCTGTAAGCCATTGTGATAATGATTGCAGAACTAAAGATCTCACAAAAGAAATTTTCACTTGGATTTTTGCAGTAGATATTTTGAGGTGAGGTATAAATGAGTGTTATCAAATTCTCAGATAAGGATATTATTTTCATCATTTCTTACCTTTCATTGAAAAGGATTGTTAAGCAGTGGAAGGTTTACAAACAGAACAATAGAAGGGGGTGTATGTGCAGTTTTACTTTCACTCATTGACTTTTTGCCAGAGCAAGCAAAATGCTTTGTTTTCAGCAATTCAGCAGTGCTCTTTAATAAGAGCTGTGGCTGTAAGCTGTTGCTGTGCTGAGAATAGGATATTTTGTCCTGATATCCCACCACTTTCCTAGCCAGGATCATTGGGAAGCTGCTCTGGGGCTACCTCAGTCCAGCCCTCTGAAAGCCACATGCCCTGCCTGACTCTTTCTGCTGCAGCAGCCCCCAGGCAGCATGCAGACAGAAAAATTGGCATCCCAGTTTCCCTTTGGTAACTGCTTCCTTGTTAGCTCTAACCCTTGGGAAGCTGATTGATCTTAATATTAAACACGATCAAAACTTGCAAGTCTATCTCATAGAGAAGAAACGCCTGTCTGGAAAAAGATGCCAAAGTTGTTACAATTACTCCTGGTTGCTTTCCATGTCATGTTTTTATATTTTCTGCTATGCTGCAAAAAGTTCTTTTCAAGCATATAAACCTATAAAGAAATCACTGATCAATAGCCCCAGAAGTAAAAAGTTTCTGCACAAGGTTATTGAAGAAGTGAAGTAAAATTGGTGCCAACAATTTCTGTTTAAAATTTCATTTTTGAAAATAAAAAGTCTTTGTAACTAGAAAAACTTTTAGCTGTGAAGTTTTAATCAATTAAAAGATTCTTATGGCACATTTCTATTCATTCTAAAAATATCTTGATGCTTAACTGAGGTACAAACTGACCTGTGAACTGTGCCAGTCTCAGTGATGTTTCTGCTGTATCTGTGTCCCTGTGTTTAATGTTGGAACATTAAGAACACAAAACATTAAAATGTTACAATTTCATCTTTTACTCCTCAGCATAATCCCATAATGAGTAGTCACAAATTCACTGTGGGAAAATCATGATGTCTCCATGGTTTTATTACTCATTTCTTTTTTTTCATTCTTGTAATAATAGCATTGCTATTGTCTTAAAATAAAAGCTCTGTATTCAGGTCAATGATTAAGCTCCTCTATTTATATCACAACCTGTGGATCAAACCTCCTATCCCAATTTCCAGAAGCCCTAACTGGCTAAATTCAGCATCTGCTAGAATGAAAACAAACTCTAGATGTTCTGGCATAAGGATGTTGTTCTCTGTTGGTCTGTGTGAACTAACTGCACGGACATTAGGAGGGCTTTTAGGAGGGAGCAGGAGCAGGAGCAGGAGCATGCTGGTGTGTGGCAGCCAAGGAAAACCTGCCCCTTCAGCAGCCCCACCTGCGGACAGTGGCTGGTCTGAGGACGCAAAGGGAGAAGCGAAATGACACAGCCTACATGTGTCCACAGCTCTGCAGAGCTCTGCAGGGAACAATTCAAGGCATTTCTCAATCAGTTTTTTATTCCCATTGCACTGAAATTATGTTTCAGGAGTGGAATAATGTGTGAGTTTTTGAAAGAAATTGTGGGAATATTAGATATGATATTTGGGAGAGAAAGTATTTCTGTTGAAGTGCTGTCTGGAATTGACAGTAGTGTAGATCTTACTATCAAAGATACATTTTTTTCTTCAAGTTGTTTGGTAAGTTATGACTAATAATTTATTAGGAATCAAAAATGATCCTTATATGGTTTGTGTTAGTAACATAAATGAATCAAAAAGGACCAAAAGGAAATGCAGAAATGCCATCACTGTCACATAGCTGAATTGCAAAGAGTGCCGCATTTGCCAGGAGAGCTGTGACAGGTTTTTCTGTAGGTCATGGAGGAGGAAAAGCCTGTTCAATTTTAAGGTCTGCATCAAAGAAACATTTGAAAATTTTTGTTTTAGCCATCGTCATCCTTTAATCTAGGCTGGGAAAATACATTTTGTTTACATATTGCAAATGTTTCTGTGGTGTTTAAAAACAATTCACCAAATGGTTCCTAAGTAAGAGATCACTGAAAGTTTAATGGGAAACAGTGGAAAAAAAAATTCCATTAACTCCAGTGAGGTACTTGAACTTTTTTAAAAAAATGTTTTCTTGTTTGAAATATTATTGTTTTTAGCTGTTAACAATTTTCTGTCTTGGCCAAACCTTTTGGAAAACTGATATGTCTATTCTATTTGAAGACAATACCCTTTATGGTAATTGTTACAATTTCTTTTGAGGCCAAATTGTCTGTGACGAGGAAGACTTTTTCTTCTCATTTTTTAATGAGTCTCTTTTTTTTTGAGATGTGGGGCATGTTGTTTGTTTGGTTTGTCTCCTTAGGCAAAAGCAGATATTTAGAAACATAAATAAAATTCAGATCAACATGAAATCCCACATTTTGTATAAATGGCCAGATTTATGCTACAATTTTTCTTTGTGTCATTTCATTAGATGGCCACAAAATAGCTAATTAGCTAAAAATTAGAAATCAGATTGCACTCTTCCACTTTTATGATACTCAGTTTTAGAAATGTAAAATGTATTACATTGTTAAGTAGTATTTGTTTTTTACTTAGAATTCAGAAGAAATTAGTGTGTTCTTCCTTGGAGATGATATGAAATTGCCAATTTGACAAGAAACGGTAAATTAATCAACTTTTTTCAGTCAGTTTTGGAACATCATTGCTTTGCTTGACTTCCAGTGACTTGCAGAGATGTGAGTACTCCAAAACAAACCCCTGTTTGTTCTATTTCTTCTTGTTCACATTCACAGGGTTGATAAAACCCTAATCTGTGGAATTGGAGCCCCTATTGCTACTCTGCTGAAACAATAACTTTACAGACATCACAACAGTCAAGGCACTTCCCTGGGTTTGTTTGTTCAAGAAGTTCATATTTAGAAGACAGGGATATGCAATGCCAGACTTTTCCCTATCTCCAGGGAACAAATGTTGGGAATTGGTGCAACATTTTTAGCAATAACTTGGCATCTTTTAACACTTTACATCATTGCTGGTAGGAAGCATATTTGTACAGAGCTATAATAATGTGTGCAAGTCAAACCTGATGTAAATATCTCATGAGAGAAATGTTGGCTGTAGCTGTCTGAATTAAACAATATAACTTCCTATATTATATTAAAAAGGCATCCAATTTATAAGATTTTTTCCCAAAGCTGCTAGCAGAAGCAGTGCATTATCATGTGATTAAAAAAGACAAAAACTTTTGTTTAATAGAGCTTTTAATCCAGACATGAAATCATTAAAATAAAATGAAGACATGATGTTTTGGATGAGAACTCAAGAAAATCAGGTGAAATCCCATCTGTGCTGCAAATATTCTGCTTGAACTTTGAGAACTGATTTAATCTGTATTTGCCTTAAATCCCTCTTTATGAATTTAAGGTGATGATACTCAAATTGTGCTCCTTAGGGAACATCCTAAGAAATGCATATGTGATTTGGAGCTTACTTCCCTCATTTCCTGTAATACTGAGAGTACAGAAAGGAACTTAAAAAGTGAATATTTGACTGGATAAATACTTGACAAGTTGGTTATTTTAATGCTGTTGTACAAAGCTGGTATTATATGTTAATGGCATGCCAGCAAATACAGCCTTTTAAACTGGAATATTCTTTAAGTATTAGGTCATCATTTGAATCTATTCATTACAGCTGACATTCTGGAAAAGGATCTTTATTCTAACACAGGTGCTCTTTAAAATGATTTCTTTAGATCACTCCATCACAAAATCAGTGGAAAAAGGCCATGTGTCTGTTATTGAGACAGTAGGATTCCCATTGGGATCAGAACATGTTGCTGGAGTATGGGTGGTAATACAGTTGCAAGTACAATAGCAGTGTGAAAATGAAAACTGTTGAATCAAACTGTTTTCTGGAGGCAGGGAAAATTTGCCTTCCCAAATGCTACTGCTGAGACAAAGCTTCACATTAACCTTTTGCTGCAATGTTTGCATCACACTGCAATCCTCACAGTGTGGATGGTTACTGAATAGAACCAGACCTTCACTACCTACTCAGTTTATTATTCTCATTCTTTTCAAAGTGAAATTATTTCCTCCAAAGAAATAATAATAATAATAAAGAACTTTTGAAATTGACAACAGAAAACAAGGCCAGACATGCCACCAATCATTTTTCATTTGACCATATCCCTGAACAAGATAATTCACCTATGCTTCAAGTCTATCCTGAAAAGTGTCAGTGTTTTCAGAGATAAGCCTAAAGCTGGGAGCTCAGATCAAGAGCAGATCTCATTGCTGTGGCAAATTTACATGCAGATTCATTATTACTTGTTTTCACAGTCTTTATAGTAGTTGAATTTGTGGAGCTACTTGCACTCTACAATTGGTTTGAATGGTTTTAATTAAATGTTGATAAAACAGAAAAGGAATCTTGGGATGTGAAAACAAATTAATTCTGGTCATTAGTCACCTGACAAGCATATTACAGTACAGATTTTTTATAGCTCCATGGATGCCTGTGAAACTGGAAAGATGGTATTCTAAATGGATTCCTTGTTAGCTGCTTTGAGTCACTGTGAATATCACTTTAGTTACCTACTAAATTACTGAAGCAGTTATGTAAAGTGCTTTCAAGGCAGTACATTACCATGCCTGTATCTGATTTTGAAAATGAATTCTGAAAGCTTAGCTGTAAAAAATATAAGATCAGCTTAGTATAGTTCAGAAACTGCTGTAAAATCTTGAAATGAATGTAGTAGAATGTTTTGGTGATGTGCAGCTCCCAGCTGCTCTTGTGGACATGGCAGAAATATGTTCCATACCCCTCCTTCTGCCCTACTTTTTTCTTTTCTGTTTGTTATATGTCACATGGACCTAATGTTTGTCCCCTGCTTTTTGTATCCTCTATAGTACTCTTGTCAGCTGAGAAGAAAATAAGTAATAAAATAGGCTAGCATTACTTTAGCTAAACCCTGAGGAATCATTCTGATTTCATACATTGATCAAGCCTGTTTGAAAAGGAAACCAGTCTGTGTAAATACAAGAGTGTGATGTTTATGGAAAAGATCCTCCAGGTTCCCTAAAAACCTGCTACTGAGGTGTGTATTACTGGGATTATGAGGGACATGTTTTCTATTTCTATGCAAATTGATCTGGCAATTCCTGCAACGAGTTGTACAAGATCTGAAAATTACTTTAACCAATGTACTGCCGCTCGAAGTTGCTTTATTTTAGCTGTTATGCAGAAAACATCTTATGTCTCAGTTTATCAACGCAGACTATTACAGAGATTGAAGGATGTTTGGATATCCAGATTATGTATGAACTTGCAGTAAAGTAGTAAATTGGAAGAGAGCATAAAGTAAATGAACTAAACTAGGCCAGAAACACTAATTTCTTTATCTTAACATAGCATGTTGTGATCATTAGATTTTTCACCAAGAATGAATCCTGCTTGCCTTTTGTCTGTAATAGAGCTGACAAAGAAAAAAGGAGAAAGGAAAATAATGAAATATTTGCATTTTCCTGGCTGACTGACACAGATTTAGTAACCCTTGAAGAGTGAGTCTGCCTGGTGAGCAGATAGGAAATTGGTATAATTGACATAATTGACACCAAGATCACCTTTGCTATCTGACCTTTAGAACTTTGGAGCTCATGTGAGTCCCAAGCCTGGGAAACTTTGGGAAGCCCTGAACAATCTGTGTTAAAGGCAGCTTGTCTGTATGCTTGCCCTGATATTCTGGGTCAGGGAAGATATGGGCTTCTATGTTAATAGATTAAGTCTGCACAGAAGGTAGCAGTGATACAGGTGTCTGGGTGATGCGGGGCAACCAGAATTTTATTGAAGGTCACTATTTCCAAGAGATGTTGAAGGTTTAAAAAAAGGAAATAATTTTTTATCAGAATTTTTTGGCCAGCTGAACCTTCCAGCACTCCTTGGGCAGAAGTAACCTTTTGGCCAGCTAGGACTTTACTATCTTAGGGTGAGTGCATTCTAGCAATCCAAACACTACAATTGTCTCTAACATAGCATTCTACACACCTGTCAGGGTATCAGGGTGGCCTCTGCATCTAATACTTGCACAAAACCAAAAAAATTCCAATACAGAACAGAGTGAGAAACATGCCAGTGAAGTACTGGGCCCCTGAAGTACATTGCAAAGGAGATCTGCAAGGCAAAACTTTGAGGGAAAGGCAGAAGAGGAACAATACCAGCAGCTAGCAATGGGAAGGCTCTTTTTGTTTCAAAGCCCTGTGCCTCTGAAGTTAGTAGCTGTCACCTATAAAATGTTATTATCTCTAGCAGAAGAGCATTAAGCAGCGTTAAAGAAAAGAAAGAATTAGGTTCATTATCTTAAACTGGTTTATCTTTGAACTATCTTGGAACATAATATGATTTTTAAATAGTGCATTAAGGAAATAAAATTAAAAAGAACAATTCTATTAACATGATTGACCAAGAAACTGCTGTTGGTTGACCCTGACTGGATGCCAGGTGCTCACCAAAGCTTCTCTATCACTGCCCTCCTCAGCTGGCCAAAGGAGAGAAAGTATAATGAAAGGCTCATGGGCTGAGATAAGGGCAGAGAGAGATCACTAACCATGGATCATCATGGGAAACAGGATCCTCTTGGAGAAATTAGTTTAATTTCTTACCAGTCAAATCAGAGAAGAGTAATGAGAAATAAACACAAAACTTAGAGCATATTCCCCCAACACTGCTTTTATTCCTGGGCTCAAATTCACTCCCATTTTCTCTCCTTCCCTCCAATGGCCCAGGGAATGGGGACTGCAGTCAGTTCATTCCCAAGTTTCTGCCACTCCCTCTGCCAAAGTTACAGCACTTCACACACTCTTTCCCTGCTCTAGCCTCAAGTCCCTTCCAGAGGGGACAGTCCTCCATGAACTTCTCCAATGTGAGTCCTTCCCATAGGCTGCAGTTCATTAACTGCTCCACTGGGGCTCCCTTTCCATGGGGTGCAGTCCTTCAGTAACAGGCTGCTCCACTGTGGCTCGCCTGTGGGGTCAGAGGTCCTGTCAGCAAACCTGCTCCAGAGAGGGCTCCTCTCTCCTTGGGGCCACAGGTACTGCCAGGAGCAGACTGCTCCAGCATGGGCTTCCTGCAGGGTCACAGCCTCCTTCGGGCACCCCCCTGCTCTGGTGTGGGTCCTGGACAGGCTGCAGGTGGATCTCTGCTCCCCCATGGGCCTCCATGGGCTGCAGGTGGATCTCTGCGTCCCCATGGGCCTCCATGGGCTGCAGGTGGATCTCTGCATCCCCATGGGCCTCCATGGGCTGCAGGTGGATCTCTGCTCCCCCATGGGCCTCCATGGGCTGCAGGTGGATCTCTGCTCCCCCATGGGCCTCCATGGGCTGCAGGGCCACAGCTGCCTCACCATGGGATGCACCATGCAGGGGACTCTGCTCCTGCACGTGGAGCACCTCCTGCTCCTCCTCCTTCACCAACCTTAGGGTCTGCAGGGCTGTTCCTCTCACATATTCTCACTTCTCTCATCTGACTCTTGCTGTGCACCTTTTCCCCCTTAACTATGTTATCCCTGAGGGTCCACCTCTGTTGCTGATGGGCTCAGCCTTGGCCAGTGGTGGGTCCATCTTGGAGTAGTCTGACATTTATTCTGTTGTAATCCTTTGAATCTTTGCTACCAAATGTAATCCTTACACACATGTAATGCCATATGTTAAAATCAAGTGCTACTTTGTAAGAATTTGAAGAAAACCAGATCCCTGGGAAATTACCACTGAGAATTCAGCTAAATTCAAGTAAAAGTATTCAGCACCTCTTTCTTTGTTAAAACAAGACAGTTTTATCTCTCAAAATGGCAGCTGGCTTGGCTGATTGTAGTTCTAAAAGATTGATATTGTTCAAATATTGAAATATACAACTCATTGTGAAAGACATGCTCTGCAAAATAGACTGCTGCCCCAAAAACAGAAGGAATAAAATTTAAAAATTGGAAAAAGGGCAACAGTGCTTCAGAACATATCTTAATGAAGAATCTTTTGAGGTCAATGTTCATTTATATTCCTCTGCATTTAAACTCTTCTTATTCTCTAGGCTCAAACTTCAGGTACAGGAGCTAGCAGAGATTTGATAGAAGAACAAGAAAAAATATTTATTTTAAGAAATGGGATTGTGCTGTTGGCTCAAAATGGAGATACAGTCTGACTTGTTTTTCAAAAAAAAAAAAAAAACCAAAACCCCAAACAAACCCACTTTATAAAGCAGAGTTTCAGTTTTCTAAAATCATGGTTAATAAATTCCCAGCTGCCTTCTTGTACTATAATACATTCAAATCCACTTTTCAAAGACCTGAGGTGTTATGAGGCATTGTCTTTT
This sequence comes from Ammospiza caudacuta, assembly GCF_027887145.1. Lineage (NCBI taxonomy): Eukaryota > Metazoa > Chordata > Aves > Passeriformes > Passerellidae > Ammospiza > Ammospiza caudacuta. The sequence continues at coordinate 83,843,982 of NC_080595.1, forward strand.
CCTTTATTTCTCCTACCAGTGAGACCTCTGCATCCCAGAAAGTCCGGCATCATGGATCCCATCTCAGATCTCTTGCCCTGTCACCTGTTACAAGACAACTCACAGCAGACCCAGGGCTTTCTGGGGCAGTAAGACAGGTGGCTGTGAGAGTGAGGAAACTGCAGATCTTTTCCCTATAACTGAGCTGAAGCAGCATGCTGGTCCCATTGTTTTTATGTACACATTTTTGGCAGTAAGTGAATTGGAATATGTTGTTTTCTGCTACCACAGAGAGTCATCCAGCACTTCAGATAGTGAACACATTATTTCATTCTGAGGTTTTACTGTTACTGCTTCAGATTCTGATCTGCCTGTACCGTCTGTAAGGAGACATAGTAAACATGCTCGATTTAATCCCACTCTATGAGAAAGAAAATAATTATTTTTTTCACACAGAGAAGACTTAAGATTTTAATTGTGAATTTTCAGCAAAACTAACTTTGACTTGAAGTCTTCTCATATTCTTTACCAGGAGATAAGTAGGAAAATGCTTTTTTTGTAATTATTCTCAGTGTTTTCCTGTGTTTAGAGTGACATTCAAGCAATTTACATGGAAGGAATTGATTAGGCAGCAGGCACAACAAGCAGTGCTGTTTGGAGGGTTAACACTTGCACCAGCTTTGGAGCTTTGAGGCACAGAGCCAGAGGCCAAGTGACATTAGCTGCTCAAGAAATGCACTAATCGCCTTAGAAATGCAACGCCTGGAGAGTCTCTTAGGTATTATGTAATGGAAATTGTAAGGGAAAGGATAAAAGTCAAACTTTGTGTATTTACTGAAGGTTATTGACGTAGTTATGACATCACCGACATAAAGTGTCACAAGACACTTTTTGTGTACATAGTGCAACAGCCAGGTGGCAATTAGCACAGTGCCACCAGGCACCTGGAAATGTGGCACTGTACCTGCAAACACACTCCAGGAGGTATTGCCCTAACAGCCCACTGCCTTTCACACACCATACACACAAGGTTGGTCTTGTAGTAACCATGGCAGTGTCATCTGAAGGGCTGGCTTTCCTCTGGGACATCAAAAACAACACTGAGGTACTGGAGTGTCCAAAGATGGCCAATGAAGCGGATGAAAGGTCTAGAAAATGTCTTATGAGGAACAGCTGAGGGAGCTGGGGTTGTTTTGTCTGGAGAAGAGAAGGTGCAGGGGGGACTTCATTGCTCTCTACAGCTGTCTGAAAGGAGGCTATAGCCAGGTGGAGGGTTGTTCTCTTTTGCCATGCCTCAAGTGACAGGATGAGATGAAATGGCCTCACATTGCACCTGGGGAGGTTCATATAAGATACCAAAAAAAAAAATCACTGAAAGAGTGGTCAGGATTTAGAAGTTTTCCAGGGAGGTTAGGAAATCACCATCTCCGGAAGTTTTCAAAAGGTGTTGGAATATGGCACTTGGAAATGTAATTTAAGGGTGATTATGGTGGTGTTGGGTTGATGGCTGGACTGGATGATCTTGAAGGTGTCTTTCAAACTTGATGATTTTGTGACTCTGATTCCCCACATCCTCTTTATGATTGCTCAGCTTGAAACACAAACAATGATTTGAGCCTATAGAGAGCTTTTGTTTGGATCTATGCATTGTGAAGGACTCTGCAAAATACCAGTGGGCTTTTGACTTATTTGGGATATTCAGCCATCTCTTCAATAGGTCTCTACCTGCTTGCTAGGCAAGCAGAAAGGATGTATATTAATGAGATAATTAAGATTGTGGTGGATCATGACTCATTCAGAGTAGCAGAAATCCCAAAGTTGAAGAAAGCAGCCCTGCTCTGCATGGAGACATTTGGCATGCAGAGATGGTCCCTGGGTGAAACAGTTAAGTGAAACAGTTAAGTGGCATGATGTCCTGACAAATTCACAACTCCCAGAGGCCAGAAGGTGACTTCAGAAGCCCAAACTTGTGAACAGAGGAGTTTGGATATCTAGACATGCGATACTTAACTCCCTGATATTGGAGGGTTCCACTACAAATCAGTTGAATTTTCTAGACTGGATTTTGTAGATGTCTCTTCCATGATCAAGCAAACTGCTCTATAGAGGAACTATGAACTGCTCAATGGAAATCTTATGATTGGTGTGGGAGGATGAAATACAGGCTGTGATTTTAAAAGCAGTTGTTCCTACCTGCTTCTGTTAAGAGGTGAGAAAACTAAGGAATAAAAAAAAGGAATGCAGTAATTTTCCTACTACTGAGCAGTTCAGGTCAGATATTAGGATCTGTGCAAATCTGTTAATTTAATTGAAACTCTACAGCTGCCTCTGCCAGAATTCACAAGCCTGATAAACAAGTCCCACAAAACTCATAGGCTTCAGCTAGCAACTCCACTGTTGTTCAGTTGATGGCCACATTCTGATATAATTGTAAAAGCCATGGATTCTAAATAAAAAGGAAGAAAACAAAAAAGTTATGAAATTCTCTATATAGAAGTAAAGATTCTGTTGGCAAGTCTTCAATGCTTAAAATGCTTAAATGCTTAAATGCTGCTGATTCACAAGCCTGATAAACAAGTCCCATAAAGCTGGTGAGTGCTGCAGAAGTGAGGAATGGGATAGTAAATAACCCTGCAGCAGCATGTTCTAGGAGAAACCACTAGGGTGCGGACTGCAGCCTTCTCTTCATGACTCCAATCAAGTCTAACTGGGTGGTGGGATGCCTCTCTTCTTTATTATCAACCCCCCCTTTTCTCTGTCCTACTATCATGCAGGCTTCCAAATCAGGAATCATTCAGCGTAGCAGGATAGAGACAGAATCATCTGAAATTTTATTTCTTTCCACAAGACATGTTTTTGTTTGTCAGTTTTATTTGCCAAAAACATGTCTGACATCACCTTGAAACACCACACTGTGAACAAAGGACACCACTCTTGCCCTGTCAGTGACTATTGCATTTGGCAAGAACAAGGATTTGAGGCACAAGAAGAAAAGGCTTGGGAACAGACACTCAGATGCCTTTCCCATACCAAAGAATTGAAAGATTTTCATCTTCTGAGTACCAAACTAATTCATTAGAAGTTTGCTATTCTGAACAGGGACTGTGCCCTTTTGCAGAACCTAGAGACTTCTCATCTTCATCCATAGCAACAATGAATGATGAGCTGTGTTTCTACCTCCACTGCCAGCTAGCTTCATATTTCAAGTACCTCCATCAAAGCAGAAAACACTATCAAATTATAAAACACTGTGATTTGATGGACCTTATCTTATATCGTGAAATAAACCATTCAGCTGAAATTGAGAGCCTTATTTTCCCAAAGTAGGAAACTCTTAACAGCAAGGGAAATAACACAATGTTTTCAATCCTGTAACTTGATGTTTGTAAGAGCAATATTAAATTCTAGTTCAGAAAAATTTTAGACAATACATGCTTCCCTTTTGGCTCCAGTCTTGTCCTTGTGACCCTCTGGTTCTGCACCTGCAGTGCCCTGGACAAGGCTGCCACGCGATGCACTTGGCTGTCTGGTAGGTGTGTGTCAGGTGAAGGCAGAGCCCTGCCTCTTGCCCAGCACTTCACAAGTGCCCGTGAACAGCGACACAACAGTGCACTGCATTCACAGACAGAGGAGCAGGATTGTGTTCAGTCTGCTGGGAGAACCAAGCACTCATGCTCAAGCATTATGGCCAAATAAAATTGCATCAGTGGTTTTGCATCTTCCAAGTCTGCAACAAATCATGATCACCTTAATAGAGATTGATCACTAAGTGAAGTAGTACCTTAAGTGAACCTGAAAATTAGTTCTGTGTCTCCAAGAATAAAATGCAGAAGGTAAACTACTTTAAAAATGAATAATATTTATTTTGTTTTACTATGTAATTTATTTAAATTATTCATGCTTTACTGTTGTTTTCAGAGATGTCATATATCACCCCACCTTTCCTATTATTAGAATGTTTCACTAGTGACTAATATCAACTACAGAGTAAAGGAAGCTTCTTCACTTTTCATGCTTTCAGTTGAGCACCCCAAAGGTGTTTAGGATCCAATGACTACAGTGACCAGCCTTGGCCAGATTGTTCTGGTCTACTTTGCTTATCCCTTTGTATCACAGAAGTGGAATTTGTTGGGAAACATATGGAGTAACAATCAGGTCTTACTCTTATTTGACATGTGTCTAAGTGAAGAAGATGCATATGTAAAGCAGTTGACATGCAAAGCAGAAAGTTACATCATAAGGTTCAAAACATAGAAATGAAACAAAAACATAAACTAATGCAAACATGAAAGAAAAATGAGTTTGTGTTTACAGAGAATGATAACACTGTTTTCTGTGACTTTCCCTATGATCCCTAATAGCTTTATAATTTCAAGTCAAGGCTTGAAAGAAATCAATGACATTAATTCCACTAACTTCAACACTTCCTTCTTACCGAGAGACACATACAAATACCATCAGTTTTGCCATCAAGCAAAACATTTGTCTTCTCATGGAAAAGGGCATTACAGAAGGCAATAGTTAATGTGTTGTGGGATATTTTCCTTGCAGAATTGTGGAGGAACGGAATTAACAATGGCAATATGATTTGCTACGTGCTTCAGCACAGCAAAAGATTTTGGCCATTTCTAAAGAGTATTTAGAAAAGCTAGAGTCAGAAATGGAATGTAGGGGAATGGCACCAGTGTGTGGCAGCAGTTACATGTAGGGGGACCTGACCTGTCACAGTATGGCTTTGTAGCAAGAGCAAGAGCTAAACGTGAATTTAGAACAAGAGTTGCCATGTGTGACTTTCAGAGCACGGTGTGAGCCTTTGACATCTCCGCTGTTGCCAGGCCTAAATGTTTAGAAGACCTTGATGGGACAAAGGGTTCATAGAAGTAATTTGCCATTTGCACTTCCTGGCTAGATAAAGTTGTATGGGGCAAATGCAGCATAAAACTTGTAGCCTGCAGGAGGCTTCCAGCCATTGAAGTAACAACTGGCAATTTTTCCACATTGTTTTCAATTAAAAAAGTATATCTAAGGAAAAAAAAATGGCACAGTAAAAGAGCGATCTTGCACAAAAGCTTAACTGCTATTTGACAGCAAGCTCTGAGAGGAGTCAGAGCAGCCCTTGGCCCCTGCTGCACACTTGTGAATGTTTGCCCAGAGAGCAGCAGTCAGGGCTCTGCCACTGACAGCACCTCCAAAGGCAGATGAGCACACAGGTGTGTTCATGGGTGGGGAGTGCATAACTAAGGAAGAAGAATAGCAAATTGAGAGATAAACCACACATGTTTGAGTTTTGTTATGAAAACTCAGAGACAGCAAGAGATGTAAAAGTTACTTGCTGTTCCACATAATGAGCTAACTGGTACAAGATTCTGCAAAGACCCAGGACTCCTCCATGTTTCTTAAGGACAAATGAATGTCTTTCATTTTGCTAGAAGAAAACTTCTTGTCTGAATAGATATGAGTGACTTTCCTATCCTGACATGTGAAATTCTGTACTGCATTAAAATGCAAAATTCTGTACTGTCTCTTTGATGCAAAAAAATTCAGTCACAGGTCATTCTGTATGTAAGGTTATATTCCCTTGCTTATTTAGATCTGTATATTATAGGTTCGTAAGCTTTTTACAAGCTCATTTGTGTGTCTCATGATTAAAAATTCTGTTTATGTTTTTTCGCTTGTCAAGACATAATCAGCTTTCATGCTGTGTCTATGTGATATCTTCAATAATCAGTTAGGTTTATGGGGAAAGCAGGAGCAGCAATGCTGTACAAAGTGCTTCTTGGGGATGAGCTGAAGCTGTGAACTCCGTTTTCATTCTGCTTCACTTAAAATCTGAAAGCTATGGGCTGCTGCCAAGGGAAGTTTCTCAAACAGCCTGGACTCTGTTAGCTAACTAGCTCCCCCTCTTGAAACTCCAGAAATGCTGACAGGACTCAGAGATGTAAAGGGAAGTGAAATTAAATCCATCGGTGTTGGAGTTCTCGCATTTTTTATAACCGTTGTGGGGATTTTTTGCCTTATATGTGACTGGCAGCTGGGGAATGTCCTTATCTCTCTGCTGTTGGTTTCTGAACTGACCTTGTAAGAATGTAAAAGGCATTTTGGTGTCTGCTGCAAAGGAATTCAAGGCTGCAGAGGTCACCATAGTGCCAGTGTCCAGTGGGGAAAGGCAGCAGAGCTCCCCAGCTGAAGGGCACTGGGGAAGGATGTGGAGGACAAGGATGGAGGACAAGGATGGCTGGGGGACAAGATGGTCCAGCTGCACCCGCAGCAGCCCCTGCTGGGGCTCCAGCAAACACCAGGGCAGGAAGGGGAGCGCCCATCTGTGCAGGACACAAACATCAGCTGCGCCTCCCGGGCATTCCCGCGGACAATGAGCACAGCTGGCGGGGCGGTGGCAGCTGTGCTGCTGCGGCAGCCGGGCTTGCAGCACCTCAGGTAACCGCAGCCGCCAATTCTGTTTGCTCTTCTTTCTTTATCTAGAACAGGTATGAGGTATATGGGTGGGTTTTACGCTAGGGCATCAAATGGAGAGGTATGTGAGTCTGCAGCTGAGAAAAAGATGTCTTTGGCAGAGAGAAGGCTTCATTACAGGGAACTCTTTCCTTATGGGTTTTACAGAGAGCTGTCCTTGCCTGAAAATTCCCATTCAGAAAAAGTTAATATAATGTCAGGATGGATAAAGGGCAGGAGAAGGCAAGTGTTCTTGCTCTGTAGAGAGGGGTAACTGAGATGGAGCTGCGCTCAAACTTCATACTACATTATTCAAGCATCCAAAGATATACTAGCTGAAAAAGCATTTGCTATCCCTGAAAGAGTGAATGTTAAAAATTAGGACACCACATTTCCAGGTTTTTCCTGGCAGTGGGCTATAAATCCAGATCCTTTTTGTTTCTTCTTCCTCTCTCCAGAATCATGAATCTTTCATGCCTTTGGGCAGTGGTCCACTTTCAACAGGAAGGACAGAGGAAGACCAGTGTATAATCAGGTGAGATTTATTCTGGATAGGGACAGAAGTAATTTTAAATCTGTAGATTGAAGAGAGTGTGACCAATCTTTTGGATAAAATTCAATTGTTTAAGATTGAGAAGACTACCACTAGCTTGATTTTTGGCTGAATATGATGCCTTGTGTCATTTTCAAAGGTGTGATAGGATTAGATAGCAGAGCTGTTTTGGTATTCCAGCTGGCTGTGAGTCACTGCTGGTTCATTCAGTGAACCAAAGTGGAGCAGCCATCACAGCTAGGCTTGCAACTAAGAGTTGATACCCTTCACATCTTTATAATGTGGCATTTACCCACTTCTCTTATTATGCAAATGGTTGAAGTTTTATAGTTCCTAAAATCAGGCTTAAACCTTAAGCCTAAATACATCCTTGGAGATACATCTTAGTTGTTTAGATCTCTTGAATTTTGTGTAAATCACTGTAAATCTTAGTCACAAAAATATCAGTATTTCAATATTTATGACACCTGTCCTAAGTCTCCCTGAAAATCTATAAGAAGTGAAAAAAACAACAACCTCATATTCTAACCACAATATGGTGTTTCACTTAAATTCAGTAAGCAACACTTAAAATAAGTGGCAAACAAAAGAATTTCAATTTTTTTGATATCCATTGTAGAACACCGTAAGTGTCACCTGATTCTTCAGATGAATATCACCTTCAGGACATCTGCAGCATGTCTCTGGTAAATCTGCACTGTAAATTGTAAACACTGACCCAGTTACAACTGTTTCTCTTTTTAAAATCTCCCATCTCAATGATGGAGAAAAACATGCATAAATGTTTACAGAAATAAAGAAAGTGCTTCAAGGGTACACTCTCAAATCTGCTCAAGTACTTGTAGTGTTCAGATGAAGTGTGAAATCAGTGGAAAACAAAAAAAGATATTTCAGATTTTTAGTCTCCAAATTGTATTTCTACTTTACCTTCATACAAAGAAAATTATTAAGGAGGCAGGTTGAGGTAAATTTTGTTTAACCCCTTCCCAAATCTTCTAAGAATTCATTTTTTGCCCAAAATATAATACATATTTTAATTTCAAATGGTAATGATCAAAACATCAAGAAAAGACTGGGTTCTGTTTTCCATCCAGTCTTTTCATATTTGTTTTTACAATCCTCTGAAAGCTTGCTCTCTGCATGCTTTTTAAAGTAAAACTTTAGGATTCAGCATTTCAGCTGATAATCTTAGAGAAACTCTGCCCGTTTTTATCTATTGAAAATCTGAACTTCAAACAGTTTCACAAAAAAACAAAGCAAAACAAAAACCCCTTGCTATTATGCATAATAACCCAAATTATGCACATAGGAAACTTGCCATGGAGTGTGTTAGTATGTCTGACAATACAGCACATTATTCCTGATTTGTATTTTATAAACTGCACAAATACCAGCACATATTAAATGCTTGGGTCTGCACGCAGAAGTGTTCTTTAATGCTCATCATATTTAAAGCTGGGGGTCCTCTAGGCAAAAAGTGACTGTCTGGTTTGGAGGTGAAGCAAAGAAGGTCATCCACATTAAATGAACTAAACTGGGCTCAGTAATAGTGAGCCATTCTCAAATACTAATGACCATCTGGATTACAGATGCAGTAGCCAGATTGTCTGTTGTGTCCACCAAGTGAGTTGTCTTACCCTGGGAAAAAACTGTCATCTGTCTGTCTTGCCCTGTAGACATGAGCTTTCTTCCAACCTGTCCACATGGATTTACTGGTGGCAAGGTCATCCCGTTCTCTGGAACGTCACTCACTTGTATTTGCTGGCTGCTTAGCAGCTGCCAAAATTTTTGGAACAGAACAGAATGGCAAGGGGCTGGAAATAAGATAGTAAAACTGAAATATTTTCTCTTTCTTTCTGGTGCAAATTCACCAGTACTTAAAGGAAACAATACCTATTTATTAGCTGAATAAAAACTCTTTTCTCAGCTCTGTTTTTTAAATAGATGATGTCGGTTTTAGGGTGTTTCTCTTCTCAGCTCCCATGCTGTGAAACTCCTTTTCTTTTGTTAAGCAGAATAAGCAAATCATTGCAAGACCTAAAATCTTGTTAAAAAATGCACCAATTTGATTTGGCATTTAATTAACACATTTTTGTTTGGTATTACTGTGTGAGTCTTGACTCTACTTTCAAATTTCCTTTTCATTTTATTAATGCAATTATGTTTTGCTTTTAAGGATGCCCAGAGAGTCCATAATTTATATATTTCTGCTCTGGTTTTGTGGGTTTAGCATTATGCTCTTGTTTATTCAGAAGAAGATTGTAAATATTTTTCTGAGTACAAAATTTAGAAGTTAATAATTTCTGAAGACTTTATACTGCTAAATGTTATCCTTCTGCTTGACAGACACAATTGTGAAGAAGCTCTGCAAAGTATTGCAGGCAGTGAATACATCAAGCACTTGCATTTATTTTCAAAACTTCTTTATATCCTTGTAAGCACATAGACAATTAAAACCTGAAAGGTGTTTGTGCATGAGTTAACTTCAGATTCTAGAGGAAATAGTCCTTCCAGAAAAGGTTTCATCCCAAAATCTACAGGTAGGTAGCCTGGGGATTAATTTGTGATTGTCATGGTGAAGTGTTTTTGCTAATTAATTTTGCTAATGAGGTGATAAACAAACTAAGGGAGTTCTCTCCTTTTTAACACTAGCTCAGATTTCATTAGAAGTAGCTTGTCCATGTCAATAGCAGGTAAATCCCAGGCAGTATTCATTAGAAAACAGTAAATGCAAGGCACTGGGATGCTCTGACACCAATTTTAGCTCAAAGCCTTGTATGATTCTTGTATTTGTCAAGCTGGCTGTTCAGTGTGAGCAGGGAAGGCCATACTTCCCAGTTACAGCAAACACATCACATGACTTTGATGGGAGTATGCTGTGAAGAACAATGTCAGTGGTGGTAAGAGAGGAAGGAAGTGGCGGAAGGAAGTGGCGGAAGGAAGTGGCGGAAGGAAGGAAGTGGCAGAAGGAAGGAAGGAAGTGGCGGAAGGAAGGAAGGAAGTGGCGGAAGGAAGGAAGTGGCGGAAGGAAGGAAGGAAGTGGCGGAAGGAAGTGGCAGAAGGAAGTGGCGGAAGGAAGTGGCGGAAGGAAGTGGCGGAAGGAAGTGGCAGAAGGAAGTGGCGGAAGGAAGGAAGTGGCGGAAGGAAGGAAGTGGCGGAAGGAAGGAAGTGGCGGAAGGAAGTGGCGGAAGGAAGTGGCGGAAGGAAGGAAGGAAGTGGCGGAAGGAAGTGGCGGAAGGAAGTGGCGGAAGGAAGTGGCGGAAGGAAGTGGCGGAAGGAAGTGGCGGAAGGAAGGAAGGAAGGAAGGAAGGAAGGAAGGAAGGAAGGAAGGAAGGAAGGAAGGAAGGAAGTGGCAGAAGGAAGTGGCGGAAGGAAGTGGCGGAAGGAAGGAAGGAAGTGGCGGAAGGAAGTGGCGGAAGGAAGGAAGTGGCGGAAGGAAGGAAGTGGCGGAAGGAAGGAAGTGGCGGAAGGAAGGAAGTGACGGAAGGAAGTGGCGGAAGGAAGTGGCGGAAGGAAGTGGCGGAAGGAAGTGTCGGAAGGAAGTGGCGGAAGGAAGGAAGTGGCGGAAGGAAGTGGCGGAAGGAAGTGGCGGAAGGAAGTGGCGGAAGGAAGGAAGGAAGTGGCGGAAGGAAGTGGCGGAAGGAAGTGGCGGAAGGAAGTGGCGGAAGGAAGTGGCGGCAGTGGCGGAAGGAAGTGGCGGAAGGAAGGAAGGAAGGAAGGAAGGAAGGAAGGAAGGAAGGAAGGAAGGAAGGAAGTGGCGCAAGGAAGTGGCGCAAGGAAGTGGCGCAAGGAAGTGGCGGAAGGAAGGAAGTGGCGGAAGGAAGGAAGTGGCGGAAGGAAGGAAGTGGCGGAAGGAAGGAAGTGGCGGAAGGAAGGAAGTGGCGGAAGGAAGTGGCGGAAGGAAGTGGCGGAAGGAAGGAAGTGGCGGAAGGAAGGAAGTGGCGGAAGGAAGTGGCGGAAGGAAGTGGCGGAAGGAAGGAAGGAAGGAAGGAAGGAAGGAAGGAAGGAAGGAAGGAAGGAAGGAAGGAAGTGGCGGAAGGAAGGAAGTGGCGGAAGGAAGGAAGTGGCGGAAGTGGCGGAAGTGGCGGAAGTGGCGGAAGGAAGGAAGGAAGGAAGGAAGGAAGGAAGGAAGGAAGGAAGTGGTGGAAGGAAGGAAGGAAGTGGCGGAAGGAAGGAAGGAAGTGGCGGAAGGAAGGAAGTGGCGGAAGGAAGTGGCGGAAGGAAGGAAGTGGCGGAAGGAAGGAAGTGGCGGAAGGAAGGAAGGAAGGAAGGAAGGAAGGAAGGAAGGAAGGAAGGAAGGAAGGAAGGAAGGAAGGAAGGAAGGAAGGAAGGAAGGAAGGAAGGAAGTGGCAGAAGGAAGGAAGGAAGGAAGTGGCGGAAGGAAGTGGCGGAAGGAAGGAAGGAAGGAAGTGGCGGAAGGAAGGAAGGAAGTGGCGGAAGGAAGTGGCGGAAGGAAGGAAGGAAGTGGCGGAAGGAAGGAAGGAAGTGGCGGAAGGAAGTGGCGGAAGGAAGGAAGGAAGTGGCGGAAGGAAGGAAGGAAGTGGCGGAAGGAAGTGGCGGAAGGAAGTGGCGGAAGGAAGTGGCGGAAGGAAGTGGCGGAAGGAAGTGGCGGAAGGAAGTGGCGGAAGGAAGGAAGGAAGTGGCGGAAGGAAGGAAGGAAGGAAGGAAGGAAGTGGCGGAAGGAAGGAAGGAAGGAAGGAAGGAAGGAAGGAAGGAAGGAAGGAAGGAAGGAAGGAAGGAAGGAAGGAAGGAAGTGGTGGAAGGAAGTGGTGGAAGGAAGTGGCGGAAGTGGCGGAAGTGGTGGAAGTGGCGGAAGAAAGGAAGGAAGGAAGGAAGGAAGGAAGGAAGGAAGGAAGGAAGGAAGGAAGGAAGGAAGGAAGGAAGGAAGGAAGGAAGGAAGGAAGGAAGGAAGGAAGGAAGGAAGGAAGGAAGGATGCTGTTAAGGACCTGGAAAATGTGGAATTCTGTGTGTGTTTAGGGACATGCATTCATGCGCAAATATGTGCTCTCTCTATATGCCAAATATTTTTACGGTGTTAAGTGTGTGCTTAAGTACCTCCTTACACTGGGGTTTCAAGAAACATGGCTAAGGAAGCAGGGAAAAAAGGAATAGCGAGAAAGAAATGAAAAAGGGAACCAAAAGAAAAAAGGAAGAAAACCATGTTTTTTCACTCATTTACTTCATGGACTGCTAATATACCATATATATATGTGTCTCTGTGTATATATAGATGTAGACAAGTGCATATGGTTAGATATTCAGAAAATCTGTGTGCAGACAGAGCTTTTATCTTCATTATAGTTAAAAGAGGACCAAGTATATGTGCTCGAAAAAAGTCTTGTGAATGGTATTTCATCTGGCATCATCAGAAAAGGTGTTTTCCAAGCAGATCAGAAACAGTCTGTAGCTCACTGTAGCAATTCTGTTTGGAGTAAATGAGCTCTTAATTAGGTGAGGGCTGATTTCTTGGCATTTGAGACTCTTTGAAACTCTCAGACTGCTCTTCACATAAAAAAAAAAAAAAAAAAAAAAAAGACTACTCTTTTTAAAACTTCCTAGCAAATGGGAACATAGTATATAGGAAAACAGGATTCAAAGCCACACATCATCGCAAAGGTGAATCAGGCTCCATTTTGTACTTGATTAATTCCAGTGAAACATTTGGCAAATACCAGCTAGTTAGATACAAGTGGCATCTTCTTTAGATACAAGTGGCATCTTCTGGGGTATAGGTGTTTTGTGAGCAAGGATATGACAGCTCAGACCTAGCCTGAGAATCATCCTCTGCTTTGGGAGGTGTCACAAAACACATCAGCCTCTTTTTAAGGCTTCTTTTTGTTCCTTGTCCTCGCAGCAATGGGAAAACTGTTCCTTAGCTTCATTCTTGCGATGGTTAGAAACTATGTAATTTCCTTCATTAACCTCCTCGTGGCCTTGCTATTCCTGTGGCCCTGGTGTAGCCACCTACTTACAGCACCAGCTCCAGCTATGTTTTTCAGCACACCCACCTCACAGAATGATCTCCATCCCTTGGTCCAAGTAACACAGATTGGCTGATATTCAAGGCTAGTCCTCGGTAGAGCAGTGGAGCAGATGAACCTAATCCACACCACATAGCCCATATGGTTATGTCTAAAACATGACAGTTTTTCTCTGTGGGGGTGGCTTGGTTCATCATATTTAAAAGTGTGAGGACTGTGTTGCAGCCCACAGATTGGCGTTTCCATAGCATGAAACAGTAGATGCTGCATGCTCTGGGTTGTGGCATAAATGTGCTTGGAATGCTTTTGAGTTCCCGCATTCTGTTTTGGTGGGAGCTGGTTCATTTCTTCCCAAGGAGGTCCTGGAAGTAGATAAGCAGGTAAGGAGGCAATGAACATAAAGGAAGAAAGGAGTGAACTGAGCTATCCAATTGTATTGGTACCATAGGCTTTAGCTTCAGCAGCATAATCTCTTTGCTGGTTATCACCATCACAATTTTTTTTGGAGAAGGCAATCATACTTCATCTTGGGCTGTGTTTTGCTAATCAAACAATCTTCCATTTATCCAGATCATTCCATTGTCTCTTTATGAACAGCTTTAATGTATTTTCCTGGAATGTGAATTACTAAGATTTTATTAATTATTCCAGGTAAATTTTTTTATAGTGTTTAGTAAAAGAAAAAAAAAGTCTTTGCTTCAGAGGATGATCTAGATCAAAATAACTGAATATTGCATTTATCTTTCACATACTGGCCTTACTTACCTAGTTTATTGTAAGTTTATTGTATTCACAGTGTAGACATCTCAAACTCATGCACTTGTCTAGATCTTTTTCATAATCAATAGAGAGACATGAGTGATTCATCTCATTCTGAAGTAAAAGTCTGAAAAAGGTCAGATCAATAATGTCTGAAGTGCCTGTTTGTCTTCTCTGACTGCAAAAGCAGTCTGGGTTGAGCAGTGAGGGGAAATATGTCTATACTGTAGATATCAGAAGTTGGGTCAGATAAATCTCTGAATGATCAATAGTGAGATGATCATACTGTATTTCCTCTTTGCTCTCCCTAACATCTAAGAGCTCTTAAATTATAGGAATTATTCTTGTTATGAACCTGCAATTGCAGGAGCTTCCATATGTTGTATTAATTAGGTAGTTCACGAGTTTCTGTTAGCTCAGTCCTCAGGGCCAATATAACATTTCCACTGTGTGGTGTTCCAGTTCTCTTCCATAGTGATTGTGTCTCCCAGTTTTATGCCAGCACCCAAACTGAACGTGTGGGCTCCTACATCTTGTGCTGTTGTTTGTGAAAGCTTTCAATCATTTGATCTCACACAAGTTTTTAATAATCTTTAAAAATATTGTCCCTAAAATGCAAGTATCACCCTCAGTGCAAACTGCTGCTGTCTCCTAGATGGCTCCATTTTTTTTCTTTACTGTACAATTTTAGATAAAACTCAGCTTCTCTGTACACTAATGGCCAGTGTAAAAGATTAAATGATTTGGCAAAGATTAGGTAGATAGCTACATCAGCTATATCTTAGATTAAAACTGAATTTTCTTTTAAATAAAATGTCAAGGAAGAAATATGCTATTAATTAAAGGAATATTTATTGGTAATTGCTACCACATTTATGCAATTTTCAATCTATTTCCATGGAAATTTATTATTTCCTTCTAACTGCATTATAAACAATGCACATACCTGAATTCTCACCAATGGAATTCTATTTTTTCCTTCCTAAATATTACTGGTTTGTTTGCTGGTCTTTCCTCATGCATTGATGAGAATCAATGACTTGGTCACTTCCCTAAAAATACCAGACATTAGACTGAGAATTTCTTGTGTCAGTTCTTTGGATATTTTGTATTGTTTTCCCTCCCTTCCATACTTTTTCAGGTTGAATTCTGAGTTCTGTATCTGTCTGGAAAATAATTTTAATTTTAATGCTTTCATTTATCTTTGCTTTATTTTCTTCACCACTTCCCATTCAGCACTGATTTTATTGAAAACTGGAACAAAATAGTCCATTGCTACCTGGACTTTATCTAGATTGTTTAATTTTTCCTCCAGTCTCAGTGATAAGGAACTCTTCTTTTCTTTCCTTTATCTTTTCTTGCTTATGTGTTATTAGTCTTAGGTTTTGCTGTTATACATAACTCAGCTACACTATGACAGTATTTTGTCCCTTCAGTTTCTCACCTTCTATACATATATATCTCTCAAGATATGTATATTCAGTCTTTTTTTCAGTTGCCTGCAGAATCTCTGCTTACCTCTAATGTCTCTTCTCAGTTATATTATATGTAACGGGGTTTTATCCTTGTTTGAATAATGAATGGCAGGAAAGTTCATGAATTTGACAAAGAAATTCCAGGCCTGGAATTGGATATGAGGCTTTGAGTTCTTTGAGTTCTTCAGTCCAGTGGGCATCACTCACTAGTTACCTTAATTTTCCAGTCTTCTTCTTGAATTAAAAACTGGATTTGTTTCATTTAAGCTGAATCACCCTACCACTGCGCAGTGCAAGGCTTCTTCTGTGATTAGTTCTTCTATAAAACCCTTTTCTGATTACCAAAAATAAGCCAAAAATGCTGTGTCAGATGGTGAGCTCCCTCTGCAGTCAGTGAGGAGGGACAGACAGCTTCAGAAGATGAGTCCCCCATGGAACTGACTTGTGTTCTGCAAAGTCCTGTTGCAGCTTCTTGGCTCAGAGGCACTGTAGATCAGACAGGCTGGGCATCTCACTTGGTCTTCCCTCTGCAGCTTGTGTTTGGTGAGCTGTCACTCCCAGAGATGGGAGGGTGACATTGTTTCCCATTCTCCAAGCAGGCAGTTGGCATCCTGTGGCCTGTAATTCCCGGCAGTGTGACATGGGTGTGGTATGCATGCATGTGTGTCTAAAGAGTTCTACAGATCTTGAGCCATACTCACATTAATCTAATTACACCAAAACTGCAGGCCTTCAACACTGCCTCAGGGTGAACAGCACTTCCTTGGTGTATTTGTGGCACAAGGGAAGTCCATTTCACTAGTCCCATCACTTCCTATTTCCTTGCACTGTCTTGCAGCACTGATGTATTGATACAATGGTATTTTGATATGATTGTGATTACTATGCAACAGAGCTCAATGCCTTTACCTTTACCATATTCCTGCCAGGCTTGGTTTGGATTTAGGCAGGAGTCAAAGGAGACTGCAGCTTTCACATTAACAGTACTTGGAGAAGTGTTTGGTCCCTTACAGATGCTACTGCAGACTCTCCTCTTGCCCCTTCCCTCCTCTATGCATATGCTGTAGTATACTGAATCCTTATTTTTACTTCTCTCAAGCCACCTCCATCCTTCATTCATTTCAGCCCCTAGAGCAATTAACTTAATCAAGCCCAACTCATTTTTTTTAAAAGTAAGGCATAATCTGTAGGGATAGGTGTGACTACCCTGTCAATTAGGGAGTTACAGGTAGCTGATTTACCTTGTAACAGTGCTATTTTATTTTTCCACTGAGACCTGTTTTCTCTTCCCCCTACTCTTTTTGTCTCACTTCTTCTTCTTCACAGATTTCACTTTTTGCTTGCTGTTGCCTTCCTTAAAATTTTACTTATCCCCAGTTCTTTTATTTTCTAAGATCTTTCTAAGAAAATCAATATCTGTATTAATGGTCAAATTAGGTCCCATGGAGTTTGACTAGATATAAGCTGGCAGTGATTAGTTCTATTGTGAATCCTACCAGCTGCAATGGTGGCTCTAAGAGCTGGTGTCATGTCAAGGCTGATGGCTTAGGAGACCTCCAGGTCTATCATTTTATGTGTATCTTTAGCAGACCCCCAAAAGAAAGGAAATAAGTAAAAGTGTAACCCTGGCTACTGCTGGTCTCAGTGCTGAAAGACATGACACTGCCTTAAAAGTGATAAATCCCAAGAATGTGCAGATTCTTTTCGTTCTGGTATATGAAGGAAACAAAAAAAATTGTTTTGCTACAGGAAGTTCCTTGACTTTACAATGTAACTTACCATACTGCTGTAGTGTTGTGAACTATGTAATCTAGCAAACTTCATCACTCCCAGGGCACAGTCTGAAGGATTTTAGAAACATTTTTTTGTTTCAGTTTATGCCCTAACAGTCAGAAAATGTATCTTTTCCTGGTCTAGAAGTAGAGGTCTTGTGAACAAAGGATTTTCTTTCCTTAAGATGAAGCAGAGAATGAGGCCCCAAGCCTACTACACTTTTTGAAAAAAAAAAAAAAAAAAAAGGTAAGAGTTTCACAGATATTTCAGATATTTTAACAACAGAAATTTTCTTTCAAAATTTAGCATGGGGCTTCTAAAATTTTGATTTTCAATTTTGTATGAATGTTCCTTGGAAGTTTTAACGTTCCCGAACTTAAACCAGTACACACGATGGAGCTGCCTTAAAACTTCAGTCTCTGAAATTCTAAGCCAAATTCCCTTGTGCTTCAGTGGAAATTCATTGGAAGTAATATCTATCTGTGATCCAATGCCTTTTCAAGAAATAAATGTCCTTTCTGATAAAAAACTATTTTAGTGAGAAATTCTGTACTGGTGCTAAGTAAAATACTAGAAATAACAAATATCCCACTGACGGAATATTTGGTAAGTATGCAAATCTGAAAGTGAAGGGAATAATAGGGTGCAGCTGGTTCTTAGCCTTATATTTGACTGTTGCTGTTCACATACAGTACAACAGCCGTGCATGGGGGAGGAGTGTTAACACGATATTCAGTGAAGGCTGCATGGCGTGGGTGTATCACAGTTCCAGGAAGAGCCTGAGGTTATGGTTTACAGAGTTCACGCCAACTCTTCATTTTAAAATGTAGTGGCACACTCTAAGTCTACTGCTGACAGAATGAAGCTTTACTGATGCTTGACATGGTGACTAAACTATTAGGCCCATCCAAGCTCAAAATATAAAGCTGTTTTCTGACAGCTTATCAGAAAACAAGACTAACTGCTCTTCAGCTGAATATTTCTAAACCTCTCATTCCTCAACCAATATCAATTCTCGTGACACACATTTTGAAAATCCACTTAAGTGTTTCACTTTGTTGGGGAATTCAGGCCTGCTTTCCATACAGAGGGAACCTAAATTGTTTTATTATTTTAACAGATATCCCAAACAAGCTGCTACTAGCTATTTTTATTTTTAAAAACTTATAAGTTTTGGGAAATCTCTAGTACTGTTACTTGTAAAATTTAAAACAGACTGACTGATGCATGAAAAACTAGCAAACACATCCTGCATTGTCAGAAAGTAAATTTTTCTCATATCTTGCATCTTTCATTCATAGATTTGATAATTCTTTTCTGTGAAATGTATTTATTTAGTCTTGAAGCTCTTATGTAAATCTATCACAAAATCCTCCTTTTTGTTATACTGTGTGAAAAAAAATATTTTCTGTTATACTTTTCTATATATATATTATACATCCTACATATTGAAAAAAATCTTACCTTTGAAAATTTATTTTCTCTGCAGATTACTTATAATGTGTTTCTCATTCCTCCTCTTGTCAAGTTTCATGTCTTGCTAGTTTTTAGCACTTTTAAAACTCTTTATTTAGATTGGCAACTATACTAAAATATAATAAGATATGAAAACAATAAATATTTAATTGCATGAATGAGATTCCTTCAATATCCAGCCAGTGTTCTCTATAATCAATGTGTCAAAATCTATTTTGTAGGGAAATACAATATTTGAAAAATTGGGGAAGGGGAGTATTTAAATATTGAAAATTGAATTCTTTGCCTTTATGCAAAAAAACCATAAAATATATTTCTCCTTAGATGCCTTTTTCAGGAAAATGAATTGCAGTTATTCACACCAAAATATATTTGAACAAAAAAAAAAAAAAAAAAAAAAAAAAAAGCATAACATGGAAGCTACACTAGGGAACTGGAGAACCTAAATACCCTTCTGTTTGGCCAAAACCATTATTGGTGTCTGGAGGAGAGGCCCTTACATAATCCAGTCATCATATTTCCTTACATGGCCTACATTTTAATAAAAATTCCCTACAGTCCAGCTTACTCATCATGTGATTATAGGTCTTCTAATTTATTTCATTCTGAAGAATTTTGGGAAAGTAAAATACAATACTTTTAAATCTCCAAGAAAGGGCTACATAAAAGCTTTCTCCCTTCTACTTTCTATAATTTATAATTTGTTGACTCTCCTTTGTTCGGCAGCAAAATTACAATCATATCTGTAGAAAGGAAGTATCTTTATAGTAAATTATATTTATAATATTCAAATACTTAAACATTGTCTGGCATCTTATTAACTCCCCCTCTCCCTAAAGCCATTTTTGTGAGCTCTACACCTCTGTCAGCATTCATATTCTTTCATTATCCCATATTTGAGAAAGCTGTTTATCTTGAAACATACATTTTTAATTAAAAATTTCACTTATGCTCAGAAGGCTTAGGTATACGTCACCATGTACAAGCCTATTTTTTTAATCATAAAAGTCATATTGAAAAACAGGTCTGGTATAGAGAAGACTGTGGATTTAATCAGTTAATTGTGTGGTTACACTGTTCATAATCACTTCATTTGCTTTTAATGGCAATGAGATGGATATTTCCAAAGGAGTCTTATTGTCCTCTGTGTAAATAACTAATTGCTTTGTTATTAAATACTTAAATACTCAACATGCCCTGTAAATGCAATCTGCATGTGAAACCAAATCCCCATACTCTACCCAATTCTCATTTCATAGACAGACAAGTAGTTGCATCCAAATAGTGCCTGGGATCACCTTTGGGTAAATCTGAAGTAATTCCTTTTCCTCAAGAGGTGACTACTCTGATTTTCAGTGATTACTGCAACGTTTGCTGATTACTTTAACTGATTTAATTTATCTATCTATTCACACAGTTGAAGAGTTAGCTAATCTTAGAAGGTGTCAGGACTGGATCTAGGTGGGATATAAATGCTGCTGCATGTTGCTTCATCTGAGTCTGATACAAAGCAAGCATGAGCTGTTCCTCCTTTGATCTGAATCAGACAGAAGAAGTTAACACAGATCTCATCTAGCATATGCATCACTTGGAAACTAACTCATCGATTCTCCTACTGCAGAAAACCTGTTTGGAAACTCATTCCTCAGGGTCCAGGTCCCCTGCTTCTCCTAGAAAAGCATGCACCTGATTGCCCTTGTTTAATCCACTGCCATCCAGATCACCAGGCTCCTGCATCACTCTATTAAATGAAAATCAAGCCAGAAAAGATAGAGGACAGCCTGGACAACAGCAGATCATACATGGCTGCAGTGTGCAGATCCAAATCTGATCTAGTCATGCTAGGCATTCCATATTCTTCAATAAGGAGAAGTAGGCAATTTAGAGACATGATTCATCTGACCCATATTCAGTGTCTACTTTAGGTTAAGATGAATCATTCTCTAAGAGCACCTATTTCTTTCTATTGTCTGTAAGAAGGGCCTTGACAATTGCTCAGTTGTAGACAGCTATGCTCACTTTTGTTGCTAGTTAAGAATATGATGGGTAATTGCTAATGTATTGAATTACTAAGACAGAAAGATTCTGTGTGGAAAAATATAGAAGGGTGCTGTTACAGGAGAAGTAGTGTCAACGGAGGTGCAAGCCAAGTTGAAACAATGGAAAAAAAGCAGAAGTAGTGAAATGGTACCTGGGGGCAGGAAAGTCTGAGTTTACCTTTGATTGGTTTATAGGTATGACTATATCCACATAAAATAATTTAATTTGGAATAATAAATTAAAGCAATCAATATGAGATCTTTATATTTGTTTTGTACATAGTTTGGCATCTTTCTTCAGTCTAGATTTAATATGGTGCTCTGGACTGAACACCCCTACAATGAATATGTTTCTGAGCTCACTAAAGAACTGATTGTTGGTTGAGACTGCCATATCCCCTTGAAGGGCAGCAGCAGTGGTGTGCACTGTAGCACAGCCCTAGAAGGGATTTGATTTCTAAACACTAAAACTTTTCTGAGAATTCAGCCTATGTGCAATAAGGAGGGACTGAGAGTGTTATTTCAAGAATGCACAACTTCTCTGAACCAATATGCTAATGCAAATGCAGCCTTAGACAGTTTGCATATAAAATTTAAAATTCTAATGGAACAGTCCTTTAGACATAACTGCCTAAAATTCTAATGGAATTGATGTAAAGTACATAACTTTGAGAGCTGCCAGATCATCAATTCACTAGATGGACTGAGGAGGACAAGATTTTCCTCTAGAAGTCTTTGCTGGCACTTCTCACACTATGTTGATTATATGGGGCATGTGAATAAAAATCTAGGAGCCTCCCACTAACCTTGGCACTACACAGGCAGGTCTGATGGGAGAAAAAGCAAGGATAGGACTTTCTGTAGGGAAATATGTACACAATCTGAGGTTTGTTCTAGGCTGGAGACTGAAGAGCACTTCATCATCAGATGTTGATGAAAAACTGGAAGTCAAGAAGGATTCAGGTGCAAAGAATGAAGAGGTGAATGGCAAGTGTGAACAAACTATTTGCAATCTGAAATGCTGTGGAGCTGAAGTACAGTTTTACATTAAGCAGAGGACAAAACAATACATATGGAGAGTTCTGTTTGCATTTGTACCATATTGTCTGGACCTTCTGTTGCTATGGTTTTGTACCACCTGTCTGCTATCAAGATTTGTTTACCTCTTTCAGTACTGCACTGGATTATTTAGATGGTTATCTCAGCATGATAGATTGAGTTACCTCTCTGGCTTCATATGCTGAGAACGAATTCTGTAAAAGTGCTTTTTGGACCATTGTGGTGCTCCCTTATATATTTTTTTTAATTAAAAATTATAAAATGTGACTGTTTTTTCACAAAATTAGAATAATAGTGAATATAAGGAAATCCATTAGCATGCAAAAAACACCCCAATGTGAAGAAGAAGCCAGGTTTCTTTTTAACTTCAAAAAATTATATTTTGTATCAGTTATAACACAGTAGCAATTTTGTTCACTTGTATTTTGAGTTAGTGAAAATTGTGGAACTTTTCAGGTGGTGTGGAACAACATATTTTTATCAGCTTCTGTTTAACTGCTTTTGTCTTCTGAATTCTTTCATAGGATGAGACATATATTTCAAACAGTATATGATTTTCTTAGCGTTGGCAAGACAATATGCCTAAGAAAGATGGAGATGGATTCTTGTACAATAGCTTAGCTGAACTGTTTGCTAAGTTCCATTCAATTATATCTGCAGAAGTCTATGGAAAGCAGTGGAAAATCTCATCTCTTAATCAAAAAACAATTTGATTGTATCCAAGGGGCTCATTGGAGCCCCAAATAACTCATAAATGTTGATAGGGTACAAATGGCAATGATCTTCCAAGTCCAGCTGTTGTTTGTAGAGATAATAGTTGGAAGTAATGTTTCTTTACATGTAAGCTGAATGAATTTAAATAACAATCATTGATAGACAACAAGTGAGAAAACATATTCTGTTTTATACATTTCATTAAAAAAAAAAAAAGACTGTATTCTGAGCCTTAAAACTTTTGTTCTCTTAGGTATCATGACTAGATTTCACAAAAGGAGTAAGAGTGAGACACAGGAAGCTTAGGTAGGGTTTAGTCAGAAAGAGAGCTCCTGACTCTGAGAATTCAAAACAAGTAATGTGTCATCTCCAGCTTTGTATGACAGCCTTGTGAGCAATTGAACATGTGTTGTTTATCTGATCCTCCATTCTTCTGTGTATGAATATCACTGTTTATACCTCTCCTTTTAAAACATATCAACCTGGCCTTGATATATACAGATCTACCACAGAGCTGAGCCTTTCATTTGGCCAGAATCATATCAAACCTGCAAATCTTTAGTAAGAAGAGAAACGTGATGCACGGACATCAAAGAGGTGTAGATGCAGCCTGCAGCAGTTAGGCTCTGATCTACCTGAGACAGAAACTGTACACGACTGGAGTAAAGGTAATCCCATCTCAATTCTCCTGGAGAGAGAGAATGAACTGAATAAAAACTCCTCTTTCACCAAATGAATCAGAATACTATCTAAATCCTCCCCTTTGCAGACATCTTCATTATTCCTAAAGAGTATCTTGCCTACAGATTCCCACTGGAATTTTTAAGATACTTCAGAAGACAATGCAAGGAAATATTTTGTGGAAGAGGTGTCAAACAGGGTTTTGAGAGCAGACACCTCTCCTTGTCAAAAAGGGGTGGTCAGTCTGATCTTAGGACTCATTGAAGGAAAAACATAAATGAAAGTAAACCATAGGATAAGCCCTGTCATCCTTGTTTATTATGGCTCAGTAGTTTCCAGAAGCAGAGGTAGCAAAATGAACAGACACTGTGAAATTGAAATGGTAATGCTCTACAATTATTGTCAATAACACAGTCACAAGATAAGAGAAGGGTTTCTTTGTACTGCTTTATGGCAAGTGACAGAATCTCTTCATAATTTCAGGAGAGAGAACTGTGGAAGGCAAATTTCAAATTTAGAGTATGAACCTGCATGTTGCTACAGCCTGCCCTATAGGATAAAAGCAAATGGATGAGCCCTGAGCTCTTGTTAGCATTGAGCTACACAGGAACTTGTAGCCTTAAAAAACTCAAATCTAGCATGAAAAACTTAAAAACATGAACTTTTTATACAAATCATTTTGGTTTTAACCCAGTTCTCTAGAAGATGTAGTATCTTTTACTATTTAACAGTTTAAATGCTTCCAGAACTTAATTTATTATTTCTTTAAGAAAGAAATGGGGATAATTAAAATAATTATTGATATGAAGAACAATTTTGACATTTAAATACTATATAGATCTCTAAATAAAATATGTACAGTCAAATAGTAGTTCTCTCACAATAGAAATGTTATATTTTTTTGTCCTGCTTTATAGAAGTTAAACTGCAGGATCAAAACAGTTCTCTTCGCCCTAAATTCACTGTATCTCTGCTGATTTTAAATACTGTTTTCCATTAAATAAACAAGTGTTTACCCATTGTGTTTTTATGGCACTAATACATATGGAATACAAGAATCATCTTAAGCTAATCCCTGGACTTTAATAATTTTTTTTTAATAATTTGCAATCAGTTAATTGTTTTCTTGGGACTGAATGACAGGATTTAATTTCACCAGTTCAGATTAGTATTAATGACTCTTCTGGAAGAATTTGAATCCTCCCTTCTTGTATTCAGTCAATTAGATTCTCAACCTTGGTTTTTTTTTTAATAATCTGCTTCAACTGTCTCAATTTATCCTTTAATATAGAATTCTGAGACAAATTTTTTAAAAATATTTTTATTTCTATAGATTTCTTTGCAACAAGCCATGTGCAAAAATGACCACAACAGGTCATGACTCCATTTTCTGTTAAACAGTGTTTTTGCTATCCAGCCTTCTGCTGAATTGTTCAGATGACAGTTCTTTGTAAACAAGAATTTGAAATATAGTACATAGAACACCATCTTTCTTATTACTTTAGTTCTCAATCACCTATGAATCTCAGGAATGGTCTTTTCCATTGATTCATCTTCAATTTTTCCATATAATATGAACATAATGAAAGTATTAGTGGAGTTTCAGGTTCAGTTTATTAATTTTTTTTTTTCACAGACTAAGTTTTGTACTGAAATTCTATGAGGTTCTCCATTTTTATCATCATCTACAAATCTTTATCATTGTAATTTTCCAAAAACTTATTTCTGAGAGAAAGTAAGCTCTTCCACAGCCAATATCTTCAGTTCTGGCAGTGCAGGAACACCTTGTTGCTATGCTCCAGCAATGGATCAGACAGCAGGTAGACATTTTTCTATTGTCAAGGCTTGTCTGTCATCAGGAAGTCCTGGGATAACATAATCCTGATCATGAAAGACGATGCTGAGAAGAAAGATAGACAAAAATTCCATGAAGAATATCCAATTTTGTTTTAGGAGTTCCATTAGGTATGGAAAGAGGTACACCAGTGGTAAAACCACCTTGATGGGAACGAATCTCTGAGTGAGACTTTGCCAGATATTCATGACTGCACTTGTGCCACCAAGGCAGGGGTCTTGTGGCACAAGTGGAGTCATGAATATCTGGCAAAGTCTCACTCTTTGAGAGTTTTCTCTTCCTTTTTTTTTCTCTTCAGGCTATGGAGAAGGCATTTCTTCAAGTACCTGGAACGGCAGACAATAATTTGGAGATTCACTTGCTTCCTCTTCTTTTATGGAGATGTGGTATTACTAGCCTGTTTGTCAGATGTCTATTTTCCTTTGAGTACTCTGTCTCAAAGCCCTTAAAAGGCTTCTGTGTGAACTTAATCTGTTCTAAATGGCCAAATAAATGATGACTGTGGCTAACAAGACCCTGGTAAAGGAGGTTACCTAAAGACTGTGACTGGAGTTCTCCTCCTGTGAACTCCCTTCAGTGGGAGAGACTGGTCTGGGCTTGTCCTTTGAGAAGAGTGGGTGCAGCTGGGCAATCTCCAGTGCAAGCTGCTGACCAAAGATCTTCCTGTGCCCAGCAATCTCTCTCTGTGGGGCCCATACATTTCACCTGCACAAACAGCAAACAGTGTAATTACTCAACAGCTTCAACTTATTTTTTCTTTGGATGATAACAAAAAAGTTTTGCATTTGTTGGCACTGGGCTGCCCTCTTGACTGAGTAAGGTAGAAAAAATTAGTTTATTCTTCTCTAGGCATAATTACTGGGGGACCACTCACTGTTTTTCTTTGTTGAGGAAAGCTTTTCACCAACCACTGATCCTGTTTTTCACTGCCTTCTTCCAGAGAAGAGCTCTAGCTCAGTGAGTGGAGAATGCTTGCCCAGGGATAGAAAAATATAACAGGACATTAGAAAGTATTCTCTCTGACCTCTCTAGCATTCTCAATTTTTGAGTGTTGGTATACGTTTTCTTTGGTTGATGTATGATGTACTAGGTTCTATAAAAGTGCAGGAAAGAGAGGGGAAGGAAGGGAAACAGGACCTCTGAGTTTTATTTTTTTGCTGCTGTTTGTGAAGAAACAAGGCAACAATAAGTACAAATTCATGTTAGGTATGTTAAGTGTCACGTAATAGGGCAACCCAGAAATTATGTCAATTTATATGGATGAGGGAAAAGAATCCATTGTTTGCAGAGAGGAAAAAATGATGGAGGGAAAGCCTATATAAAACCTTTTATAAAGTAAGAAGAAGGATATGGACTGAACAGGAAAAAGGGTAATCCAGAATCTACTACTTGCTCATAAGCCATTCTGTTGAAGGATAGGTGAGGAATACGTGCAGAATCCTATATATATATATATATATATATATATATATATATGTATATACACACCCTTGGCAGTCTAGAAAACTGTTAGTATAGACTACACACAAACCTGCCACTGGACTGGGCAGGAATCCTCTGGCTTGTATGGTCTTTTTGGAGGCTGTATAGCTTATAATGGCCCCCATTTTCCTCATATCAATGGTGTAGGAAGCATCTGGATGATGTTTTCCATACAAGCAATGAGCTATTCTCACTGACAAGGTCCTAAGACAACCAAATGCACCATAAAAATGGCTGGCAGAACCTGAAAATATTGGTGCATGCTGTCTAGGAGTGAAATGGTCAAAAGGGAATATGCATCAATTAAAAATTCTTGGTTTGAGTTGTTCAGTTGGCTTGAGATGCAGATATTAGTATTCTCCTGCACATTGTAAGTTATGTTGATCCTTTTTAGTCACTAATTGCATAAATTTATTGCATAAAAAGAAGGGAAGTGCCAGATATTTGAAATAGATTGGCAATATGAGCATGACTAGTGAAGACGATGTATACAACTGGCCTACAATGATGGAGTATCACTGTGTGATTATTATAAATAATAATATGTTGAATGAAGACAGTGGGGGAAGTCTGTTGTTTTGATAGTCTTGGAGTGGCTGGATATGGTATTATTATGGAACATGGCAATGATGCCTTTCATAAATCTTGTCAAGGATGAAGCAGATGGAGAACAGCCTTGCAGAAGCTCCTTGATAATGAAAGCAATAAAAGATTTGCTAACTTTGAATTGTAAAGCCCCATCTCTTTAAATGTCAGATACAGATGCATTAGTGAAGCTAATGATCCTCTGAAGGAAAGGTCCAGAAAATAGTCTGCTGCTTCTCTAGATCTGTCTGCTGCTTCTCTAGATCTTTTCTCACAAAGGGCTGTCTAGGTGGCCTTTTCCGCCTGAAATCAACAGCCTCTGTCTATGTGCATCTGTCTGTGGGAAGATGTGGTTTCATGGGTGAGTGCTCATGACATATGTCCCATTTAAGTTTAAAAAAGACAGCTTGACCTTTGTAAAAATGTAAAAATTTAGTGTTTAGAAGTGCTTCTGTACTACACAGGTGCTGAGAAATCTCTCACATTCATTCTGGTCACAGCATTGGGACCTATGAGAAAAGGCTGCATCTTGGTGATCCTGCCATGACCCAGTCTTGCTCCCTCTCTCTTCATCCCCATCCTAGCAGGACTCAGCTAATCAGTTTTATTGGTGCAGGGGGTACATTTGTGCAGGTGTTGTGGATGAGTCCAGGGCGATGAATCCTGGAAGAGCTGTGGGGTGGTGGGTGCTGTGCCTGCAGGTGGCTCATGCTCTGTGAAACCTGTGCATGTTGGGACACAGAGGAAGTTCTCAAATGTCCACAGTACAGAGTTAAACAGAGAAGCCTGGGAAGTGGTGTCATTGTTGGGATAGGATGTTAAGAGAGTGGTATCACTCTAAAAATGTTTAAATCAAAGCAAAACTAATTGCATAAATTTATGCATTAACTACATAAATTGTTCTTTCTTGTGTTGAACTGACTTACCCATGGAAAAAAACTTTGTAGCTCTCAGCCACTGTTTAAATGTCATCAACAGGATAATTCTGCTCCTGAAAATGATCACTTAGATTTAGATTTTAAAAAAAAGCACGGATCATAAAGTCAAAAGCTAAATGAATATATGGGTACAAAATTTCTGCCACATCTTGCTAGTTCTTTAATATTTATGAGACAACAGAGTACCTCTCAATTTTCAGTAGTCCTTGAATTATAACAAAAAAATTTCCAAGCCTAAGTCATTAATTCCTAAAAAATCATATTTATTTCAGCCCATGGCGTGACACATTTTTATGATATCAGAGATTTAACCCTCAATGGCTTTAGAATGTATAATACAATATAATGTAATATAATAATATCCAAAAGGGACAGTCATCTAATAAAGAAGCCTACTTTATTTTTACATTTTCTGTTACTACTGATCAGATTCAGCTTGTGTGCAGTACAGAAAACAGACCACTACTGAAAGAAAGAACAAAAGGCAAATCATTGTAAAATCTGAACTGCCAGAATTAGGCCGTCATGTTACAAAGTGGTAATTCTTTCTGACAGCCTCAGCTGTACCAATCATGACATTCGGCAAATTAGCTAGGCCAAGAACAAATAAAAAGAAGAAACAGGTGTGAAACCAACTTCCTGCCTCCCAGGATAAATACATTGTTCACTGAAGGGCAATGCACCTGCACTATTGTTTCTAGTTGGCAAAGGGGGGTGGGGGGAAGCTTTTAAGTGCAAATACACTTGAGACTTGATAAAGACAAGAGACTTCTCTATAATTTCTGTATAAATGGGCATTTCTTTCATGATCGTTTTTATAATTTTACTCTTTGAGGAGACATTTAAACTGTAGTTTGAATAAATTATTGCTCTGCAGGGGAAGATGAAGTAAAGCTGAATATAAGCCTTTTCTGAGCTTTTCAGAAAAATGAGGGTGACCTCACTGTTTCTTTTATGATTATGATCTTTCTTCTTAAAGTTGCCCTCGTGGCTGAATAGCACCTCAGTAGGGTCAGATGAAGGAGCCTGTTGCCATCACCCTGCTGAGGCCTTGAAGGAATCCCTTCCCAAACAGGTGTACTACACTGAGTTTGTTTGCAGCAACCAGAAGAGATGTAGAGTAGGAGACAAGAGAAGAGCTGCAAAAAGGCTGCAGTCTGCATACCTGAACTGAATAAGTTTGTTGCTCTGTCCCTAAGTTACCCTTCTGCATTGGTGCTTGGGAGCTTTTGATTCGTGATTATTGCAATAGGCAGACAAAGGAATGGGAAGGTGAGAAACTGTGATTTCCATTAAAGAGCAGCTCAATTCTCCAAGCCAAGAATAATGAACTAGTGAGACTGCTTTCTCGGATGTTTTCTCCACTGGTGCAGATATGATTCTTGGACACATATTTTAATAAATCATTCTCTGTGTGTGGGTGAATGCAGACCAATATGACAACTGGAAAGCTAGTATCCCTTGATATTCATGGTTGCTGTAGGAAAGAGCAAGGAGTAAGAGGGTTCAGCCTCCACTGATGATTCAGGTTTTTTGTCCCGAGTGCAGACGGTTTAGCACCTCCATGTTTCACTCTGCATTGGCAGAGATGAAGTGGACATGGAGTAACACACTGAATAGATATTTTCAAGAGGCAGAATAGCTGTGAAACAGTTCCTAGTTTTTTGGGGCAGCTGCTGACCCTCACTGCCTTGTGGGGCAATAGCTCCTCCGGTGCTCTGCAACAAGTGCTGTTTTACAGCAGCACCTGTGTCTGAGGAAGTGCAACAGGTTAAATTTCTGTCATTCTCATGAATTGCTGGGAAAAGGACAGGAAACAGTGGTTTCACAATTATGAGAATGGGAGAGGGTCCAAGTGAGGTAGACAGGGAGGTTTCTTGTGTTGACCTCAAATTATCCCCTAATTTGTTTGTAACATCATATACAACATGTTCTGCTTGGTTTTGTTTGGTGCTAGGTTTGTGGTGATGTTACTGTGAGAGCTGGCAAGGTCTGAGCAAAACTGGTTCCTCACACACACTGAACACAGACCAGTGAAACTGGAGAATGAAACTATTCCATAGAAATGTTTCTGCTCCTGCAGTGTAGATTTGTTAAGTGAGCATTTCTGTGCAGGATCTCAGGATGTTTTATTAATGCAAATGTTGCCTCCTGGCAGATGAGTACTTCCTCAACCTTCTACTGCAGCCCTGTGATCCTTACCTATAAGGTTATCCCTGTGACAAAATGCCTGGAGAAATGGGCAGCTGTGCACTCTTTATGTCACAGAGATCAGCTGTAAACTTGAAAAAATTTGGGGCCAGAGAAAGAAAGCTGTTTTTACATTGATGTAAAAGCAGTCTGTACTGTATTAGGCGATGGGACTAGTATAGGTATCACTACCAATCAGTGCTATTATTTGAATATTTTCTAGATTAGGGGTTGAGATGCTAGTGCTACTGTGGCAGCTTTCTCTAGCCAAGGAGAACTGTAAATGGGTTGACTGTAACAGCTTTACTTGAGGTATTATTCAGAATGAGTTGTACACTTGCAGTGAGGATTAGTGGTTGTTTGTGCATGAATTTTTATTTATTTGTGATTATTTTTGTGAGAAATATGACAAGAAAAACCTAATTGAAGTTCTGTGAGTGAGCACAAGCACTTGCATCATTTTAACATCTGTAACCAAGCTCAGTTGATAATGGTGACTGCTATTATGGCATCTTCCTCCCCTCCACACAAGACCATCTGGGATTTGTGTTATGTAAGAGGATTAGCATTTTTGCTTTCCTCTGTTATTTAAAGTATTTCTCAGAACCGGTTTTTGAATAATAATAACAACAACAATAATTGGTTTGTTTTATGTAGGGCTTTCTGAAAGGAGAAGTTGGGAATTCTAAAGCTACTGCTCTTTAGGAGAGCACCTGGCCTCGCCATTTGGGTTTGAATGGGATTCACTTGAAACAGGTTTTTTCAAGCTGTGGTGGATAGGACTGATGGAGGGCTGATATCACTGGATGAAATCAAGGGTAAAGCATAAATTATTGTGAATGGATCAGTTCCAGCAAGGAAACCATTGTGATTTCCATTTCATCTTCTCAGACATGATTATTCATCACAGTTGTTTTAGGGAAAACCTCGGCTTCAAATCCTATCTCATAAAATTATAGTAGTGGCTGGTAACATCGCTTATTAAGAGAGCCTGAATTGTATAATTTTCTGACCCTGGGTTGGGTTGTTTAACGATTTGCAAAGATTGAATTACACAGGCTGAAATTTCTAATATGAAGGGTTTCCTTAAGACCAAAAATTTTGAAAACTTCTAATCAAAGTATGTACCTATTTTTCAGAACTTGATAAAAAATAAGTATTTTTTACCATGGAAAAAAAGTAGTGCTAAAGGCTTTTTAGTCAAATTCACATAAACTTGAACTAGGAGTACTGAAGGCAGGAATGGGGAAAAAGAAGTCATTTTAGGTCTGTGGCAATTTCTGTATCTTAAATATTTGAAAAATATCCTTGTAATGGAACCCTAGTGCAACCATAGCTTTGAGGTTTGAGTCGTAATCTTTTCCTTAAATATATTAAATAAATTTTTAAAAAGGCTAAATTCTGATGGTAGACTTTGTTTGAACAAATGTTTTAACAATTACCTCTTCTGACTGGAGACATAAGAAAAGTAAGAGGGTGGTGTACAAATCCCACCGTACACAGTAAGTTCATAGGCTCCCACTGGAGAAATCTTGGACTGCAGGACTCTGTGGACATTGTCTATGCTCCAGTCACCCACACGTCTTGACAATCCCACACACATAAGAAACATCTGCAGCAGGACTTACTATACATCAGAAAGAGTACAGGACTGCTTTTGTCTGGGTTTTATTTTGTGTAAATGCTGCTCTCCTGCTGGTGTTGGAGCAGTCTGGTAAAAGCAGTAAGGAAACAGCCATGGCCTCTGGGTGCTGGAGCTACATCTGAGAGAATAAGAATGGTAGAGTGAAGACTGATTTTGGGCCTGGGAACTCATTATTGGCATTACCATTCTGGTGCTGGAGCTCGGATGGGAAACTTGTGGTGCAAGCAGCAATTGACTGCAGCAGATGGAAGCTGAGACTGGGTGAGGTTGGAGGCTAATGCTGGAGCAAGGACCTTGGGCAGGGGGATGAGGAGGGGGAGCAGTGGGTGGCAGCTCTGTGTGCATCAGCATTCACTCCCTCCAAGCCTGCAGAAATCCAGGGAATCTTGAGCCTTGTAATTTCCCTGTTTCCAGCAATTTTCATACAAATGTGCTGCTATTAATGGTAAGTACACCAGGCTGACTGTGCTGGGTCAGCCCACCTCACCCAGTTTCCTGTCTCCTCATCAGTAATGGCCTGAGGGGGAGTACAAGCACAGACCTAAAAAGTGTAAATTGATGCATTCTCAACTACCACAGTTTGTTTTTTTTTTCACTAAGAAGAAATCTCTGCAGTAGATATAAAGTTCTCCAGTAGCTGCTGACTCACAGAAAAGTCAAAATAGTGTCCCACAATGGCCTTCCTTTTTTCAGCTGGCTTTGTAGACCAAGCATTAGGGAAGCACACACATAAGCAGATGTGCTGATGGTGTGTGCTGAAGCACAGGTGAGAGGAATCCTTCCTTGCTGCTTCTTCCTGGGCTTTCTTCCCAACTGTGGCTACACAATCACCGACTTTTGTTCTGGGAGGACTCTGTCCCAGTCAGTGCTGAAAGCAGACCTGACACCTGAGATAACCTGATGCAACAGGAGGGTTTGTCATCCGATATGGCCATCACTAGAATTAGAAGTTTGGAATAGAGAAAGTCTTGGGGTGAATCAGTGAAATTTTTCCTAAGTGACTGGACTCTGTCACTACCCCAGAGACCCGCAGGCCTAGGGAAGTAATTTAAAGGTAGCTCTTTAACGGTGGTGACTGTAAATTAGATTAATCTCACCTTACTTTGGAGCTCTGAGCATCTGGGTGTCTAATCATAAGTTAGTCATTATTGGCACCTGCTTTAGTTGATGAACACAGTGCATCTGTCTCTAACCTTGGGATGAAGCTAATTTGGGGGTTTCTATCTATGATTGTAACAGAAACCTGAGACTCAGGGTGTGTGAATGCCACCTTGCTCACTTTGCTTGAGACTATTTTATGAAAAAAATATTGAATTATTATAGCTTGTTCCCTCAGAAAAAGATAAACAAAGATAATTAAATAAGGAGGTAAAAAGAACAAGGATAAGGAAGTAAGTAACCAAGAACAGTAAATTATTTATCAAACAGCTGTATGTCAAATGATTCCTGTGCATTCCATGTGCTGCAAAGTTGACTTGTGCAACTGTAATCCTCTTTGGGTTTTGACTATATAAATAAACCTGCATAAAGTAAATATAAAATTATCGGGACAAAATTAGTCATAGGTTTTTCCTTTTTTAATCCTCTCAGTGTTGCAAAAATAATCTGTTAGCAACATGTCTACATGTACAAGGTGAACAAGGTGAATTGCTTTGTTTTATAATTCAAAGCTATTTATATAGTAATTTCTTTTTTTTTTTTTCCTAACATGGCTCTTATCTCGTAAAAAATGTCCCTGTGGTCCAACTTTGCTTACTTTGTGGTAAGTCTCACAGGTAAGTGTGCTTAAATTTAGGCTGTTCTCTGTCATTTAGGAAGTAGTTTTCATAACTGATTAAATAGGAGAAGGAAATTAGAAGCAGGAGAGATGGAGGGACCCAGCAAATTAGGTGATTACAGGACTCAGAATATGCAAGATTTAGGCTCATATTTCTGCTTTGAGTCTGTGGAGCAGAAATCTGAATCTAGAGCTGCCAAGTGCAGAGGTGTGTCTTCTCTCATTTAGGTTTCTTACACGTAAGACCTGGGTCCATTTTATTCAGATGCAGCTTAAATACAGTTGTTAAGAAATAATTTACAGTAGGAAGACATTCTTGTTGGCAACTAGATGAGAAAGTCATTCTACATGAAGCACAGTGTCTGATCAACACCATGTAGATAGCATAGGTTTTAAGAAAAATCATTCCAGTCAAACTTCCTGTCAATTTCTGTCCAGTCTTCTTGTGAACCAGACAGAGTTGGTTTTTTTCATCCAGCCAATCTCCTGATCATGTTTTACTGGCGCAGAAATGTACATTTTAAACACAACCTGTAACAGAATCTTACCGAGTGAACAAAAAAAGAAGAGAAAATGAGAAATTTATGTTAACAGCACTGCAGATATCAGAAGAATGTTATTCTTACTGCATTGTTTAGGCAGATATGCAGCTCAGTAATGCCTTCCTCTTCCCACCCGCGCTGTCTTGGAACCAACTCACAATTCCTATTGGGCTTCAGATTTCAATTCTCTGCACTACAGAATTACATGCTTTTTCTGCACAGTGTGTTTTCAATATGAAACAGAGTATATTTCTGCTCTGTGAAACCTCTAAATCCTGTCTCCATGCTGGAGGAGTCATTTTGCATTGTGTTCCTGGTTGAATGCCTGAGAAAAGCCATATTCCTAGCTGAGAACTAGATTGCAAGGAAGCTAATCCTTTTATGTATGTGTGTTCCTGCTTTCTCATTTCGGACATAGCGAGTATTGTTAAGAATCTTGGCATTGCTCTTTGCCTTGACTTTCCATGCATATCCATGTGCCAAATGTCATCAGAGAGTTTTTTTCCAGCTGTGTATTTTTCTCATGCACTGATCAACCATTATAACAGTGTGCTCATAATGTGGGGTAGTGGAGTTTGGGTGTTATGGCTCCAGAAGCCCATCATGGCATTTTTCAGTATGGATTTGAAAAAACCTTTTATTGCCTCTCTCCATCCTCAACTGGCCTCTTCTCCTTATAATCACACCACAAAGAGTAAGGTCAGCAAAAACATATGAGAAAGGTTTAACAAACGGGTTCTTTGAGAATATATTCTAGGCTATAAATATGTGAAACGTAACGATTTTTGTCGTGAGTGTGCTGCAGGGCTGGAGCCCAACTGCTTTTGCCGAGGTCTGGACATAAATGCTAATATTTTTCTTAACATTTTGCAAGAGCCCATTGTCCAAATGCATTGTCCAAATAAGCCACAGGAGATATTAATATGTAATCTGGTGAATTTTAGCATATATCCAGCATGCTAATATTGTACTTTAACATGCACACTCATATATTTTTGGAAACTAAGCTTTCTTCTGTAGGAGAATAAAAGAAAATAAGATAGTATTATGGATAAAGGATATATTTTAAAACAGAAAAGTATACTTAGGAATATAACAAGATGTAAAACAATGACTGTGGCTGTAAATTAGTCAGTGATTTTTTTTCCTTAAGTATCACACATAGGTTATTTATTGTCTCCTCTACAGCTGGTCAGGGCTGTGATTTTCATCCTGTGAAAACCATTTCAGCAAGATTTTCTTTTTTGTAAGGCCTAGCTCTCCTAGTTAAAAATCTATCTAATATGTTTGTGTGAGGAGTGAGAAGTGCAGAAACTAAATGAAGGAAAAATTAAGAGTTTTCTTTTTATCATTTTGTAAATATATCATAACCTTAAAAGTTTGAATATGGTTATGGTCAAAAATATTTACTCCACTAATACAAGAAACTAATATTTTCTCTGTATTTTTTTTCTTATATGACTAATATGAAATATTAATCTGAAATTTTATTCTGTAATTTTTCTTTTTCTGGTTTTGACATGCTAACCCTTACTGATGAGAGATGTTTAAGTATATTTTTAATAAAATAAACATGATTTGCAACACTATTGCTATCAGATGAGAAACAAAATTTCTTGCAAACCATATCTAAAATTGGAGTTGTAGGACATACAAATCTACTATCTAAATCCTCGTTTTTAGTGAAAAAAAAAACCCAATGAAGTATTTAACACTTTCGGTGTTTTAAAGCTCAGATTTGCTCAAGATTTCTCTTTCATTATGCCTTAATCAAACTGTAAAATTTCTCCTGTTTATTCCTATAGAAAAACAAATTATTAAAATGCAACTTCCAGGTAGTTTAGATTTCAGGATGTTCATATATGGTCGATTCTTCCTTTGGTCTTTTATTTGCATATTTATTTTTTCTCCCTCTATTGATTTGTACGTGATTTCAATCTGGAAATTGTCTTATGGGAAGTTCCAGGTACCGGGTTTTGCTCTACCTTTCTTCTCTAAGAAAACAGAACTGGATTCTCAAATTTAAAGAATACCTAGCATTTAAAGAATAATGAAAGAATAATTAAGATTATCACAGAATATATTCTGAGTGGCACAGGACCAAGATGGGGATCACACCGTGGGCCCAAGAGCGTTGCCCAAATGCTTCTTGGACTCAGTCAGGCTGCTGCTGTGACCACTTCCCTGAGAAGTGCCAGTTCCAGTGTTCCAGTGCCCAGCCACCCTCTGGGTGAACCTTTTCCTGGCATCCAACCTAAACCTCCCCTGACAATTTCAGACCATTCCCTCAGGTCCTGTCCCTGGTCACCACACAGAAGAGATCAGTGCCTCTCCTTCCTCTTCCCCTCACGAGGAAATTGTAACTGCAGCGAGCTCTGCCCTCAGCCTCCTGTTCTCCAGGCTGACCAGACCAGTGACCTCAGTCACTCCTCATACAACCTCCCCCCAAGGCCCCTAACCATCCTTGTAGGTCTTCTTTGGACATTCTCTCACAGCTTAACGTTTTTCCCATACTATAGTGCCCAAAACTGCTCACAGGACTCACCATGAGGCTGCACCAGCCCAGAGTAGAGCAGATCATCTTTCATCTCTTCTGAGAAGTGAAAGAAACTAAATTCATGAGTGAATCTTTTGCAGACTTTTCTGACACTTCCTACCATTTTCTTATAGTCCTATAGATAAGATGAAGCCCAGGAATTTGTTCATAGGGTTTGTTTTGTTTTCCATGATAAATTAAATTGCTCATGACACCACTTTAGTACTTCAAATCATCTCAGTGTCTCCTGGTGTATTGGTTTCCAATATGCCTAACATATACCTTTTTTTTTAATACCCAAAATTCAAGTCAGAAATCCCAAATATATTAGGGAATTATATTGCATTTATCCAATTGTCTGTATCAACCAAACTATAATCTCCATCCAATAATGAAATCCCTTTTGTTCTCATATATTGACTTCCATAAAAATACATTGAAGTAAAGTCATAAATATTGTATAACTATGAACTAATTCTTGCTCAATTCTATCCACATATGCTTTCACTATTTAGACCAGAATTATATTCAGGCCAGCTAGCTTATGCTTATCCAGGTCATTTCATTTGCCCTTTTAAATATGGCCCCAACCTTTCCACTTATGATTTCTCTGCTATTCAAAGATGTGTCAAAAACTAACAAGGCTAGGAGTTGTTTCTCTGCCTTTTTTGAGGATTCTTGACTGCAGGACTAAATGGACAGACTTAGATTTAATCCTGCAGCCAAGTGTTTCTTCAGTGACATGCTCTATATGTGCTTCCAGCTTTGCTCCAAACAACCCCCAAATGTGGTTGTTGCCCTTTTGTTTTTTCTGCCTTACTAACAGCTAGTGGAAAACATTTTTGAACAGCTACCAATCCAACTGAGAAAAACTAGCAGGTGGATTCAGACAAGCAGACAGAGGCAGAGCACAGGGAAACTGCATTTGGTCACCAGGGGAGAGGGTGATCTCGGCACACTGGGCTCCTGAACCGCTGCCAGTCTCTGGCAGGCATCACAGCAAAGAAGTATTTTAAGGTGGATTTGAAGGACAGCAAGTGACTAAAGGAGTCTGGGTTCCTAAATAAACATTTGGTTTGTGATATAACATAAAGAAATCCAAATTTGGACATGGAAGGGGAAGAATAATTCTTTTCACCTCTTCACCAAATTGTGGATAGCATCATTTTTGTTGTATCACTTAGCAGCATGCTGGCTGACAAGTTCTTTAGAGTTTTTTTGGTTTGTTTGTTTTTGTTTTCTTTCTTTTTTTTTTTTAAATAAGTTTAAACCTCCTTTTGTTCAATTAGCATTTTTCAAGTGGAGCTAAGTTAGTTGAAGCAGATGGTTTATCTTTTTTGGTAGTGCTTCTAGTTGGACAAATGAGACTTATTTCTACATCTTCCACTCTATTGCAGTGCCTACAAAGTCATTCCACATTTTACGCACCGTGTTTTGACTTATTTAATGCAGGCGTACTTTCCCTGCAGTAAACATGATTACCCAAATACTTTAACTAGAGAGCTTCTGCTTTCCTCTCTGGTATAATTAGTCACACTGCACTCACACTGCATTTAAAGGGGGGAAAAAATCCACACATGGAGCATCTTGCAAATGTGCCTATAATCCCATACAGCTGCTTTCTTCACTTTATTCTTTTTTGACTGCTTATAGAACAAAATTGCTGCAGCTGGGCAGAAAACTGAGCAAAGTTGCAAAGGCACCTCGCCTTTCTTTTCTTTGTGGAATCCACCCATTCAGGTGTCAAGGGATAGCTCTTGATTAGCAATTGCTTAACATGGGGCTAAGTTTTCTTGGATTCTAGCATTGAATAACTTGGCAGGATTTCTATTAGGTTTGAATTTCAAAGCCAAAAGAGTGATCTGAGATCGCATACTGGCAGTTCCACAGTGGTAATTTCCATGTTAAAAGAATACTTATCACCAGCACCACAGTGAAAGAGGCAGCTTTACACAGAAAGGCCCTCTTGTGAAATTAATTTGGTGTTTAGTTTATTAAGAAGCTGATTCCAAATGTGCATTTTTTAGTTTTGTGTAAGGAAAGCTCTTCCTAATTCTGCCGATATTTTGAAGGCAAAGATTTGGTTGTTTAAAAAATGTTTACAAAAATTCTGCTGAACCTGTTTTTCATTTATATGGCCAGCATGCTTTGTAATTCCTGCTTGCTAGAAATGGAACAGGAGATGGAAAAGGGAATGATCAGTGTAGATTCAGTAAGATATTGGCCAGATCAGTTTGGCTACTCTAACTTCAGTAGGTAACTTGTTTGAGAGATTATTGATTGATTTATAATCAGTAAGCTTAAAAGAATAACTTGCTTGGCAAAAGAAATTTTAGATAAGGAACGAAAGGTGCATTTGTTAAAAAAAGAGCCCCAAAAGTTTATCCAAGTCTGTTGCATGTAATATAAAAGTAGAAATCTAATATAGGTCAGCTAGTCTCTGCTTATTTCTGTCTATTAACTGTAAATGAACTTTGGGCAACTAGTTCAGATGTAGTCATATAAAGTCAACTGAGATTAATTCCACCCTTTGGTGTTTGTTTTCCTCTAACACTGACTTGTTATGTTCCTTCAGGAGTCACACCCACTCAACGTCTTGTCTGTTTGGACAGAGACCTCTTCTGACAGAAGGCATTCTTGTCCTCTGTGCTGGTACAGAGCTCAGACCTCACAGAAGAAATTGGAGACCTCATCTTTCTTGAAGGGTTAATGTGCCCTAAGGAAGCAGCAATCAACAGACATTAACTTGTGATCACAAGCACAGGAGCTAAATCTTCGATGGACGTGTTAGAGGAAGGGTAAAAGCTTCATGGAGAGCTCTCCATCTGTTGCTAAAATCAGCAAGGGGACAGAGCAGAAAACACACTAACACAGAATGTGTGCTCTCCAACCAACATTTATTCTACGTATAAAAAAGGAAAAACTAAAAAGAATCAAACCTGGTTTATATCAGGCCATCTTCAAGCTCTGGAAAAAATGCATATCTGACTGCGTTTGTCAATGAATACCTAATTCCTCATGGCCCATTTAAAAACAGACCACCTTTGAGAGTAATAGAGATTACTGCAACATGTGTATTACAGCCTTTTCACCTCTGAGGTAAATGTTTGTACAAAAAAAGCAATACCCTGGGCAAAATATGCAGGGAGCTAAACAGCTCTTCATTTGTTGCAAGAGATCATTTTATTCACTGAGAAAGGAGCACATAAAATGGAAAAGGAAGAAATGAACGTTTAAAAGGAAGAGGGGAGTGGGATTGGGATTGTCAGAAGATAGATACAGCCCTGAGAAACAGGATCTGAGAAACAGTCAGTGACTGAATCCTTTGTATTAATGAGAAAGAAAACCAGATAGATAGATAGATAGATGGCCTTAAGAGTTTGAGGAAGGAGATTGAAAGCTTTCTGAACTACCTTCTTGTCATTGAAATAAAAGCTATTTTTCACATATTTTAGAAGATATTTCAGCTAGAAGAAATGCATAGTTATGGTACAGATAAATGTTTTTATATTATGCAGTGTTCAAAAAGATAATTGCAAATACATTTAGAAGATAAAAGTTTTATTAATTTAAAAGAACTACATTTAGAACAT
This sequence comes from Ammospiza caudacuta, assembly GCF_027887145.1. Lineage (NCBI taxonomy): Eukaryota > Metazoa > Chordata > Aves > Passeriformes > Passerellidae > Ammospiza > Ammospiza caudacuta. The sequence continues at coordinate 83,884,065 of NC_080595.1, forward strand.
GGCAAATGATTATTCTGTAAGTACAATTTTATTAGTAGAGTTGTATTAATAGAATTATTATTTTCCTCCCCTGCCTGGTTAATTATTATAATCTTTCTCTGTTTATCTATTTTGGAATTTTTTTCTTTTAGTTTAAAAAAGATATGTGCTCATTCTCCACATTTTCTTCTAAGCAGAAAACAATCCAGTAAACATTAGGACTGAACTCTCAACCCAAATCTGAAAAAGTAGAATCATAATTAGACAAAGTTAGTTTGTCTGCTGCTGTGTGTAAACAAGTTGAATAACTTCATTATTTTCAAGCTTTGCCCCTACATTAGAATAATTCACACTACTTCAGGGAAATGACACCTGCTAATTAACCACAAGCAGACAAAGCACTTTAACAGCCATAATCAGTCATTTTCTCCTGCAGTTTAAAAAAGATTTTAAAAAAACATACCAAGAAAAAAAAAAAAAAAAAGAAGAAAAAGATCAAAACCTTTGTGACAAGATGTTTCCATTAATCATCCTCTTGAGGAAAGCTTACTGCTTGAAGAAGATTTAAATATAATAAGTCACACATCTGTTTAGAAAAGGAATTAAGTAAAGTCACATATATGCTCCATTGTATTTTACACAGACACCTGTTTGGGACTTAGCTCCACTGAAAAATAGGTATTTAAAGGGGTCAATATGGATAGTCAATATGTATTTATTGAATAACTCATTCCTAACAGAGGATTCTATAATAATGAACCAGCAACTTCCCAAAGTTCTCTCCCTCTCCACTGACAAACCTTGCCTTTGGTGGGCATATCAGCACTGCGGATGACTGAAGTTAAGTGGTATGAATCACAAACCCACAACCCTGTCCCCAAATAATTTATATTCAACACGCACAAAAGAAAATATTTGCAAAAGGAAATCTTATTCCTATTTTGCAGTGAGAAGATGAAGCATGGAAAATGAATCTCCTACACGTGGTTTCACTGAAAGTCTGTGATGGAATGAGAAGTAAATACCAAACTGCTGGTATCCTGCTTCAGGAGTACTGCAGTCCTAGTTATGCCTTTTCCCCCTCTGCTTTCACATTCTAAGATCCTGCAGAATTGTTTCAATTGTATTTTAAAAAGTTCCTATAAATCCTGATTTCTCAATTCATTTGCAACAATTTAGAAAGTACTTTAAATGTCCTGGTGGGCTACTGCATTAAGCAAAACTGTGCTGATACTCTCCAGAACTGGTAGAAAATGTTAAATCAGCAAAACCTTCTTGTTCTCTCATTCACTCAATACCTATGTTTAGAGGAAAGGATTTATTTTCTTGGGACACATTAGGAAAAAAACCCTGAAGCTGGAAGTGGAAGACATAAGAAAGTGGTTTCACAGTAATTGCTAGTAGGAAAACTAAATATAAAATCACAAAACCCAGATATTGCAGTCTTAGTTCTACAGTAGTTTGGAGAAAAAAAAAAGATCCCTGGGGAAAAGTGCTGAAACAGCAAAGGTATTATGGAAATCCATTTAAGAAACTGAGATTGTGAAGGTTACAAAATAAAAGGAGACTCCACGAACTAAGAAAAAAGTCACAGCCTCACAACCTTTCAGACATATGCTAAGAGAAGTGAGCATGTTTGATATTTCCATTTTACAAGTAAGAACCAGATAGACACTATTACAAGGAGAAGCTGAACAGACTGAAGAGCTACACAGACTTTTTCCCATCACAATGTCTTGGAGCGTGTTAGGCAATTCCAGTGTTAGACCTTTCATCTTTTGACCCCACTGTCCCTCTCCAGAGATGTACTGATTTCCATTGTGTATTTTTCTAGGTATCTGCATACCTTTTAACAATCCTTGAGCCAGATAAGTACAGTCTTTATCCAAACATTTTAATTTTCTAAACCACAGCTGCAGCTATTGCCACAAAATTATTATACACTTTGAACAGCTTCTGGAAGAGTTTACATGCTGTGCTTGCTTGAGATAACAGGAGACAGGAAGTTTTCACTAATCATTAAGAAAGAAGGTGGCAGGAAATCTCACTCTTCAGATCATGTCATGGATTCCTTGTGGTCTTTGCTTTGAGAAATTCTGATATCTCCACTCTAAGGCTTTGTAATTGGGCATGTGAAACCTCTGCAGGTGGGAGTAGTACATTTCCTTTCCATGGTGAAGTTTCACACAGACTGGCTGAGCTGAATAGAGTTAAGCATGGCTATGTCCTGAGCTTTCCCAGGAGAATGTTATCAATTGCTGCAATCCTAGAACATTCCAGAGAACCTCATGCAAGACAGTACCAAAAAAGCAGCCTGGGAACTGAAGCCAACAGCACTGTTCTAGGAACTCTGAATGGGATGGCTGATTATCATTCCCGACAGAGAGTGACCCAAAATTTTCTTCATATCTTGCAAACACCATATAGCTGCAAGATGACCACTTCCTCTTTGGTTGACTTTCTGTGAAGTCCTGCTGTTGAGGGATGGAGAACTGATCTCCTGGACAGATGTAAGACAGTGACAGCCTATGCTGTGACACAGTGACTGATCAGGGTTTGCTGGCATGTGACAGTGTTGAGTTCTACCTTTTCTCTACTAAAACACATGCAAAAATATTCTTAAAGACATTGTTTAGGCTGCAAAGTCCAAGTCCAGTGAATTAGGTCATCTCAAGATAACATTGATTTGCCCCTATTTGTAAATGTATTGAAAGGTCCCATGAAAATATGACCTTGCCCAATATTTTAAAGACACGTCAGAAACAGAATTAAATACTCTTTTATTTGGCATTTGCTAACATTTAATTCATTTAACAATCCAATCCAATGCAAGTAGCTTTCCTTTACTGTTGTTTTTGTTGTGTGGTTTTGGTTTTTTTATTGTAATTACAGACATGTATATGCACATGTTATGCTTATATAAATTTACAATACTGGGAAAAAGGAAGCTGTGTTTTCCATTCAGTATGAAATGTCTTGCTTGACTTTCTTCCCTGTAATGATTCTTGAGGAAGATAAGTAAAATAAAAAGCCTGAAGACCTCATGAACTCTATGCTACACCTATAATTACAGTACTTATGGGTTCTTAACCGCACAGCAGAAGAATAAAAGGAAACCATCTCAACATAAACACTCTTGGGTACATGCTAAATCTGTTCACTTTTTTCTTAGCCTACCACCTCCCACCAGCTGACCTAATGCAAATCCTTTCTGATGTCAGAGGAATCTACATTTTAGCCATTCCAGCTGGGAACAAGCAAGGTTGTATGCTGCCATGGCAGCAGTTACTCTGAGAATGGGATAAGTAGAAAAGGTAGCAAAGGTCTCCAAAACTAAAAAGCTATAAAGAAGTGGGATTCTCTTTATCTGCAGTTAGGTGGGTCAGGTTAAGCCCTGATGAGTAGGAGCCCTGGCTATGAGTTTTTTAAACCCCAAGTGTCAGCATGGGAGCTGTGGTGATAAGTTGCTGACTGAGGAGATCATGGGCATTTGACAAGATCTCATTTGTCCAGTCCACAGAGGATGCTCTGTTTCAGTTCACATGCCTATTCTCCGCTTATTACTTGGCATATAATGCAAGATGTGTTTCCTCTGTGATTGTCCTACAGCAATATAAGCTCCCTCACTTCCTACAGGGCAGACATCCTTGAGTAACAAGTATTACTATGTAACAAGAGTTCAGAGACTTAATATGTTTCCCTGAGAGTTCATCACAAAATTGTTCCAGGTCTGCTTTGATGAAAAGAGCAGAGTCCTTGCAGGCAAAATACTGGCAGCACACAGGATACACATAGTTTCCATTTTTAATTCTACACTTCCTGTTGCATATTTGCTCTCGAGCCACTCCATTTAAATTACGAAATACAGCACATTTAAACAAAAAATAAAAAGTTCTACAGACTTGCAATGAATACATGCAGCCAAACAAATCACATATCGCAAAGCCCACCAAATGTGTTGTATGAAGGTGGAATCACTGAAGGCTGTAGAAAATTTAAAGACTTGAAGAAAATATTTGTGACAGTTTGATATAGCCCAGCTATTTGACATATGAGCAGTGAAGGATCCAAATTGTGGTTGTAAGGTAGATTCAATGGGAAGTATAATCATTTATCTGTAGGAATTGTTATAATTAGTTGTTTCCTCTGCCATTATTGTCTAAGAACTCTGCAGTATCTTCTTCAGTATGTTACAAGTTTAGTGTGCTATATAGGATGGGCAAGTGTTGTAGTCACGGAATGGAAATGGCCATTTATGTGTGCAACACATCACTTGTGTGTTCTTTCATATAATTAGAAATGAAATAGTCAAGATTTATTTTCCTTTTGGTCATGTTGAGAGGGAGAGGTTAGTTCATACAGTCCCTAAGTACTTCCATGTGTGTTCACCCCTAGCTAAAATGCATATCACTCTTGCAGGAGACTGAACAGTGGTTAAAATGTAAATTATATAGGGCTTAAAAATGAGATTACATTTGAAATGTGTCATTGTTAATTAAAAAAAATATTGTTTTGATGTTATTTCCACCCACACATGTCTAAATTCGTCCATCTACCTTTTCAATCTTTCTTTTTTACCCTACAGGAACTTTGTCATCCTCCTCAACTGCCATCTTCATTTAATGATGAAAGGAACAACAGAACATGCAAGTCCAAAGACACTATGAAAAATATAACCTAGGCTCTGCTGCAATAAAGAAACAACAATGTAAAATGTGGAACGATATCTGAGCACTCATTTCTCTGAATAGCCTACTTACATCAATCAGATTACTGCAGTTATTAAAAGAATAAAAATAAGACTAGTATTTTTTTAGAATTAATGTAATAATTTGGCTTTTAGACTTCTTTTGTGTCAATTTGACAAAACAGACAGCTATGGGCTCCCTGTATTGTTGTGAAAGATGCTGACTTGATCAGCTAAACTGGCATAGTTCTTCCAGTGCTCATGGCAGCTACAGTGCTTTCCTTGCAGACTATGGAGTCTGTTTTCCCCAGAGCTTTAACACCACTGGGAGAATCTTTTTTCCTTGCTGAGCAGTGCTGACAGAAAGATGAGGATGCACCAGATCAGGAGGTTACTGTGCTTGCCTGAGGAGATCCCACCCACAAAACAGCAGCAGAGCTGACATGGCCCCACAGTTCTCTGAGACTGTAATTTCAATTATCTTAGCATACTGCTTCAAAACTCATTACAAATATACTATCCATGCAGCAGGGCTTTAGTAAAATATCCACCCTATTCCCTGTGCCCTGATCCTTGTGAAAAGAGCACAGACACAAGAAGGGAGCTGGGCCTTGCAGCGACCTACAGCCAGGGCTGCTCCAGGTTTGGGGTGGAGTTGCTTCTCATAACTCAATGTTTCAGCTGTTTAACTCTCAGCAAGTCGTACTTGGAAATTTTAAGAAAACAAAAAGACTTAACTGTAATGAGAAATAAATACTTCATAAACTGCAAGATGAGAAAGGCTGAGAAAAGAAATTTGGAATGAAATCACTTCCCATCGAGAATAAATTTGGCTGCACAACAGCTGTATGAAGAGCCAGCCAGGTGTTGGTCATGGAACTATAGCTGCCCTTTGTAACTTATTATACAATATTATCAAGTTTGTGTAGGATATAAGGCTAACTATTATGATTATATATTTTGAATGAGTGCATAAGCTTTAATAGATATATAGTTGCCTCTTATAAGACCTGAGCTTTGGCAGCTGGAACACCATGTCCTCTCACATCATGGTTGTTTTTTGAACAACAATAAATGCTTTACAGTGTAGAGAGTCACATGTGTGGATAGCCTACATATTGATTCAAACAGTAATTTACAAAGTCAAGATTCAGTTTTACAAGCACATAAGAAAATCACCAAGCTTTCACAGCCTTTTTGTATCCTTTTTAATACAGAAGTTTTGCAATTTCAGCTTCCCTGTGCATCTGACAGAAATTTGGTAATAATATAGATTTTGTCATTTCGTCTTGGAAGGATAAACTTAAATATACTTGAAAAAATAATAAGCTATAGCATTACATTTAATTATTTACTTTTGAAATAATGCAATGTTGTAGAATCTTGAAATTGAAATAAACCTTGGAAATACCTTGCATTGGTTTTTCAGATTCTCTGTAGTGAAGACAAAATCAGAATATATTTCTGTGGCAAAAGTCCCCCATATAATGGACCATGAAACATGACAACTTTTGTGCTCTCTGCTGTTGTAGAAAGGACCTCAGGTCCTTGAAAACCATGATCCCCAAGCAGTTAACAATTATGCAAATGCAGTCCATGCCATTAGAACAATATAAACAAATGAAGAAAGAGAAAATTCAGCAGTCACTTTCACCCCTTGTATGGAGATAAATGTGCAGAAAAGTAGCAATGTTTGAAAAGTATACTTGTTTGATTTATTAGAGACATTTTTTTTGGTCAGGGCTTTCAGTTTTTTCAAAGAAACAGCATGTGTCTTTCTCAGGTATTTCTGGGTGCTCTGCTCTGTTGCTGAAGCATTAGCAGACTGACAACAATAAGCCCAGAGTGGATGCAAAATGCTGTTGTTTAAACATCCCCTACTCCTGTACATATTGCTCATCCTACATGCTGGAATTGGAATACAACTCTCCTTTTCTTGAAAAGTGTGTTCTTAACATAAACTAGATGCCTGCTTTTCTGATTTGGAACATCTAAACTCTCACTTCATGAACAGTCATGAGTCAAAAACTGAAGAATATTATTGGCACTTTCTGAGTCATATTGCTATTTTAATAACTACACATTACACTTGCACAGATTCTCACAAGAGAATGAATTACCTTCAGACAGAAAAATAAAAAGGAAAAGAAAAAGAGGACAGAAAGAAAAAGGAAAAAACCCCATGGTAGATGTTTTCCTAATCTTCTAACTCAAACTTCATAAAAAATCTTTCTGAAAATGTATTTTTGATTACTAGTAGTCTATGGCCATTAAAATAAATGTGTCTAATGAATCTATAAAGGTTACACAAAATTTCATTTGTCTGAATTTACAGTGCTTGGATACCAGGAAAGATCAAGGAATTCATATTGGTTATGTATAATGAGGTAATCAAGCTTTAATGAAAAGCAACAGTTATTAGATAATCAGTTCAGCCTGGTGACTACTGGTCTGTTATTGCAGGGCAAGAATAATTAAGGGGCACTTAAGGTATGGAAAAAAAATGGCATCCAGAAACTGATGTGCCTATAGGAGTCTCCAAACGACAGGCATTTAATAGCCCTTTATATGTTACTATAGCAACACACTTTGATAACTCATCTACCCACACCACAGTAAAACAAGGGGCACAGGGCTCCTCAGAAAGTGCAATCTCCTTTAAGCAGATCTATAAGCATTGCAGATGAACAGAACTCTAAACATTCCTCCATGAATATTCATGAACTAAGTTGTTTTTTGTTGCCTGCCTAGTCAGCAGTCACAAAACACATGGTGTGTGTTGGCAGCATCTTGCCTAGGTAGAGGGCTATGGACTGAGGCAATGGCAGGAACCAGGACCTGTGAGGCTGACTGACATTTCCATCTGTAGCGAAGGCTGGTAATTAACAGGAAGGAGTGTGCCTGCAGCATTGCACCATCTGCTAGGGAAACGGCTCAATAAGAAAGGAGCTGGATATCATCTCAGTGGTGGCTCGATCTGGTTCCGACATGAGGCTGGGCATCTGTTAGCTGAGGAGATAGGCTATTAGGAAATTCAACTGGGAATGAACAACATGGAAAGAGCACTCTGACCTAGCCCATAAAAGCATCTCTTCAGAAATGGTGTCTTTTTATCTTACTTACACAAGTCTTCTGAAAATGGTTTGCTGAGGGACCATTATGGATCTGTTTGAAGTAACACAATGGTTTCAAAAATGCTGCTTAATTCCAACATGAAATTCTTGAAATCAGGATACAGCTGTCATCTTTTGACAATAGAGCTAATTTCAGAATGAGGATATGAGGTTAAATTCCTTCTTCTCTTGTTTGTTTTTTGGGGGCAGGAAAGCAAATTAACTTCTAACTATTGTACGGTTTAATTCTCAGAACACAGTAAATCTGGGATACTGGAATGGAAAACATAGAGAGATGAAAGCAGAAAACCTTGCCATGTTTTAAAAGCAGGACTGTGCAAAACACAACAGTCAGAAAGAACATCAATGTATGTTCTCGGTGTGTATATATATACATTTAGAAATATATATATGTATATGAGTTTCATAAACTCTTTTCTCTGGTAGGAATTCAAGAAGTTTCTGGTTTGCAGAAAAAGACTTTTCAGGATTGAGTTTTGTAATTCAGGGTACTGAAATAGGCTATTTTTTTGTGCTGGCAGACTGACCTATGTATCCAGTTATGAATTTAAAGTATTCTGAGTGTAGATAATATTATGAAAGGCTTCTAAAGCATAATTGACTATATATTTTCTGGAAATAACAGTTTGATATTCCCCAGACCTCTGATAATGTACAGATTCATAAAAATTTGGGTGAATGTCTCTGTTTTCATCTACTAACATTCTCAAAATTCTTTTGATGAAGAATGATCTTTCTACCCTTTCCCTCCTTCGCCCACAGTACTGAGAGCAAGTGTGCCCATGTGTGCAGCACCACGCTGCTGACACCACCCCTGGCTGCATTACATCAGTGCCTGTGGACACAAATCAGCCTGGGGCTGTGTTCGTGCACCTGTGAGGTTGAGCAGCCACAGGCGTCACTGCGCGCTTTACTTGCTGTCCATGGCAAGTGCAACACAGTGGTTCAAAGCAGCTCTCACTGACTGCAGGATGAAGAAACTGCAATTCCACTGCACTTGCAGGCTCTGAAAGCCTGTACGAGTGCAGCAGCTTGGCTTTTGTTTGCTTGGACTGTGGTGACTTGGTTGTATGTCAGAGTCAGGAGGGTGACTGTAGTCATCCACCTGAGTTTTCCAGTCTTTGTCTACAGCCAGGGCACAGAGGTAGCATTCCAATAGACATTATGGTCTTTCATGGGTCTGATGCGACTTCATGTTGAAATTAAGCATGTTGTCTACCTTTTAAATTCCCATATTAAGTGTCATTCCCCTATAGAGATCATAAGATGCGCAAATAATTGCTGAGAAAACGAGATCACATCAAGAACCGAGGCAAATAAGCTGAATATCCAGTAGAGACAAACTATTTCTTGTTATGGGAGATTAGAACATGGAAAAGAAAGATAGTGTGTTTCAGAAAATAACAGAGGTGTTTTCATAATTGTAGAGAGGTATCTAACCCTACAGAAATAAATCTTAATTACACAAATTTAATATTTATTTGTTGACTTTTTTTCTTTCTTTTTTTTGTGTGTTTCTCTACATAGATTTTAAACTCTTCTCTTTGTAAGAATAATTGTGTATTGTTTTCTGGAAATGCTGATGAATATTTGGCTTTTCCCCATAATAGGAACCAATTTTCTCCCACAGAGCTTGTACAGTTATATTTCTACTTCAACTCCATCCCTTTCAAGGGGAAACAGAAACTTTAGGGTCTACTCTCCCAGGGACTCAGGAACCAGTTACATGTAATGCAACTTGAACAACAATTATCAGCACCCTATATACCTTTGTCAAAGTGTGTTCTGTGAATGTCTGGAAGGCCACAGTTTAGGTAGTGGATACAGTCAGAACATGTTGGCTTTCTGCTACTATTTCTGTCAATACCTTTTACAGGGAGCTGTGCCAATTAGAGTGCTCGTGAGTTACTCTACTCCTACAGAGATTCCCACTCACCAAACTCCAGGCAAAAATGCCCTTGCAGTAAAATCAACAGGCAATAGGAAAAACAAAAGTGAACTCAGGGCCAGTCAAGCAGTAATCACCACTGTCTGTCCTCAGCAATTGAAGGCTAAATTGAAGGCTGATCTACAGCCTTCAATTTTTTTACTTGTTTTGGGATTTTTTGTTTATTTGTTTGGGGATTTTTTTTGTTGTTGTTTCTGTATTTTTTTTTGTGGGGTTTTGGTGTTTTTTTTTGTTGTTGTTGTTGTTGTTGTTGTTTTTTTGGGTTTTTTTTGAATTCCCAAATATCTATTTTCTTGACAGCAGGTTCCTCACTATTCAATCAAGGGCAATATGTCTTCAGTCAACAATTTTCCCTTTTTTTCTTTTCTTTGTGTGTGTGTGTGTGTGTATGCGTATAGCACTGTTCTTAAAGCTCTTTGCAGCTGGTTGTCATCTGAATGACTGCCAATAGCCTCTAAGAGCACTACCCCCTCCAGAACACATCATTTGGCTCCCTGAGATTATTTACTAGTGAAAGCTCTGCATGCACAGAGTCAGTTGGATATGACTCTCAGAGGGAAGAGCTGGGTGTGGCATTTTGGGGAATGAGCTAGTACAGAAGACAGAAATACTGTTTGGCAAGAGAGAAGATGTGTCCTGCTGTTGTCTGAAGCCACATGCAAAGGCAGGGTAGCCCAAAAAGGCCCAGAGGAACATGAATTTCTGATCAGCAGAGTCCTAAGACAATGAGTAGTTTAACCAAAACACAGCATACCCTTTCATGAAGAGGATTTTCTTAGAGGTGGTAGAACAGAGAGACCAGTGGTAGTGGAAAGGGAATGGTGCAAATCCTTTTTACATCCCCAGAAGGGTTAATTGATTTTATTGGGGTTTCTCCCTGTCTGAAATATTTACCTTGCAGTGAAAATTATTTAAAATCTACAGCTATAATTGTTTAGTTTGATATTAATTGACAGTAAGTGGATTCAACCCCAGAAGATTTCAGTAAAGCACTAAGTAAGAATCCATTTGGGTGTCATTTGGGTGTCATTGCTACCAGGGTGAGATTCAGCACTGAGCCATTAAGCCCACACACACATTCACAGTCCCAGCATCCAGCCCCTATCAGCAAACATGGTGTCTGATTCTGTCCAGAGAGATGGACCCACAACCTCTGGGTCCTGACATGCTCTTTAGTGCAAAGCTTGAGAGCATTCTTCGAGGAAAAGATTCAGAGGTAACTTTGGAAGACCAAAATGCCCATTTGCACTTCTCTGAACTGAAATAGGAGCCCTCTAAATACAGCAGCTAGTAGTGCACTGAGTTACAGGAAAACAGGAAAAAAAAGTAATGATTCATTACTTAAACTGCATTTGCATGTGAAATCCTTTCAAATTTATCCAAGGTTGCTGAGTCAACAGGGCAAATGAGAATTTTGTTACCTCATTATTTCTATGACATAAATGTGTCATATAAAACTGGGTCTCATCAGATGACACTTGTAATTCCAGCTATGCTGCCTGAAAGGGTTAAACACCTCTACTTACCCAGTATACAAGCTCTGTTTTTCTAAAAAACTTTCAGAAAATAGTGAGTTTAACCCAATGGAAGGGATGGGTGGACACTTTGGGCAGTACAGATTTGAGCTCCACATGAAGACTCGCGGCAGTATGACAAACAGGTATGATTTCCCCACTGCGCAGACAGGACGGGCACGCATCCAAGACCAGGGGCTTTTCTTAAAACTCCCAAGACTGCATTCTCCTTAAGCAGAATCAAACCTCGGGAGCTGTCCCTGCAGGAGCGTGGCCGCAGTTTGGCAGGGGCTGGGGCAGGGCTGTGCCGAGGAGGGCGGCGGGAGGCGCGGGCATGGCAGGATGCTCGGCTCTGCCATGCGTTGGCAGGGCTGCGTGGGGAGAGCGCGCACAGCACCTGCCCGCATGCTGGCTGGCTCTAGCCACCGCCATTAGCCATTCATTCCACAAGCGTTAAAGTCAGCCGTAAAATGATAAATTAAATTTAAATAAATTTTAAAAAAGGAAGAAACGAATCACAGCACGGCAGAGCAGTGAAGGAAAAGGGATTGTATTGTGCAAAAGTTTAAAATACTTTAACTTCAGTGCAGCCCCTGCAGATGCAGAGAAACAGTTTGTGTGCAAAAAAGCACATTTAACTGTGCAGAGAAGATATCCATATATGCACAAAGCTTCCAGTACTAAAGAGGATGAAAAGGGGAGGAAATAGAAGCTGAAGGTTTACTGTATAGTGAGGACAAAATGCTCAAAGGCCACTGCATTTGGAACATGTTGAAGTCAGTGTGATTCTCAATATCCATAATGAAGAAGAGAGGGGGTTTTTGGGTTTGTTGTTTTTTGTTTGCTTTTTTGTTGTTTTTTTTTTTTTTGCTTGCCTCAGTCATAGTACTAATTATTTAGTGGTCTTTCAAACCTTTTGTAATCTCAACTTGAGAAAGCACTGAAAGATATTAATTCTTAGCCATGTGTCTCATAAATGAAGGCCATTCTGCTATACTTAATGACAAGGCTGAGGCAGCAAGATGTCATTTGCTTTTTTCTTGGTTTTTAAATTGCTTTCTAAATGAACTACAGCTGTGAGGGCCAGGTGCTGTGATCCCTTTAGAAAGATCAGGAAATGATGAAATCCAAAATTTCAAAGTGTGATGGATGTCAGCTCCCGATTTGGTGTGTGTGTGAGGTCACCCCCATGCACCTGGTGCTATCTCCACAGCAGAACCACTTTATTGTGGAAAAAAAAAAAAAAAAAAAAAAAAAAAGATGCACATGTCGAGTGCAAGAGTAACAATATGAGATGCAGTTTATAATTATCCCTTTGTTTTCTCCTCATCGAGATGGAAATGACGGATATACAGTGTGTGTGTTTCTTGTTCTAGGTGCTGCAGAGTATATTAAAACAAGTTTTGAGTAAAATAACCAATGTGGCTGGATGGTGAGATGACCAGCCACCACATAGGAAATGCTATATTAGAAAAATAGGAGCTCACTGACTAGCTTTACTCAATTAGAAATTGTAGCTGCAAGGTCAAGAACTCTATTAGCTAAATTTTATTTTATAGAATATGGGCTTAGGAGGTGACTGAGGTGCACTACAGAAAATAATGCTTTTGTTGCAGCTACTCCAGGCTTTTTATCTGACTTTGCAATAATTCAAGGAGATTTGTTGAAACCTTTTAAAGTACGCTGTTGAAATGCTATTACTGTCTTAATTGAAGAGAAAGCTTAATCTTAGAAAATCAGCCCCAGCTACAGGGATGTTTTGTCAGGAAAGTGCACACAAAACATGGACGCCAAAAGCCAGAGTCCTGCTCTCTGATACCCTCATTTGACGTGTCGCTGTGTTGCAGCAGCCACTGCAGACTCTGGGGTATTTGCAGACACTGCCAAGTCCTTTCCCCATTGTCCTTCTTTTTGTGCATTGGCCAAATTTCTCCTCTGAACCAGCACAAAGATTTATTCACACTGGCAATGCACCAAAATGATCCAGTCCACAGTGCACGAGATGTGTCAAATTCAGCCTCTGAACTGTGCAACTCCAGCACAAATTAAACCATTCAGAGGCTGTATTCTCTATTCTGTAATGACATGACATCCTCTCCTCAGTTTCAGAAGCAGAGAATTAAAAAATAAAATAGCTGTATCCCAAGTTTTCCAGGAATGGGGATGCTTTTGTTGGAGATTAATCCTTCCAAAAATGCACTTATACATTAGACACATCTTGTTGCTGGACTCTATTAGAAGCTCATCCACCATTCTCAAAACTGCTGCATTGTCAAGCTAGATAAGAGATTTTTCAGGAGTAGGATTTTGACTTCCAGATGCATTGTCATTCTTAGGTAAAGCACAGTCAAAGCAACATGCAGTAATGTGAAGGAAAAATTAAATTACTGAGTGTAAATGAAGACTTCAAAGCAGGGTCACCAGATCTTTGAAATGAATGATGAGGATATTTTCTTCACAAAATGCTGTATTTATTACCTGTGGTGAAAATCCTTGGTTTGTTAGGAACTTTTCTATGTTGATTACAGTAACATCACAGCATGTCAAAAATTGTCTGCAAAACTGTAACTCAGTTAAACAGTTTTAGGATTTTTCTAATAGGCCTAAATGAAGTTCATGTAATTACTTCTTTTCTGCATTTTTTAAACATCTATATTAGAAATCAAATTTGTACTTGTTGAGAAAGCCAAAAACTCTCTTTTTGCCTGACTCCACCAGTTTTTATGGTACCAAATCAAGTTATTGTCAAAAGAATTTCACATCACTTATTTCGCATCAAAGATTTCAAAGAATCTATTGCCTTGAACAAAGAAGTACAAGGAGGTCTTCAGACTGAAAGACAGACTAGGGATTGTTCCTAAGTAAGAATCAGTGAGTTATGGTACAAATATCTGAATTCCTGATATGGAGATTATAAATTTATGGTTTTTTAATTTAAAAAGTTTTAGACTCAGACTAGCTTCAAGACCTTCATATTTTCAAAGGGATCATTTGGCCTTTGAGATGGTGACAGGCCTTGGTCTCTGATGCCTGCTCAGTTTGGGATGAAATTTTCTTTAATAATTTTGTTGGTGTTGGGATCAGATATACAAAGAATACATGAGGTTGTGTGTGAGAGCAGTTCAACTATGCCCACTGAGCTGATGTTTTCAGGCATTTGGTTCCAGGAAAAGGGATCATTACTTTGATTCAAAGAAGAAGACACCACTGTCTCATTTCATAGCAAAGCACACTTTTAAAAGACATTAATGCTATGTATAGGAATGCCTGAACAAGGTGTGAGTTGATTTAAGAATGCTCATAAATAAATAAGAAAAATATTAAAAATTTCAAGCATATATCCCCTAAAATTTTCACAGTACATTTTGTGAAGAGCACCCTGAGACCATGAGCTGTAACTCCTTGCTAGTGCAGAGGGCATTATTAAGTGTTGGCAGATTCTGGGCTGCTACCCACTAGATTCTGGTCTTTATAAAGTGTTTTGAAAGGAAAGACAAAAACAAGCAGAAACAGACACTAAACAAAACCCCCAGATTGAGATGCTTCTGGGTTATGGGGCTGTCAGTGTTACAAAACTCACTGCTCTAAAGATCGGTTTTGGAGATGCCTTTTTATCTGTATCAAAGTCTATATCAAAACTCCAGATTGAGATTTAATGTGTCAGAAATCTAGATCCAAAGTCTGTGGTTTGAACCTATTTCTGGTTTTCTGTTGCTTCAGTTTCCAGGAGACATTGGGAGAAAATAAACTCAGAGATACCTTGTGTAATGATAAATTAATTAACATTTTTAGAAAGTAAGGAGAAACTAGAACTGCACCACCCTTCAGTCTGATCAGAGCAAATCAGTTGTTAACCCCTGGGGAATGACTAATTTTTCTGACACAGCTGCAACGAAGCAGCTTTATCCATCCTCTTGCTTCTATTATTTAATAGCTTTATTGTAGTTGAAATGAAGGAATTTTTAATGGTAAAAATTTCTTTAAAATTCCCTGTATTAAAGAATTTGAGCTATTTAATTTTCATTTTTAAAGTATTTTTGTCATATTCCATTGTAATACAGCTTGATTACAGTAGAGAAGGATCTTTTGTAGACAGGTTTGAATATATGGTTCCACAGATCAGCTATTTGTTAATTTTATGCAGGCTGTCTCCAGTTTCTGCATCTCACAGTTTGGGCACAACAGGAGGTGACACTGTTAACTGTTACTCTTTTCACTTACTTTTTTTCCCCTAGCTGAACATAAACATATCATTACACAGTTACACTACACTATATTTAGAGTTGATTTTTAACTATCTATTAGATAAAAAGATTTGAGCTCAGCTAAAATACCTGAAATGAACCAGGAAGGTCTAGCAGAAAGACACTACCCACAGGAATTCTGGTGCAAGTAAGGTATTTCAGTCAATCCATCTATTTCATTTTGCTCCTGAGACTTCTCTGATGTGACTGGACAAACTGGTACTGGGTCACTGCTGAGGGCTCCCTACATGGCAAAGAAACTTAGCCATCAAGAGTCTTAGCAACTCAAGTTCCTGAGTCCTTTTTTCTCCCCGACAGGAGAAAATTAACCAGGTATAACCTGTAAAATCTGTGAATGCTTTCTAAGTCTGACTTGGCACCCTGGGAGCATCAGAAGGGCAGCTGGGTTTGCTTCTTCTTTTCAATATCCGGCTCCTTGCAGAGAAAATACATGTCTCAGACCAGCAGGGAAGCTTTAGATATTCCAGCAGATCCCCCAGCTGGGATATTCACGGGATGAGACTCAAGTCCATGCTTTGGAGTACACTGGTTCCACTGCCTAATGCAAAATTGTTGCCTAGAGTCCTGCAAATGTGTCTAATTATATTTATTCATTAAAATTTTGGTGAGATTGAGTTATTGCTACTTTACCCCTGACTTGCCAGATATCATGTCCCACAGAACAGGGTGCTCTGAACACCGAGATTTCCTCGCAGCATCACTATGGGCTGGTATGATAGAAAGAGGAATAAGGAAGATGTGTTCATCCACCCCTCATTTGACAAATCAGTTAAAGAATTAACCTTGAAAGCAAATTTTTTCTCACATTTCATCTGACCATGATCTGAAACACAGATTCAAATTGTCAGCCATCAGCATCTGAGCTGCATGTTTATGAACCAGACTGGCCTATTCTTCACATGGATCTCAACCTCTGTGTCCTGAAGGAATTTCTTTGCTTTTTAAAATTATTGTATACACTTAAGTTGACCCCTGAACCAATGTACCATGTACCAATTCAGTGCTGTAACTTCTGGTATAAAGATCTGTTCTGTTTTATTTATTTATGCTTTTCATGAGAAAAGGACGTATCTGGTAAGTCACCTAGCTCTGAATGGCTGTAAGTGTGGAAATACAATCTATGTGTTCAAACACCTCTCTATGCTTTTCCACATTTGGATGGAATATTTACAATAAGAAATGTGCATACATCACTTAAAAATGTAGCATTTGCCAGCAGTTCCCATATCTCTGTGAATATGGTACCTTTGTACTTCTGTATTCTGAATTATAAGTATTACACTCATTATCATTGTATGATAGCTGATAAGTGACTGGTTATTCAATGACTTATCCTTGACTGCAATTCTCTGTTTATCCCTAGGGAAAGGAAAACAACTTTTTAATAGACTTAGCAAATTTATTTTCTTGGTGTCTTGTTTCTTAGAGTGCATAGGTTTTCTACATAAAACCTGAAAGCTATAAATAACTAAATGGATGAAAGTAATCTCCAAAGTAATTGCATTAATTCAAATGAGGTCAGTTGAAGCATTAATTGGACTCTGTGATGCTTCAGTGATATATCCGACTAGTTCAAAAGGCAAGTCAAACACCCAAGATTGAATATCTTTCTCTGGGAAAGAGAGACTAAATGGGCAAACACATATCCTGATGGTAACTCTTCTTCATATGTATCTGTGTTGTTATATACTGTTTTCTGCATATATGGTCTTAAATACAGCATGGAAAGGAAGTGCTACAAACACTGCCTGTTTTAGACATCTGTGCTCCACTCAGTCAAAGTATCTGATCCTTACACTGATCCTTAAACACCCTGAGCCAAAAAACCAAAAAAGAAATGCAGGCATTCCCTTCTTATGTACAGATAACTGGTGCCTATTTTTTTAAGAATGAGTTTAAGAGTTGTTCCACTTGTGGAATTGAACATCCAATTTCAAGTCATTACTTGCATTTTAATTTCAATGTTCAGTACTCCTCCACCAGTGTACAGATTTCTGTGAGTTGTGCTGTCCCCATTCTAACATGATAATTAATAAGATACAGCTTTGAACTGCATCTGTGTTATGGCATTGGTTTGTTTGTTTTTTCTTTAAGGCAGAACTCTTCCATTGTTTGAGTCATGGGCTACAAATGAAGGATTGTGTACAGGGGCAAGTCTTTGTACTGTGAGACAAGTTCTTGATGCAAAACCATCATCAAACCATGACTGATCTTTGTTGGAAAAGGATGGCTGGATGTATGGCTGGCTGTCTAGCTGGGTAAGAAATGAACTAACTCATTACTGATTGTCTCATACGATACTGAACAAAAAATTGGTGCTCACAGGTCTTCTGGTCTTCTAGACCATTTTCTTCTTATTTCCTTCCATTGAATCAAAGCAATGGATAACTCTTGAAAGAAAGAAAAGAAATATTTGCACCAGATTTAGCTTTCTTCAAGGATGAGCATGCAAGTGAAGAGATACTGAACCATGAGGTGTGATTACACCCTGGTAAGGGCTCTTCACTGCCACCTGAGAGGAGACATGTTTGACCTGTTTGATGTGTAAAATCTACACCAAAGAGCTAGCTGGTTCCCAATAGCAGCGAGGGTGTTAGACAGTGAAATGCAGATACAAACTTGAACCATCAGATTTTCAGTATAATAGTTGCAGGTCCAGTAGTAAATTCCAGCAGGCAGGGTAATATTTCTGATCAATGTTTTATTCAGTACTGGGGGAAACCCACAAACTCTTAAAATATTACTAATTGTACCTTGAATGTTGACATACCATGTTGAAGCAAAGACATCCTCAGGGAACTTACATCTGATTTGTAGAACTCTTTTGCATGATCAGAAAGTTTGGTAAGAAAGATTAAAATGTTTCATTTTGGCACAGAAACATTGCTGAGCAGACTCTGGGAGGTGCATCCTACTGTACATTGGCATAAAAGCTGATATCCTACAGGGTTGCATCATATTCCATTATGAACAGCGGTAGTAGGATCCATAGATGTAGAAATAATTGAGGTATGACTTCTGTTTCTGAGCCTGGATTTTTTTAAACATCTCACATGTTTTGGAAGTTAGAACCTAGCAGAGGTGGAGAATATAAGGTTTATCAGCTCAGATCTCAAATAAACAAGTAATTTTAGTCATCCTGAATACCTTAGTATCAACAGGGGCTCCATTGTTTCTAATCAAAAATTTTGAAAGCACCACTTCTAGGAATTTTCAAGAATCTTTTACGCCTTTTGTGTGCTGAAGCAACTGTAAAAAACCCCACATGCATTTTGGTTTTGCTGTAGCAATTATTTGCCCTAAATCCACACCTTCCACAACACTGCTGTTATTGTTACCTCATGACCACATACTGAAGGTTCAGTGTATACCCATGAAATACAATGTGAAATAACAAGCAGAATTCAGTATTAAGAAAATTATGAAATAAGCCATAACAGAGACACTGTGTTGCAGGACAAATGAAAATGTTATAGCAATGCATAGCTCGTCATTCCACTATCTTCCTCTTAAACAACTATGCTACTATGGAGAAAAAAAACAAACAACACACTAGCTAAAATAGTCCAATATACTATAGACATTAATGTAGTTGCCATGGTGTGTACACTGCTGAAACTTCATGTTCAGTGCTTGCCTTCTTTATAGTAGAGATTTTAAATGGAATTAGGTATGGAATAAAAAATAATCTATGATCAATTTAGCCACTCAGGCAGGGCTAGAAATCTCCTGTTTCAGGCTGCAGTGGGAGATGACTTGCCACAATATGGGCTAATTGGAACTCTGCAAAGTCTCTGCTTCAGTGACTCCTGGAAGAGACAAAAGCTGTGTGCAAATTCAGAGGAGAGCACACAGTAGGCAAAAGGAAGGGAAGGAGAGCCCAAAAAGGCATTCGCCAGCAGGAACAGACTGGAATTTAACAGGGGATTGTTTTCTTCTCACTGGTCAAAACAAACTCTTGCAATTTGTGTTAGGTGCTGTAAAACCCAGCTACTGTCTACTGTCTGTAGAGGAAGGAAGAAGAGCAGAACTCAGATGGAGGAGGACCAGCAGGCCCCACATGTATTTAAGCTGACTGCAGAGTTCTGAAACAATGAAATATATATCAATACAAGCACTCAAATCACTGTGTGCTGCTGTGGGACATGTCAAGACTGTTTTCATGGGTTTTCACCAAAGAAAAGCTCATATGAGACATTTGATGCCTAAACAAACATTCAGAAAACTGATCTGAAGTGTAGTATTTTATGAAACAAATAAGCAGACAGCTCAATCCAAAAGCCACGCTGCATTCTGCTGACCCTGAAGAAATGACAGAGTAGTCCTTCCCCAAAATGCAAGCTTTACTGCTTGCCTACTAGTGCTTTGCAGGACACAGCAGAGGCAGGAATGAGCTGAAAAGAAAGCAAACTTTAGGCAGAAACAGAATTGTTCTAGGATGCAGCTGAGACTGGGATGTGGTTACGGTCTGTCCCAAACCCCAGTCTGAGAATACCATGTAGGTATGTGCATATGTACCCTATGTGTGAAATCTTCTAAACTGGCATGACGGCTCTCCCATTTTTACAACACATCTAACATCTGCCCGGGGGTTGCAGCTGTAACTCTTTGCAGTAGCAAACGGCAGAACCAAACTCATCCCAGTGAAGATAATGGGTACCTGGGCACAGGGAGAACTCAGAGTTGGGAACAGGAGAGAAAGACAGAGCATGACAATTTCTTTACATTTTTTACCCATTTTATATGGTGCTTACTTCAAGTAGGTTCACTTGCTACAAATATATAAGAAAATTGCTGATCTAAAAGCTGATTGTTGCCACAATGACAAAAACTAAAATGGTCTCAAAAGAAAAAACGTGAGGGTTTGTCATCTTAAAGATGGTTTGTTTCTTTTATGGAAATATAGGATAATAGTGCTTTTTATAGTACTCTTCTGCACTCTTCTGCAAGTTTTTAGTAGATCTGTAACTCTGATAATAACTTGTCAATTCAATGTGTATTGAGAAATATATATGTTACAACTTTATATATATATAAATTTAAAAATATATTTTTGTATCTATAATAAAAATAGTATTTTTCATTTTCCACTCTTTTCTTCTTGACATGATTATATTAATTTCCAAATGGTTTAAATTTTTTTAAATGATAAAAATTCAGAGGAATATACCAATTTAAAATCTGGAAGATGAAATTCATTTATCATTATAGAAAATAGCAATCGGCTCAACTGAACAAAAATAACTCAGGCAGTTAGCTCTCACCAGCTTGCACACTCTACTGATATATTCCATTTACTACTTTATATCCATCTGCCAAACCCACCTGGGTTTCAGATGGGACGTATTCTAGCTCTGTTAATGATAAGCTTCATTCTATTCCCTATGTCATCCCCTCAACACTTTCTAAAAAAAAAGACAAAAATTATACAGTGCATATTGTGCCATGTGTATTGGTTTAAATGTTACATTAAGTGAAGAGCATATTAAGAAATATGCCAAGAGTGTTTCCTTCTTGTTATGACCCCCACAATGAGCCGGGCAGAAGTCATATAATCCACAGTTAAAAGCCAAAAATAGGGTTCTGGGTAAAGCAGAGTCATATTTGTTTTTAGGAGATACCTTTTACAATGAGATTATCTCTAAGCACTAACAGAAATACTGCAAATGCTGCTATTTCAGTGGCTTAGTTGTAGGCATTTATAAGGCCTGTTGGAATTGGAAATAACAATTACCAGTTTGACAGGCTCCTTTGTGGGGTTTTCAGGGAGCTTCATGTCTGCACAGAGGCCATACAGAGACAGTGATATCCTACAGTGTGAAGGATTATCTTTTCCTCATCTTTCTTAAAGACCCTAATGATCCAGGAGCCTATACCCAAACAGGTGATATTACTGCACACTCCAGAGAGGTATCCTGATGAGCAGAGCACACAATCAGTTATTTGTCAGGGGTCAGGTAGGTGAGAAATGCATCCTTACTGCTCTGGGGGAAAATATCTTTATAGTCTTCCTCCTCTCTGTGGCATGTTGCATCTGCAGTCTTTTTGCAGGAAATAGAACCTGGTGAGCTATTGATATGCCAGTCACAATCTACAGCAGAATGAAGATAACCAGCTGATGGCACTACCTTAAGGACACAGGCAAATTGGCAAGGAACTAAGTAGCTCCTTGGTCATTGTTACGGAAACATAGACAGTAAGGCATTGCTCTGTTTAAAAGAAAGCCTGCTCAGTGTGATGAGAGGACCTTCTGGCATTTCTGAGCACTTCAACACGAGGGCTGGGCACAGGAAACCCATGTCCCCTAAACACCCCAGGAGATAGTGAATCACTCTAATCACAGCAGGGTGATACAATTAATGGTCTAACTGAGTTATTCCCACTGTGTGTTTTCATATATTAGTGAACATTATGGGTGACCTTTCTTCAAGAAATAAGATTTCAGAAAGCCTTCTTGATGCAAATTTCACAAGTTTGTCCCCTTCAGGCAAAGGCAGCTTTTTGTCAGGTTTCAGTGACTGAAGGCTCTCATCAGCTTAAGCCCAGTAGTTTACTACACCTAACAGTCAGACCTCCTTCATAAATTCAAGGACTGAAATGGCATTATTTTTAGACATTTCAAGTAATTGACTTTTAGCCTTTTAACTTTGCATTCTGACACTGATGTGAGTAGAGTAGTTCTAGAAATAATTTCTGTGTTTAATTAAGAGGGAAAGAAGGCAATAGCATTTTTACTAGATCCCCAAATCAGCCTCAGTGCACAGAAGACGTCTATCAGCTGAAAATGAGTAGCATTATTAACTGCAAACTTCTCTGTCAGAGCTAATTTTCCAGTCTTCCTGGAGAAGATCAGTTGTGTATGCATCCCTCTCCAAGCACCTGCACAGGATGTGGGCACACTCAAGGACAGGAAGGCTTTCTGTTCCCCTAATATGCAGGTGTGCACAATGTCAAGCATCAGCTCTACTTTTTCAGGATCATTTCATAATGCATACACAGTACAGTTTTGCTGGATGTCAGCAGTCTGAAACTGTTTTCTCATTGACAGAGATGGGGAAATGCAAAAGCATATGGACAGCTCTGGTGGACATTTTCTCTACAGATCTTTCAAGGCAGGGATTATTTGTGATCTTGCTGCATTCTCCAAACCTCATACACAAAGTGCCCTGAAAAGAAAGGAGGCTTAGGTGAGAAAACTTCATGTTGCATTTAAGTGTGGCTGAGGAAGAAATTATTTTTATTTAATTAATAGAAACATGACACGAATAATGAGAAAAAAGACAGCAGTTGATGGTTTACCATTTTCCAGGTCGTTGCTTATTTTGGTACTTCATAGGATAATTGTGGACTTCCCTCCTTGAACAAAATGAAGTGAGTTTCAGAGAGAGGTAAGATCAAGTTAATACTCAAATAAATAGAGGGAAGTGAAACAGTGAAAAATATGAGGCAGAGAAGTGAAGCACATTTAAAGTCATATGCAATTAGTAATTATAAAATACAATAAAACAGAAGTAAGGATTGTACCTTATAACATTTATGTGGTTGTATCTAATTACTTCCAATCTTGAAACTAGTGTTTGAGTCCACGTCTTTCTTCAATTGTGCAAAAATGAAATTTCATCTTTTCCAATGGCTCATATCCAATCTTCTACATGTGAGGACACTTAAGTAAATATAGCTGTACATTATAAAATAATGCATTTAGAAGTGAAAGATAATACTATTTAGACATTCATTTATTGCTTTATTTATGATGTTTCTATATTTGTTTACCTATATCTTAATTATGTAAGTCAGGGGTGGTCTAATCCTAGCAACAATGAGGGCCAGATGGAGATTTTTTGCCCTCCAACTGAGCATGTGACATTCCTCCCCTCACAGCTGCAGCCTGACACAGGCGTTTGGCTGGTGCTGCTGCTGCTGCCAGAGAAAGGAGATATTTTTGAGGAGGTGAGGCAGAGTGTCCACACTCCCTCCCACAGGTGACATTGGCAGTTTTGCTCCATGTGTTGAGTGTGTTGTGAGCAGGAGATGGCTGTCAGCTGTTTGCACTGCTTTTGATGCATGAATTGCTACCTTTCCTCCTTTCCAGGGCAAATACTCTGCATTGGAAGGGGTTGATCCGTGATATAACCAAGACAATAAGACCAGAAGTCTTTCCTAAAAATACTGCATTAGAAGACTATGAGCTGAGTGTATTGTGCTGAGAGCTACACTGAAACTGAGAAAGCTCTCTTAAAACAGAACAAAACAAACCAAAACAATATAAATACCACTTTTCTTGAGGAAATCAGTTTTTTTCCAATGAGGTATGACACAGAAAACTTGTGATATGCTACCGATTTTTTAATATAGGAATTTTCAACTCAGAACCCCAGGTTCATTCAGATTTTAGTACTACATTAAGAAGGAGGAATTTTTCTACCTGTGTCAAAAAGAGGAAATACTCTGAAGTTTATGTTTCTTTTCCTGGTTCAGCAAAACTGCTCTGTACCGACAATGTGGGGGAAAGAGTGAACACCAGTTGTCGGAGATGCTTTAGGTCTTTAAATCCCGACTTGAAGAAAAGTCTGCTGCAGATCTATCATTTATATATTTTGATATATATTTATGGAATAGCTCAATCTCCCCAGTTGTAAAGCTTGAACAGGGATGAGAATAAAACCAGATGAAGGCTTCCAGATATAACTCCCTCCAAAACACTTTGAAAATACCTGCCAAAAATGTGAAACAATCCATTCTGAAGTCCTGAGAACGTTCTTCAGCACCATTTCCTTTCCCTGAGAGGGGACTCAATTCTGGCATAGATTATTTACTACTAGAAAAAGGTAGAATTTTATCAGAGGGAAGGGAATCATCCCAATTTTACCTTTGGTTTGGCAGTGAAGCTGTAACAAACATAAATCACTCCCAGCTGTCCCTGGGATCTCCCCTTAAGCACATCACTGTAGGGAAGGCAACAGGTTCTGCAGCAATCAATCCCTTTTATATCTCTCCACAGACACACAGGCATCATACTGGAGCTCAAATTGTGTTGCTGGCTAAAAAAGATAATTGGTAAATCAAATACTAAATGAAATCACTCAAATTATATCCACTGCCCTCACTTTTGCTGAAATCCTTCGTTAATTTCCTAATCCATGCATGTATATAACTGAGAAGCTTCTTAATCTTCCTAACCCCTTTCCACCTCCAATATTCACTCCTGTGGGTACCATCACTCTTCTTGCACGACCCATATATTGTATCTCCACATTTCTTTTTCATCTGTGGTCCTCTAGATGATCTTTGTTGGGTTTAGCCTTTGTTCAGAGTGTGTTTACCTCAGGCGTTGAACATGCTCATTTGCAGGGTCGTTATTTCCTTGCTCTGTGACTGCTTTTTCTGATTCCTACCCTATGGTACTTTCTGGGCTGAATGGATCTCTGGCTGTCAGTGATCAAAGCTGTCAGTTGCTGTTTATTTCCTCACCTCTTCAATTTGGCTCCTGGGAGGATGTTTCAGCAGACGTTTTAGAGAGACAGAAAAAACCAATATCCTATTAAACTAATGACCCTTGGCTATGCTGTCTACAAATGAATGCAGGCACAGACAATTGCCCAGTTTTCTACTGAGGGTCTGTGCACAACAGTCTTATGTGTGTTTTCTAGCTATAAAATGTATGTGTGTATAACTTCTGGAAAAAAAAGTATCATTTCCATTTAACAGTAATTATTCCAGTGTAACTATGGCACTCCACTAATTGCTTTCTGGTTATTAAGAATATTAATAAAGTTCATGTTCAGATTTTCTGGTAGAGAGCACTGCTGGCTCTTCTGTTTATTTTTTTCTGAGGGCTTCTGTAAAGAACATCTGAAGCCTTTTTATAACAGTTGCTTTTTTACAAAATCAAAAGTCTGGAATAAATTTGTTGTGACTAGCTATTAGAAAAATAGATTTTCTATTCAGAGTAGCAATGGCTTCTCTCTTTAGATAAACATAACTATAATGTGTCATAGATTGAAGTGTATCTTCATGTCCTATGACCATGGTGCTAATCACAAATATTCCTGGTGTTTATGCCAATAAATGTTTTTCTACTACCAGCCTGCTATTGAATTCCTTATATTTAATAGACTTAAGCACAATTTCTAGGAGGAAATCTTTGATGTTTTTATCCTAATTTATTGGTTGAGGGGTAGTGGAGACCGTGACTGAGAAGAAAATAGAAGTGGAGAGAGCTTGTATGCGGACATTGGAAACAGAAAGTTTAAGCGCTTTGTTTCTGAACAGAATTGATGAACAGGGATACATGAAGAGCTGCTCAGGATGAGGTTTGAGTGTGAACAGAAGGAGAGGGGTCTGAAGCAAAGAGGTGGTCTTTGCAAAAGAAGAGCTGTTGAAGGTGTGTTTGAATTAGGAGGTGAGGTGAGGTGAGGTGAGGTGAGGTGAGGTGAGGTGAGGTGAGGTGAGGTGAGGTGAGGTGAGGTGAGGTGAGGTGAGGTGAAGGAAGAAAGAGGATCCATAATGATTTGTTGGACTCTACAATAGTATGAAGGTGGCAGCACTCGGACTCTAGAGAGAGAAAAAAGTAACACAGGAAGAATAAAAAGTTTAAGAGCAGAAACTTAAGAAATGCAATAATGGAAGTCCAGAAAAGTTAAGATTTAATGAAAGAGAATCATCAGTTAATAGAAAAGTATGGGCTGACACTGGGTCAAGGGCAGGCTGAGAACAAAACACTACAGTGTAATTTTTGATAAAAAGTCAACAGCACAATAAACTTTGTTTAGACCAGATGTCATAGAATGCTAGAAGTAAAGGGAGGAGAAAAGGAGAAAGGAACCTGGAAATAAAAGAAAATGTTGTGAGAACAAATCTTCACAACTAACATTAAGAATATATTCTGCAATTTTAAAAATAGAATAAGGTAGAAATAATAGCATTTGGAGAAGCAAGGAAGTTCATTCTACAGTTTTTAAAAATTTATTAAGCAAGAAGAAACTGAAATTTTTTTTATTGTGAAGTGGAAAAAGTACAAGGTAGAGAGATAGAGACTATCATTAAGTAGTGAAGAATAAGAGTAGATGTGCTGGAAAATATAACCACGTTCATAAGCTTGATAATTCTGAAAAATGTGATCGTGCAGAGACACAGGAATGCAAATGTGAGAAATCAAGGTAGAAAAGGTTGAGAGAGAAAAACAAACATGTCTATCTGTGACTGAAAAAAACATAGGGACTGTGATTGAGGAGAAAAGGAAAGGAAATCATGCTGAAATCATACAGTGCTTGTAGATTTTGCAAATCACACAACAATCCCTGGGGAAGTCAGGGAATCTTTCTTGGGAGAGCTCATTCCTAGTTGCTGTATGGGTGTAACACACACAACACAGAAACTAAGCAAAACACTCTGAACTATAAAATCTCTTAGGAACATGAAGAAAACAGCAGGCTGATGAAATCTATCAAGAGCTTGTGAAGGTGATCTGACTAACATTATGCTTGTTTGGATAAATGTGCTATTAAAATACATATTAAAGTATAAAACACAGGCCATTATTCACTGTTTCCAAGGCACTGCTCATATGGAAAAGCAAATGAGAAATCATGAGAATGGTTTTAGCATTATTGTTGATTCATGCCAAATTAGGTTTCCAATCTGTACATAGAGCTATTATTATTAAAACAAATCATTTATCCTCTTGAGAACAGTACTGCTTTAACTTCAAATTATGTTCTTTCCCTACCACTGTTGTGCACCTTTCTTTTAACATGGTTTCTTTTGGCACAGTTCCTTGTTTGTTGAGCAGTAGATTGATATGCTTGCAGGGAATGGAAGAAAGATGTGCTGCTGTACAGTATTAGCATCCACCCTGTAGTATTTTGAACACACTGGAAATACCAGCTAATGATAAAAGGCTGTGATTAAAACTTTCAGGGCTGCAGGGGTGAGGAGGAAAAAAAAACAACCTTCCTTTAAATCAGAACAGAAAATTACAAGGGAAGATTATGGTTGAAGATCCTGTACCTCTGTCTGTGTGCATTGTATATGAGGTAATATTTAAAATGTTAGTAGCATTTGGCCTAAACATTTGCCAACCAAAGATGCTTCTGAGACTTTCTGCAGATGGTTACCATTTCAACAGGGGAATATTTTATATGATAGCCTTGTGTTACTCACACAAAGGACATTCATTATGCAGCAGAGATAAATAAAGAGCGTCAGATAAGGAACATACCAAATTCATATCCTGTGCTACCTCAGAAATCTGATAGAAGATTGAATTTGTTTCCATGATGCAAATCACGGTTACAAAAAGCTTTTACCTCTTTGTAAACAGAGTTAGGGCGCTGGTACATGAGAAAAGTTACAGCAAAGCAAACTGTGGTATTATTTCAAAGCCATTGTCTTCCATGATTTTTGTTTCAGTGAGTGTTATGGTGAAAAATATTGCAGCAGAGCAAAGGTAAAGAGATTATCCAGCTTTACTGAAGGGTAGGGGTAAGGACTCTTGTACACAGGTAGTTCCCACCTGTGATTAGATGGATTAGATTAGATGGATTTTATGAGCTTCTTCTCAGGAACACAGTTGTTTGCCCATATCATTAGACTTGTCTTCTGCTAAGTGTCAACATTATAGATGCATTTTCTTTTTATGTTAAAAATAAAAAAGAATCCAAAAGGGAATAAAACTGTAAGACCCTTTAGATTTACATAGTTCTGATTATTTATTTAAGCAATAAAACTACAGAAGATGGGCTCATTAGGATCTCAGACTACATGGCTCTTCTCTTACCAAAGACACTCCTAATTAGCAAAATGTTTCTTCTGAAGTGGCCTGCTGGGCTGCAGAAGTGGATTAATCCACAGAGCCTTTCTGAACTCATCTGGGCAGTGTTTGCTTGTTTGATGTGGGTCTTGATGACACACAGGTCCAGTGAAGCACACACTTCACCTGGGACTCACCCCTCTGCTCCTCCGGGTAGATACGCGGTGTGGACATGAGCCACGGTCAGTCTGTAATCTGAGATTCTTTCTGCAAACTTATTGCAAATCAAGTTTGTCTAAGAATTCCTACAGTACAGATTTAATATCTCCAAATCCCAGGGAAGAAGGTTTGTTTTGGGATACAATGCAGCACTGATAATAATGATTTAGAGCAATATAAAGATTTCCAAGCTAGATCAGACTTGTGGGAGTGCTCACTCTGTCCCTGCTCTCCACAGCCCTGTATCCAGAGGACAGCACAAGTCCCACAGTGGGCAGCAAGTCATCCACACACTTATGAGACTCTTTTTTCTTCATTCATAAGAGTTGAAAGTTGTCTTAAATTCCTGAACATGAGGTTTACATTCCTTTTCATCATCTATTTTTAGCATTTACATTATAACTCTGTGTATTCTCAGTATTCATAAAAATGTCCAGTTCCCCTCTGACTTTTGCTAAAATCCTGGCCTTAGTATTATCTGTTGTCAGTGATTTATGAAGTTTAATTGCATATTGTCTGTTTTTCTTCATTTTATATATTTTAAATTGGCTGCCTTCAAATTTAATCAAGTGTGCTAATCTGCTACTGTATTATTTTCGGGGTGCTTATTCTTTATCAAATTCTTCACTGTCCTCCTGGATTTGAATAAAACCTAAATAAATTCATGCTATACAAGCATTACTGTCTTGCTGCTTGACTCCTTTCTGGATAATAAATTGGTTGCCCTGGGATGACTTTATGATGCTTGGATCCCCGATGGTCTGTCTTGTTTTTGCTAGATATTAAGTTCTGCACCTTTAAGACTGGTTCTGAGAGTGAACTGAGGGGAAGAAGAAGCACAGGGTTTGTTCTCAGGAACTGCACTCGCTCCTCCACATTCCTGCTGCTGGACTGGGTTGTCTGCAGATGGACAGACAGCAGGAAGAGCTCTCCTTGGCTTTTAGTTAGTTTTTAGCTAGCTGAGGCAGAGAAGGTTCCTGGACTGCAGTTTTTTTCTTTTACTCAGAACTGTTTGAAACTACACTGGGCTAAAAACCCAGAAAAGCACTGGGAACTTTCACCTGTGTCCCACCCAGGCCTGGGCTGGGCTGAAGGGATGATAACAGACTGGGTGAGCAGAGCTGTAACCCATGAAAGGGACTTTCTAAATTGGTCATCTCTTCAGAGCAGCAAGAGGTTTTATTGTTTAATATTGTATTGTTCTCTTTTTTTCTTTTTTTTTTTTTTTTTTTTTTTTTTTGCTAATGAATATTTTGCCTGTTAAATAAACAGATTCTCCACTTTTCTCCAAAGAAATCTTTTGCCGAACTAGTTAGGGGAGGAGCCACTTGAATTTGCTTTCTAGAAAAACCCCTTTGGAGGTTTTCTCCCAAATTTGCCCTAAACCTAAACAAATACATAGATACATTAAATTATCTCTGCATGTCTGATGTAGCTTTAATAATTTCTGTTGCTAATGTTTTTATTATGCCTCTCCTTTCTGACTCTGCTAGTTTTGAGAATGTTACAATACTATGCATCCTTTCCCCTGTTGTTTGTAACTGAATTGAATCCAATTAATTCCCATAAACAGAAGTGAACATATTTCCTTGAAAAACATAGATTTGTCTCAGAGATGGCCTTTCCTCAGAAGAAGGCAATTAACTGGTAGCTCACCCATGTTTTGGGCTGTGAGTGTAAAAGCACTGATGTATGTCTCATAAACACACATGAATATAGCAGCCCTGGTGTGCACTCATGTGGCTGCCTAGCAGTTGGAAATTTCTGTAGAATTATCACAAATAGTTTTCCCCAGTCCTCGAGGGAAGAGGTGTTTTTCTTCTACTTATTTTGGAAAGTGGCCCTGTGCCTCTATTTTGAGAAAATGCATCCCAAAGCCTCAGTCCGATGCCTGAGGTAAGCACACTCCACCATCAAAATCTTTTTAAACAAGAAAATTGTAAATATCAGTCTTTTAAAGTTTTTGTGTTTTGGGGTTTTTTTTGTTGATTTTGTTTGTTTGTTTGTTTGGTTTGTTTGGTTTGGTTTGGTTTTGGTTTTTATTATTATTTCCTGAGACTTCCTTCTGTATTTCTCCTTTGAGCAAGCTTTCTGTGAGTTCCAGTCTCTGATGCACAGTTACAGGAACCACCTCTGCACCCATTAGCAGAGTGGAGGGCTGCTATATGAATTTTGTGTAGTACATTTACATGGAATCATAAATTCCCTCATGATAATAATAATAAATTAAATCTATGTGACACTAGAAAAATAATCTGAGTTGAGTTCCATTATTATTATTATTTTGAAAATTTTTGATGTTTTCTATTCTTTGCAAAAAGAATGCCTCTTCAGTATATTTCCAGCACTTTAAAAATCATTATCCTTTCAGAAAATTCTCAAATAAATGGAAAATAAAGCATGGTTTTGCTCTTTATTGTTATACTTGTTTGTAAGTTACTATTTTTTTTATTTTTTAAAAAAGCTTATAAAGAATGACAGGAAAACCAGGGACGAATTGAAAAGGCATCTTTGATCTAAAAAAACATTTTTTCTTCTTTAGTTTAAAATGCTTACACAAAACCTGTATTAATTTTTAATTATTAACATGAGAGAGAAATGTAATAATATGTTTTTCTAATGCTTTGTTATCCTTATGTCTTCAACTCCAGCTCAAAAATGCAATTAATTCTGTAACTTACACTCTGTGGCGGATGTCATTCAAGCTGCGACAGCTTATTTTTGGTAGTTAAAAGGATAAAATCAAGTAGTCATTCTACTAATCCCTTTACAAGGAAACAGCTTTACGCATAAAAACTGGAACTTATGTGGTCATTAGCAGATGCTACATCAAGCAACGAAAAAATACACACATTTAAATTCTTAAGCACAATCTATGAACACTACACAGATGGTTTCCAAGAAACTGTACCTAAATTGATTACGATAAAAATGATCTGCTGCAATTGTTTCTGTCAAAAGGGAGAACAGAATTTGTCCCAATGTGTCGCTCTGCCCACTCATGCAGAGAACCCAGCTGCTGAGACAGATGTTGCTCTAAGCACTTTATTTTAGGGTCATTAAAATGGTTACAGGGGTTAGTCATTCATTGTTTTATAAATTGTGCTTACTAGCTGGCTCCATAGATGCTGGAAAACTTCTTTGTGGTTGATCAAAAAGTTACATGTCATATCATGTTTACTGTATGCTGGCAGTAAAAATGGGTGAAGCACTTGTGCAGGACATGAAGAGAGAAAAAACAATTACTTTTACTGTTTTATTTAGAACAGCATTTATTTACTCACATCTGACCTGGAACTAGTGTAGCCATCTGAACTGCAAAACCTGCCTCAAAGGCCTTCTAGCTTTCATTTTAGTTCTTCCAATCATTAAAGAGCAAGATTTTTCAGTACAACTCACTCCTGTACAATCTTCCTTCTGTGATATTATGAGCAAGAAGTGTCAGACAAGCAAAGGTTCAAGATCAGTAGATTAGATCAGTGCAGAGCGGGTCCGTCTACCTCCCCGCTGTCTTTGCAAATGCTGCTCTTTGGCAGTTTGAGCATACTCAGGCTTTACTTAGAAATATTTGGCTAAATCTCTTCTCTGTTGGCAGGTTCTATGGTTTTCCATGGCTCATCTAATTCAGGATTGACTTAGCCATGTGCATGTGATGTATTGGTGCAGCAGCTAATGTGTCAATGAGAAACAGAACAGTAAAAAGATGAAGCTCAGTGAAAAACAGCAAGGTTGGCAGATCCAACTGCTTTTCAGATCATGCTGTAGCCTTTTATAGCCTCCAGTACAAAATGTAGCCAACTTCCGCTCTTTTATTTCATCTTTGTCCCTGTGTAATTGTTACTATGTCGATGGTTCGATTCATCTTCCCTAATTGGTAACTGAACTCCGGCAGCCAAAGCCTAAATTCAAGGTGGTGTTCGTGGACACACTCTAAATTATATTTTCCTACCTTTCCTGTGCACATTTAGGATAAAGTCATTCATCTGGAAAAAAACAGTGAAACTTTTTAGTGTCATTGTACCTGACTCCTTAAAACACAGATGCTTTGGCA
Organism: Ammospiza caudacuta; assembly: GCF_027887145.1. Lineage (NCBI taxonomy): Eukaryota > Metazoa > Chordata > Aves > Passeriformes > Passerellidae > Ammospiza > Ammospiza caudacuta. The sequence continues at coordinate 83,916,613 of NC_080595.1, forward strand.
GGTTGATTTGCTGTACTTCTGCAAGACATTAATTTCTCTCCCCTGGCTTTATTTAGATAATTATGACTTGCTCAAGTGTACATCATCCCAAATAAATAACCTAGCATGTATCTCACATTGAAAATACACTAAAGTTACAATTTTTAGATTAAAATCAATATATCCTCAGAAAATTCAAGAGCTGGAGGAACAAAGTTACCCTCTTCCCCCAAATCTATCAATTTCTGAGGTCAAATACCACCCCACACTTCCCCCCTGCCCCGTGCCCCCACCACTAGGTTAGGAGCCAGACAGAAGATTGTCTCAGAAAACACAATCCCTGAAAATGCATGAGACTTTGGAAAGAAGGCACATTAGATGTATTTCAACATTCAGCTCGAACAAAATTACTGATACAAAAAGTAATTCAGTCAAGAGAGCCACATTTTTACCTGACTGTATGATAAGATATATAAATTCTCTCAGTTTCATATAATTTTGAATTGAATTTTATCTAGTCCATAGTTTGATCTTGCAAAAAAACCCTTAGACAGGAAATCCTTTTTCCCCAGGATTTGATGGTGTTTTTCACCCATCAACTTTATCTGTACCTGAAGCAAAGTGGTGTCTTTCACAAGCAATACCAGCTTATTATAATTTCATTACTGGAAATTTCTTACTGTCTAAGTAAGATGTTAAGATTTGCTGTAACTCTTAGCTGATTTGCCTGCAAAATAATAAGATGAGGGCTGCATTAGAAGCTTGGGGTCACACAGGGTGCACTGATGTTCATAAAAATCACTTTGCCCCTCTGCTTTTGTCTTACAGTGTTGTGAGGTCTTCAGGATAACAACTGTCACTTACTCTGCTTATGAGCAATATTGGCTGTAAAGATTCTTTCTTTTTCAGGAAGAGCTTCTAAAAGGTAATGTAACATTAAATACTAAAGGACACTCTCATCATCTGACATGCTGTGTTTTGAGGCGAGATTAGCAGAATTGCAAGGCCAGAATAGAGGCAGAGATGCATTTGCAGGACAAATGTCCTTTTTAGTGTTCGTGGCTCAGACAGTGCTCACAGAAGAACAGAAAGAGAAACATCCTGATGAAAAGCAAGCTTGAGTTCTTAAGAGAATTTTTGATATTCTGCACACCAGGCATGACAACATAAGGCTGCTCACAGCCTGGATGTCACTCCAAATTCCATTATACTTACATTAGATGCTGTTTGTTCCTCCTGCAAATGCACTGACAGATTTTTGCAGCCCTGTGCATGGGGTTTTTTTTAGTGTATGAAAGGTTTGTAGTTATTTTAGCCGTGGAGTTGCTAAAAAATTATTAAAATCAAAGTTCGCTCTCATCTAGCCTGAACAAAGCCAAACAACATGTTCCTCTTTTAGAAACAAATGAATGGGAATTGGCTAGTATACCACTTGCACTAAGATGGCTGGGGCTGAAAAAAGGGTGTGATGGCTTGATACACGTTATAGAAATAAAAGCATTTCTGCTTGAAAAGCCATCATGATACCTAGCTCTAATTCCCCTTTTTTTTTCCTTTTTATTATGTAGCATCAGAGCAACAGCTGAGATGGAAAAGAAAATATTATTTGTACGGTTGTGGAAGAGCACTTATCTTGAAAAACATAGATTTTATACAAATCAGGAAGAAACACAGCATGTGCAATTGGAAGGAAAAAAGGACAAAACCTGATAATAGAGAGTCTGCTGGCACACTACAGCTTTTCTCACGGTTACATTGTCTAGTATTAAGATGAACATGTTTTGCTGGTTTAGAGCATTACTGAATACAACATGAAGCATATTTATACTCAGTCACACTGGGTCCTTCTAGTCCAGCTCTTCAAAAGAGAATGCTTAAGGTGAAATGTAAGAACAAGAACAACTTTGCCCTTTCTCTGAACACTAACTCAGTCTTCAACAATTTGTGGCTCTTGGACTTCCTCTTGTCCACACATTCTGTCTTCTGTGGCATGCAAAAGCTAGAAACACTTTGTAGCACGGGGAAAAAACTTGGGCCCATAAACACCCCTGTCATTACTGCCTTAGCTTGAAGAGAAGAGGCTTTTACCCAGATGCACACTTGTGTCTGCCATTCTCCTTCACCCTCTACAGAAACCACTTACAGTGGCAAAAGCCAAGGCACAGAGGGGAGATTTGAATCTTGAAACTGCAGTTTGGGCACTGACTCAGAGACTTGTCCCATGAGGCTTCTCTACAGCCTCACACTCACCTTCAGTGCATGTGCCCCTGCTCTCTTGTACTGTTTCCCTTCACCTTCTCCAGCACTTTGTGTCCGTATGCCTGACCCAAGGGATTTCCCCTCTGCTTCCTACTAAGGATCTTGGCTCTCCTTTTTCTCTCCCCCAATTTACTCTGCTGGGAAACCCTGCCTATATTACTGTGACCCTCGAGAAAACAGCATTGTGTGAAGATATGGGACGTACCTCTTTGACAATACTACTTAGTCCTTCCTTCACCTGATTCAGGTCTGTCTCTGCTGTTAATCATTCCACTTGACCGATGCCAAGCAGCTGTGCTTTTGACCAGCCACGGGAGTACAGTCACTTTAGTAAGTCTTTGAACTCTTAGGAGAGTGTGAAGAAGCCTAGATGTGCTAATGTATTCAGTGAATTTTCTGATTCCGCTGAAGGGAATCAGCATTTCAGAAAGAAGCCTTTTTTAGGACCATAGTTTGGGAAAAATAAAGTCAGAGCTGGGTGATCAGTGAGACATAATATATCAAAGTGATTTTCCACAAAAGAGAAGGCAGGGACTTCCTCTGAATGTCACCATGGCAAGTAATCTAAAATTTACTACCTAGAAATAAAGACTATAATAATTAACACATGTTTATTGATATTAGAAGTTCTCAGACAAAAATTAGAAGTCTAGAAGGAATTTAGATTGTCTTCAGGAGATCCCATACATACATATCTTTAGTTTTGAGCAACACCAGCATGGAGCTACATAAAGTGTACACCTATCACCAAACCATGGAATATTGTATTTTTATGCAAGAGGATTAATTTAAGTCAGGGGATAACCAGAATGTGAGAAGTAAACATCTTCTACTCTAGCTTTTGTATCAGAAATATCTTCATCATCGTGCATTCTCTCACTTGAAAAAAACCAAAATTAACACCTCAAATATCTGTTTAAACTTAATTCATAGAATAATAGGAAAGTGAGAACATTAATACTCATTCACCATTGATTGGAGGATCTGAAAGCACCTGTGGCTGCGTAGGTGTGTTTTTCTACTCTTGTTGATTATCTTCTAAAGGTTTCTGATAGAAACCACATCCTCTTACCCAGTATTGGGTGGTGTTTATTAAAGATGCTGAGAGCATATAAGAGCAGCTCTCCCCCTTGAAATTATCTTGTGCAGACATGCATGTCTATAACTTTCCTTGTAACTGAACTGTAAACATGACCTTTGCAGACCAACAGTACTTTCCCAACTGAAAAGGTGTGTCAGCTGCATGAGAGTGTGGTATATGATTTTGCAGAGGTTTGCACTTTCACCTGTGGCAAGTGAATTCAAAACATGCTTGTCTTTATTTAGTAATAGACAGATCCTTTTTTTTGCCAGTGCAGGTAACTCTCCACAAAGCTAAGCTTGTGACAACCAGATCCTGTTACTTTTAAATAACAGTTTTAATATCCTGGCTTAGAAGGAGTGATCATCTTCAACACCAGATGGAAACTCTGAGAAAATAAATAGTTAAAATTCTCATTATTTCTGTCAGTCTTTTCATTAGGTGTCTTAGTGGGATGTAATGTAAGTGCTATGAATGTTGAAGACTGTGAAATTTGAGGTGAGGGAAGGAGTAACAAAGCAAATCAGACAATGCACCTTCTTTTCCCATTACAAGAAAATTGGACTTGTTAACTCAAGGATTCCTTTTGTCTCACTGTGATCAGTAGAAGCAATACTAAAGCTCCATAAATGCAGCAGACTGTGATGACACACTTTGTAAGGAAGCCTTAGGTAAATGTCCAGGAAAAGAACAGTGAGCTCGGTTCATTGCAACCCACCAGGTTCTGCATCAGAAACACAGAACATTTCTGTTTAGTTGTAAATCTACTGGAATATTTCTTTTTTATTAAACACAAGAAACTAGTATAAAAGGAGTATGGGAAGAGAGTTCTGTCAAGACCTAATCATTCTCTTGTGGATACTCTTAGGAAGGCCATTACCTTATCTTCAGGTTTGTTTTGCATAGGTGATACATGTATGAAAAGACAGTTATTGCTCCCTATTGAAGTTGTGTCCAGCTGCCTCCAGCTGTCTTCCAACCCTGTGCAAGAGGGAGCTGCGCCATAAAATGACAGACAAGACACATAAGCCAGAAGAAAGACATCCACCAACCTGTCCACAAACTTTCCAGTTTGCATGGCAGAGGATGAATCTCTCTGGCCCTGATAGGATATGTACATTCAGTATACAGCCCTGAGGTTGTGGCTGGAATATTCATATCCTAGCAAGTTTGTTAAAACAAAGTTATAAAAACCTAAACATGCCTCCTCCCCTCTCTCCACCCGCAGTTCTTCAGTCCTAGTTTGCTGGCATTATTGCTTACTGTGATCACATCTAAAGCTTGAGAGCGAGGCCCAGCTTCACAAAAAACTTCAGAGTTTAAGTCTAAGTAAGTGTCAAGTAGCCTTTATATTACTGAATGTCTCTGAAACTTGATTTCTATGGAACAGTTCCACAATTTTGTTGCTTCTATTCAGAAGGATGATACTTCATGGCAAGCTGGGGTTAGCTGTTCCCTTCCACCATCCCTCCTGAGTGCTCTTCATGTACTGTAAAAGCAAATACTTTTGTTACACTTTGAAAGTGAGGTTAGATATCTTGAGTTTATGGGGATGTAGTCATGCAGAGAGATAGCAAAGAGTAGTAAATGCACTGTCAAATTTCACCTTAGTATATTTTTCAGATGTTTCTTTGGGGTTTTTTTTCCCTGTGAAAATAATCTTTCAAAGACTTATTGGCTATTTTGGTCCCTAAGACTTGAACTCATCACATCCAAATTTAAGATCCCAGCTGAAGCAGCTAAGGGAGGAGACTGATGGATCCTTGGCTCACTGGCAGCTGCTGAAGAGGCACTTTCAGAGAGCTAACCACTTTAGATAGACTGAAGTATTAGGTATTCATCCAGACTGAAGTATGAGTTTCTGGAGGGGAGATTTTACTCTCCTTCTGTCATCCCAGAAGAACAATTTCACCTCTTTCACCTTTTCTCTCATTATTTCTAACAAGACACCAGAGAAAGCAATTGTTTGACCAGGTTCTGGATATGTAATCTGCAAATTCTATGAAGATGGTTAAATATTACAAAAATAGCCTTAAAAATTTAACAACAGGTGTTCCTAATAAGTAAAAGATAATGAAATAAAGTTTCAAATATGTTTGTTGGAAGACAAGCAGTCTAGGGTTGCTTCAGCAAAGGGAATTTAGGGTAATAATAATTAGAAAGCTTTCAGATGATGCAAAAAGTATTTTGATCGAGTGCAAAACCAAGGTGGTACAAAGAAGCCTAACCCAGTGCATTATGTGAAATGATGAAGAAGGGGGAAAAAAGGAATACATATTAATATGTTAAAATGAAAAGCTTACAGATGGAACAAAGAACTGGAGCAGCAGGTCAGGTCAGGTTATAAGGAGAATGCTCAGCTTTTCTCCTACAGGGCTACAACTCTGTTTCTCTGAGATGCTATGTCGTCGCTCATGGCAGAGATAAACAGGTCTATAGTTTTATCTGAAGAGAGAATATACCTGCCAGCTGCCTTTAGCCCCTGAGGGTGAGTGTGCACTGTTGCTGCCTGTTGGAGGAAACTTAAAAGAAGCACTAAGTTTTTCTCTCAGCTTTTCTCCATTTCCTCAATAGCATCCAGCAAATGGCACAAGTACTGCAGAAAGCCTCCTGCTCCCAGAAAGCATTTCTAAAGTCATGAAAAACAAAACAATTCAGTGTGAGAATGGTGTGTCCCCTTGTCATCTGAGCTCCACAGCTCTGCATCTTTCCAGCACAATGTTTCTCCAGCTGCAGCGGGCACAAGGTTATAGATCAGGTTATTATTGCTTTAATGATACAGATAACAACATCTAATGAAAGCTGGTTTGTAATATTTGTTTAATAATGTTACCAGGTTGAAGTTTACTAGAGAGAGGAGAGTGAGCAGGCTGATAAAGCACCTTTGGAATTAAGACTTACAGGTAGCTTGACAGAAGGGATGTGATAGTGCCACCTCAATCTTGCTCTGAACTTTTCAACCAGAGAACTTAAAGCACTTGTAAAACACATATCAAGGTCACATGTGCAGATTTTGGAACTGGAAAAGACTGAAAAGCAGCTGAACTGTATCACTGATGTGCTGAGTCTGCAGTGTTGAGACTCCAGATCAGCTTTGCTGTGCTGATATATCTGCTAGCAATGGGAGGTAAACAGGAGTGAACTATGCCCTTCACTGTGCACTTACAGAAGACAGGGCATAGACAAAATAATTTTCCTTCAGCAGTACTAAATCTACCTCTTCCACCCCTTGGTTCTGTGATATGGTGGTCAGACTAGCAGAGATTTTCTAGCATAAAAATAGTTGATACACAACTTAGGTACTAATTTGATTCTTAAGTTCTAAAAATAAAGTCCAACAAGAAGTTATGAAAAAACTAGCCCATTTTTTTTTATGTACTCTATCTGGTCTATGTTCCCTGATAACATTATTCAAAGGACAAGCATTGTCATGGCCCAAAAATTGTATTCAAAATAATTTGATTTAAATGGATAATTTCTTATAGAATAGGGTTTGAACTTTATGTAGAAATACTTGTGAAACAGCTAAGTACATTCTGGTCTAGAAGTCTGTATATCCTTTTTCCCTGTGGAGTGGAGGTGATGCCTTTGTAATGTGCCCCCGAACTGCAGCATGCAAACTTTGCTATTTGAATTTTAATCAGTGAGACAGTACCAGATGGCAAGATGAGCTAAAAGATTTGTGTCCCACCAAAGAATCCAAGGAAGTTGCTCCATTTTACAGGAATTTACTTAGTTTTATATTAATTGTACAAATCTTTTTCCACTTCTACCTTTTCATTAACATCCTGTATCTTTCCATCCTAGCAGTGTTCTGTGGACCTTCCATTGTTTGTACCTATGGGGTCTGTCCTATCCTCATGGAATCTATCTTAAATCATCACTGTGGGAACGGGACTAAGATTCAGTGCAAGTTATAAAATGCCTGCCATTATATGGTTTTCCCATGATATTGAAAGAGTCAGCCCTACAAAATTTCCCAGAGATGGAAAGTTTGCTAACAGAGCACAACATGGAAGGTCTTCAGTATTCACACTGAAGCTTTACTATGATGATATTGAAGGAATGAAAGGCAGCTTAGGTGAAATAATCGTCAGTCTTATCAGCTTTTCTTCAGGAACTTTTAAAAGGGTAAAATATTGATGATTTGGTTTTGCTGCTTTAAATCATAGCAACATTTGGAGATTATTCTGCTGCCATTGAAGTCAATGGTGAATCTTGGACAGAGCCTGCCTGCTTGCTTGACACCAGCTATCAAACAGCTGCTGGGCGATAATAGCTGTCAGAAAACAACCTGAGCTGAATGTGAGCAAAATGTTGCACACTTGGTTTCCAATGTCACAAGTTGTTTTTTTACCATGTCAAGTTGTGGATTTTAGTGTATAACTCCAGAAAACTGTCCTTTCTGCATCCATTTTCCTGGGTAACAAATTTAAATGTTTATTGCTGCCATCCTAATATTAGCAAGGGGACTAATGACTAGTAATTGATTCCCTCCACTTGAGAATAGATATGCCTGTTGGCTGAACCCTCATGTCTTGTAGAAAGGCATCAGAGAGGAAAACAAACCACTCTATAAAATTACAGAATGAGAAATTTGTCACCGAAAATGTCATGTCTGGTTTCAGTTTTTCTCTCTGTTTATACTACCAAGATGTTAACAGGAGTGGGAAGACTATTAGAACAGTTGTTTTCTTCTGGAAATAAGTTTTTTTACCAAGGCTATTTATGTGTAACTGGATAATACAATTTCTGTATATAGATTAGCAAAAGAAATCTTATTAAATTGTCTTTATAAATTTTTAAAAATAGTTCTATTAGAACCCTGGAGTAATTTTGAATAGGTAAGTGTCCTAATCCAGTTAAAGATATTGAAATCACATGGATCAAAATGGTAATTAGAGCAAGTCATTTGTCAACTGATGAAGTATTTAATGCCTAACTTTTGGTAGTGTTTGCCATAGTGACTTTCCCCTACAATGGCAGAATAAGGAGTTTTTGAAAAACCAGTAGTGAATAGCATTCACTGTTGTGATCATAGCAAAATGACTGTACTGAGTTCAGTGCCCTTGAGTATTTATTAATCAAATATTTTATGTCCTACATTTACAGGGCAATTTAGCCATCAGATAATAAAACATCTAAAACAAAATGGAGACTTGCAGTAATGAGTAGAATGTCAATATATTCACAATCAAGCTGTCTTCTCAGCAAGATTCTCAATGGGAAAAGCATTTATAAAAGAGGTGCCATAGGCAAAATTCTCATTAATGAGGTTAATTCAGTTCATGTGCTGAAATTTAAACTGTGGAATATTCAGATTAATTCAAACAAACATTAATACAGAAAGCAAAATGCAATATAAATACAAGTGAGTCAATATTAGTTTCATTTTGATGGAACAAATATCACAAATATTGGAAAATCAGACTGGCAATCCTTGCCTTACAGGGATTTTCTAAGCAATATATTGAAAGACTACATTGTCTTCACAAAAGTCTGTTATACTTTTTAAAGAAAAGCCTGCAATTTACCACGTCATTTTTGTTGTCTTTTTTAAAAATTTGCACATATTCAGTAATTCTCTGACATGTCTCAGCTAAAATTATAGCCATATTGTTGTCAAATTGAAAGAAATTAGACATGTTATAAATTAGAAATGTCTCTCGCACCAGTTCTCTTCCTAATGGGATTCAGCTGAAGTTTTCAGTGTAGATGAAAATGGCATGTGATGCAGGCAGCAAATATGGCTGAGCAGATCTTATTATGCTTCTGTCTTTTGCAAGGATCCAACAGGCCTGATTTCAGGCTGAGTTTGAGGAAGGCTTTGCCATTTGGCATTTTGCAGTTTGTCCTGTGGGGCACTGGGGAATTAAATGTACCTCCCCTTTAGGCTAGATGGATTTTAGAGGATGACTGACATCTGGTGTTGAGGGAATGGACACTTGGTTCTCCATGGTCACAGCAAGCTGTTCCAGCTGGAAAGGTTGTTGGGTCGGATGGCAAGGAGCAGCAGATGAATTCCAAGGCAGGCTGATCATTTTACAGCTGAGTGAGCAGTGTGTACTGTGCTGGACAGTTTGAGGTCTTTTCGAAGAATGCTAGGGAGGATTTAAATGCTGCAAATGAAAACCACCAAAAAATATCCACAGGGTATGGACTTGAGAGAATATTGAGTGATCAATAATTACTGATCCTATTTTCCATGATTCTATAATCCCAAATATCACAGTATAAGGCATTAGAGTATTTCTGAGCTTTCTATAGGATAACATTGTGTATCATATTTACTGATTAATTATCGCTGCTATTATTGTTGGTATTATTCCCTTCACCACCAGGCCACATACATCACAGCATCGAGGTGAAATATCAGCTGTCAGTCACCAGTAATTAGGTATACGTTATGGCCATATTGAATCTCATGTCAAACAGCAGGTTTGCTTTGGAGGGTTATGGCATAGGACAGCAGATGGTGCAGACATAAATATGTCCAAACTGCCCTTCCAGCAACTGATATCCACCAAACCACTCTGTTAACAAGGTTGCAAAAAGAGTATTCTCTTCTGGTTTTTTATTCATGTGCATTTTTTTAACTCAGCCTTTTTCTTAAAGTGTGCATGTTATCATTTTTGGTATTTTCCTTGTTTCCCCTGGAAGAGAAATACATCATCTCTGAAGACTTCTCATCTGAAGAGTCACTGAAATGCAGAAATGCATTTCCTCAACACCACCTCAACACTACCAGGGCAGGTCCAACATCTTCAGAGCTAGCCACTCAAGTGACAGAAATCACCAAAATGTTGCTTTCATTATTGTCCTTATAATATGCAGATTAAAAACGGATACTACAGAAATCTGAAAGTCCACTTCCTTATATGTATACACACATTGAAAATATATGCAGAATTGTATACAGATATTTGAATATGTGCCATGTAATAAGCAAATAGTTTAAATACCAAATAGGGGAAAACAGAATAGCAATTCAGAAACAATAATCAAAAGCAATTGCTACAAGTTAAACCAATGAATTGCAGAATAGGGAAGAATCCAGCTACAGATATTTGTTTTTTAAATGAAGATGAAAGTGTAATTTAACACCAAAATTGGAAGGAGAGAAATACAAGAGAAAAGACTGAAATGTGTGTTTAAGTATCTTTAAGTGTCCAAGAAACATTTGAAAAGTAGGTTACTTTCAACACATTGTAGAATCAATATCTGGAAGTGAAGAAGAGGAGAATTCATCTCAAAGCTGCACATCTGCTCTTAGACAGTCTCCTGGACTTTGTTCTTAAGGCAGTGGAGATAAAGACAGGAGCCTTCAGAGGACTGATTATCCCTTGCTAAGATGGGTTTACCAATAGGTGAAACTGATCTGTCTCCAGGGCTGACCATATCTGTTTACTGATGAGAGAAGGAGATTACATGGGTAGTCAGAATAAAAACCATTCTTTCTGTGAAATTTGGCTCAAGTCAGAGAATACAAACAGTCAATAATGAAACATAAACATCTAAAAGAAAATCCATGTTTTGGCCATGCCAGATCTTCCAGTCAAACTTTTGACTGAATATTTTAATGATATGTTTACAAGCAAGCTTTCATGTGCTCTTTGAGTCTTCCTCCTGTAATTTCTATATTCTAATTATTGTAATTATAGTCACTATGCACACTAATGCAATCCTAAAAGTGCTTTTGATGTGCCTTTATTGCACAGCATTTCTAAGATTTTATACTTCTCTGAGGCAAACGGTTGTGGGACTAACATCAATTTGCATTGCTATGGACAATTGAATCAGAACCAAGCTCAATGTCAAATTCTTCTCCTTGTGTCTGAGAAATGACTACTGTTCTTGATGTGTCTAACACCTGCTACCTCCAGCTTGAGGGTAAAAGGATAAGCGAATGGACTTGATTTCATTTCTCAGCCTGCAGTATATTGAAGCAAAAATTAATGCAGAAGCTGAGGGGGATGTCTGCTGTGACTTTCATTTTCTAAATTAAACTTAGTCAGCCAGCATTTTGGTAATGAGTGATTTAGGAGAGCACACAGGAAGGATAAGCAGCAATAATATGTATGATGAACTGCACTTATATTATCCATCTAAAGTGTGAGATTGACAAAACTTCAATCTTTTAAATACAAAATTCAGAATATGTGGAACTGCGTCCACCATCCTATAAATATTTTGTCTTGTAACAGGAAGTAGCTCAGTTTGATTTCATTCTGAGGACATGAAAACCTCTCGTTGCCTGTATAATCAGTACCTTTTGCTCTTTATTTTCATAGAATCATATGATAATTCAGTTGGAAGGGATTTTTGCTGTTCAAAGCAGAGAAAGCTATGAGACTGGGCCGGGTGGCACAAGGCTTTACCTACTCAAGTCTTTAGAACTTCCAAAACTTTCTAGAAAACCTGCTTGGCTGTTTGACTCTCCTTGTAGTGAAAAATTTTCCTTATATTCATACTGAATCACTTCCATTGAAATTTGGGCTTGTTGTTTTCAGCCTTCTATGCAACTCAGGAGTTCTTGCTAACTTCCCAGTAGGTACTGAGGGGTGCTGTTAGATACCCTGAAGCTGTGTCTTTTCAAGGGTCCAAAATGCACAAACCCAGTACTCTCATACTCACTTACAGGGCCAATGCTCTGGCCCTAGCCAGATTGTTTGTGTTCGCTGAACTCACTTCAGTTTTACCATATCTTCTTTTTATTCAAGGCCCTGAACTATCTGCAGTTTCCAGGTGTGGTGTAACAAGCACTGATCAGAGCAGGATAACCCTTTGCTCCAGGCTGTGCTTCTACTCAGAGAGCCCGGGATGCTGTTGGAGGTCCTTTCTGCTGGGGTACACTGCTGGCCAATGTCCACCTTGTGCTCCCCAGCATGCCCAGGTCCTTTAAACACAGATGTGTCAAAGCCTTGAATACATCAAGGGTTTAATTGCCGGGCCCAGCTTCCTTTGAGAACCCCAGCCACTCTTGCTGTCCAAGACCTGACTTCAGCCTAGTCAGGCTCTGTCAGTCCCTGTAGCAAGACCACAGCAGTGCCGAGCTCCAGCCCTTCTTCTGCTCTTTTGCTGCCTGGCTGGAGCCCCCAGCTCTGCCCTGGGTGCTGCTCATCACTCGCTCTGTCAGAGTCTGTCAGTGGACCCCTACCAGTTCCATGGGACTGTTCCTCATGGGAGAGGGCACAGTCAGTACCGGACCTCCCTCAGCTCCCTGGCCCTGGGGCTGCTGCTGGGTCACACTGCTCCTTGACAAGATACATCCCTGCCAGGCAGCCCTGGCTTGTATTTCTGCAAAGGTTTCTTCCTTCCCAGATCCAGGACTTTGTGTTTGTCCTCGCTGAATTTCACAAGGCTCCTGGTGGCCACCTCCTCCAACCTGGCTAGATCTCTCTGAATGGCAGCCTTGCCATTTCTTTCATAATATATGTATGCAAACTATGCACATATATACATAAATGCATCACTGCCCTAGATTTTTGAGTATCAAAATGGTTTAAAGGATCTGTCACCCTTCATGTCTATATACGCTTCTAAAAGAAGTACAGTGCTAATGAAATTCTGTACAATAACTGTGCTGTCTACTGTGTTTGACATGTAAAAAATAACTCTCCTAATTCTCAAGTGAATAATGCCCTCCCTGTTCTCATTTTTGTGAAGGAGAGCAAAAACTACTACAAGGTTACATTGCCTCATGCTTTTTAAAAGCAGAATAAATAATGAAGCAGTTGCAATGTTTACTGACATTTGTGGATGTCTTGTAGGTATATTCAATTGCTGTGGCTAAATTTAATTTCAGCATTTGGTTAAGAACCCAGTGAATTTTTACTTTATGGCACTGAGTTTGCTACACCATTTTGGCAGCATGCTCTTCTACTTGGAAAATGATATGTGACTACTATGGCAGGAGATGTTTCCCAATGATATCAGATAAGTCCTATTTTAGAGTTTCTGGATGAAGCTGAAGCATTATTTTTAGAAAGATCATATTCTGGGCAGAGAGTGTTATTTGACTATATATATTCTTTTTAGTTATCTAGAAAGATGAGATCAAAAACATAGAGTTGACTTTCCTAAAGAATTGTTTATTACTTCCTTGTAAGATGAAGATTTTTTTATATTCTTTGTAAATATCTGAAATGTCAACATTGTATTTGTTTTTTCTTTACTGGATGGCAAATGAAACTTTCTTAAATGGTTATAATAACTGGTAAACTCCTCACAAAAGAAATATTACAAAATCGTGGAATAAGCTGAGTTGGAAAGCACCCACAAGGAGCAATTATGGTTACACCATATCTTGATGATGTAAAAGATTTAGGATTAATGCCTTATTTCAAATTGGAAAAAACCAAACAAATAAACAACAAGCAATAAACATCAAAAAGGGCTTTAAAAGTCCAAAAGGCTTTTGTCATTTTTGCACAGTATACGGTATACCTAAACTATTAATTAGGGGACCTCAGTTAAGTTCCTGAGATAAGTCATGGTGAATTGGATGTTTCTTATCCACAGAATACTTAATTAAACGGTATCAAATGGTTGCAGAAGATGAAATAAAATACATTTCAGTCTAGAAAAAAACACACTCCTGCTATGAGACCTAAGTCCAGATCCTTTTTTTGAATCAATTATTTGTGAACTCTGCATTCCAAGTGAGTGTCCTATACCATTTCTGTTCTTTATGTCTCCAGAAAGTGGGTTCTGACCCTGAGGTATGTTAACAATTAGTTACTGCAAAATGTTTTGCTTCAGGTGAAAAGACGTTGCCCAGTTAGCAAACATCTATATGTATTTTTTTCTGCTAATTAGCTACTAACCAGCTACTGTTATGAGGGGCACCATGCATGCACACATGGAAAGAATAAGTCTCTGCCCAAAAGAGAACAAAGGTGCTAAAAAGGCAATATTATCCCTCTTTTTACAGAGATAGAAGAGAGGGCTAGAAAGCAGCCTGTGGTTGAACCTAGTGATCAGTCCAGTTATTCAGTATCTCCAGTCTCTGCAGCAACTCCAAGGCTGTTCCTAATATTAACATTTGTTTAATTCTCTTGCAACTAACTTACATGGAGCTTGTCAACTAGATAAAGATTAAAGATTATAGAAATGTATGCCAGCCACACTAAAAACAGAATACTGTGTCCATTCAGCAAAATAAGTGTAGGTATGACTTTTATGGACATAAAATGATACAAGATGTAAAAATAGTCAGAAGAGTTATAACGTCTTCAAATCTACTACTCAGTTTTATTTTTAGAAATTCCTCTTTTCATAAAGTCAGGCTGTAAGCTTGAGTTTACATTAGCATCTGATCCCACTGTAGTGTAAATATCTTTAGAAATAATGGGAAAGGAAAAATGAAAATACAGAGGCACAACAAAAACTCAGAAAGTACTTAGAAGAGAATATCTCCAAAGTTCTGAACAAGAAATGTAGCATTTTGAGTGGCTTCTCATCCCTTTTCAGTAGGTTTGTGAAAATTATCTAAGGTTTATGCATGCTGCTTCTATATCTTCTGTAACAGTTTGAGAGACTTTATGATGCTGTAATCTAAAAGAAAGTGTCTGTCTTACAAACATTTTCCCCATTCCCCAACTGTCTTGTTATTTCTAGGGAACACTCAGCAGTACATGCAACTGCATATAAATTCCAATTCTTGCAATGGATAAGACCTGTTAAACTGAAAGCAACATTCAAGTTTGAGGGATACAAAAAGGCCAAATGTTATTTGCTGGGTTTGGTTTTTTTTCCCTGTTTTTCTTCCTTACAAGCAGCTCTTAAAAACTCAGTGATTCTGTAGTAGTCCAAAGCTGTTCAGCAATTGTAAGCCTAGTATGGCAGCATTGCACAGAATAGGTCAGGCATTTTCCAGTAAAGTAGGCTTTCATGATGGATGGACATGCAGTAATGTCAACAAGCTCCCAGCTGGCTTGTCTCAGAAACCTGACTGGTCTATTTCCAGCTTACTTTTGCCTGCAGATGTCCAAGACTTTGTGGGGACTGTCCTGGGTTAAAACACTTTGTAGTGTCCCAGCTTTGTAGCTCCAGGCACCCTAGGCATTGAGACAGCTGGTTCCAGGCTTGCTGGACCTAAAGCTTCCCCCGGTCCCAGTGTGGCACACACTTCATGGGAGGCAGTATCTGATGGATTAATGTGACTTATCTTTAGACCCTTACATGAGGTACCTAAATTAGAAACTGTCAGTATGGGACCTACAGACTGCAGCTGAAATTGTTGCTGGATTAGATCTCCAGATTTCAATTTAATGTAAAAAAAAGTGTATAATTCATATACATATATATATCATCTACAATAAGATTACTTAGGCCTCTGCTCCAAATTTTGTATTTTAATTTCTGAAAAGAAATACATCCTCCCTCCCAAATTTTCAGTAAAACATTTCTAAATGGCAACCCCTTCTTTCCCGTTGCATGACTTAAGCAGGTAAATTTTGAGGTTCTAGACTAAATCATTTAGTTTCATTTAAAATAAAAATGGCACAGAACTGTGCCATCCAGAGAAAGAAGAGACAGGTAGTGATTTTCAGTGCTTAAAGGCAACACTTTCTTAAAATGCAAGTGTGTAAGAGGATAGTAAGGACAGCTTTCACTGTTATTTTCATATTGTTCCTTCAACTGGCTTTTTTTGGGGTGGATCACAAGTCCTTATGGATTTATTTAAGAAACCATCTCTCTATTCCCCTTAACAGCTCAAAAAAGAACTTGAAAATGGCATATGTTTCTGATTGAATTTTCCTGTTGTTGATGCCTTGGATATTTGATTCAGAAAATTAATCCAAACTACAAAAGCACAGAAGTAGAGACCATGGATGTTGATTTTAATCTGTGGTTGCAGTTGTCCAGAATTGGGGATTATTATTTTGGTTTCATCCATAACAATAACATACTTAGCTAGCCTGGGAAGTCTAGAAATTTGACTATAAGTCTTGAGACTAAAAAATATGTCCTGCTATTTCCAGAAATTTGAGGTATGGTGAGACCACAAATACTGCATAACTTACCACATCTCCAAATTTTGATCCTTCTGCTCCTCAACATAATTGAAGGACATTAAAGACATAGTCACGACAATCAAATCTCAGTTGCTTAAACAGCATTTTTTAGTCTTTGAGAACTTTTCTAGTCATGCATTAGGTGAAAAAAAAGAAAGGCACTTGCTTTCAGCTGATGTTTAATCCAAATATTACAACAGTTTTCTTCCTCCAAGCTTAACCAGTGCGTATAAGTCTTAGTCAATGTCTTTTGAATCTGCACTCTCAGGGCCTGACTCCCTGGTAGTTTTTCTCCTTTGTGCCACTTCCACAATGAAAGGCGTTTGGAAACCTGGTTAAATTTGCAGTCCAGCTAAGATTCATAATTCTTCTGCACCGACAGCATGGCTCAAGATATCTGGGTAGTTACAGTGTGCATGACCTGTCTGCTCTCACATGCTCTTGTGCATTGATGATTCAGACCCTGCTTAGGCTTTGAAGAGAGAAGTATGTGCTTTAAGTACATAATGATTCCAAACAAAAAAGGCTTAAATATCTTCTTTTAAGAGCTTGGCCAAAGCACGCCTAAGAGGCCAACCTATAATTTAAAAAATAAGGAAAACTCTGGAATGGGTCAGCAGGGCCCCTTTATAGTTTAAATATTATGCTGGTTTGGATTTTGGCATTCTCTGGGAATTCATATATCACTTGGTGCCAACTGATAGCCTGCGAGTTGAATCAGTATGCAGCTGACTTATGGTCCCATCCTTTTTTCAACTAGATTGCTGTGGAACTTCTGGTTCTCATTTGAGTTTGTTTTTATACTTTTGCCAGTTGTTGAATGTTTCACCATCCCCCTTTGTCAATAGGATTTAATATATTTTATGTTTGGGGTTTTTTTAATGAATATCTCTTTTGTTTAGCAATTTTCCAACACTGTAGGAATATTTCCTTACTCCTTCTAATGTTTCTGAAATAGGGTGGTACTTTGAAGTAAGACGTTTTAAACTGATTACTGGTTTTCATCTTTTTTATAAGTATTTTAGTGGTTTAGTTCTCATGGCTTCTCCTGATTTCTTAGACAAATATACCATTCCTATTACACATTCAAGCATTCAATCACAGATTCTTTACTCCTCCATGGCTTTCCTGTATGTTTTATCCTATTGGTCTAAACCATGTAAAGGAGAAAACCAGAGATGGTTAGAAATTAATATTATTGGATACTATTCCTGCAGCATAAGTAACTCATGCCACATCCATATCTTAACATGTGTTGTGGTTTATCCCTGGCAGGGAGCTCACTGTCACATAGTTACTTACATTTTCTACACAATGGGGTGGGGGAAGGAATGGGAAGAGTGAAGGCAAGACAGACCATGGAGTGAGTAAAAAGCTATTTAACAGGTAAAGTGAAAGCTGTGGATGCAGGGCTAGAAGAAAAATGTTTATTCCCTACTTCCTAATAGCAGGCAGGAAAACAGGGCTTCATCACATATAACCCTAATCCTAACCCTTCCCATATCTTGGGAAGATGAATGCTGTACATGAAGAGTGTCCCTGTTTCCAGCCTTTTCTCCCAGCTCTATATGCTGAGCATGTTGCCATATGGCATGGGGTATCAGCTGGGGTCAGCTGTCCTCACTCTGTCCCCTCCCAGCCCCCTGCGCACCAAAACCTTCCTGTTGAGGTGGGATGAGTAGCAGAAAAGGCCTTGGCTCTGTGCAAGAGCTGCTCAGCGATAAGTAATGCATTCCTGGGTTTTCATTATTGTTTCCAGCAAAAATCCAAAGCACAGCCCCATACCAGCCCCATACCCAGTACAACCTTCACCTATTTTCATAAGCAGTGCTGTGATCTTGTCCTGAGAAGCATAAAGTTTAAGTGGGAATTAAAGCATGTATAATTTTTATAACTATGAAAAAAAAAGTTTTATCTTCACACATCACATTTCAAGGTTTCCTCCTCGTTATTGCAAATAAATGTTTTAAGATCGTTTTAGGAATCACATGCAAAAGTATCGGCAAAACAGGTTTAATATAAAAACAAAAATGCAAAAAAGTTTGTTGTCAAAATTCACTGTATTGCTTACTAGATTGTTAAAGTACACAGAGAAAAAGCCAACAAAAATCCAAAATAAATCAATGCAAACCAAGATAACCCCAAAACGATCTAGGTGGAAGCTGGGCATGGTGGAGGGGAGGGGTAGGAGAGGCAGGGGCTGGGGAAGGGTTAAGGGTACAGAAATTGATAGGGAAAGGTAAAGATAAAAAGGAAGATCCTCCTGTTGAGTCACAAGATTCAGAGTGCTAAACTGATCCCAAACTGACTAAGAGTTTATGCTTAAAGGCCCAACTGCGCTTAACAGCAGTTAATTCACTGCTTAAGTTAAATGATTTAGCAAAGCATTAATGCAGAATTTACTGTATCACAACAGTAACTTACTTGCAGGCCTAACTTACTACAAAGTTAAACTACTTAAGAATCTATGAGAACACTATTCCTAAGTACATTTGCCATAGCATGTTCACACACACAGACATAGAGATACTGTACACATGTGAAAAATTCCCCTTGAAATCTGGATGCCTTTTGCATCTTCTCAAGGAGCAAAGTGCTGAGGCTTGAGGAGTGGGGGAATCAACCCAGATTCTGGTGTCATTTGGTGATCCTCTGAGTTCTTGAGAAAACTGGAGAGTTCACTGGCCCCAAGAGGGAGATTTTGGCCCCAGCACACTGCGGGCCAGGAGCTCCAAGGGTCCCACCTTGGGCTGGTGTTTACAAGAGAGGGTCACAAGAGAGTTGGCTTTAGTCACAGAAATTTCCCATCCTGGCCACAATTCAGGCTGGTAACTTTCTTAGAGTGTTTAATAATGAAAATAATGTTCTACTTGGATTGCTATTCAGGCATGAAAAATAAGTTTCCAAGGCTGTTTGTTAAAGCACAGGAGCTTGTTAGATAGCACAAGTTCCTGGGAGCAGACAGTATTTCTGATAAGCTCAAGAGGAGCTCAGCCCAGCTGCTGCTCATAAAGGCCAAGGACTAGGAAGCATTTCTCAGATCATAGTGTGGCCTGGGCAGTGGAGTGGATGCTCCACCATGCTCATATGGGGATTATAACTGTTTATTTGGAAGGGTCTTTTATATTTGGAGTTTCACAGAAAGCAGTCCAGAGATTGTGACAGGATGATAATTGAAATTATTACTGCAATTTTAATAATACAATTCCACATAATGTCTTACTATTTCTTCTTAATCATTTTCTGAGAAAGAAACTGGCATGAGATAAAGTTATCTGCATCTTGAGGACTTTTATAGCCTTCAGCTTTTCTCATAAAAATTTCTCTCCATTAATACTTACTATTAAAAATAGATAAATAGTTGACTTAGACTGAGATATTAAATATTGGGAAAGTGAGATTTTTTTTAAATTAAGAAAATGTTGGTTTGTTTTGGTCATTCTGTTTCTAATATATATTTTAATTAATTAATTTGATTAAGACTGATAATGAGCATTAATTTTTATTTTGAGATGGTGGCTTTGTTGCTCACTTTTTTCCATAGAGGTGGAAAAAGTCTGTCTCTGATTAAAAAATGTAATTTTAACTTAGTTATTTATTCAACATGTCACTCTTAATTCATGTCATGTTCTAAGTGGAAATTTATAAGTTCTCTACTTTAGAAGTTATAATATTGGAAAAGTCATATTGATTTTGGATCTTCAGCTGGGTTTGCCTTAAGATTTTGGTGTACTTTATTGAATTTGGAAAGTTGATTTAAATATATCTCTGAAAAAAGTCCTAGCATGTTTGGGGATAAATTCTGGCCCTACTGATGCTGATGGCCAGACTCCAATTAAACATTAGCAGAGTAGGATTTCATTCTTGCTATGTACCAAGTTTTGACATTTAGAGGAAGTGAATCACATTCTAGAAGTACTTATTTTCCCTACTGGCTATAAAAGAAATCTACCACAGATGTAGCTGAAGTTAGGTGAGGTGAACTCACTCAAAGTCTCTGAGCCTTCTTTCTTTTCATTGCACGACAGAAATATGAAATATATATTTTAAAAAGCCCTCAGAAATGCTGCTTGTATTTTTATATTAGCTATGAGCTCAGTTATGATTTATGATTTTTCTTCCAGAAGGCTGACAAATAAAACAAGAGGCTTTCTAATAGAAAGAGCTTAAGAAGGCTTCAGCACAAACTGTGAGCAAGCACTGTGAGTTAGCACACACATAAAACTGTGCAGGGAAATTACAACACACTGCTGTCAGTAGATAGACACTGCTCACATGTCAGCTGTGGTCAGTCTGTTGTTACACATCTTCATATATAAAAGTTTTAGAGGTGGATTTGAAGGGGTTTGATGATTAAGTTTTGAGGGAATATTTATAATAATATCAGTATAAAAATTGAGCCTGAAATAAAATGTGAGACTTAGAAACTGAAGGCAAGTCTGGTTTCTTAACACTTGGAAGTGGTAGGATGAATTAAAAAACAAGGAACTTGTTTCTTGAGCTGTTTTATGGAACAGTAAAAGGAATTATGCAAAAAGACAAATAATAGAAATAAAGTGATGAACCAAGAGCTGCATTATTCTGAATATAACAAGTTGTGCTGAATCAGAATAAAAGATGTCATCACATTTAAGACATAAGTCTTATCTTCATATATGGGCTGCAAAGGCTGTACTTTATATTTTAGGTATATTATTTGGGTGTAATCTTGAAAGTGGGGGAGAAAATGTGGAGCACAGGATAAAAAATTGGAGTGATATTTTAATTCATCTAAAAATTTGGAATTGAAGTGCAGATCTGTAAAACAACAGAATAATGGTGCTGCTAGAATTTGTTTCCTTAGGGACATGAAAAAAGGGCAAGAGAAAGGAATGGGAGACAATAAACAATAATTAAATATCAAACAAACAACAAAAACCAAGAGCAGAGAAAGGAGAAGAAACAGGAGAGAGCAGAAAAAAGCCAAGAAAGATAGAACTGGTGATGGTGTTCTATGAACTACAGGTCTGGCAAAATTAAAGTTCAGAACATGCTCAAAAAAATTGCTAAAAGTGATCACTTCTCAACTACAAGGAGCTTCATAGCGGGGAAAAGCAAGGTGAGTGTAAAAAAGGACATTTTAGGTAGCAAATGTTGAAAATAAAAGTACTCAACCTCTGTAATTGGCCAGAAATTAGGAGAGAATTTAAAAATATATATATTAGAAGTTGAGGTAGAAGAAAGTGGAGGGTCAGAGATGGTGTCCTACAGGGAGAAGTCATCTTTAGAAAATTCTAAGTATGCCCTTGCATCTGATTCCCTAAATTACAGATATTAATGTACCAACACAGCAAAAGTAAAATACTTCATCTTACTACTCTGCAAGTGGAAACTTTTTTCCAATGAAAGGAGAAAAAGCATTATTTGGCTTGGCACACACTTTAATAACATTAATCATGGTGAGCTCTTTTAGTATTACTATGAGTATAATATAATCCACCAGGAATTCCACTGTAATTAAACTAATTTCATCCATATTTGTTACTTTATATTGACATTTCTTTTTCTTTCTGATCTGCTTGCAGCATGTTTTACACATTTATCATAAAGGTCAGCACAGTTTAATGTATCCAATATAAAAATTTTAATAGGAAATCAGACATTTTATAAAATAAAAGGGTATTGTCTCTATTGGGCAGTAATGACATTTCAAATTTGACTATCCTCTATTTCTTCTTCATGGCAGTGCAGAGTTGTCTCTTTTCCACAGAGACTTGGTGCTGCTATCCAGATTGTACTAGTGGCTACAGAAAATTAGACTCATCCAAGTCTGGACAAAAAAAAAAGCCCCAAAACATCCATATTTTTATTTGATATCTATTCAGTCATCTCAGAAGTGAACTGAACTGAAGTGTCTGTGTACCACTTCTAACATACCTTCCAGAAGCCAGGCTCTGCCCTTCAGCACCAAGAAAACTCTGTCTCTGTGATTTTAAATCTCATCTCTATGATTGCCAAACACAAACCACAGCTTACACATCAACTTAAATTCCAGTTTTGGTTCTGTATCCACATGAATTATTTGATCATGGATATGGTTAGGTGGAAGCCTTTTAGGCTAGAAAAATCCTTGCTCTCATATAATGGGGGAAAAACCCCATAGATTTCCAGCATATTATTGCAAATTTGGTGACGTGTGGGTTACCATTCTAGGTGCAGAGCTCTCGATAAATGGTCACTTACAGCAAAGATTTAGAAAGGTCTCTGAACATTAAATGCAGCTATCAAACAGAGAGAATGTAGCCTTGAATTAAAGAATAAGCATCCCCCTGAGAGTAAATATTCCGTGTCCTGGAGATAATAAAATAAAACGTACTCATGATCTAATGTACATAGGAAATATTCCAGAATCAAAATTACTCCAAAACATTCTGCTGTGCCTTGTATTTTAGCTTAGCAGTGTCAGCTGACATGGAAAAGTACCAACAAGAGTTACATAAATTTGCGGTAACAGCTACTATCCAAATATCTCTTTGGAGATCTAGGTCGATCAGTCAGTTATAAGCTACATTAGAAACATAGTAATCTTCAACCTTCAGTCTACCCAGAAGTCTTTTTTCAAAGGTGGAGCAGTGACCTACTTCTTTCCTGCAATAACTGAATAGCTAGAGAACACTAGGAAAAGGAAATTTAGGTTGTAACTCTTCTTGAACAGGTGAGCAGGTTTAACTCATAGCACTCAAATCTCAGGAGAGTGACTTATTCACCTCAGTATGAGATATTTGGGAAATGGAGTAAGTGCAGCATTGTCTCTTGACAATGGAACAAGAAGGCCATATTCCCATGGGAAGGAGCAGATTGAGTCCCTGATCTTGATCCTCAGTCCTTGAAATATTTGCTCTACTACAATTTTCAAATAAAGTAGAAATTGTGTGCTTCAGATCTCAGATCACAATGTCTGCATCCATCTGTCCTCATGTAGGTGTCCATAAGAAATCTAGATAAGAAAACTTTCCCTGAAGCTGTTGGAACTGTCGTTAGCACAGTCAACAGGACACCTGGCACAGCAGGTAAAATGCCTCCTCTAAAATGAACCAAATCGCTCCCCAGGGTTATGTGATCCAAGCTTTTCCGTACATCTGATACCTTACTCTGTAAACTGGCTGCCCCATGTCCCCCGAGGCTCCTGGAAGCAGGACACTTCCCTTCCCTAGGTTCAAGGGCCTCCTGGCTACTCTGAGTTTCCTTCCTGCCCTGCCTCTTTGCATCCTACATCTCTCATGCACCAAACTCCTCTGCAGTAATGGTTTGAGGGAAAGCAAACATGGGGCTCTCAAGCAGATAAAAAGCCAATCTGATGGCTGGGGAAAGTGGAAACTGTACAAAGAAATTTGCTCAGGCTGAGGAGAATGGTGACTTCAAGATTCACAGTTCCCAGGTAATTGTTAATTGCTAAATAAAGGATGGGGTTTGACTCCTCCCCTCCAGTCAGTGAGCAGATACACCAAGGGTGTGTACCATAATGGGGAGGTTTGGTGCATAGTTAACAACTCAGTCTTGGAAGCTGGGCAGGATGCCAGCATCGATCTGCCTAAACCTGAAGTTTAGTAAAGCTTGGAAAGAAAATGTCTCTTTTTGCATTTCTTTTTCCTTTTTCTTTTGCCATCTAACAGTCTATACTATAAAATAAGTGGCTATTTTCAAATTGTTTATCATGGAAATCAGGTGCTTGCACTGCAACTTAGATAGGATTTGGGAGAACTCCTCTATCCTAGAATGTACAGTGTTAGTAGACCTGGCTTATAAATAATAACATTTTTGTGCATTTTCTTTTTCTGGAAAGTGGATATGCACATAAATACATACCTACATCTATATAAAAGTAATTATCTTTTCAGAAAGGTACACCAAAGATCCAGCTTCTTTCTTTGTTTTACATTAAAAACAACAACAAAAACAACAACATAAAGGATAAAAATTATGTGGAATAATGGCTCATATTTATTTTGGTAGGTGTTTCAGCATCCAAAGGCTGCAATCATGCTTTAGTTAGACTGCAGCTGTGATGGGGTACCTCTGCAACAAGCCAGGTACCTGGCAATCTGGAAGTGGTGCAAATAGAATGAAAGAACCAGAGATCTTGGGATCTTAGTGTATAACAGGGAAAAAAAACCCAAAAAGAAACCCCAAAAAACACCAAAGAAAACTATCAAGAATTATTTCAGCACTGGAACTGAACCTTTGAAGATGAATGCCAATGAAAACAACAGTGTGAAAGATTTTTTAAGCATTTCTAGAAGATTAGAAGCAGAAGGATTTGATGTGCCTGTAAGGATAATAAAGCAATGCCTTATTCCATCAGAGTTTAGGAAATACTGTTCCTGTGCTTCATACTGCTGAAAGGCATATACAATTTGCCCTATTTCCTATACCTACTTTAAAGTCATTCTTTCAAAGTACTTTTTAAATTCAGTGGAATTTCTTATATCACTGCCTTGTCAAAGAAAAATCAAAGATGAAAACGCTGCTTTTTCAGACTAGGCAATGTGTAGAAGTAATTCTTCAAGCAGTGTAAATCCCAAGAACTGCCCTCCATGCCCTTGGAGGAGACTTGGGTATTTTAAAATTAATGTTTTATTGTGGTTGTTGCATTTACTCTTCACATAGATTTCTATATATGATCTCTCCTGAGTATTTACACTCTCACTTCAAATAAGGATGCCTTCACCTTATTATATCTTTATGTTATACCCACAAAGGATGAGCCAGACAATTTAGAGTGAGTAACCCAGCCCACAGAGAGCCAATATACAGGCAGATAAAAAATGGAACTGGAAACAATCAAGTCAGTTTACAGAAAAGGGCAAGTTTTATCATCAGAGAACCAACAGAGCTGGACTCCCATAGCTTTGTGTTCCTGGATTTTCTGTTGTCCAGGGAGGTGGGTAATGTAGAAAAGATTTTCCTTTGATTATGTCCTTCTTAATTCTCTCTTCTAAGTGTGTTTTCTGGCTATAGCAGCCTTTTTCTCTCAGTTATGATCAATAAAAGAATCTATCTATTTTCCATTAAACTTATTATTTTTGAACTTTCAACCTTCTGTCAACATTTGCTCAATCTGAACAGTGACTTTAAAAATTATTAATGGGGATGTGTAGGTGAGTAGACATGTATGCTCATGCACAGAGGAAACCAAATGAATTCACTATAAGAATTAGGATGTTAAAGGACACAAAATCTACCAAAAAATTGTTTAAATGACAAAATCCCCAAATATACAATAACAATAAAAAAACACCCCAGAAAACAAGCAACCACAATGCAAAGCACAGAAATCCTAGGAGACCAGAAAGAAGAAAGCAGTAATTCTAAAAGAAGGCTATGCATGGCAAGCCACGGCAAAATTCCCATAACAATGGCAATGTTAATTCAACATAGTTTAAGGCAGTGTAGAAAAACATGCACAAACCAAACAACTACCTTCCATCCTCTAAAGGCCTCCTCAAGACTGAAAAGTCCACAAATTTTTGCTTTCATACCCCTATGAAAACAAAGCTTAAATACAACATTATACTAATATTAGGGATGGAAAAATGTGACAATAAAGTGAGGAAAATTCAAATACATTAAAAAATAAGGGGAGAATGAGAAAGAAGAAAAATTAAATAAATTCTTTACATAATAGATAACAGTGACAAAGATATGCCAACAATATATTCATCAAAGTGAAATACAGGTAAACAAGAAGCAACAAGACCTTTTTAGTCTTCATTAACAACATTAATTAGATTAAAAACAAAGGGATATGTAATTTGAATGTCCATAAACAATTCTGAAGAGTAAATGCTAGTGAGCTACACAATGATCTCTGAGGGAATGAGTTTAATAGCCAAGTGGTTTAGAAAGGTCTTCTCCAAAATTACTAAGATGCTAATGCAGGAATAACATAACCTGAAAGGTATTTCACCAAATGAATAAGCTGCTTAAATCAGGCAAAGTGCCTGAAAACATACCATAGGGGACAGCACTGCAATCTATATAGTAAAGGTTAGATGGGAATGGTAAAGACTATTTTCCAGCAATCATTTCTCTATTACAGTATTAAGAAAAGTTTAATGTTTCAAGTACAGTAAAATTCATGGATAAAAGCTTCTTTGACTGAAGGACTTAGTTTAATTTAACTTTTGCCTAAATATTACTGAGCATTTGCTCCTGGTTTTCAGCAACAAAGCTGAAAGGTAGACTTCAAATTATTTGTAATTAAATCTAAGTATTACACATAGTGTATCTGATTTAGTTCAGACAGTTCCTAGGGCAAAAATGTGTTAAACAACTTTTCCCCATATAAATATCCCAGAGCTGGTTTTGTGCCTTCTTGTTCCACATGGCTGCATAACTTTATAGCGTCATAATCACATCTTTGTCCTGGTTTTAGGTTGGAAACCTGTGAGTAGCAGCCTGCCCACAGGGAGAGGAGGGATGGCTCTGCTCCTGTTGGTGAAAACTTCCTGCAGATATAAAAACGATACTGCTAAACCCAAAGCTCTCTTCTCATAATAATCTCTAGATGAAACATGCTGCAGATAGGAGAAAGCCTTTACCAGAGTTTTTGGTGTTTGATGAGATCTGGGAAATTTAGAATCAACCTGGAATCTCAGGGACAGTTTTGAGTTTTTCAGTACCATGTTGGAGATTAGCTGGTGTAACACTCATGGTCAGGATTCAGGACCCAAAGCCAGGTCCTGTGTAATATTCTCAAGTGCATGATAAAAACGGATGCAGTCAAGAAACATGCTCTTGATATTTCTCTAGCACTTTATCTATATTAACTTAGAAAAGTCCAAATTAGTAAAATGAGTTATATATTTTTGCTTTGTAAAGGTGATGTAAATGTGATGTGCTTGTGATACTAACCACTATAAAATGATTGTTATAAAATGACTGAAACAACCAGTCATATGTTTTCACAAATCAGTGTTGGGCCTTGGAATTTGGATCTGTATAACATCAAAAGGAATATATTCTCAATATTATACCAGCTACTGTCTCTGAGATGTCATGCTGTTTGCTTATCAGATATTGAAAGCTATGATAAGTAAGTATGATAAGTAAGACATTTTCTATTTAGTATATCCACTCCCTTCAGCAGAGGCTCAGATAAGCAAATCCCCCCCCGCAAAAAAAAAAATCCAAGCAAACAAAAAAAAAAAAAAACCACATCAAAAACACTGCTTCTTTTTTCC
This sequence comes from Ammospiza caudacuta, assembly GCF_027887145.1. Lineage (NCBI taxonomy): Eukaryota > Metazoa > Chordata > Aves > Passeriformes > Passerellidae > Ammospiza > Ammospiza caudacuta. The sequence goes on from NC_080595.1 coordinate 83,944,173, forward strand.
TCAGCAGATGTAATTTCCAGAATAAAGTACTTGACTGTCTGCATGTGATTCTAGATGAGACTAGTTACTACAACTGGTGGCAGCTATTATGCATATGAACAGCCTATTTTTGTCAGATCATTGGTGTAAGAACCCCTACAACAAAAGGCCCCCTTTTGTCTAATTAGTAGGAAAAGACCCTATTAGGAGGATGTTTCCCAGGCTCATATCACTAAGTGGTAATGATACAGGTACATAGAAACACGTTACTGAAATCAAACGGGAAGATGAATAATTTTAACTTTAAAAAGATGACTTAGAAAAAAGATTTTGAAAGGCTGATGAGTCTTTCAGTCAGGGAAGTAGCCTGTCTCTTGCACCATTAAAATGTTTGGCTAAGAAATACAAACCTCTGTAAAAGTACTGGTATTGTTTTACAAGGAGGAAATTAAATTGCAGAGTCTTCAAAAGGCTACAACACACACACACATCCCATGTCTTACAGGTGGTTGCAAATTGCCTTTTTTAAGTGTAAAACAACTTTCTAATTAATTTGCAAAGTAGTAAATTAGGGTTTAGCACTTAAATTTGTGCTTTGAAACTCAGCCACCGAATGTCCTAAACAGTAAATAAGTGACCATTGAACATTCTTAGAGTGAAATCCTATAACTCCTTGTAGATATCTTTACCCTGCCAAATTCAGCATCCTGTCTGTGATGGTGATTAGGTGGAAAATTCATTATCTGAGTGCTGATTTCTGCTTGCTAAAAAAATTGAGGAAATCAGTAAACTGCTGCTGCTATTGTAGTCTAATCATTGGTTTCCTACAGTAAAAATCTGACAAATCCTGTAAGTGGCAGCAGCAGTGGCTTGCTTTCTTCCTTTGTGCTTCCAAAAGGTTTAATTGTTCACATATTCTGACAATAATATGAGCTCCATGCTACTCAGTTTGGATTGAAGAGTTAAGAGTGATACCAGATTTTTATAGTGACACAGGTAAAAATTAACAAAGTATGCACGTGCTGCACCAGAATTTTACATCAGGGCTGTGTTTATTGACACAGAAAATTTGTTTTAAGCAGGTATTTACTACTCAGAAAATAGCATGAAAGAGATTAATATTTTCAATCTGGAGATGCAAAAGTGGAATCAGAGAACTCCAAATGACATTAGCAGATCATATCTCCAGAGAACTTCTGGTTGTTACCATGCTTCACATTCATGGCCACACAAGATGGTAAGAGATAAATTTCTTCCAGCTTAAGTTGCAAGTGGACAGTTCTTACGCCATTTAAAATGGTGGTTCAGACTCTTTATAATATGTCAAACACAACAATCAAACATTATGCTCTAAGTGAGAGCTCTGAGCATGTTTTATGTTCTCATGGAAAGCAGACAAGAAACAGAAATGCCTCCAAGAACATGATGTGGATATTGCCCTTTCTGAGTGGTGCTCAGTCTTGGTTTGAATATTAAACAGGTAGGAGAGGAGGGCAGCAAACAGTACACAATTTATCCCTTGAAGAAAAATTACTTTAGTAGTCTGTTGTGGCCTGTGACCACATGGGGTTATATTTGCACATTTCCAGTGGTTGTTTATTTTTGTCTATATTTCAGTGGTCTGTGTCCAAAGAACGCTGAACAAGACAGACTGATGCCAATATGTATTTCAATGAAATCCTAGCACAATGTAGTTTCCTGCCTTTATGCAGCCAGTTCTAAATGTTCTCTAATTTTTTTCCCTTTTAAATAATGACATTAACTTGTCTATATTGCAAAAGACCTGTATATTGCATAAGAACTTATAAGACTTGAAAGTACCTGGAATTTGCTTTGAAAATATAAAAATGATTGAAAGCTAAGAAAAAACTAACAAGGAATTTAACAGAATTAAAGCCAAAACCCAGATATTTCTTTGACAAGGTGGAGCTAAGGAATATCACTCCAATTTCTGCAATAAGGGATTTATTTTTTGTGGGAGAAGAAGCTGCACAAACTGGAATCTGCCTGTCTGCTAGTCAATCCCTCCCTAATAACTTCTGACTGTGCTGCTAATCACAACCAAATTGCACAGAGGGACAGCTCTCTTGAGCGTCTTAATTTCCTTCGTGTTTCAGTGACCAACACCAGAGAAAGTGTGGTCAGATAATATCCCTGTTGGAGTCCACAGGATCAAATCTCAGATCTGTAAGAGAAAAGGACATGTTTCTTCAATTACATAAATTACATAGAAACCAAAACATTTTCTGGACAATACAACCAAATTATATAGCAGAAATCAATTATATATGAATTGAAATTCTGTAGGAAAGTAAAATAATATTAAAAGTGGGGGTTTTTTTTTGTACTTTTGAGTCTCTTTCATCTGTTCATGGTAATGTGACAGTATAAGCCTGTTGATAGCATGAAATTTGATGTCATTACTTCCTCCTTTTAAAATGATTTTTGGTGGAATAATTTTTGCTGTTGCAATACACTACCTAATAGTTTTTGTCACCAAAGAAACAAGGATCAGAGATCAACAGAAAGTGTCAAGCAATAATTTTTCTCCTTTTTATTCACCCACAACTAAAATATAATTTCAGCTAAAATGAGAACTTTTGCCTGAAATGTCCCAGTTTTGAAGGAAGTTCACTAGGAAGATTGATCAAGATAGAGAATTCATACTGGTGGGACTATAAACCTAGGAGCCTATGCAAATAATGTTTTATGCTAAATGCAAATTCAAACACTTGTTCTTACCTATTGACTATCCTCAGGCTGATTCATTAAACACATTGAAGAGACTCAGTTCTGCCTCTTGCAGAAAAAAGATACACTCAGAATTTTTACATTATTTATGAGTTAGAGTTGTTCCTTTTTTTGTCCAGCTCTTATAATGACTCTGGCCTTAGGAAAAATTATTTGCTGTGAAGCTGCCATATGATGCTGCAGATGACTGACAATGTAGTATATAAATGGCCTTTTAAAAGAATGTAACTTAAAGTAAATCACCGTCTTTTTGAACTCTCTAAGATTCTATAAAGGAATTTTAGCTGAAGAATTGCAGCCTAAATCCAGTATTCCTATGAGCTCATGGTTCAAAGGACACTTTCATGTTTTTATATTAAGCATTTAGAATTTTTTGTATGTGAAAGCTTGTGTAAAGATTTTCAGTTTTTAAAGACAGCCTTTCCAAGATTTCTGGGAGATTGCATAAGCAACATATCTAGTCCTCAGAACAATCCCATAAAACTAATAAACTTTGACACACAAAAGTCTGTTACATCTTGAAAGTGTTTATCTTTTGAGAATGATTTGTAGAAGATTTTTTCCATCAAACAGAGTGTCAAATTTTACTATTCAAAAAACTTGTGCAGATCTCACAAAATAGAAATGAAGGTGTTTTGGAAGGCAAAACTTTGGTTCTGTATGTTTGCATCAGTCTGAAAACTGAGTTTAGGAGAAAAATTTGCTGAAACTCCAGCTAGCATCAAAAAAAGACCTATGGGCCCCAAGAAGCTTGTATTTACTAAATAAGGGTTCCAAAATCACTATTCATCTATTTTCAAATCTGTAGGAACACTAAGATAAAACACATGTAACAAACAGAAAATTGCATTTACTTACAATAGATAACCTGAGACAAAAATGCTCAGTACAAGTGTTATCCTTATAAAAATCAAGAAGCACCTCTTTCATGAAGATATGTGTTTTGCAAATGACTCCTGAAGGTTTTAAACCTTGTCTGAAACCCTGTCTTACTGTGCTAGATCATGTCAATATCCTTGAGCCCCTGAGCCTGTTTCTCACATTGACTGAGCATAATAGTCCACTTGGACTTTCTAATAGTCTACAAGAGAGTTTGCCTTCACAGGATCACAACCCTTTTTATCTAATATATTTTCCTGAGCCTCAATTTAATAAAGATCAGACACTGGATAAGGTCAATGAGTACTGAGAGCAAAAAGGGAGCACACCTGGAAAGTGCCTGGTTTCTTACACTCAGTGATTTTATTGTATAAAGCCATTATACTTTATATTTTCATTTTCCTTTATACTGTGAGCCTCCTGGAGTGCTAAAGAAAGGTGTTTGAGGATATCAGCATTGTAGTAGAATTTTACAATTTTTCAGGTTGGGAAGGACCTCTAAGATCATCAAGAGTCTAAGATTATCTACTTCCTTGCAAAGAAAACAATCCAGAAAACAGTTCTGTAAAGACAAGATTTTCTTTATATTGCTCTTATTAATTCAGACTTACAGATTAAAAATGTATTGCACATGAAGCCACCTTAAGCATTATTTTTAATTCTTCTGTCATGGAACATTCTGGCCATTTCAGACTTTTGGTTTCCATGGTGCTTTAAAACAAGTACTGCATCTCTCTCTTCACAAATCTGACTGCTCATCCAAATGACCCCCATAAATATTACTTGCTTCAGAATGTATCTAGGAAACATCACACGGTACCTTGCCCCAAAATAAAATTATTTGCTAGTCATTTAAAGTTTTCTTAAACAATATAAGCACCTAACAACAAGCAGAATATCAAAGAGTAAGCAAATAAACCACAAATTAATGAACATTTAAGCATAGACTTCATACTCAATCTAGAAGTCTGGCAGAGGTCCTTTGTTGTATTAGTTACAGAGAGAACGAATTATTTGAACCAGTCCTAATCCATTAGGGACAGACTTGAGGTAATTCTATGCTTTTTTTTCTCATGACAGTATAGTGTTACTAGGCCTGTGGCATTTCTCTAAATAACTCTTTTCCCAACTGCGTGAGGGCGCGCGCGGCCCTAAGTCTGGCTAGCAAAAGGGGAGAAGCGGCCGACGCCCCTGCGCATCAGAAGCCAGCCCCCCTTGGCGTCCCGGCCTCGGGCTGGGCTGGATTGCGGACTTGGGTTCACGCAGGACGAGACGAGTGAGGAGGCGACCACTTGCTGGGGGTAAAACGTCGGTTTATTGAAGAGCCCACATGCAGCAAAAAGGGCAACCAACAGGTGGAAAAACCCACAGCAAATGGCCCTGAACACGGAGGGGGGGGAGACAAAGTTTTTACAGGAAAAGGGTGGAGAAAGGAGGGGAAGCCCAGCTAACCAATAGGGGAACATGTGGGGCTGTACATAAGAAAACTGACACAAGAACTTATCCAATAAGCATAGAACAAAGGAGGGGCCCCGGGACGCCAGCCAACCACAACCCCCAGAGAGAAGAATGTTCTCGAAAGCAGGGAGGAGTGGGGGGTGATTGACTGGGCCCAGGGGGGAGGAAAACTTTACTTATATGGTGGGATAAGGGAGGAGCAGTTATGTAACTTGGGAGATTGACAACTAACGGGGGCAGGGGTAACCATAGTAACTCAACTGTCAGGGCAATAGTGGCGGGAAAACTGGGAAGAGAGGAACCATTTATGGAGAACAAAGGGAGAACATACATAAAATGAGGGAGCAAACTGAGAAACTTAAAAACACACTACGACACCCAACTATAAATTTTATCTGAGCAGAAGTGACAATTCCTGATATTTTTCAAGGAAACTCCTATGTAACACAACAGGCTAGTCAGGGCAGAGTGTATAAATCCATGGGCATCCATGGATCACAGGTGTTCAGGGTAGCTCTGCTGGACTTTTAGAGGCAGGAAGACATCAGAACGAGAAGGTGCCTGTGTTCCATTGGCTGCTCAGATATTTATGCAGTACCTGTGTAACAAAATTACCAATTCTCTGTGTGTTGGAATCGCTGCACATCACTGTGTAGCTGATGTGCCTGATGCGTATGGAACATGTTTGGAGGCACAGAACAAACACAGGCTTCTCATGAAACAATGCCCAGTGTGTTAGATGAACGCAAACATGTCACATATGATGCCTTGTGTGTGTGTACCTGTCTCTAGCCAAGAAATTTTGATATCAATATTCAAATCTCTTGTGTATATCAAACAAATGGCAGTCATGGTCACTGTAAATTTGACATCCATTGATGCAGAGTATGGACTATTGCTAAAGCAAGTAGTCTTTCTATATTTTGCTTTTTTCCTTTTATTTTTTTTCTTCTGCACCTAGAGCACTTTATCTTATTTGGATTCCTACAGTTTTACTTTTGTGCGAAATTTCAGCAAGAAATGTTTGCTCAACTCAAAAAAACAAGGCTCGGAATTCTGGGCTGTTTTTGATAGTATTAAAAACTAATGAGAGATTAATAACTAAACCAAAGATTTTCTTAAGACAAACAATGAGAATGTAGAAAATAAAATGATACTCTATACAAAAGGATGACTTAAAGTCAGTTGAAAAATCCCCATAACAATTTGCTGTAAATGGAAGAAAATTCTCCAGCTCCCTGGAATGACTGTTACAAGTTTAGGAGAATAAACTAGTTGCAAGATGAGGGTCAAAGATATAATAAGGTTTCAAATGTCAAGGGGATGTTCAAAAGGTTGAAAATCAAGGTAGTACTGAGTTTAAAGTAAGGTATTTTAAATTCTATTTGTCTATGTCAGGAAAACGGTTTATGAAAACACTATTAGATTCTAACATGATGGTCTTCAAAAGAATTAAAAAAAGCAAAACCAACCAAAAAAAAAAGTCCCCACCCCAAAATAAAACCCCTATTAACTAACTAGTGTAACACATTTAACTCTGATATAATTAAGCTTCTTTCCACTAGGAAATAGACCAGAGGTTTGAATCAAAAAAACTCTCCAAGAAACTTTCACAAGGCTCTGGCTATCTATCGTCGCTATCAAGGGACAATTTACTTTATGGGCTAAAGGACTGAAATCTGCTTTATGGAATTCAGACTTTACCCTAAACTTTGATCTGCTTTATTCTTTCATCTCTGCTAGAAAAAAAGTCTTCAAAATAAAAAAGAAAAACACAAACTTGAGTCAGTTTTTAAACCACACCTCACTATAGATTAGAAATAAGTAGTAGGCATGAAATAAAGAGTTGTGCTCAGTTGGGCATGGAGATAATATGGCTCCAGTCAGAATCTCCCTAACTGTACAATTCCATCCCAAAATGGCCCCTCATTTGCTGTAGCATTTTCCCAAAGTGAACACCTTAAGACTAGAAATGTTTTCAGTGTTCAGTGGCTTTTGTAGATTTTTCTGGTTTCACCCCCATTTAAAGCAGAATCCGTTTCTGAATAACTAACTTAGTAATATCAACAATGTCTTTGAGCAGGTCTTAGTGTATTTAGGAGGTATCCAGAGCATGAGTAGCTTGCTATTTAACCCAGAAGACATGTTCTTACCTACCTATGTATATATGGAAATTCAGGACCAATTGTGGGAATAAAATGGACAGAATTCTGGGATACAAACTCCTCTGAGCCTTGGCAGCTGCATTTGATACCAGCAAAAACACAACCTTATGTTCAGGGTTAGTAAAAGCATGTTTTGGGAATTCTATCAGGGACGAGCCAATATGTGGGATCCCTATGGTCCCAGCACTTCTGTGAACGGGGATGGAGTTTGTCAGTAACTTGTAGAAGGATAGGACTTTTCCATCAGACAGGCTACTAACTTCCAGGACTCATGACAAGTCAATGGGATCCCAAGGATCCAAATTACTTTGAAGATTATAGGTCAGGAGGGAGTAGAAAGAGAAGGTTTTAAGCCAAAAGGAAAAAAAAAAAAAAAAAAGTACAAAGCTCTAGCTAGTTGTTTTCTGGCAAGAATTATTTTGTGTTTTTTTTCTCTATTTGATTTCCTCTGTTTTCATCCAGGGGACAGTCTCTTACAAGACTTTTGGCTTCATTATGATGGGACTAACTGGTTTGAAAAACAGGAGATACCTGAGGGTGTTACTGCCCTTCTCAGGGCAGCTAAAACTTCACACTTCGATCCACCTATCCATCCTGTGTCAGCTCTGAAAAAGGAGAGAAACAGCATGGATCAGCGTGCTATCTGATAGATTGGGGTTTCTGGGAAAACGTACACTTTGAAATACCTGGCTCAGTGACAGTATTTCTAAGAATTCCATATATAAAAAAATCTTCGCTTCTCAGCCTAACAAAGCATTTCTACATTGAACACAGGAAGGCCTGACATTACAAATGGGAACAAAATACTCCAAAATGAGACTATGGGATGGAATTTCTGCTGGAGCCTTTTGTCATTTATTTTGCATGGTCTAAATTAACCAATTAAACATTTCAGAAATAAAATTATTTGGCCTGTAAATTGTGCAGAATAAAATGTTTGAATAGCTGGGTTCCATAAATCAACCTATGTAATATAAGACACTAGTCCTGCTTTTACCTAACCTTTCTAAGGATTAACAAGGAACTGGCAAGAAGAACAGTAATGTTGATATGAGCTTCCAGCTGGGATTGATTACAGGCTACAGCCTAATGCAGTAATGTTTTGTGCTAGCACAACAGTTTAACTGGAAAGAGCTCACAATACATATCCCCCACCTTCTGCCTCATAAGTGCTGATATAAAGAAACCAGCTAATTTTGTTGTGATTCTGACCTTTGGTCTGTTAAATCCTGAAATTAATTATGTAGCATGCACGTGACCTTCTACTGCTTAAATTAGGGTATATTTGTAAAACACATCTCTTGTTAATTGCTTTTTCCCAGGCAAGTCTTTTTCCCAGCCCCCTTCCTTACCCAAGCCTGAAGTGGAGCATGCATGAGGGGACAGTATGGGCATGGAGAGATTGTAGGTGTTATTTCCTTACCTGTACTAAAACAGTCAAACTAATACTGTGGAATTAAAAATCAAGAATTGAAGGAAGCAATGAGGCTACTCTTCCTACAAATTGCCCAAAGTAAACAGAGAAAATGAAATGAAAGCTATTATCAGAAATACAAGTAATGGTTTGCTCAGTGGGCTGAAATATTTGACAGTGGTTTTCATCATCAGAGAAATTCCTGGGATGGAATCACAAAGCAGGAAGTATGTTTTAAGATGTATCAACAGAAACGGCAGTCTAAGACAACTGGTTATTTTCTTGCCTGGTTATTAATATTTCTGGATGTGTTTTGTAACAAATATCTTCAAGTAGCTGAGCCTGAAATTATTTGTTTCTGAATATTTCTGATTTGGAGGAATTGCATGCAGTCCAGAGAATCACAGAATATGCAGAACTTACATGAAAGTGCCAAAATAAAATTCGGCACACAAGCAACAAAGTACTTTTTACTATCACCATCAAATGTGCTGTGGAAATTAAAGGTCGCTCTAAGGCCACTGCTGATCTGAAGTCTTGGGTCACTGTAACCGAGTTTAGATCTAATAGCAGCAAAAATGAAATGCAGCCTTTTCTCCCAGAACTTAAGGTAGACACGGAGTGCAGAAAAGGGTTGAAATCCATTTGGAAAAAACCACAAAAAATGTAATGCTTCATGCTGATATCCTTTTGGATATCCTTTTGGATGCAAAATCCATTATTTTACTCTCAAAATTTCTCAAAAGAAAGTGCCCATGGATTACAGTTCTGTCAGTCCTGTCCACATATGTTAAAAAAGTTTAAGAACACATGTGAAATCAGGGCATTCAGGCAATAAGGATGGCTGAGCCCTGCATTTATCTTTTCTTGAAGGGGCTGGAGCAGAGCTGAGATGTTCAGAGATTTCTGGGGATGTGAAGAGGTAGAATTGCAATGCAAAGTGAAATACAGAAGCAGAAAACTGGAGTTAAAATACAGGTTGGACATTTTGGTCTTGGCTGTTTCATTTCTGTTAAAGGGCTGCCTCACATAACGGAATCCACAGGATGCAATCCCGCCTAAATAGAGCCACGAGCAGTGTTACAGTCACATTCTAACCATCAAGTTTTTCTAGTCCATCAACAGACTTTAGCATTTACAATGGATAACCATTTAAACTTTTTTGTGCAAACATGCAAGTTTGAATCTTTCATGGAGGAGACCAAAAGTTAGCTATTAATACTTCACACACTTCATACATGATTTAGATGTGATTGCAGGATTTTTCTGCATATTGTCTATCAATAAATGTGTTTACTCAGAAAAGTTCTCTTTGCTATTCATGAAGGCTGACTTGAAATAGATGAAACAGCTGAGAAAAAAAATTGTAGTGCAGATTTCTATACTACCTTCAAGAAATGTGAGGACCATCATCCTGTACAGAGATCCATTTATCCTTTGTAACTGCAGTGATGCAGTGCTCTTAATTGAATTTCTTTAGGTGAATTGCAAGCCAAAATGATTTTGAATATACTAGTTTTGAAATATTGTATCTGTGGGTACCTTCTTATCACAACTTGACCAAGCTCTGATATTGAACATTTATAAGCATATGTGGCCATAACCTTTGCAAATATAATTTTGCACAAATGGAAAAGACTGATGTTCTCTTTGATAATGGTAAAAGAAAATTGAATGGATAAATGTAGCGTTTATAACTAATAATGAGTATTTGAGAGCACATGTTGATCGTTGTAAATGTAACTACTTGAAATAAGGAAACTATTCACATGATTAGGTGCAGTTCTTCAGCTGAGACATTTTAAAACCGGAAGAAATCACTTCATACCTATTCTTACTTTCTACATGAAACATGTTTTAGGAACTTTTGAATTAATTCTAGTGCTGATAGCTGATACTGCACTGGATACTATAGGGGAAAATGCAAGACAAAACCTTATAGGAAGGGGACCATAACCTGTGATAAATTGTTTAACTGAATGTGCTTCTTGTCAATGTGCAAGACATGACCAAATACAGAGAGCTTCTTCCCTCTCTTCTTTTCCTAACCTACCAAATACACCAGGACAGAGTATTGGTAAGGGCCTCAACTCACTTCAAGAATGCTAGAATACCAAACATATTCTAGCTTGCTTTTCCAAGGAAGTTAAGGGTTTATAATGGTATTTTCTCTTTGCTTGTCTTTCTTTCTCTGGAAGAGCTGTTTCTTTCTTTACTTTCTGTAAATTAAGGAGCCTGTTATTCAGTTTCAGCCAGAATTGACATGGATCCAGCCCAACAGATGAGGAGAGGATTTAGGGGAATGGGAATGAAGAAATTTGCTGGGATACTGAGAAGGAGCCTGTAAAAAATCAGGCTTCACTAGTTCTTCTTTTTTTCTTTTCTTTTCTTTTTTTTTTTTTTTTTCTGAAGTGGTCTGTGGCCTCCCCTGTCCTTGAATCATACCTACATACTTGTCTGACAATAAGTGCTTTCTGTTTACTACAGCATGAGAGCCAAGATAGTTAAGGACAAGAAAATTAGATTCTATTCTTCCTTATGAGTCACTAGTAAAAATGCCAGCTATGTGACTGTACAATCTTTATTATCAAATATAATATAGGAGAAAGAAAACAACCACATTTTCACATTCCAGGCTATGTATGCACTTCTGGAAGCTGGAAAGTTTCTCTCCAGGGCCATAAACTGAACACATTTGTACTTATGGGATACAAACCAAATGAAATCCTCAGGGTCTTTTCTTTCCCTGACACTTGAAAATACATGAAGTAGAGCATTTAGCTATGCATATTAATGGCTGGACTGAACAGTCCTTTGGTGCTGTACAATAGTGGAATAATAGTCTGCCTTAATAGCAACACGAAATGAGGAATATTGAAATAAGGGGGCTAGATGCCAGGTTAATATCAAGAGACTGTGCACAGCACTAGTGCCACATGGCTTGGTCGTCCACTGCAGACATTGAGTTTTGCTGGCAGGAGCAGAGCAAGACTGGGCAGTAAGATGGGACATTCCAAGGCTGAATCTGTTACTCTCCGAATGAATCATTACTTACAACTGGAAAGCTGTTAGAGAATAACTTAGCATCCATAGCTCATTAAAAGCATCTTCAAAGTGAATATTAATTACATCTTGGAAAATATCAGGTTTTCAACAGTTGGAATGACAAAGTAGGCTAATTCGGTGGGGAGACTTATCTTGCCCACCAGCAACCAGCCTTCCGCTTATGTTCCTTTGGACATCTCCTGCTTTACTTTCTTGTTGTTGCCAAGAAAACACTTCCATATTGCTGTACATACTGTACTGGACACTGCATGGCCATGTGCTGTTTACTGAATAAGAAAACCAGCCAATATCGAAGCAATTTTCCATACCTGTTGATTTTTAAAAAAATTATTTAAAAGTTAGGTATTTATTCATTTGTTGAGTTAGGGTTGACAGTACAGGAATTAGAGTTCTGCTGTAACAAACTGGGGACTATGAGACATTTCTTAAACAGTAGTTCAGACTAAATGATAAGACCAGATCCTTCTGACCTTAAAAATACATAATTTTATTTTAATAATATTTATTAATCTTTGCTACATTATACTATGATATTCTGATCATGGGACATTGCTTCTATTTCACCCATATACAATTATCCAGTGTGGCAATGGAGAAAAAGAGACTTGTAGAAAAATAATGTGCTGTGGAATTATATTTACTATTTTGGGAAAAACTGCCTCAGAGGAGTGTATCATGACTTAAACACAGTTCTTGTGGTTTGCAGCTTAGATGGGATCATGTCTAGGCTGGCAACAAAATGCAGGGCAGAGACTGATGAAAAGAAATTTTATCTTATAGGATCCAGAGTAGAGACTTAGAAATTTCTTCAATGTTTTTGATTCATTTTACGATTTATAAAATATGGCTAATATAAGCATTTGGCTCCATATTTCTTTCACAGTCTCTCCTGCTCTCCTCTTCGTCATGGCAAGCTGTTAGGACACATTTTGCCTAACCTTTTTTCATACAAACACAAGGACAAAAAATACAGGTTCTTTACTAGTCTATAGAAAATGTAGATTTATTTTTTATTAGTACTTTTTTTCACAGATCCACAGGGGAAAAAGAAAAAAGTGAAGAGGAATGAAAGAGAAAAGTGCACTTTTCCTAACTCCTAAATGGAGACAACAGTGTTGCTGCTTTCACTCGGCTCCTATTCCTGTTGTACAGTCTGGATCCATCCTTTGTGGTAAAACTGCTCTGCTCTGCTCCATTCCAGACCTGTCCCATGTGAGGAAGTGTAAATGCGAACAGTCCACTGGGATACTGTAGTATTTCTAGAGATTTCTGGCCACTGACAAGGTAAAAATAATTAAACCAATTTACAAAGCTATGACCCAGTCTTGTCAAGGCCCCCTGAAGTTCCAGAATCCCTTGTCAAGAAAGAGGTGTTATGAAGGTACCAACTTATGGAGTAATAAGTTAGAATTTGCTAATTTGCAAGGCATGGTGTGAAATACTTTCACCCCAGCACCTAACCCTTTTTAGTTAGCAGGAGGCATATATTTCACCTAGAATAGCATGGAATGTATCTTTTCTCATGCTAGCAATGACATATTCCTTAAAGTTTATTTCAGACAGTATTCTCAAGGATTCTTCTTCTTTCAACCTTCTGGGCAACTAAATAAGTACTTTTAAGAAACAATGGTATTAGAGTCCCAAGCCTTAAACAGCTACAGTATGTTTGGTTTTATTAAACAATCTGACTAAGAAAATATACAACTGTTCCATTGTCCTAAATTGCTATGGAAAGATGATAATTTTCAAGGGGAATTTTTCAAAGAAATTTCCAAAGAACTATATGCACTTCGTATGTATTAACATTTTTCTAATTTTCCTTTATATGACTGTTCAAAATGCTTTATAATTTCTCATTGACTATATCTTGGTTCAGCAGCATCAGCATACCTGAAAATCCAAATATTCTAGGGAATACAGAAAAGAGCAGTTTGATGCAGTCTGCCTCTTCACAGCCTGTCTGTGCTACCAAGGCACTTCTTGCTTCCTGAGCCAAGGAGCCCATCCTGGACTCAATGCTTTTACCACTGTTCAGACAGAGAAAATGTGTCAGAGGCAAAGTAGTGTTTTCCACAATTTGCACATGGGGGATGAAGGTCACCCTCAATCAGCCTAGGAATGATCCACCTCCTCAGACAGGAGCAGGACAGCTGGGGACAGTTAAGGGCAGCTCCTGCCCCAGCATCAACACCTTCCTGAGGGTGGGAACATGAGTCCTTGGGTGCACAGGGCTTGGTGGAAAAGCCCAGATGTTACAGGGTTGGGCTGCAGTGAACAGGAGATCAGCCCTGCTGTGGCACCTCTGGGACAGGGAGTCTGACATGGCATCCTGGAACATGATCAAGAGGGGGACAGTTTGGGGGGGTTGGTCTGGGACACTCAATACTGCTTGTGTCCTCAGGGCCCTGGAACCCTCTCAGGGAAAGGAGAGAGACAGCTCTAATAGCAGCTGCACAGAAAGAATCAAAGAGTGCAGTCACTATTTTCAATATATTTAAATCAATGAACCAGGTAATTTGTACCTAAATAGACAAAAGAACCCATAATAAGCAATAAACTATTACTAAAGACAAATGTATTCCTAATGTGGCATTGTTCTTGCATTTTAATAACATGAAAATGCAAGTGAGGTGTACAAAAGGAAACTAACTCAACTTTCTTGCTGACAAGACTTTTCAAATAATCTGGTTGTGGTTGATAACCTATCAGTAAAAGAAATGCTTCTGCTCATTGCAGCTGGTTTTTCTGGTTTTTTTTTGTTTTTTGGTTTTGTTGCAGCAGTTTTTTAACATGCAAAATGAAGCTGTTCATTAAAAAGCAAATCAACAACAATGAAAAACACTCATCAGCCTGAAACAGTGGAAATAGTTTCAAAATCATGGTGCTACATTGAAAATGTGAGTTCTTTTGAGATATGTGATGCTGCACAAGTTCAAAACTAGTTTCACTCAATTTAACTTCCCATTGATCCTTTGGAGTTACAGATATTAAACACTTGGTTTCACAACAAACTTAATGAACAATTCTGAGTCTCTTTATGCACAACCACTGCAAATGCATGGACCAGTTGGAATCAGAGATTACAGCAATGTCCCATTGGTCCCTAATTTTCTGGCGGCTGAGAGTCATTGCCTGGGTATATATAATGACTTGTGCTTCAAGTTTTTCTCCTGAGAGTTGAATCTAAATGGGAAAATCCTGGCTTCAGAGGATAAACCTGCTGAAATAAATAAATCTATTTCTGTGGGGTGTGTAAATCTGTAAAGACGAGTTCAGTCCAGAGGACAGGCATTTGTGTTAAGACCTTTGGGTATATTTATGCTCTGAAGAAAAAAAAAAGATGATGAAATGGAAGATTTAAAGAGATGAGATTGAATGTGTGCACAGTGTGAAAGAAAGAGAACACTGAAGGCAGATGGAGAGGTACAGGCTTTTTGGAGCAGCATGCTGATGATTTCTATTAAGCTTGAAATTTCTTTGATTCCTTCCTTGAGTCCAAGCCTATGTCCCAACTCACAATATACCCAAACTATTGAATTCTTAGGCCAAATGTCTGTGGTCACTGCTATGGTCAGAGGACTGTGAGGATCAGGTGGCTGCTCATGACTTGAAGGGTATACTGTTTGCTGGATAAAAACTGGCTGGATGGCCAGGCCCAAAGAGTGGTGGTGAGTGGTGTGACATTCCATTGGTGACTGGTCACTAGTGGTGTTCTCCAGAGCTTGGAACTGGAGACCTGTTTAAAATCTTTATCAGTGATCTGGACAAGGGGATCAAGGGCGCCCTCAATAAGTTTGCAGGTGACCAAAGTTGGGTGCAACTGTTGATTTGCTGAAGGATAGGAAGGCTCTGCAGAGGGTCCTGTTCAGACTGGATTGGGGCAGAGGGGCAGTTGTGGATTGATGGGTCAAGGCCAGCTGCATGAGTTCAAGACAAACTGCTGGATCCTTGGGTCACAACAGCCCCTTGCAGAACTACAGGCTTGCAGATTTTTGTCTGGAAAGATGCCTGGTGGAAAAGGGTCTGGGAGTGCTGGTTCCAAGCCACTGAACATGAGCCAGTGTGTGCCCAGGTGGCCAAGAAGGCCAATGACATCCTGGCCTGTATTAGCAACAGTGTGGACAGCAGGACCAGGACAGATATTGTCCCCCTGTACTTAGCACTGGTGAGGCCACACTTAGAGTCCTGTGTCCAGTTCTGGGCCCCTCACTACAAGAAGGATGTTGACGGGCTGGAGCATGTCCAGAGAAGGGCAATGGAGCTGAGGCAGGGTCTAAGAGTAAGTCCTGTGAGGGTTGGCTGAGGGAGCAGGGTTCGTTTCATCTGGAGAAAAGGAGGCTCACAGGGGACCTTATCACTCTCTGCAACTGCCTGCAAAGAGGTTGTAGCCAGGAGGAGTTTGGTACCTTCTCCCACGTAACAAGTGACAGGACAAGACAAAATTACCTCAGTTTCTGCCAGGGGAGGCTTAGGTTGGATTTTAGGAAACATTTCTCTGCAGAAATGGTGGCCAAATATTGGAACAAGTGATGACAGAAATGCATTAAAATATTTAAATGCATTTTAATGCATTTTAAATACCTAGAGGTATTTAAAAGACAAGCAGATGTGGCACTCAGGAAAATGGTTTAGTGGTGGACTTTTCAGCATGTTAAATGTTAATTTAACATTTGGATTCAGCAAACTTAGAGGTTGTTTCCAATCTAAATGATTCTGTGATTCCCATTCATGTCTGATATGGAGTGTGAATGAAAGTGAGCTGCAGTTGAGGTACTTCCACCCTTCTTCAACAAAATTATTTACTTACTGACTCCACAGCCCAGTTGCAAGAAACTTCTTCCTCTGTGTCTAACAGGCAGTACAGACAGCTCAGAAATGTATTACTAATAACTGTCTTTTACTGAAAACTTTACTAGGCATGAGAAACTCCTCTCTGTGCCACCTCCCTCCCCTAAGGTCAGGTCCTTTCTGAAACATTTAACACACAGGCATCTGATCTTAATTGTGAGAACCTAGTTCTGCAGGTGAGGTTCAGGCCAGTCTGTTGAAGACGTTCCAGTTTTGGCATGCAGCCATTAAACATAGAATATTCAACATAGAAATGGAAATGTCAGCTGAATATCCTGATACACAGATGTGGGTGTATGATTACACTGCAGGAAGGCAACAACAATGAAAGGCATGAGCTGTCAGAGCTCTTCTGTGGTCCTGGGTGTGTATGTGGATTACCTAAATCCCTGCTGATGAAGTACTGTTTCAGATTCTTTTGGCAGTATTGGACCTACCTTGGTTAAACCTTGCTTCCACAGTTTAAATGTGACTTGGGTTCAAGAAGAGAGGAATACTTTGTATTTAGAGGTAATATTTTTCTATTTAAAAAAGACTGTCATATTTGTCTAGTTTAAATGATCTAAAGTGCTTTGAAATGGTCTAGTAAAACTGGAAAATTTTAGAGGAACCAAAGAATTTCTACTCATTATATAGCAGAACAAATCATCGCAAAAAGCCACCAAATCCCCTCTCTGGAGGTTTGGAAAGTCAATTCAGAGAAACAGTTTTCAGGAACAGTTCAGGTATATTTGGTCCTGTTTTCAAATAGAGAAAAGTCCAGATAATATTTCAAGGTCTTTTTTTACCCCTGTGCTGTTAAAAGAGTATGATACCTGTGTTGTCTGCTATTGCCTTCAATGTGAGGAAAAATGTCTGCTCTGGGGAAAACACATTACCCCAACTTATCTGACTGATAAAAGGAGGTTTATTTTTTTGAGGTTCCTTGGGCTTTTTTCTGTAATTGTTGTTATTAAGTCACTTGTGTGTACTGTAAGGCAATTGTGCTATAAAGGAAATGTTATTATTACACATTCACTACAGAAGTCCAGATTCCATGATGAACTGTCTGCTGAATGTGTAATTTAATAAACCTGCAATGACATCTGTAGTTTCCTTCATTGGAGAAGATGAAGGTTGGTGGCAGAAGATTTTGCTTTCAGAGCTCACTGGATGATGAGGAACTAAAATTCATAGATAATTTAAATAAAGACCTGTAGTGATGGTCTAAAAGACTATTTATCCCAACTTAAGATAATGTAACTGCACCTAAAATCTTGTAGAAAATATATACACAAATCCTAAACATTAGGGACAGACATTTCTAGCATGTCATGATACATCCTTAATTTATACTTCTGGTAAACTTAGCCCAAGACAGGACTAAAATTATTTGGTCATATTCTAATACCCTCACCGGAAATGTCATGCTGCTTTTCTTCAAGCAGTTCTACTTAAATGAGAGGGGCAGTTGTGGATCTTGTTATACTGGTATGAATAAAAAAAGGTGGGGTTAAAGTAGGCTCAAGGAGCACCTGATTAGGAGACTATCTTATTTTTAAAGAAGAACGTATGACCAGAGGAGAGAGTGAGTTAACATGATCTCCCCTACCTGCACAAGCTGAAATGGGACTCAGCTGCATTTATTATTCTGAAATAGCAGGTGCACCAACACCAACTAGAGAATACCTAGTATATGTACTGCTTTTCATGTACTTTTTGAATAAAGAACAGATTGCCTTTATTGCTCCTGACCTTACATTTCTTTGTCAAACATATCAATCACTCTCCCTAACCTTTAATAGGAAAGGCTAAAGTTGTTTACTGCAGCAGTTCCTATTCACCACAAGGACACCACCTCCATTCTGAACCAGGCATATTTGCATACCTACCACTGATTATCCAAAAAGATTGCTTCTTCCCCTAAAATATTTGTCCATTTTATAATTTTTTTTTCCCAAGGAGGTCATTCATTGCCAGTGAGGTTAAATCTAAAAGTCAGCAGTATTTGGCAGAGATTTATGTGGGAATAGATATGAGTCTGTACAGCTCTCAGACTGATTAAATAAAGAATGTCATGGGAGTAGTATGATAGTATATGCATACTCCAGTAAATGAAAGTAATGCATTAGAATGCAGCTTTAGGGTCTAATTTAAAAACATAATTCAGACACAGGCAGAAGCCTTTAAAATATTGGCAGATGTCTTCATACTGTATTTCATATAGAGGACAAAGTGGATTAAAGATAAATGTAATCCAAATAATGGTGCGGTTTCATTTATTTTTTCACTTATGTTTTATTTCTTTTAAAGAAATTCAATTTGTAGAGGATTGTTTTCTGGCTTTTCATATTTTTATGCAGATCCGCTTAAAAATATGAGTGGGGGTAAAAACCTCATTCATTACAAATTGCTGCTATTCCTGAGACAGCCTGTGGTAAGTCACAGTTTTTACGCAGCCTAGGTGAAATAAATACTGTTGTTAAAAGGAGCATTTCAATAAGCAGGAACTTTGATTCCCCTCTTTTTTCTGCCATCCCCTTTCAATCTCATTATATGTCAAGGTGATTAGGCTTAAACGGTTATTCTCACTTAGGATTCTCAACTTTTATTGTAGCCCATTGCTGAAGGACAGACAGGCTATTATTATCTCTGCTCCATGTTATATTTTTCCCTAGTGACATTCTATCAGGTTGGTGCTTTTAGAAAATTTTTCTCTCCCACCTTCCATGCACTTTAGAAGTCAGGACAAATTGAAAGAAAATTCAAATGTGACTCAAGCATATTGTTAAATAAAGTGAAAGATTTGGGATAAGTTGGTTTGGGGTTCTGACACGTATCTATGTTTTCCTATGTCTGAAAAGGCAGACAATTGATCCTAAGTGAAGATTTTCTACTTTTCTCACTCATTTAAATGCTTTTGATGGATGGCTTTGTTTTTTCACTTGGACATTGCAGCATCCCCTTTATTGAGCATTTTTTTCTGCATCCAGAACTGTGAGGCTATCTGAGGGAAAGCAATCTGTGTTTGTTTTGAGCTTCAAACAGTTGAACAAGGTGAATACAAATGTAATGTTAAAACAGACTGTATTCAGAATTTCAATTCCATTTTGTGTTTGTCCTATCCCTTTAATATCAGCCTTGCCATCAAAATAATGGGAATCTCTGAATCTTTTCAATGGAAATAGGACTGGATTCTCCCAGCTTTTCACACTCATTGCACAAGTGGCTGGCTCGATTTTTGGAGGTAATGAATGCTTTGGGCTTTCTTGGGATGTAATTCAACTGCCAATGTTCTCCATTTCTAAAGAATAAACCCATAGTTAACTTAAAACTTAACTTTTTGGACACAAATTAAGAATTTTTTCTTCGAGGAAAGATTTTAATGCTGTTTAAGTGCCACCCTTCATATTCATTGCCCCTTATTAGGTCAGAGTGGTTTTGGAGGCGCACCAGCAGTCAGTGACACCAACTCTGGTAAACCACAGGAGCTGAGAATTGCACCCATTGTTTCATGGCTTTGTTCAGAGGACTTCAGTATTTATTATAAATGCTAATTAGTGACATCTTAGAACTTTCTGCAAATACTGTCAAAGCCCATTCTTGACCATTGTTTCTTTCCAAGCTGATACAAAACATACTAGACAAGATATCCAAGGGAGAAGAGATGAAAATTGGACACAACCCCTCAAAATTTGCTATAATTTGGATCAAAAGTGTCAATCATATTTTGAACTGTGAGGCAAACTAAATTTTAAAGTAATTTTCTCGTTCAAAAAATAATTTCTCTTTTTCAGATATTTTTAAATAAAGACAGACTGGGACTTTTTGAAAGTAAAGCCCAACTCAGGAAGAGATTTGGATGTTAAAGAAGGAAATTCTGCTTGAAGATTTCTGCTGCCGGTTCTGCAGAAGGTCCAGCAGAGAGCTCCTTGAATCTGAAAGTCATGGAAATGTTGAATCGAAGGAAGTTTGAAAGGCCTTTTCTATAGTCTCTTGCCTGAAGCAGAACTTTTGCTACATAGATCAGAGTAGTCATGGCCTTGTCAAGCAGAACCTTGCCAAGCAGAGGTTCTGAAAACTTCCAGAACAGAGAGCTGATCCATTATGAACGTAATAATTTAAATGTCAACTAAGATAGGTGCGTTTGATCAGCTAAGTTGACAGTGTTTATAGCTCCAAATAACCAGGAACAATCCATAAACCTTCGGCCAAAGATGCAGAGTGTTTGTGACTCAGACTGGCCATAAGGAAGGTGTTACCTGGGGGGTGGGTGAATGCCTGGCACGGGTTTCCCAGAGAGGTGGTAGGTGTGCCATCCCTGGAACCATTCAAAGTCCTATGGACAGGGCTCTGAGTGACCAGGATCTAGTGGAGGGGACCAGGCTCATGGCAGGGGGATTGGAATAGATGGCTTAAAAGGTCTCTTCCAACCCAAACTGTGCTGTGATCCTATGATGCCTGGGCTGACTGGCAGTGTGGCTGCTTCTCTCCTTCAGTTGTATAAGCTCCTACAGTGTGACAGCCTGAAAGAGACTGGTACAGATCTGCCACTGTTGAATTTAAGGAGGTGACCTGTTTGTAGCCCAGTTAAATGTGGGAAAGTAGCTAAAAGTCAACAATTTGATGAAACTCTTAGGATGTCCATAAAAAATTTTAAATGTATATATATCCTACCATGTATTTATGTAATACTGGTGTACTTAGATAATTATATGTATAAAATTATATATAGGTGTATATATATACTCATATATACTATATATATAAACTATAGAAGTATATAACATTATGTTTTTATATAAGTATTTAAGTATTATAAGACAATGTTAAAACGTATTTTCTTTACCATCCTAAAATTTTTTGGCAAAGATAGAACATATTTTTAAAATTGTCTTGTAAAACTGGAGAAAGTTAAGAAAGAAGTTAAGAAAGAAGCCATAGAATAACAATGGAACTGGAACAAAAGCTTTACAGTGGGAGACCGGGATGGGGGGGTGGGGGGGGGGGGGAACTTGATTTGTTTATCTTGTTTATCTCACCAAATGCATCAAGCATTGATTTGGACTGTAGAATTGTCTAAATACTTTCATGTGAAGAAAATACTGCATATTTCAAAATTCCTTAATATAACTTAAAAGACTTGAGAAAAAACAAAGTCTGTATTTTAAGGCAGATGATTTCAACTTGTGAAAAGGCCACACGATTACAATAGGGAAATGATTAGTCCTTAAAAATACTAAACCGAAGAGATTCTATAGAAGAGCCTTAATTTTTGATTATCCTTTAGATGAGGTTATGGACAGAGAGAGCTCTAGTCTCAGGAATGAATGAGGTTTAATGCAGCAGTGTCGATGTTTTTAACTTAAAAAAAGGAAAGGCAGAAAATGTGCATCTGAGAAATACATTTTTGTTATGTTCAAGACTTGATCTATGACAAAAGAGAACAAACTGCTGCAAAAACTCTGCAATAGTCCTTTTTACTTTCAATATTTGATTTCTATCTTTTCATAATTGCATCACACCAAATTAAAAAAAAGTTTTCAGAAATTCCCAGGTGGGATGAATGCTCTATATGCCACCACTGCAAGTTAAGCATCCCTACAGATTTCTGGATTATTTTACTATGTACTTGACATCCCTTTTAAAACACCTGGAGCTGTATACTTCTGTGACTGCAGATGAAATAATGAAATCCTACTGCTGGCCATGACCAAATCCCTTACATTATTTCATGATGAAACAAAGGATTTCCTATCTTCAAAAACATCAGTGGGCACTCAGTGGGAGAGTGAGAGAGAGACAGCCTTAAGTGAGGATGATCCTCAAAGTGTGTTTTCCTCCTCTCATGAGCAGTCTACTATGGCCATAAACAAAGTACAAAAAGGTCCTTCAACATCCTTAGAGTTGTATGAGTTTTTTGGTTGATGATGTTTTCTGGTTAGTAGCTGGTTTTTCAGTATTGTTTGTTTGTTTGTTTTTTAAATCACAGCTATTACCTTAACAACACCTCAGAGAAGAGTATTAGCAGAAATGGGATCATCTTGCAACAAAGAAGCATTGTGAATCAAATCTAAACCTGAGGTGATCAATCCTATAGGCTTCAGAGTAAGCCCTAGCTGCATTCCATTTACATTCCACCTGCATTCCACCACAGCAGTGCCCAATTCTTGGATACACTCTGTGCCAAGGTGAAAAAGATCCACACAATTTTGTTCCTCCATTAAAACTGAACAGGAAACACAGTGCCTGTCCCTGGGCCTAATGATCAATTTATGTAAATAGTGCTCTGCTGGCATTGTGAAGAACAACAACCTCTTTCCAATTTGCCAAAAAACAGAACATAGAAAGCACAACAAATGTAATAATAGCAAAACTTCTAAAATAAAGAAGGAGAAAAAAAAAAGTGGAAAATATAAAAATCCAATGTTTTTCAGCCTGCTACAAAAGTTAAATTTCTGAATTTTATTTAATTAATAAATGATAAGTACCTCCTAATTTACAACAGAATGCTCTTCCTTAAAATCCAAATGGTTTTGGAAACTTTTTATTTCTGTTTTATTTGGCTGACATAAAAAGAAAAGAAGAATGGTCTTGGTTTTTATTTTGGAATAGTCAGTGTGGAAGTTCTGGAAATGGAAGCCATATGCTGTACCAAAACTATGGTAAATAAAAGCAATTAAGAGATAATTTTTACTGAAATATGTGTATGTGTGAGGAGAAGAGGAGAGAATGCATACTACATGTGTACATATGGCAAGGGATTGATTAGACCGAGAACCTGGCTAATAATGCTGCCTCAAAAGTCTGCAGTGTGGCAGAATGGAAAAATAATGGAAAAAGACAGATTGGAGGATGTTAACTGAAGAAAACATTAATTTTGTTTTATAAAATTTGTATTTAAAGTAACCCTACTTGTTTTAAGGAAAATTTTAAACAAAAACAACAAACGAAAGCACCAAATAAAACGTATCAAATAATAAAAGCAATGCAATGATAGGAAACAGCAGATTTTAAAGATTAAGTAGTTATTGTCACCCTTCATAGAAGATAGGAATACATAGTTTTGAATAGAAGTGCCTGCTATAGGTTTTACATTTCTGTGATGTAGAAATCCCTAGTTCTGGGATTATCACTGAGCATTGTTCTTGTTTTCTTTATTTAGCTACCTACTCTGCGCTTCTATTCCAGGTTGCTTTTAAATCAAGTACCTAAAATTCCTTGCACTACCAATGAACAGAGAAAGGTGCTTCTGAAGGGCATAAGAGAAACACTGAATCCACTTCCTATATCTTTAAATACTTGAGCTTCATGACAAGTGCTCAATCTTGGTCTGTGCTGGGAAGAGTTCTTGGCTTAGCTCTTACCCTGAACAGACCAGGGCAGGTAAATTGCAGCCCAGGTGTTCAAAGTGCTGCTACCCAGGCACACCATGAGCAGGCTGATGCCAAGCTCTAGATGAGGTAACAGACAATTACGAAACCAGAAGGCTGAGCACAGGATTCCACTTAATCAAGTCCGTTCTTGAACTCCATGCTTCAGAGAATATATTTAAATGTATACACACACACATGTAAATGTGCACAGAGATGTTAAGGCATACATCAGCCAATTGTCTGCTGAAGGACTGGGCTGACTTGCCAGAGCTCTAAAACCATTACACAGCTATGCAGGGCTTTGATTGAGTTGTTCTTGATGGATCACTTCTGGAACTGAAATCCCTTCTTTATCCCATTCATAGCACCATGCCCAGGAACATATTTGAGAACATGAATTTTTTAGAGATGTTTTTGAAAGCATCGCAATATTATTTATTTGAAAATCTAGAGAGACATTATCTTTTAGGAATAGTTTAGGAATAGTACATATCTCTGGTTCCTCTTGTTCTGCCTGATAGGTCTAGTGAGTCCCAAACTAAAACAACAACTTCTGGAAATATCTGGAAAAAAACATTTCTGTCAGGGCAAAAATTCTACATTATATGTGCCCATATTCTTCTGGTTTATGAACTCCCTCCTCAGATATATGTCTTATTTAAGATCCATATCCAAATTTTGAACACTTACATAGTATGATGTAAGCAATTTAAAGCACCTTTGTCAGATGTTGGTCACAGTGGGACCACACTAGAAACATTTAAAATCTGCGTAAATTTCCCCTGCTCCATCTCTATGCAAAGTCTATATGTGGAAAATACAGACCTTCTCTCTGAAGACTACTGGAGACTTCTTCAACATATTTTCAGGCAGGATTTTCAGATACAGTGTATTGAAAAATGTTACCTGACATGAAACTTACACGTGAACGACAAAACACTTCCTCAGGGTGTGTTTCAGCAATATGTTGACAGAATAGACACTTCAGTCTGCATTGACAACAAATATGGCTTTATGATCAGTAATGAAAAAGTATAAGGGATTCAACCTGGCAACAAATTAGCTGAATGTAATGCAGTTTGGCATTAACCTAGCACAAAAATGACATGGTAAATTAAGCAACTTGAATTTCGCTCCCTTTAGGACAAGAAAAGAAAAAAAATTAGGGAACACTTTCACTTGCAAGAACATCAATTACCATAAACTACATGTGAAATGTTGCTGTGTTTAGATAAGGAGTTAATCTACTTTACTAAATAAAAGTGTCACCCTCACATAGGTGAATAATAAAATTATGCACTGAAATGTTATGTAACCAATGTATGGCATTAGATTTACTTTGCTAAATGCTTTGGAATGTGAACAGAGTGAATGTACAGTTTATTTATATAAATAAATTTTTGTTTATATAAAAAATCAAGCAGTTTATTTATATATAATTATATAATTATTTATATAATTTATATATATTGTTCAAGCAGTTTAAAATTCAGTAAATAAATGTAACACTGAACAAATCTCTCATACATTTAAAAAAAGTAGGTCAGTATTTACAGCATGACCTTTGTGGATAAAGAAAAGATATCAGAAATTTTTCTGATCTAGAATTTATTATAAAGATAGGATGAAGAGAACAAATCCAATTCTAGGGAAGGTAATAGGCCTGGTGATTAAACAAAGGATAATTTTGTTTTTAGTTACAGAAAAGGTGAGGTGAGAGTGAGGATATGGCATACAGGTATGAAATCCCTCACATTTAACAAGGCATTGAATGAAAGGAAAAGGAAGTAGGAGAGGGTTAGTTTGGTAGTTTAGTGTGCAGGTAATTTGAGGAGCTTGTCCTTCTGTTCAGGTTTTCACAAAAATATGAATCTAAGTCCAACATGATCCATAGTTCTGTATCTGAGCACGTTCACAGAAATTAAAAGATCTTAGGAGGTTTAGGGTACTTCAAAATTTATTTTTGCATGGACAGATTCACCTTGTAGTGCATTTCAAGTGCATACTGCAATATTTGAAAGCATCAGACGTGGCACTTATTTTTATAGCCTATACATAATTGTTTCAAATTTGACTTTAAAGTTATATTACACTTTTAAGTGATATTTCTGTTCCTGTGCTGGTGGTTAGATTAACAGGAAGGCTGAAATATATTTTTTCCTTCAGATATATAAGTAAACTTTTTGACTTTTGGCACATACATTTGGAAAAATTCTTGCTCTGCTTTTCCCCCTATTAATCTCTAAGGGAAAAATAATGTAGTAATTTTCAATATTTGAATGAGGCTTCACAGACTAAGGAGCTTAAGGGAACTTAAGTGAGCTTAAAGAGCTTTAGGGAAGAGAAACCATGAGATCTTGCAGTTTGACTTGATCCTATAGTGTGACTTCCAATATGCCTTGCAGAATCAATGGCATTTTGGTTTTTTGGAGCCTAACACCTAGTCCTCAGCTGGAGCACTATTTGCATCTACTGAAAGTGTTCCTTGTGAGAAGATAGCCATCAGTCTTGACGGGAGTACTTTGGAAACAGGTGGCACAATCCATCATTATCCTCATTGATTTGTTCTCAAAGTTAGTAATTTCCATTTATAAAAATTCAAACCTAATTTTAATGTCACTTCATGGACAATTCAGAAAACTGCTGCTTTTCTGCTATGTTTTCCTACCTCTCCAGTGCCTGGCATTTATCCTGATTTCCATTGTATTTGAAATTAATGTCCGTAAAATTAATGGCTAGTTCAGGATGGCCTCTGATATAGAGGAATGATTTTTCAGAAGAAAGATTGGGTTATTTCTGTGAGAAGCGACAGTTTTGGAGTGTTTTCTTTCCAACAAAGAACACAGTAATCTAAGTGTAGACTTTGGTGTCTCTGGCACACATCACAGGTACCCAGCACTCACCACTGATAGCAGAGAGACCGAACTTTGCAGTGGTGCCTAACTCAAGTACTGGAAACTATCTGGGATGAGCACACCAAAGATTGATGTTGGAGGACTTCTTCCCTCTGAGATATTTCACTTTGCACACGCCTATATAGAAAATTTTTCTGAACAGAGACAACCACTACGGAGGATTCAAGGACACACTGTATGACGCCTTGCCGCCATGTTTCTGCCAAGGTTTCAGGTATGGGAAAATTTTTATTGAATTGTTTTTACGTTTGCTTCCAGACTATTGATGACGTACATATCTGACACATTGCAGAGCTTTGTGAATGCTCACCAGAATATTTCACATGCATTGAAGCTTCTATCAACAGAATCTGGAACTTGCAAGGAAATAGTTAAATATTACTTTTTAAAGGAAAGGAAAATCTGTTCAAAAATTATTCTTATTTTTGTGGTTTGAGAATGCAAATATGAGCTCTTAAAGTTCCTCAGATTTGTTTTCAGAAATCATTTCTCCTGTAACCAGAATGAGTTTTTATTGTAAATTCTACAGAGCACATTTAATGTGTGGGTGTTCAGCAAGCCACACTGCAAGGGTGGTGTTTTTTGTTTTTCTTTCTTCTATAGTTAGGTCACACTAAATAGCATGTGCCAAGTATCTTAAGAAATCAAAAAGAAAAAAACAAATAGCAGCTCTCCACGTCCTTCCCTCAAGTAAGTGATTAATCCTCTAGTATTTACTACATTCTCAAAGGCATTCGGCTTCCACAAAATAAACAAACAGCACAACCAAAAAGTCACAGCTGCCCACTTTCAGTGTCAGCTGTTTGAAAGATGAAGGGCTAAATGTAGTCCATTTTGTTATCTTGCAGCTGGGTTTCCTATGATGAAATATCCATTGATCCATTCCATTTTATTGGCTTTAGATGAGTTTTTTTCTGATATGGCAGTAGGAAACCTCTCGTGCTATATAATTTAATCATTGTATTGGGAAAAAAATCACATACTTTGTAAATTTTTGTCCTTGATATTCTCCACATGTTTAGAGCATTGAACAGCTGGGGCCATGGAAAACATTTAGAAATCACATTCTTTTATGTAGATCAATCACTTTTGTATACATTGCACCAGGCAAAAGAAAATTGTTCATTTCCATGTCAGTGGGAGTTTGATGTCTTAAAAGAATCTTTCAGACATTAGTATGGACCACTGTTTGCTTTCCTTTGGGAAAAAAAAATAAAAAACAAAAAAACTAAATATGTTCAGGAATGAAGGTCCAAAATTGATTGAGGATTGAGAACTGAAATACATAAACCAGTAATCTCTCCCCTCATAATAGTATTTCTGACTTTAGACTGAGAAGCATGAATTCCTTCATCTAATGTTATTTGGGCAGACTTAAACAAGGTCAGAAAGAGTGTAATATGCAATGCAGACTATGAATAAGCTTTTTGTGAGTTAACAAGTAGACAATAATTATAACAGAGGTTTGTGGAAGTTATGAAATACCTTATATGATGATTTTTTTTCTCTTGCCCTCATGGCCCCTCTTCTGGTAGAAGAATTGATGTGAGTCGCTTCAAGTGGAGGAAAACCTTCTTCTAAATTGCAGCAATACATCACAAGAAGTCACTTGAAGATGTTTATGTTGAGTAGTTGCAGTTGTGTTCAAGGCACCATTATACTGAATATGTTCCTTAAATATCTTTCCAGAGCTTACTTACCAATGTTTTTTAGAGGTCATCTGGAGATTTTAGCTACTCTCCATTAAGCTGTGTACCGCAAAGATCCCTATTGGCCCATTCCCTGGTAGCTCAAAAACTTCTGCAGAGGACAATATCTGAAAATGTGACTAGCCTAGAATTATTAATTAATGTAGGAGACTTTGATTTCCCTCAGTTCCCTGTTTTAAAAAACAAGATTATTTTGCCTGGACACTGGCACAGTGAGGAACACTGATAGAGAAAAGAGAACCAAAAGATAAATACAAACAAAGTGAAGGCTGTCCTAGTTTAACAGGATTTTCATGTCAGCTGGCTTCTTCTTCCTTAGTACCCAGAAAATATCCTCCTCTTTCTTAAAAGGGAGACCACCAAGCTCTGTACATAATTGGTGTATCCTACTAAACAGAATATGAAAAGACAGGATATGAAAGGGATATGAAAAAGTATGGTGAAGCAAAAATAGGTAGACATGGTCAGTTTTAAGACCATTTATATTCAGAGCAATTGATATGGTGAGTATATACAGAAGGTTGGGTCAGAAGTACATATGTTTTATTTACAGCTATTAGAGAATTTACAGCTATTAGAGACAAAGCGAAAGAGATTTGAGTGCTGAGATGTTTTTATTGACCACATGGAAAGGCTAAGGGAAACACAAACACTAAAATCAACAGTGAAGAATAAGTGCTGAATAATAAGTGTTAGAAATCTGAGGCAATAAAGATTTAATTGCAACTGAAGAATATTCTGCTGGTTGCATTTCGAGACACCTTACAGACAATTGCCAGCAGCGGAAATGAATAGGTTTAGTTGTCAGAATACTGGATTGTGAAAACTAGAAGTGTCAACAATCATACTCATTGACTCAGAATAAAACTGTGAAAATCTTCTCACCCTTTCATCATATTAATTTCCCCTGAGTTGACCCTGCTTTTTCTGGAAAGTCAAAGGAAATTAATTTTCTTGATTACTAGATATAACAATGTGACATAGGAATGGAGATTTCAAAGCCTGCTTTCATTTTGCTAAAAAAAATTCATTGGAGTCTTACATTTTAGGTGAGAAGAAACCCTTCTGTCCATCTAACCCGATTTCTTTCACAACTGCAGTCTAATTGCTGGGTCACATCTGCATTTTCCTTGTAAAATCTATTAAAATTAACGTGTCTGAAATGTGAGTGTTGCAATGTGTTTCTGAGATGAGTGATCTTTAGGCATTGTGAAAAAGCTCCAAGCTAAAAACTCTGTAGTCAGTCATGTACAGGAGACAGTTTTCATTTAGAGTGGTCTTCATGATACTTGAAGAGACTTTGAGAATGCATGGATGTTCTTTTCCTTTGCATGGATGAGGATTTGGTGCTACTCAAGTTTGAGCAAAATCTGAATGGTTTTCATGGTACCACTTGTGGTAGGTTTCTAGATTTTCTTCACAGCTGAATGTCCTCTGCACATTCAGAATATAAATGTAGGTGTCTTCAGATATTTGTAATCCTGGAAAGAATATGCATGGTTTATCAAACACTCAGGATGGGTTCAAGGAAACCAAACCCAAATTTAGGTGAAAAAAAGCTTCTACAGCGTTTTTAACTGCCCAAGTCCATATGGACAGATCCAGACAGGTCCACTCTACACTGCTTTTGTCCCACATGGACTAAGCAAGAAAGAACTCCAGTCCAGAAGCCAGGTACCAATGTTAAGAAAATACTATGCTTAAGCTGTTATGTCCTCCTAATGTGGTTTAGAGATCTGGAACACCATGAGAAGTTGTTCAGCAGAGTAGTGCAAGGGGAGACATATTTGTCAGGTGGATGGCATGGCTGTGTGGAATCCAGACTAGAACCAGCACCTGTCTAGACTGATTGCAGCAGGGGAGATCAGGCTTGTCTGCTGTAGTCTGGACAAGCATTTCCACAGTTGCACTCCATTTGAGAGGCAATTGAGGTGCTCTCACAACTGCCCAGAAGGTTTGTATGTAACACTGCCCTCATGACATCAAATGAACACCAAAATTTGGGCAGAATACCATAATTCTCTGACTCCCATTTTGTAGGCACTCCAGATTTCCTCTGCTGTTTATGCTTAACTCATGTGAGTTGAAACTATCTTAAACCTCATGCATCTACAATCCAAATAAAAGAGGGAAAAGTGGGAATATGGATTGAGGTTTGCAGAATATGCCTAATAAACAATGATATATGATAATGAAATACTGCTTCTTGAACTAGTTGAAAGCAGAGTTTAAGTAATCCCCGTATTTTAAAAAAATTCAATACTCAGGGTAGAAATGTTTATGTTTTCAAGAAATAAAAATATGTTCATTGACCCCAAGACTAAATGTGAAAGCATGTCTTGCCTGACATAAAGCTCTTTTGGATCCCAGGCTATTAAAGAGAATAATTATTTTCCTCAACCCATAAAAGCTAGCAAAATACTGCAGGGAGCACCTAAGAGTTGGTGTAAAAGAAGACTGAATGGCATCAAGCTCTTTGCAATTTCTAATCACTATAATTCTATGATTTGATTTAAGATCAGTTGCCATATAAATACCAAGCAGCTTACTATTTTTTTTTTCCATTTCGGGACATCATAAAAACCATTATTTTTAATACCTATGTAAGCACTGATTTTTACAGATGTCTTAGAAGTTGTATAATACATACAGTAGCTACAAATTAGCATATTATGCATACGTTGCTTTGTGTGCTTTCTGGAAGGGGTCCAAGGATGACTTACTAACACATGGGATGTTTCCTCTTCACAACATTAATGCAAAGTCAACACCTGCAGTGATGTAAGCCCATGACTCACCTGCCTGAATGGAGGTCTCTTTAGGATCAACTGTTGTGTGCAGAATACATCTGCAACATCCAAATAAATGAGCCCTTCTAAAGTAAGTCAGCACTACCCCTATTTAGAATGCAAGGCCCTTGTGAAGGCTGAGGTGAAGCAGCTGTCTAGCAGCTTTTGTGAGTCATTTTAAAAAGCCACTCTCACAGCTGGAGAGAAAATAGCCCTGGCAGCACTGGCAATCCATTATGAAATGCAGAAAGTCGTTCTCTGGGCGGAAGGAGAACTTCACCCAGCTGTCAAGTGTTTGAAAGGTTGGGGGGAAAGTGTGCACACACACGCACATGGCCCTGCTTGCAATGCAAGGCATACAGGGGCCACATTACATAAAATTAAATCTCCCCTGAGAATGAAAAACAGCATGGGCAGGAGTTCGCTTTTAGAAATGAGCAAGGATTTTGATAAATGGGCATATCAAGCGCTTTCTATAATCCAGGAAGGACTGGTCTGCAAGTGTCTTTTCTGATTTAAATTGTTCTTTTCAGCATACCTGTATCATAAAGATACTTGACCTCTGTTTACATTTTGTCCAGTTGTATCGATCTGAAAGTTTCGTATTGCAGAGAAAGGAAAATTTAAGTGGAAGAATAATCAATCCCTAATCTCATCTTTTTTCCATTTGGCAACTGTGAAATGTAGTTAGTGAATGGCTTCTAAATGTTAATCAATTTAAACCAAAAGTTGCTGATGTTGCATATTTGCAGCATAATAAAAGACTAATTTAGAAGAGTCCAGAGAATGAAGCAATGATGGATTCAAGTAGAAAGATGTAGAGAAAGATGCCATGCATAGCTGTGAAGACTGAAGGGATTCCATGGAAATGTAATTTGCAGACCAATGAGAAAGGGGATCTTTAGAAGTGAGGCACAAACAGGTTTTCAGAGCTTCCTTCTGGAGTTCACCTTATTTACTGCCACACAAAAGGCAGCCTGGGGAGTACTTTCGTGGATCAGTAGTGACATCTAGTGTCAATTCAGACTGATCCTGCCCAGCTGTCCCACCGGGAAGCCAAAACAACCTGCCTCCAGCAGCAGTCCTGAATATGGCCCTGTCCTATGAATAGATAGCAACACCACATCACTTCACTTATACATGCCAGTGATGCCAAATATAGGCCCAACTGAGGTATCAAAACTTGTGAAAATTCTTTGGAATTTTAGAGAAACAATTTTTAAACTTCTTGCGTCTTTCTGTTTGAGAAGTAGTAGAACATAGAGGCAGCCAAGGAATCTGTATTTCAATTTAAGATGCAACTTATCCATAACCAAATGTAGCTGTTGGATAACATGTAGCCAGAGATGATTATCAAATTACTGTGTTTAAATGGGAATTAATGAGTAGAACAATAGCTTTATCTATATAACTGGAAGTGCTGTATGATTGTTTCTGAAAAAATTATTAATTTCAGGTTTTTACTATTCCAAAAAGGTGATAAAGGAGATATAGAGAAGAATTTCTGTCAAGACAAAACACTGAAAAATAGATCTTGTACGTTCAGACCTAGACACCAATCTGTTTCCTTTGATAAAGGGGGAGAAGTCCAAGTATAGGCAACATTATATATATATATATATATATATGTGTGTGTGTGTGTGTGTGTGTGTGTGTGTGTACACAATACGATAGCAAAGATTTCTTTAAAC
Organism: Ammospiza caudacuta; assembly: GCF_027887145.1. NCBI lineage: Eukaryota > Metazoa > Chordata > Aves > Passeriformes > Passerellidae > Ammospiza > Ammospiza caudacuta. Next base: position 83,977,192 of record NC_080595.1, read on the forward strand.
TGCTAGACAGAAATATACAAAGATGTAGTGACTGGCAACTAAAAGGAAAAAACTTGGAGTTGAAGTGAAGCAGAAGAACTATTTTACTCATGAAAAATCAACACTTGAAGAATGGATGAAGGTCTGTGATAGAGTTTCAATTTCTGGGGCATTTTAATTCAGAATAGAATGTTTTCTAAGGGAAAACGTTCCTTGAAATGGAAGAGCAACCATCAGAATAGCCAACCATTGGGGCAGATTGTATCCATTCTAGGAGGTTTTCAGGCCCTGTGGAACTTTGCTTCCTCTCATAGAGTGCTTTGCTTTGAGCAAGTGGCTAGACTAGAAATCTCCTTAGTATGCTTCCAACCTGATTTATTTTTCAACGCAGTGGTCTCATGATGTAAATTAAGGAAGTCTGGGATTCTATGGCAAGTCATTCTAGATAACTTTAAGATTATAATCTCTACAGCCTATAAAATGATCAAGGAAAGAAATACTGCTTCGCAAAAATTACTTATGAACATTTTCCAAATGCAGGGGTTTTAATTTAATTTTTGTTTTGTAACAAAAAAGATAGACATAAGGAGAATACTGTAATTTCTTAATGCATATTCAAAATCAAAGAGGACTCATCAAGATAAAGATTACCGATGCAGTCACAGAAACATAGGATGGTTAAACTTGGAAGGGACCTCTGTGAGGTCAGAAGGGACCAGGAGTCACCTCTTTCAACACTTCTGCTCAAGGAGGGCCACCAAGGGCCAGTTACCCACATCTGTATCCAGAAAGTTCTTGACTATGTCTGGGGATGGAGCCTCCACCACCTCCTTGGACAACCTGTACTGGTGCTCAATCACCATCACAGTAACTAAATGTTGGCTGGTGTAAAGCCCCTAATATTGCTGGAAAGGGTTTCCAGAGTTAGCAGCTCCACCACCCTCCCAGGGACTGAGGTGAGGTTGACCAGCCTGTCATTCCCTGGGTCCATCTTCCTTCCCTTCTAAGACAGGAGAGACACTAGCTTGTGTTTATATTCGAGTGCAGGGGAAGACATTTCCATAGGTGTTGCAGCAGGTGGGCTAAAAGGCCATTAATATTGCAGCAAAATACAGCAAAAAAAGCGTCACCATAGACAAGAAAAACAAGAACAAATTAAATGCTCAATTGAAACATCTCAAAAAGAAAGGAAAATTGTATGAAGTGATGGGGAAGGAAATATAACATTTCATGAAGACCCCACAGGCAGATTCAGTCCAATCAAATACCTTCTCTGTCTTGCTGGAACTTGAAATAGATGGGCGTATGCTGTAGGTTGCAGTGGGATAGCAGGTCTTCTAATAGGACATTTTTAAGTGGGGTTTTGGTGGGTAGGATACCCCAAAATTTAGTCCAAGAAAGACTAAATAAAAGGAAAGTAACCTTTTTTTTAGGATACTGGACTGAAGAAAAGCTGTGGTATAAATCTGAACTAACACATGAGCTGTAGCCTTAGCATCAGAGAGTAAGTTATCTGAGTTGTGTTCTGTGGATAAAACATGACAGAACTGTAGGCTGAGACACAGGAAAGAAGGGGAAGTAGAAAAAGAGCAAGATGAGCACCTTTTTTTGGTTGTTTTGTTCTTCACATAGTCCAGTTGTCCAAAAATACTTGTACATTTTCAACATCAGCAACTGCACTTGTATATATATAAATGTGAACAGAAATAGGACAAATAGAAGTGAGTAAAAATTAAAAATATATCTATTTGAGGCATATATATGTATATATACATATATATGTACATATACATTTATACAGGTTTTTGTATGCTACCATTAGATTAAATATTAAATATTTACTTTGTGGGGGGGGGTGGTTTTTTTTCAAAGAAAAGAGTTTGTCTTAACAGCAGATGCCATCTCAAGCTATAAGGAAGAGTTGTGTCATTTCAGGCTGGAAGAAGGCATACACAGCTACACCACATCCATTCATTCCCCTTGAACAGGTAGGGAAAATAATACTCTGCCAACCTTGACCAGCAGTGGATAATGTAATTCCTTACAGCAAAGGAGCTCCAGTAAGTGCCTGCTCATGGTCATCCTTGTCCATATATGTCAACTACCTGTTTTAAGGTCTCTCGTACTTCTGCTGTGTAATATGAAGACTGATTTTACATCTGTATCATTCTATATACAAACAAGCTAACCAGCAAATAGTACAGGATCAAAGAAGATAAAAAACAGTTTAAGAAAAGCTCCATCTATTATTTTTTTTGATAGCAGATGTGTTAAAAAATTTAATGAACATAATAATGGCTCTACCTTTTTCATAATAATAGCCAGACCCTCCCCCCAAGCCTTAACCCACAAAGTCTTGAACAAATTGAGTAAATATTAAGCAACAACTTCAGCCATATTTGCCTGGGACCTTTACAAAGTCTTCAACAATGTTCTTAGAAGAGTTAAATACACAAGTGCATTTATGTCTATGATTTCACTTGTACTTAAAGCTATGTACAGATTTTTTGATTTTACAGTTGCAAAATCATCCTAGTAAATCATTGTGCTTCTTTCCCTTCATCCTCTCCTTTGCATTTTCATTCTAAAACTACATCACTCCATTCTGTCACTCTGTTCTTTTCTGCTTTGTTTTCTTCTTGATCCATTTGATGCAATAGATTATCACTATATACAATTTTCCATCTTGCTTAGTTTGATTAAGCAGATAGAAGATGCTTCAGAAGACAAGAAAACTGACAGTTCTAACAACTAATTCCTTTGGTTGTATTACTAATAGAATGACCAATACCATGAAGCCAAAAGAAAGATATTTCCAAATTTAATTATGGTAAATACATATTTTTTTAATAGTAGATGTTTTTGTTACTGAACTGCTACTTCCATTTCCAAATCCAGATAACCTCTTCAATGCCATCTGTCAGAGTTTCACAGGCTCTACATATTCTGTGAGAAAAGGTTATTTCTTACTTTCTTCCTTTCTCCTGCTACCTGTGAAAGTGACACAATATTTGCCTGCTATTTCAAAATGAGACAAGAAAAAGATCCTAATTACACCATTTCTATATCCTTAATTATTTTTTTGCTTTATAATGAGATCAGCTATTCCTCTTCTCAAAGATAAACACTGTCAATACAATCATTCAAAGCATCATGTAGATGGATAAAAACATAGAAATACTATATTTTCTCTTTTTTTCCTCCCCATCATGAAACACATTCAAATTCATTGCCTTTTCTCGTCATGCCACCAGTATACTTGCACTGACAGAAAATACACTGCAAAACAGTGAAGTATGTTCTCAACAGCATTCTGTTGACAGAGGTGATTTTGGTCCCTCTAAATACCATCATTAAACTGGTGAAACAAATGTTTTCCTTATCATAGAATAATAGAATTATTTCAGTTGGAAAAGACTTCTAGAATCATCAAGTCCAACCATTAACCCAGCATTGTCAAGCCTAGAGTGAAACCTTGTCCCTGAGAGGCACATCTACATAATTTTAAAATACCTCTAGGGTGGTGACTCAACTACTTCCCTGGGCAGCTTGTTCCAGGGCTTGATGATCTTTTCTGTGGAGAAATTTTTCCTGATTTCTAATTCTAAAGCTCCTCTTGCACAAGTTAAGGCTTCCTCCTGTTCTATCACTTGATGCCTGGGAGAAGAGAGTGACCCCCAGGTTTTTACAACCTTCTTCTGGATATTTGTAGAGTGCAATTGAAGGCCACAGAGAAACATGACACATCAACATAAAGGCTTGGTTGATTTCTGTGATTAAATAAAAAGAAAAATTATTATGCACCTACAAATTCTAAGGCAGAAGTGCTTCTAAAATCTGGTTGCACTAGTATAACTTTATTTTCTGAGAATAATATTATCATGGGAAGAGATTCTAGATCAAAATAGCTTTGTCCACCCTTGATGACATCTGATGTCACAACACATAATAGTGCTGCAGTGTAGCTAAAGTTTTCACACTGAAGTAAACTCACTGAGGGCAGTGCTATTCTGCCAAAAGAGAATAGGCCTGAAGTGTAAACCAGACAAAAGGATGTGAAATCAGGATTGACTGGCTGCTAAGTTAACATCAGCCTGAAGACATGTTAGGACAGAGAAAATATCCTCTAGCTGTCTTCTGTAAATCTGACTTTACTGCAATTGATCCAGTCATCATTTAGAGTGTTTTTATAACACCAGCTATACAAGGGGGCTCTTGCTTATAAAGGAATAGTTAAAAAGTGAGTAGTAGTCATTTTATAGAAGATGTAAATGAGTGTGATAACCATGAGGCAAATAATTTTTTTCTCATTTCTCTCACAACACAGAGATAGAACCTTTACATAACGAGACAGGCACCATCTGGGCAGGGTTGGATGCTCCAAAGCAAAGACATAATTTGAAATCCTAAGAAGTCCCAATAGTTGCTGGGTTTTGTCATTTTTGGCCAAGATTGTTGCTGGATTATATTCAGGTGGGTTCCTTCATGGCCATACCTTCACTAGAACACACTCTCATGGACCTGCTGGGCCTGGGAGCCCCATCATGGCATGAGGGTGAGCAGGATACCTGACCACCACTGTCTCCTATGAGCAATGGAGAGGGACAACTGCATCTCACCTTTTTCAGGCAGCTTTTGGACCCAGCTGAATGCCACAGGGAGTGCCAGGACACAGCATGGACCTGTGGCTCCCCAGGGCCAGAGCAGCAGCAGTACCAATGGCAGCCCCAGCCCCGGGCACTGCAACAAGGACAGGATGAGGCTCAGCGAGGCCATGGCCAGGATGGAGCAGGCAGAAACTGCCTCAGGGCCCTGAAACAGAAACACCTGAAGGAGCAAGAGTGCTGAGATGAGCTCAGGAAACAGGTCTAGTGAAGCTCATATGGCTGCGCTGGCTTGTACAAAGTTTGAGCAGAACCTGCAGAGGACTTTCTAGCTATGCATGTTGCTGCTGGCCTCACTCAGTTTCTCTTTCTTACAATTAGTTTTATTTTATTTTATTTTATTTTACTTATTAATTTTACTCTTATTTCAACAAGAACAAATATCAGTGACCAAATACTGATCTCATCACTCCCCTGAACATCCTAGGGGTCACTAGGAATAGAGGACTTCTCAGGAGCCTGCAGAGTTCAGCTGGGGTAGGGAAAGGACTCAGAAAATAGCAGCACAGGACTAAATAGTTATCTAGTTTCTTCTTTAAAGTGGTATTTTTAAATTTTATTTTTCTTTGGCATGTTTCCTCTGACTTGAGTTCTAGATGAGGAAAACATAGAAGAAAAGAGAAAAGATGGAAATGAAGTCGACTTCCAAGATTGGAAGGGAAAGATTGCAACAGGCACTTGGAAAGAGACTGGAAATCTCTTTTTGAAATATTAGATCTTCTTTGTCTGAAAAGATTGGCATAGAGAATGGAAATAAAATCAAAATGAAGGCCTTTTTACATGTCCTATTATTACATACATTTAGCTGCAAGACTTCAGAAGTAAAATAGCCCAAAGAAAATATGTTGGTAGAGTATTTCATACAGTTTAACAGAAACAGAAAGAATCTGAATGATTCAAAAAGCTTATATAACTGTTTTGTTTTATTCATTTACATAAATCACATTTACCGTAGGTGTTTTATTCAAAATAAAGTTTTGGGAAAATAAATTGAACAGATGAACCTGAGCAAACCTGGTGATTTTTTCATGAGTAGTGTTTGATGATAAAAGCATAAAAGCATAATGTGGTATCATTTCACCAAGGCACAATATGGATCATCCATATGGAGCAGAAGTTGATAACATTGCAAAGAAGCAAAAATAAACAGAACAGATGTACTTGTAAAATCAAGTCTGCACCCACCCTGAGTACCTGTTTCTTTGTGTAGAAACTTCTTCTGCAAGTTTGTCCCACAGAGTTGCTGGAACAGGAAATCACTCTGGGATGCTGCACTACGCACTCGGCTTTATGTATGACCATTGTGGAGAAGAGAGCTCTCAGTGAGGGTAGCTTAGATCCTCATGGTGCTAAGCAAGATGACAAAGAAATACATTTTATTTTCTATCATTCCTCTGCAGCCTTCTTGAAAAAGCACGAACTTATCAAATTCAAACCTCCTTAGAGGTTTGAATTGGTTGCATAGAGTGGTACTGAATTGGTTGAGTAGAAACACGTCTCAAAATCCACTGTGTGGTGTGGAGTCATGAGGAGACTCCTGGGATACAAGAAGCTCTGCTGCTTATACTTGGTCTGGTTCTTCAGAAATACTATAAGTTCTCAAACATTTGCTTTTTATATTTTAGAGAAAACAAAACAGTATCCATTCACTAGTGGAACATTCACCATTTTTCATCTCAGCAAATAAAACAGCAATTACAAGCAATTATTTACACAACATAACTCTAGCCCCCAGTGTATCTCCCATGCCCCTAAGCAGATAGAACAGTCCTGCTGAGCTCTCCATGTGCTGAGCAATGATAACCAAAGTGTCTGGGCAAGACTGTTTGGCCTGCTCAGATCTTATAATGATTCAATATTGGCTTTGTAGTTATGGAAGTCCAATCAATAATGCCTCCTAGCTGACACTGAGGTTTATTCCTCCACTATTTATTAGCTGCCTTACTAATAGCTGTTTACTCTTCTGTATCCTTTGCTTAATTCAGAGTTGAAAATGTCTTCTTCCACTCTCTTCCACAAGCCCATATTGCTGCTCCTTTAAAAGTTAATGTATTTATAAGCATGCTGTGCCATTAAAGCACACACCACAGTACTTGAAATAAAGTGACTGCAAGTTCTGTTGTATGTTTATAAATGCATCAGAAAGTACTTAAAATTATATGAAAAGCTCTCAGTTGTTGTTTTCTTCTTCTTTAAAGCCCATCTCCCTTATTCCATCAGTAAAACAAGACAGATGTGAATCAGCAGCTCAGCAATTTGGTGGAATGAGTACTTATGAACAAGAATTTTAAAAAGTGGGCACACAGGAATAGGTTCTTCATGACCTAGCAAGGCAGACCATGTGGTCAACATCTGGGAGATACCATACATGGACTCTGATTTAATAAAGTACTCACCCATCTGCTTCTTTCTCAGAGTGAGGAGAATAAATAGCATGCCACATCCCACACACTCCAGCTGTCCCCAGCATCCAGTGCTCTGCAGTTCTTCTAAAAATAAAAAAGAAACTTTACTGTATTTCAACAAAGATTGCTAGTCAAAAAAGAGAGGGAGACAGTGTGCAGTAAAGAGAACTGTTTAAGAGTGCCTATAAGCTCTTCAAAGTGTATAAGAAGATGTTGCCTCATATAGAACTTGTCTTTTGTTTACAAGTTCTATATGAGGCAACATTGTGGTGCTGCAGCAAACAAAGCCAACAGAACACTGGGTCACATCAACAAGGGCATCTCCAGCAGAGATAATGTTGTTATCTCACTCTACTCAATGATTGTCAGACCACACCTGGAACACTGGGCTCAGTTTTGGTCCTTGTCATTAAAAAAGTTTTGGATGGGCTGGAGAGGGTCCAGAGGGGTCACAAAGATGATCAAAGGAATGGGAAGGATGGTATGTAAGGAAAAGCTGAGAAAACTGGCTTTGTTCAGTCTTGGGAAAAGAAGGGAAAAAAAGAGACGTTACCACCATGCTCCAGTATTTAAAGGATGGTTGCAAAGAAGATGGAGATTCTGTTTCTCAAATGAGTCACAAGGAAAAGACAAGGATACAAGTGACTTCTGAGGATATTCCAACTGGACAAAAGAGAAAAATTTTCCATAATGTAAATAATCAGTCATTACAATAATCTTCCCAGGGAAGTGGTGGATTCCCCAAAATGAAGCAGTGTTAAGATTCAGCTGGACAGGGAGCTGGGGAATCTTGCCTAGACCATGCTTTTGCCAAGAAGTATTGGACCAGATGATCTTTGTGGTCCCTTCTAATCTGGTATTCTATGTTTGCGTGATTTTATGATTGTTTGAAGATTATCTTCTCTTCAAGCACTGCCATATAGCTTGCTGACCTATACATCACATGCCATTCTGTCTCTTCCAGAAAGTATTCTAGGTATTTCTCCTGTATTCTGGTGCTGGTGTGTTGATATGCAGTGATATCACTATAAATGGATCACAGAGGCCACAATTAATTGATTGCAACTCGATAATGAACATTTTTCAGCTTTAGTTACCACAAATCTCCTAGCGTGAATCAGTGGAACAGTACTCCTAACCGTGCTGTAGTAGTGTGAGAAAGTTATTGCAGAACTTTAGAGGTGGGCCCTTCTTTCCCTTAGAGAGGAGAAAGTTCTGAGACAGCAGATCTTTCTGTGTTTCCACAGGAGAAAATTACAGGCAGATCCTTAGAAAGAATCCAGACTGGGAAGTTCAATAAAAGTTCAATTAGATATAGTAGACAAATAATCATTTTCCACTCCAACTCAGGTGGGTGCAGACTTAATTTATTTCTTTTTTCTCAACCTTAAGATTCTTCAAAGTCTGGAGTTTAACAGAAAATATTCTGTCTGGAGAAAGTCAGAAGATTAAACAAGGTATATATTTTTATGAAATCTAGTTCTAAATAATTTACTGATTTATAGCAGAAAACCAATAAAATTATAACAAGCATATTTCTAATACACACTTTGGATTTGCATTGCTTTCAGAACAAATACTGTAAATCTGACATTACCATCTTCCTGGTGCAGCACAATGTCTTGGTGAGTGCATCCTGGTGGTGACCTCTTGCTTTTCAAGGACAATCCATTCTGTAGTCAAGGATGCAGTCACAGCCCACAGAAATATGCATGCACTTACTTCAGCTTGCTTAGCTCAGAGGTGAAAAGCCTAAGAAGCAGCACAGGTTCAGCCCCTGAGACCCCATCCCTGATAGCCTTGTGCTGTCAGATCTGAAGATTGTTCTGTTGTGCTTTCAGTACTACTGGTGTCAGGAGTTTAAATGAAATACACATTCTTTATATTTTCTAATAATAGTGTAGATGTAACTAGAGTAATTTTCTTATTTTCTCCTTTACTAAAGTGTGTTTTTAGATATTAATATAAAATCTGTTTCTATATATTTTCTGCTTTTTTAATCTGAATCATACAAAGTGCAAAATAGTGCTAGCCTACTGTAGCACACTACACCAGTTTAGACCTGAAAACAATCAGATTATGATAGCATGGTGCAATCTGGAACAAGTAAGCCTCTCTGATGCCTCACTAAATACATCCTAACTGTGTCTGGACCCACGCTGTGCTAAAACTTTGGGGCTACATGGAGAGAGAAACTGAACAATGTCACATGATGCAGGAGGGGGAAGGTGCCCGTAACCCCTACTCAGTGATCATAAGGATGCCCAAACTGTATCATTCCTTCAGAGGCTTAGTACCAAAATTTGTCCAGCAAGTTTTCCTGTAATTATCCACTTATCTATTTTTATATTTTATCCAAAAAAATGTGTGTTTTACATTAGATCATTATTAACTCAGACTAGTTTTCCAGGAAGTTAGTTTGTAAAGCAGTTCTGTCATCTGGCTGCATGCCTCACTTCAGCTGCAGTAAAAAACTTCCTGAGAGATGGCAAGGGTGTCACTAGCTCACACCACTGCATAACTGCAATGCAGACTCCAGCACATTCAGAATGCAGAGAACTCAGGCATGATGGCCTATTATTTCCTAGATAAATACTTTAACTACTAATCTATGCATGATAAGTAAGTAGTGTCTCTGAAAAATGGTATCACATGAAGCTGATAATAATCCTGTATGTTATTCCATTTGCAGCTTTACTAGAGATGGAGTTCAGATTCGTGATAGTTTTATCTACATCCCCATGAAGCATTGCTTGGATATTTTTCCTTTATTTCCTAGAAGAGATGCTTTGGTCAAAGGCAATTAAACACAATAGGAAGACTCAAGCTACAGGTAAGTGTCTGTATTAAATTCAGTATAAATGCAAAAAGTAGGTGTCCTGGAGATCTACATGGACTTAAGTAAGGACCTACATCAAGTGTAATTCTAGAAATCTGTCTCCCAACTCACACTCTAAAGTTATGATGATGTAATGGAAAATAGGGTGGCATTATCCAAGACAACAAGTAATTGCACTAAAGGATTTTACTCTAGTGGAAGCAAAACAGCTAAACTTCTGACAGATGTTTAGAGGATTCTCAGCCTTGTACAAACAAGTTATTATTGGCATTTGTCTAAATGTACTCATATGCCACCCTTGAAGTGTGAACAACCTTGCTAGAATTAACAATACATTCCTCTGAAGCATAAACATGAGGGTGCTTAAGAGGTTCAAATTATTAAAAGTCTTATTCACCTCTGAGTCTTTCTTAACAGGTCATTTATTGTTCTCTCCAGTTCTATTCAACATCAGACATAAAAAAGTATCATCTGAACTTTGTACATTCCCTGTCTTCAAGGATTTCTTCTTGAAGCAAAGATATTTGCCATCTGGTGAACCTCCATACGCACAAAATTATAATTAAATTGCCCCTGGTCCCTTGCATTCTGTTTGTCAGAATGTTCTCTGAAACAGTCACAGAGTGTGTTATAAAGCTGGATTTTATTAAAGCAATTGGTTTTGTGTAAGGTTTTTTTTTTTGTTTTCTACACTTCTACTAAAGAAGCAGCACTATGAACAACATTCTAGCCTGTTTTTAAGTTCACAAGACTTAAATGTTACATTTCAATAAAGTTCTTTTGCAGTGATTCCACTAATTTGGGTTTTATTAATCCTATTTCTAATTCTCTGTCTTGAACCCTGCACAATCCCCTTGCAGAGATCTATAGAAGTGTATTATGCTGCTGAAAGCAGGACATTTTGGAAAGTAATTTTCTGCCTTGAGGAAACCTGAAACTTCTTGGTGAATTATCATTACATAATTTTGTGTGGCCCTGAAATGTAAAATAGATTATATAATGGTACCTGATGTAGCCACCTTAGTCCTGGCTATGAATGCTGAATGAAGAGTTCATAGCAAATGGTTTATTCAATTTTAAGGCCCTCCATCTCTGCTCAGAGAATACAAAAGAGTAGACAAGTATTGATTTCTCATTGTCTTTTTTTACTTTGGAGACTGATTGTGATCAGCATGAGATAACTGTTTTTTACTTAATGTTTGAAATCAGACTCATGCTGGCTTTATCAGAAAAATCATAATGCATTGTTTCTCTCCTTCCTGAACGAATGCTGCTCTTATAACCTAGAGGGCATCATAGTGAAACCATTTTTCTTTCCTCCAGGCAAGTAAATATAACAGCTAAGATATTTTTGATTGATTCTATGAGTTTTCCTTTTGAATGCAGTGCTCTCTTGATGTGAGTATGAGCTGCCTATTGTTCTGAGCCATACTGAACTCCTGCATCATTGGTAGGTCTAGGAAGGCATGACAGGGAAAAAAAGTTCATCCATATAACTTTTCTCACATTACCTCAAAATAATTGTGCTTGTGTAGTCTTGGTTGTAGTTTTTCTGATTATACCTTGCTTAATTGCATGTGTGTCACAGCTATAGTAAGAAGGAATGAGAACTTCATCCCTCTGCTTTGGTTAAGTATAAATTTCTATAAAATTAAATAATTGCATTTATGAATCACTGCCACATACAGAGAAGCAGTTTCAGCAGCAAATGGAGAGATCTTCCTGTCAGGCAGGCTTCTGTCCCCCAGGTTTTCCAAGAGACTAACCCTAACATCATTAGTATAGTTTCCTTATTGCAACACAAGAGATAATCTTAGGTGAAAACCCCACAAATAAAATAGTCAATTTTTGGACTTTGGTTGTGTCCATCACACTAAATGATGGACTATATGTCATCTGTATGCCAGGATTGCTACTGAGTGCATGAATGGGCACTGTCCTTGCTGAGCACACAGTGTGGCCTTTGCCAAGGTCATATTCCTAGTTCTGCACTAAGAAAAGCTTTTCCTCCTATTTCCACTTTCAGGCTCAGATTGCATCCCTGGGACCAACATCTTCTGCATTTTTCGTTGTCACATTGTTTGTTGTTGCTTCTTTCCCATGGAGTAACTTCTGGTAATCAGCTCTGCCATCCTGGGCCTCCTGCTCTGGTTCGACCATCAGCTTGACCCACTCACTGAGCTTTGTCCAAACAGTTTCCTTTAATGTCTGTAATGAAAATGCTTTAACCAGCCCATGGCTAGACTTCCATGGAGCTGAAACCTTGTAAGCTTGTCAGATTTGTGGTTTATAGCACGTAACCATTAACATTTATTCATAACATTAAAGGATTTTCTGGGGACTCTGCAGCATAGTCTTTGCTGCCTAAAGGCTCTCAGATGGTGTGAAGAGCAGATTCTCAAAACCTTTGTTCTGCAGAATGGGCAAGAGCACAAGGAGCTGCACACCCATAGCTGGAATAATTTCCCCTATTTCAAGGCAGACTAAAGAATACACAACTGTGTATACACAGAACTTTGCCTCTTGTTCTGAGAAATGCACAAACAAAAGCTGTCCTTGTATTTTTCTCACTGCCATGAATGTACGTACCACATTAATACTGGTTTAGTTTCCAGGATATAGCAATACATTTCAGGCATATTTTTGAAAAATTAGGAAAAAAAGCTCTTCTCATACAAAACTTTTGCATGAATATCCTACACTTCAGTTGCCTCAATACAGTAAAGGTTTATTGACTTACTGCAAGCTACATTTGAATGATTGCTTCATATATTATGATATGCAACATTACATCCTGTTTCTTTTCTATTTCTATAGCCCAAAGACTTATTGGAATTGGTGTGTCTCAGACTCATAAAAAATACATGACTTTAAAAAAAGATTATTATATAAAAATCCACCAACCTTGAGAAACTGCAGAGGTGGGGGATTTTTGTGCTGGAATTCATTTTAGTTTGCTAACATTATCCCTATGTATCTTCAGTTTGAAAGTACAATCTGGCAATTTATAATAAAGAGCCATGAAACAGCTTTCCAGAAAGGAATTAAAAAACCCTATAAATTAAAAACTCACAGAAATCTGGATGCCTGTTTGCAAGTGAGAGTAATATGCTTCAGAGCTGGTGAAGAAAGAATTCAAATAATAATCTCTGGTATATAAGGACTCTGCTACTTAGTCAATAAAAGATGGGTAATCTTCTCCCCAGAGCTTTGCAATATGAACAGAAAATAACCAAAGTAAAATGTTTTACATGATGCTATTGTGTGCGATTATTTAGTGAGCCAGAGAGGCAGATGAAGAGCAGCACTCCAAAAGGGAAATATTGTCACTAAGGGAAAACTGTCAAACTACTGGGAAGGATGTTTCTTCCCAGTTGCTGAGTGGTAGGATTCTGAAATTAGGAGGGCAGAGCAAGGGTTTAGGCCAAAGTAATAATCAGAAGCAGTAATAAGGCAAAACACCGTTGCATTACAAGGTGAGATCCCCTATCCCAGAAAATTTGTATTTGATATTTTAATCTGAAATTTTACAGCCAAGGAAAAAAAGATGTATTTCTTTTACAAACATATATATAAGTGCACTTATTCAGTGCATGTATTGGATTTAGAAGCTAACAGCAATCTGAAATAGGTGCCTGAGAATAAGCATTCCAAAATACAATCTCTGCAATAAACTAAAATATTTAATAGGTTTTGTTTTAAGTGCCAAACTCTCATTTTGTTAGGAACTGCCCAGCTCTGTAAGAAAGTGATCTCTAGGGCTCATATTCTTTATCAAAACCTGTTCTGAACTTTTCTAGTGAAGTGTCAAAGGTGGATCCATGCAATTAGATGTTTGTAGAGGAGGTTGAATCTGTCAAATTAAGAAATGGATCACTGCCTAATTTCTTGCATTTAAGATTTTTCCAGAGCTTCTATAAGTCTTTGAAGGAAGTATTGAATCTTGTATGACTCTTAAGTAATAGACATATCAAGGCAAATTTGTGGTACAGTTAGGGCTTACCATGTCTCCAGCAGCCTTGCTCCCTTTTTATGTTACTGATCCATTCTGTTGGGTCAGCATCTTATGAAAATCACTCTAAACTCAAGTTAGACCAAATTAACACCATTGAAATAAACACTGTATGAAAGAGACCTTTTCTAAAACAGTGTGATTGAATGGATGTGAGTTCAGGTGCACACACAATAACCTTCAAAAGAATCTTATTAGCCAAAATAGATATGAGCCAAAAGATATGTGACCATATCCCATAATGCTGGATGTCTGGATTAGACACACTCAAAGTGCATCCTCTTGAAACTGGGCTACTGTGCAATAAAGTCGCCTACTGAGAGAACAGCTTTAAGAACCATAACTTTGGGCTTGTGATACACATAGTAAGAAGGATCACAGGTGCTTCCAGTCATTTCTTATCAGGTTTTCCTCATGTTTAAAGTTATCTGTTTCAAAGACAAAAGACCAGAACACAGACTGGAAGTGCAGGAGGTGCTTCTGCTTTAATTGTTTGCTCTTTATCCATCAAAATGAGAAATTATAATCTGAACATCTTGAAACTGGAGAAGGAAGATCGTTGCCTAGATGCTTAGACACAGACAGTAGAGTAGAGCTGTAGGGGCCTTAATTGGTGCTGTAGTATTTACAGGCTGATAGCTTTTGGGCATATAGGAAAATGTGTGAGTTATTCTGTTTGATTGAAAGGCAATATTCAAAAAGGCAAGTGAGTCCATTAGAGACTTCACTCCCATTACTAAAAATGTCAGTATTTTAACAATATTTTCAATGCGACTGAGAAAATGAATAAAAATCAATGAGTTATTTCTCATTAAAATGTATTTAAAAAGCTCTCAGGAAAGTTTAGTAACAGGTTGTCATGGCTAAATCTTACTGGGAAATTAAGCCCCATACAACCTCTCAGTCACTCCCCAGCAGAAGGATCAGGAAGAGAATCTGAAGGGTAAAAGGTAGAAAACCTGTGGGTTGAGATAAAGACAATTCAATTGGGAAACTGAAGTCACACACAAAAGCAAGCAAAAGAAGGGATGAAATCACAGCTCCCAAGGGTCAGGCAGGTGTTCAGCCATCTCCAGGAGTTAGGGTGTTGTTAGGGTGACTTGGGAAGACAGACAGCTTCCCTCTGAATGAATCCCCTTCCTCCTTCTTACTCCCATTTTATATACTGAGCATGATGTCATCTAGTATTGAATATCCTTTTGACCACTTTGGGTCACCTGTCCCAGGTGTGTCTCCTCCCAACATCTCATGCACTCCCAACTTCCCCACCAGCATGGAGTACAAAACCAGAAAAGGCCTTGTCTCTGCACAAGCCTTACTCAGGAATAACAAAAATATCACAATATTATGAGCCCGATGCTCAGCACAAACCTAAAACACAGCCCCATACCAGCCACTGTGAAGACAACTCTACCCCCTTCAAATCCAGATCACAGGTGTTTCATAGTTGGTGTCTTATATTACTCAAGATCCAAATACTTCCCCAAAACTGAATTACACAAAGCTTAAGACCCTCAAAAGTGTTAGAAAATAGATTAGCTTTCTTAACATGGAAGCATTTTTATACCATAAAATTGCTCACATGTATATACTTGTATAGATTAAGTAGAAGAGCAAGCAAAATATCCAACCAGTATAACTGCACAAATTTGGTGTCAGTTAAGAAGGCATCATTTTCTTGCCAAAAAAGCTGAACTTGAAGTCTAACTATTCCTCTCAGGGTTGGTATATAATGAAGAACAAATTCCTTTGGGAGCTGCTTTTGCTGCTGGAATTCAAACTAGAAAAGCAGACGCTATGGCGAGATAAGGAATACTCCTGCTATGCTCCACAGCTGCATTGTATGTCTGCAGTGTGCAGTGTGAAACAGTCTTTGGCCTCCCAAGCACAGGCAACGAGCCAACAAAGCTCTTGCATGTATCTCTGTGCCTCTGCAGTCTAAAGAATGTGGTTATGTGCTTCGTTGAAGAAATGGAACCTTGAGGGAATGGAAGTGATTATGGGGAGCTGCAGGTAAGGAGCAGAAAGGAAAGTGTGATGCAGTCATTTAATCTGCATAGTCCTAAAAATAGAATGGGCACAAAAACAGGCTGGAAATTTCTACATGATGTTGCGAACCTCTGAACCTGAGCCTTACCCTTGCCCATATTTAGCTATTTATCTGCAATGCTTTTGATAGCTCAAAGTTTACTTTTTGTTCATACAGCTACAACTGTAAAGCAAGATACCTCACTTTTCCATCTCAGGAAAGCAAATGTTGTAAGAACTGTAGTAGCAAATGTAAGCTGTAATGACTGATGCATTTAAAAAATAAAAACAAACTAAAACAATTGCTGCTTTTCTTTATGTCTCTGAATTTTAATAAAGTTTGATTAGAATTTTATTTATGCTATTTATATAATTTCCATTTCTCTAATATAGAATCCTTTGCAATATTTTAAGGGGATGAGGGAATTCTACAGTGAGAGAAATCTATTTCATGTTGTTTCAGAGCTAAACCTAACAGTATGGAACAGTGATATAGAGTAGGCTTACTTAAAAATTGTTTGTGCTAAAGAGTGTCTGCATTAAACACCAAAATGTTTTCTATAATGAAATCAACTTTCTAAAAAACCCATTGGGGTGCTTTTACCATGGAACCAGCACCCATGGAGGTGAATTAGGAAAGCCTATGCCAGTAACATAGTTTACTGACTGAGTACTAGCTCACCAGCTATAAGCAAAAACGCAGTTTCAACCTACATTGCAACTTGCATAATTTGAGTAGTCATTTATAAGCTACTGATTATTATATTTGGGCTTCCCCAGAAAGAAAAAAAAAGAAAAAGAAATGATGGGAAGGGTTAAGTACTTAAGGAATGTAGGAACACATTCCTACATTCCTTAGCTGCTTTAAACAGTAATACCTTACCAGTGAGACAGAAGTAATGCACTTCAAATATAATAATGTTTCTGTCAGAAGTCAAGGTCTTAAGAAAAGTGTTTTCTAAGATAAAAAATAAACTAGGTAATATTCCATTACAAGTATAAACAGAAATTTTTTTGTTCTCTTTATAACACAAGTTTACTACCCTGTAATTGTAATCTAATCATTGGTGTTGTAATATTCATTCCTTTTTAAAAACTTATTATTCCTGCAAATTATACAGAGCAGATAATGAGACATGTTCTTACTAAGTGGTAAAGAGTTGAAGTAAGTCAGTTTTGGACTGAATTAAGTGGTAGAGAAGGTAAATAATAGGCAGTGATTTTAAAGAGAGATCAAGTCAAGAGAAGTCCGTGAAGAACGAAGAGATAGAGAATATACTAAATGCCAAGTGAAAGAAAAAATAAATATAGGGAAATCTAAAAACAAAAAATTAAAAAGACAAAAGTGAAAATAAAAATAGAAGTTATGCTTTTAAGATTCACCAAGAGGATCTAGGAGACCAAATTTTTTAAGTTCATTCTGAAGCAATTTATAATTGCAACTCCTTTTAAGAAAAAAGTTGAGGACTAACATTAGAAATCAGGCATTTTTAAACCACTCAGGACAGGATCCTTATAAAAAAAGAATGAAATTGGTTATTTAGCAGAGAGTGTCTTCAACTGAGAAGTGATCTAAAGAGAAAACTGGAAAATAAAATATTTAAACTAATCTTTTAAGACATACAGTAAATTCAAAACATTATTGAAATATAAGGACATGAGAACATTAGATTACAAATTATACAGAGTTTGGTAGAGAACATTGCCACTAAAGTTTATCTTTGTTCAGCTCTGTATCTGAGAAGGTAGAATGGCAGAAGTGAAAACTGTATGTGAGGAAAAATCTGTAAGTGAATCAAATTCACCTTATTAATTTACCTAAATTTTGAAAAAGCCTTATGCTTCTAAAGTATTTCCTGAAGCATTTGCTTAATTTATCCATGGAAATAATTACTTACTTTTAAAGACCTTCAGTGATAGAACCAGAGATATCAAGCTTAAGCATTAAATTAGGTTTTCTTTCTGGTAGCTTTAGATTAACCAAATTATTTTTGAGGGAAAAAAAATTATCAAAAAATTTATGAAAAAATGATTTTTGAGGTGTTTGGACTTACACATAAATCAGATTATGATTTCACTTTTAGGTAACACTGGTAAAAATTCTGGTGTTATTAGGCTTCTTAAACTTATTTACATGCACAGTTGAGACAGAATTACACCAAAGACAAACTGTTTGACCATGAACAAGCGATAGAAGTGGGAGATAAAGTATAATCCAAAAACAGAGCAGTACCTAACAGAAAAGTAGATAAGATTTTTTTCTAAGCAAAAGCTGATTTGTGGGGTCCAAATGCAGCCTTAAAAAAGTACATTGCAAAGCAAGTAAAGAGTAGAAAATGGCTATGTATTGGGACCCCAACCAAGTACCTGTTAATATTTTTTTTCAGGAGATACCAACATGTAGCATTTTTTAATGTGTATTCAAAGGTATATGTGCTCATGAAGATGATTTTATCAAAGAAATTGGACTGTCAAGGTATGTTAGTTTCTCAGTTCACTATGCCAAACTTCCAAGCAGAATATTTACTGGGACCAGCAGGAGGAAGTGTTTCTTTTTGTCAATCCTTCCTGTTCACTGTGAACTTTAAATTCCCATGTGGAACTACAACACAAGAAAAAATTCATCATATTCCTTAAAATGCTTAAAGCTATCAATAAACCATCAGAACATGAGTAGGCTGCTGATTAGATAATCAAACTTGCAGTATATGCATTAATTCTGTTTTTAAAAAGCCCTGTTCACTGACAAACTGTAACTAATTTTTTTTTCCAAACATGTAAAATAAAGAGTTATGTTAGGAATCCAGTTAAGTGTCTACTCTGTACCAGTAGTTATCTTTAGTAAATGGAAGTAATTTAGTGTCTCAAAAATGTCAATATTTTTAGTACATATTACACCAAAAGCATATCTGGAGAGTAGAAGTAATTTAGGATAAAATATATTCTGGTAACTAGTGCATGGCAAAGCTAGCAAATAATGTTAAGCCTTTTATGTGATACATCACACAGCATCCATATGGCGAAGCATAGTTATATTAGTGGTTCCAAATAAGATTGAACTGATTATCACAGACAAGTTAGATTTCTTTCTTCACACATTTTCCTAACCATTATTCTTGTGTTCTACAAATACAATGGTATCACCAGCTGGATTAGGTGTTCTTGGTCTGCTGTTCTCTTATGTTTTTAATTAGATTATTTCAGGATCGGGATGCCCTGAAGCTTTGAGATGGAAAACAAAGAGATGAAAATAAAAGGTAGAATTATACATCATAAAATTTTTTTTAAAAAAAAGCAATGTGAGAGGAAAGACAATCTTCTGATACTTAAGGAGAGGTTGGGTTAAGGTATGCCAAGATGAGCAGATAAAGTAGCTGTGAGGACTGGATCAAAGGAGGAGACTTTATTGACCAAGGGTCTTAAACAAAGTCTAAGGTAGCTTTGAAAAATAGAAGAAGAGAATTTGGCCTCTGCAGATTGCAGGTTGCAAATTGTTCTGAGTCTATTTTGGTACAGAATTCCCATTGCCCTAGGAGTTCCACACAAAGAACAGAATGGCTCTCTGGGCTCAAACACAGCCTTGCTCAATTTATTGTCTACGAAAGAGCATTTGCACAAAGACCCTCAAAGTCTGTAATCTAAGAAAAAACAAACACACTTTTACTGCAGCAGCTTAGAATTTTTTGAACATACTTTGTGAAATTCAAGTTGAAAATTGTAAGATGAGGCTGATGCAATTTAGTTCGTTTCCCTTAAAAAGAACCCTAAAAGTAAAATATATTGCTTAAGCAGCAGGTACCTTTTCCTTTTCAAGCTGCTTCTTATGCCTCAAGCAGGATGCTTATAGTCTGAGCATTTTTATTACAACAAAAAAAATTCCGGAACAATGCCAGAGACTCCAGCAGCTGCGAGTCAAAACCAAATATCACATGGGTGGGATCACCATAGTAACTAACTCAAATACAACAGATACAATAGAAATGAGTCCACTCTTCAGTTTGCCTTTCACTTGAAGTTTGTGATTACTTTCTCTGTTAAGGTTTACTAAAGAATATTAATCATATTGATATATTATCCAACAATATAATGATCTCTCTGTTTATAGGCATTTAATATTCCACAGCTAAAAATTATTACCAAGAAAGAAGAGAAGAATTGGTGTCTGAAAATAATGAGTCTCAAAAAAGTATCACGAGGTCCCTGCTTCACATGAGAACAGGGTTAAGTTCCTTTTCTGTTTGCAGGAGGAAATACACTCTTTGTGGCTTCTGATAGTCAAGATGAAAAAAAATAAGCTTACCACCTTCAACATCAGGTCCTGGGAAAGCAATGGAATTGTAGCAGACGGCAAACACCACAACTCTGGACCTTCTCAGGAGACAGCCTTTGAAGTGTGTGGGCTCTGTGAGCACCAGCCAGCAAGGATGTCCTCAGCCAACCTGAGACGCCCTCCCCAGTGCTCAGGACCCTGTTTCAGCCCCCAGGGCCACTAGTCCCTGTTCTGGCAGTGCTGCAGCAGTACTGGTCTCCACTCCATCTTTTCTCATCTCCTTTTGCCAAAATTCGTCACTAGCCACACTGGGGCTGTTGATGGACCAAACTGTGCCCCATGGGTGAGGACATGGCCAGTGCGGGGACACCCTCAAGCTTGGCTGCCCAGCTCTGGGGAATTCGCTGCTCCATACTCTTCTGGACAGACTCTGTCATAGAGAAGGTGAATAACAGGGGGGATCACCATGTACAGCAAGTAATTAACAATAACTCAATTCAGAAATGGAAGGTGGTTTTGAATGCAGGGTTTTTACTTGGTTTAATTTTGTTTAATGTTTTCACTAACAATCTAGTGAATGCAATAAAAGGTGTAATTATTAAAAATTTACCGGAACTTACTTAGGGAGAAGGACTACATGTTGGTTGGAAAACAGTATAATCAATAAAAAGGGTCACAACTGTATTTCACTAAAATTGGGATACAATTACTTACAAAAAAAGTGAAAGGATCTGTGCTTAAGTGAAAACTGCCAGATGAAGAAAAGGATATGGAGCATCAGTTACCTGGAAAAAAATCTAAAGGCAAGGGTGAAAGAGAGCTGCATTGAACCACATCCAGGTATAGTGTTACTCAGAAGAAGGTAATCATAACACAGGAGTATATCTGGCAAGACACAAATGAACATTTTCTGCTTCATCTGGGAGAGTAGAAGACTCGAGCTGGGGTGAAGCTACAACACAGGCAGTCTAAAGGAGAGCAATGCAAATGACCAGAGGTTTAGAAAACATTAGCTAAGAGAAATGTTTTAAAGAGTAGAAATTTCTTCCCCCTTAGAAGACCTGAGGGAGATAACGGCAAAAAAAACTTCAAGTATGAAAGTCTGTTTTAAAAAAGTGAGAAGGTATTCTATGTCTGTAGGATAAATTGTGACAAGAAACAATGAAGCTGAAAATTTAAACTGTGAAAAGTTAAGAAAAACAGAGTGCTGAGTATTTTGTTTTGAGTCTCTCTGCCACTGAGGTCTTTAGAAATATGCTAGACAGCCATCTGTCAGCAATGATAACATGTATAGTTAATCTTGTCTTCTGGGATGGACTGTCTCTTAGAGACCCTTCCAACAGTTTTTTAACATAGCTATTGCCAAATCCCAGCAGATCTTTAATGGGAACATTGGCAAGATAGTATGCACTGCAGTATCTGTAAAAGAAATACACAACATCTAGAAGTATGGTCTACTGAATTTCCAGATTAATTGTGTAGTACTCTGCACTTAGCTCTTGTTGCTGCTGCACTTTGTGGGGAAAAATAAGACACAGTATATTATTGGTTTACAATGGTAGGTGATACTTAAAGTATTAGTAAAAGATTTTCTGGAGAAACAGAAATTCAAGGACATTTGAAGGACAAAGTATGTCAGATAAAATGTTTGCTACTGCTACAAACCCCATGAAAAAAATTATTTGGAAGTATCAAAGACAACTTCAATGAAACACTGTGAAATTTAAAGACAACTTTGTACATACCTACTCTGTGATGAATTGAATATAACTTTTCCGGGATGAAGATTTTTTCTTTTTTTTTTTTTTAACAGTAAAGAAAGAAAGACTTGTGGAAGGAACAGTATTAGAAAATAAACTAAACTTTAAGAAAGGTAAAGCATACAACAGAGGGGAGCTGAGTGTTAGTTTTTTAAGCAACTGGCCACAGAGAGGTCTCTTTCCTTTTTATGTCAAAGACAAGGCAGGTGTCTAAGGTTGGATTCCTATTTCTACTCCTCTTCTGGTCCTCTGATGAAAGATTTATTATGTTCTGCAAAACAAAACTAGTATTTTGGTTTGGTTAATGCTTGTTTTTTTCGGGGGGGGGGGGAAAGGGTGTAGATAATACAGAACTGGAACTGTTTTTTGCATATATATTAACTGTGTCTTGTAGTTAAATTCAAGGGAAAATCTCAATTTGAGACGGCCAGTGTGACTCCCATATAATCTAAATGTTTAGAGGACTGTTTCAATCACATTCAGCAAAGTGAGGTAATGCCAGAATGCAGAATAATCTATCAATTTATCTAAAAGAAGATTTAGGTAAATTCTGAGAGCCTGTGCTGCCACACTGAAGGACAAATGGACGAGTTACCATTTAATAGGCATTGGACAATTCACACAGATTTCAACAGCAAAAACTAATTCACCCCAGGGCGTGCAAAATTATTTTGAAGGCACTGGTTCCATCAGAATGCACAGCTACAACAGCACAATTGCAATGGTCCTTCATAAATGGCAGAACCCTAGAAAGCTCACATACACGTTGGTCATTGCAGCTAAAGCAGCAATGTCTTAAGGGAAGGGATGGGACACTAAGAAGGCTTTATTCAGTGTATCAAGAATAAGACCAAATGACACAGCCTATAAGGTTCTGGCATAAAGAGTGCAGAAGGAAGAAGCTGGGTTAAAAAAAGACAAAAGCAACAGCCCATGTGTATGGTAAATCTCATTGGAATCAGCAAGGTGGCACAGAGCCAACAGCAGGACTAAGAATGCTCTGGATACGTGCATCTGATCTGGACAGGTTGTGATTCCAGATGGCCAAAAGACAAATCACATCCAGTTTCAACATTTTAAATGTTTAATTTTATTTAAAAGTCCTAACGGAGCTTTTCTGAGCAGGAAATGGCATGATCACCGCAATGTGCAGCTCCAGGTGGGAACGAGTGCATTATTGTCATTTTTGTTTTGAGCAAAGTCCTGGTGTGGAGCAGCTGCATGGTCCCTAGGCATCCTGAAAGGTGGCACTCCAACAGGATGTCTGGAAGCACGGCTGGCATGTCCCAGAAGGGGCTGCTCAAACCAGCTCTGCACAGACGGCTGGGAAAGTGCGAGTTCCCCTGTTGGTCACTGGCGTTCAGAGCGCCAGCTTGGACGCCAGTCTGTCAGAATTTAAACTGCCTTCACAAGCGGCATGAACTTTATACATGAGAGGAGTAGGCAGCCTACAAGGGACCCAGCAGGGATGCTTTCCAAAATGATCTAAGGCAACGGGTAAAAAATAAAAGTAAAAAAGGTTTTTATTGCTAACATGAAGTACAGTTTGAAAAATGCAAAATATAAAAACTTCATCATTGGATAAGTTTTCTAAAAGCAACTTCCTACCATTCACAGGAGGCTTGACTGAGAATGTAGTAGATATTTAAATTAGTATCATGATCTTAAAAAAACTTAGGGATTTCTTAAAGGGAAAAAGTTATTGAGAAAAACTGATTTGGAATTTTTTTCGGTTCCATACCTTCCTAAATTTTCTAATCATGCTCTTCTTCCTGCTAATTAAAGGCCAATATACTGCATCTTAATAACTGTCCACGATTCACTGAGAAAGAGAATGAGCTGTCTTATTCTACAGAAAACCATCCATGAACCTCCATCCCATCATCCTTTATTTTTAGAAGTAGGCTTGACAGCTCCTCTTCTGGGCCTCGCTGGCAGCATATTATATATTGCCCCTCTGTGCATTGCACCTTGGACAACTCCAGCACAGAGGATGCAGAGCGCAGGACATCAGAGCAAAAAAAGGCTAAGGGTCCAAACTATTAAACCTCACCAACTGGCCATGTCCGCCCAAGGAGATTTCTAGAATTACCTTTAATTAGTGGTAACAATTCTGTTGTCAGAAAGAAGAGACGGATATGAGATTTGAAGCCCTCAGCCCCAGATGTGCTTTGCAGCTGGCAGGTAGAGCACAAAACAATTTTCAAAAGCCAATAGCTACCTGTGGAAGGGCTTTGACTTCTCTCTTCACGAGGTCTTGGGAGTTTTAAGGCAGCAGGGAATGCAGGCTTCAGCTTTCTTGTAGAGGTTTGCTTCAGTGGTTTTATCAGTCTCTAACTTAAGCAGAAGGAGATGTCAGGAGGTTACTAGGTTGGAGGGAGAACATTGTTCTTACATAAAAGTGCAGTATCTCTGTCTTCCTGTGACATAATATTACAGACCTTTTTTATCTAAGGTAGTCAGTGGTAGTTCATTAAATAAATCCAAACTATTCAAACCACAGGTTCTAATATTCATTGCCAATGCTGCATAAATATAAACTCACAGGACTTGAGTACATGGGTCAACCATTCAGTCATATCTGCTAAACAGCTGTGAAGTACAACAGTGATTTGCCTGCATCCCCTCAGTTACTTAAACATAAGCCATGAAAGTCTTACCAGAAGCTCTTTTGCAACAAGTCAACCTCTAAATTAGCTTGTAGATCCATTAGACCCAAAGCTTTGTTTATATTAGAACTGCCAGAGAGGTTGTAATTTGCTGTTCTTTTTAGTTATGAGTACCGTGGATTGCAAGACAAAGTAGAACAACATTGAACAATAAATGAAATTAGGGAACAGTTAACATCGATCGGTTCGTGTCTGCTGCCAAGGGCAATCTTAGTGAGCCTAATTTTAAATTCTGTTGAGCAAATTAATGTGTAATTTTTTTATCACAAACAGTGTCTGATCAGAAGAAGCTTCAAGAGGTAAGGAGTGCTAATGGATTATGAAATTGGATCCTATCCATGGCAATGAGCCTGGAGCTTTGCATCACCAGTAATGGATGGTCTATAAGTACAGTGTGAAGAGACAGCACATTGGTCATAGACGATTCTTCATGCTGGGTTTTCTTTATTAATGTTTCTTGTCTTTAGAACATCTCTGCCTTCTTTCAAGATTTTTTTTAAATACTATCAGGATTGTTTATTTTCTTTGCCTCTTTCTTTTATTCTCTTGCACTCTTCCTCCTTTGTTTTTTTTTTAAAGGCACGTAAAATAAACTTGAAGAATTTTATGAATCAGCTATGTCAACTTCTGCAGCAGCAGCAAACACAACTGCAATTCTTGTGTGACCAGACAAGTGTCTGTTCAGGCATGCACACAAACCTACCCAAATGCTGAACTACCTTATTGTGGCTTATTTGTGATTTAGTGAAGGAAACAGAGGCAAGGGATAAAAAGGGAAGATGCTATTGATTAACACCTCGTGGTAAAAAACCAAAATCATCTCTTCATTTTTTTTTTTTTTAATATGTGACATATTTAAAAAAACAATTATACCAGAAATGCACCTTCGGCTGCATGTTGTTATTTTTGTAGTCTATTTGGTTGAACTGGGTTTTGTAACTGAAAATTATTTTTGTTCTATTGGCAATCTAAAGGGCTTTGAAATGTCACATGGAAGTTGTACTTTTCATAAACCCTTCAAAATCGTTAATTCCATGTATCATAATTTCTTCAAAGAAACTAATAAACAGGAATGACTTCCACAATTTTTTTTGCAGCCTTGTTTTACAAGCACATTTTCACAGTATCACCATAAATGTTTTTCCTACTAAGAAAAGTTAGAGCAATTTTTTTTCTGGTTCTGGAGATCGTTGTTTTTTTCTTTTGTAAGAGCAAAGTGCCTTTCCAAATTTCTCAACAGAAGCTTAGAAATGGCAGAGGCTTCAGCTCCAATAGAATCCAAACAGAATTATTTGATAAACTGGATACACAAACCCACCTACAAAGAGCAAACTGGAAAGACAAATGGCAATTTTGACAGAAGCAATTTAGGAAATTGACTCACATAAATCCTTATAAGCAGCATACATCACAGGGCAGAGCTGCAGGATGAAGCAAAAAAAGGTGGAGAGAAAATGCACAAATGTGAATATTGAGGGCTGAGGAGGGAAAGAGCAGTAGGGCACAGAAATGGCTTTGATGAACAATGCAATGATTAGCTTTGATTTTCCTTGTGCTGTAGATTTTCTCCGATTGCCAGCTAGAACTTGTTCAAGTATCTATATATCTTTTTTATATTGAGATGACCCTACCAGCCAAGCATGATTCACAGTTCTTACTGAAAAATTAATTTCTGACTTCTCCAGAGAAGATAGCTTTTGTGATAACATTTTTCTGTGGTGTTATTTTACAAGTGTCACGTGTAATTTACCATAGACCAAAAATGTTCTTTACCACTGGTAAATGCTCACTGCCATCCATCAGTATCAAAGTTGTTTTATATGCAGTCATAACTGAGAAGCTGAGCAGTATTCTTTGTTAATAACTCTCAGTAATCATCCTTTTTGATATTTTTTAACGTATCCCAGAGAGGTATATTGTGTTTAAATAGCATGTGAAATCTGTTCCATTCAGAAAGGAAAAGTAAACAAATAAGCCTTCATTCAGCTAAAAGCAATCTTGAAAATTTTCTAACCTGTTTTTATTACTGATCAAAATTATGCCTTCTCAATCCTTTTGTCCTCTACAAGTCTAAGTTTTCATCGGCTATTATTTCCAGCTTTCTCGCTAGGATCTTTTTTTTTTCTGGTATTTCAACATCTGGTTTTGCCAAGAGTTTTGCTTCCTTAAAACACTATTCTCTCTAAAGTCCTGTTCTCAATGAATAAAAATTGCATTTCTGGTAATACATTCTTTGGTTGATTACAGGCTAACACCCTTTGGTTGGAGTGAAACAATACAAAATGATACAGGAGAAAAAAACCCACATAGCTAATATGGGAGGATGATGTCCTGTTCAAAGCAAATATTTCATAGTTGGAGAAACTGAAAGCTCCTGAGGCAGAACAGCCCAGTTCTGCATGGAGAAAAACCCCATAATGGAATGGAGAGTACACTAAAAAATTCTGTGGACATTTGATAAGCTTCAAGGTTTATATTCCTGGTTTCCTAGAATTCCTAAAATAATCCATCTCTAGTTGTTCAATAAACAGCTCCCAAGTTCACTTTAAAAGTTTTGTCTTCACAGAATCACAAAATATACCAAATTGGAAGAGACCTACAGGGATCATCAAGTCCATGCAAAAGATTACCCCCAAGAGTCAACCAAGAGCATTGTCCAAATGCTTCTTTAACTCTCTTAAGCTGGTGTCCAAATGCTCCTTGAACTCCCTGGGGAGCCTGTTCCAGAGCCCAGCCACACTCTGGGTGAAGAACCTTCCTCTAATATCCAGCCTAAACCTTTCCTGACACAACTTCAGACCATTCCCTTGCATCCTGTCACTGGTCACCACAGAAAAGAGATCAGTGTCTGCCCATCCTCCTCCCCTCTCAAGGAAGCTGTAACTGCAGTGAGGTCTCCCCTCAGTCTCCTCCAGCCTGAATAGACCAAGTGACCTCAACCAGTCCTCATATGGCTTCTCTTCCAGGCCCTTCACCATCCTCATTGTCTTCCTTTGGACACTGTCTAATAACTTAATTACTTTTGTATATTGTGGAACCCAAAACTGCCCCCAGCACCTCAGGTGAGGCTGCCCCAGTGCAGAGTAGAGCAGGACAATCCTCTCCCTTGCCCGGCTGGCCATGCTGGGCCTGATGTCCTCCATGACAAAGGTGACCCTCCTGGCTGCCAGGGCACTGCTGACTCGTACCCAGTTTTCCATCAACCAGGAATCTCCCTTTCCATGGCACTGCTTTCCAGAATCTCATTCCCCAGTCTGTCCACATGTCCAGGGTTGCCCCACTCCAGGTGCAGAATCAGATTCATTTGCCCTTGTTGAACTTCTTCTGGTTGGTGATTGTCCAGCTCTCTAATTTGTCAAGGTGTCTCAGCAGGGCATCCCTGCCTTCAGGGGAGTCAGCAGCTCCTCCCAGTTTTGTATCATCTGCAAACTTCCTTGGTATCCATTCCAGTCCTGTGTCCAGGTCATTTAGGAGGATGTGGAAGAGCACAGGGCTGAGGATGGAACCATGTGGAACTCCACTAGTGACAGGTCACTGGTCTGATGTCACCCCATCACTTTTAACCCTTTGTGACCAACCCATGAGCCAGTTGCTCACCCAGCCCATGGAGTGTTTATCCAGCAGTGTGCTGGACATTTTGTCTGAAAGGATGCTGCGAGGGACAGTACCAATAGCCTTATTGAAATCCAGAAACATTACATGAACTGGCTTCCCTTTATCAACTAGATGAGTTATTTTGCCATAAAACAAAATCAGGTTTTATAAGCAAGACCTTCCTCTCATGAAGCTGTGCTGGCTGTGACCAGTTACTATGTTGACTGGATATGGAAACATTAAAGTCTTAACAAAATCTAGAACCATGTTAGACTTCAGACAAAACTCAAACTTACTGGTAGTAACCAATAGTCAGAATACTTAAGAGGAAAAAATAATTTGAGCTTATGAGCTGTTTTTTCTACCTTTCCTGCCAAACTAAATGCAAGTTAATATTTTAAAACTGACACAAGCACAGCAATTATAAATGTTCTCCCTGCATTTAAATTCAATTTGAAATTTATTATGGATTCCTGAAATTCTTCTAACAACTTTGCACACAACATTTCACAACAGTTTGGGGAAAAACTGAATATAAATATATTATTTTTTTTCATTTTAGAAAAAAAGCGATGGGCAAAATTTCATAGACCTACTATATGTATTTGTGGGATTCAGCAGTGCACAGATTTGTTATTTCTCTCCACCATAGCAGCCTTTGCTCTTGTGTTGGAGTTATGAGATGCTCTGATTAACTTGTCAACTTTGCTTGCACAAATATTCATGTAGAACATGTTTATGTATCACAGGGCCACTACAGGAAACAACTTCTGTATTTAATCTCGCTGAAATGTTAATACTCAGAATGAAACATTCCCAAGTCCATGCTTAGGAAGATCTACACAGCAAAGCCATTACTCAACATCTGTCATGAGTTTACAGGTTAATTTAAAACAAAAGGAAAAAAAGCTGTTTGTGGATGACTGATCATTTTGGAACCAACAACTTGCCACCTGTCCTGTACCAACAGGTCTCAGAAATTTAAACCACCTTAACTCTACATTAGACTATTAAAGAAAAAAAAAAATGAAGACACTTAAGGGCTGGTTCCTCAGAGGGACAGCATCATAAAGATCTGAAGTGTCCACAAATTGCTAGCTCAAATTTTCCATACAATGGAAACAATTAGGTATCAATAATGACATGTACAGATGCCACAATGTGGAAAAGCTGCTACTTACAGTAATTAATTGAAAATGCTGAGGACGCAGGCAGGACTAAAACCTGTTATTTACCAGGACCAGAGCAAACAAGAGTGCTCTAGCTGCTTAGTCAGCCATCAGAAATAGCAGTCCATCCTTGGATTGAGGTGTTTTAACAAGCATCCAAAGAGAACTAGAATTGTTCCTTTGAGCATTGCTGTAGTATGTTGAATGCCCAGTTCAGCATCTTCTTCATCTGCCTAACTTGATGCTTGATCTGAAGTTACTTTGAGATGACACATCCAGAAAACTTCTCTTTAGAGAAAATGCTTCAACACTTCAGTTATTCACAATAATTGCAACCCACATCTGCTATTAGCCTTTGCAGTGTTCCCCACTGGCCCCTTAAACTGCAAAACCATAAGATATTTCTGAACAATGAAACTATACTGGCAGAGCATGCAGGTGAAATGGCTTGAATCATTACACACAGGACATATAGTCCTGAGTCCTGCCCTGAGTAGCACCACCATTAACTTTGTTTATGCCCAGCGTTATAAGGTTGGGAAATTAATATTGGCAGGTTAAGATTACCCCATAACTGAGAAGAGATGTTGATAATTTCAGTAGGATGGTTGCAGATTAAAGTACTTTTAGAAGTAAAATGTTAGAATCTTTGGGTCCTATGAACTTGCCAAAATATACTTTAAATAGCTGGCCAGCATTCCTCTTCTGAGGACCCAGGCAGAAGAGTGAGCAGAAGAGCATGATTCCACCCATCACTACAGGAACCCTCATATTTTGGTTGAAGAGAAGATATATACTATAGTGCCCAGAAAAATGGCAATTCTTTTCATTTTATGCTATTTCTAATGTCCAGGAATACTGTCTGGACATTACAAAAGAAATCACCAGAGATGGACAAATTCTTGCTGTGTGCTCTCCAAATATGGAAAACTCAACTGAAAAATTATCCTCACAATATAAAACATACTAAGCAATTGTTAATTTGCTGGCTTTGGCCAGTTCTGTCATTTCCAGGATCTTGACTGTGTGAATCCCATTCCTGGAGAACAATTGACATTATTTTCTTTCATTTTACGGCTGATTCCCATACATCCACACTGCAATGCAATTCTTCTAAAATTTTATTTTGATGTGTATAATAGTTAATGAGTTCTCTAATAAAAACACAGATACATTAACCAAGGACTTTACAAATGCTTTTAATTATGGGAACTGGATGCAGAGCACTCAACAACTGTGACCTTTGTTTTAGGCTCAGAGAGTCTCATTACAATAGAAATGTTCCAGCAGCAGCAGCAAACAAGGGTCAGCTTTGTGAAAGATACCTATCAGCAGCTGCTGTCAGCAAGTCAAGGCAAAATTAAATACAGCAGCTAGTTTTAGGGTTGGTCTGACCTTGTACTCCTATCTGCATGGTCCCAGGATGAAAAAAAATGTTCGTAATACCAACATTAAATGATCAGCTGCTTCCCTCTAAACAGGATAGTCCTCTATGCAAGCAGGAATAAAATGTGTTATTTACTAAGGTTTCACAAACATTTTAATTGGAAGAAAATTCAAACTATAACTTCATTATGAGGTGAATTTTAAGTTCATATATACCTCATGATTTAAATTTACATCTCATAATCTTCTCTAAGGTGAAGTCTAGTTTGCTTGTATTTTTAGTATGTATCAGGCAGCTCATGACAGAAGGTGCCATGATGGAGGTGGGCATTCAATATTGTTTAATATGAAGCTTATTATTATCATTTTATTGGATGGAAAAGCTTTATAGTTTGCTGGCAGTGAGATACTAATGGAACTAAACCTTCTGGAAGATATGGAAATACAGCAACACAAGCTTAAAATTCAAGTATTTTTACTTGAGGCAAATCTGGCTGAAATCTGGGAAAAGTGGGACAATCCTCAGAAGGTCAGAAGTTTGTAACATAACATTATTTGACATAGATCTGAATGCAAAAGGGCTACTCCCTCAGAAGAGCAAGAGCTCCTGGTTCCAGTCTATCCTAGGATGGGAAAGCTGCCAGAAGACGCCTCCTTGGCAGCTGCTGTACCGGCATGGTTCTTATGAGCCCGATGGTTTCAGTGCAAGCAGCACACTGGAAATGCAGGGCCTGGGCTTTTGAGCACCAAGGCCTCCATTGCTTGGAAGGGTCTGAGCATGTTCACAAACTCTGGGATATTGCAGGTTGCTTCCCTGCACACACCTGAATCCCACTCTCCCCAGCTCCTGCGTGAGCCCCTGAGGTGTGGGGGCAGCCAGCAGCCAGTGGGGTGCACAGACATGGCACAGGTACAGAACCTGCTGTGCTTAAACTTGTGTGCATCTTGGTGAGTGATCCAGGCAATTCCTTCTTCATCTGAAGCTCTGTACTGACTTCATGCTTAGCCCTGAGCAACATTTTTTAATCTCTAAATAACTCAATTTCTCTGACTGTTCTGTGACTATACAATAATACTTCACCAGCTTTAAAGACTGTTGAGCATATAAATCTCTGGAGCATGTGGAATAGTATCATTATTATTATTATAGCTATTTTTCAGATTTGGAAATGCAATAACCCCCTCATCTGTGTTAACTTTTGTGGGCATATGTGTTCTATTTTACCTGTGTCCTGAAGCAGCCCTATCATTCCATGATGCTTACTTAACCAAGCATTTCTTTATTTTAAATATATATATCTATAAACTCCTGACGGTTGAAATACTAGCTTGATTTCTGTTCTCATATCATATATAACAACTTTTTTTTTTTTTGCTAATTTGTACATCATTGCCAATAAATGCATTTGACATACGTTACCCTGATGCATTTTAAAAAGACATTACATGGAAATGTAATCCAAGACCTGTATTCGACAAAGCAGAAACACACTGGAAACTTTAATAGATTTCAAGCTCTTTCCATTCTATGGAGCAAAAAGAGTAACAAGGATGCTCCACATTGATACAAAGATGTTTAGCACTCAACATCCAAGTCCTTAAATAGGAATCGTGCTTAGATCAGAAGACTGGATGCTGACCTTTGCAACAGTATTATAAGTTTCCCACATGACATTAATTGAAAATAGATAAATATTAAAATCACAGCAAATATCTTGAAGGTGGTAAAGCTAAGATGCAGACACCTTTTCTTCTACACATCTGTCACTGAATTTATGCGCAGCAGTGTCAGTGCTAGGTGGACAGTCTTTGATACTCTTTGGAAGAATTCAGTCCCTTAACCCTTAATCGAGAAGATATTTTTTCTTAATTAGGCTGAGATAAGCTCCACCCAACTCATTCAATACATTAATAACATACACTACAATGTAAATGTACACATCAGTAGATATTTGCTTGGGTTTCTCCCCAAAACACCATCTGTATAATCACAAACCATTTCACGAGTGCCTTGATCAGGGATAGTTTAGGTTCCTCATTTGATGTAAATAATTTTGCAACAGTGTTTTGAAAAAGTGGCCTAGTACTTTGTACCTGAACTGTTTGATATTTCTTGGTACATAACTAAAGCTTTGTGTATGTCTATATGAAATAATCTGAATTTATGAGTATTCTGTGCTTCATTTATGCACAAAAAATAACCAAAAGACAGTGAGAGTGAATCCCTGGTCACTTTTCATCATAGTATAAGGTTAGCAGATGGGTCTAAAGGTTCTGTGTGAGGATCATTGTTTAATATGTTTACAATGATCTACAAATTGCAGTGTAATAAGTTAAAAAATGTGTGAATAACCCAAATCATAGTCACCTTTGGTTAAATATAGAGAGACCAGAGCATAAAAAGGACTGAATCAAGTTATGAAAATCATCAACACAATATAAAAACACATCCCTGATGATATCTGGAAATCCACTTGGAGAAAATATAGTGTTGTAAACGATGTCACATGTATAATCTTGTCAAACAATGGGTTAAGCAGTATTCTGTGTTCCTGATTCATAATGCAAAAATATAGACTGCTCAAATGTCTCATGGCAGAGGGAAAAAGGAAATATTATGGACTGCTCACCATGAACTTTTGCTCCATGTAGAACTGTTCTGAAAGGAAGCAAATAGGTTCCTGAAGTACATAAAAAATGGGATGGTAAGTAACCCAGAAAATGTCTTCTACGTTGTCACTGATACTTCTTGCTTTAGACTGATATCTTATCTGAGTAGGCATACTGCAAAAATAGACAGATTGAGTGAAGAAAGATAAGAGCAAGTTATTTGTATGGGAAAAAGTCTCTACTTCAAAGACTAAAAAATTATTATGTTAAAAGATTAAAGGGAAGCATGATAAAAGCAAATTAAATAAGATTGAACAGAGAAAGTAGACTTTACAGGAAATCACCCATCAACCCACTGAAAGTAAGTATTTCTAATCAATAAACATAATTTCTACCCGACTCATGATTGCATAAGGGAAACTATTTCCAGAGCATGGCTTTGACTATGGAAATTGAGAAAGCTTGAAAGTGTTTGGATGAACAGGTGATGAATGGCACAGAAATAGCATGTGTACCTATTCACTCTCACATTTCAGGTTTCCTTTTTTCTATGATCTTTGGGGTTTGATTCAGTCACCTGGGTCTAAGCATGCATGTACCCCTAGTGCAATGTGAGATCCTGCAGGATATACTATGTCATATTGACCATGAGAGGATGACTTAGTTACAGTGTGGAATCTCAGATGACTCTAGACACTCTGGATATCTACAGACCTTAAAACTTGTCACTGTCAAAAGAAAGTCTGATCTACAGTAGCCACAGGCCTACTGTAGTGTGAAAAATCACAAGTTTCTACTGATTGTTTCTACAACAATGAACAACAACTTGGTGAAGAAAAAATATTCTTAGTTAACACCAAATAGAAAATGACTGAAAATCAACCTCTAATCAAACCATTATTTTCAACAATACATTCAACAGAGAACCCAGATTCTGTAAGACAAACTCCAAAGGAATGGGAAGATAGAAATTGCTCAGTTCTCCCCTTGGTCTCCTCTATCTACCTCACAGTAGGTCATGCAGCTGTGAAGGTCAGTGATAAACTGACTGCCTGCTGGCTTGCAGGCCTATAAGATTACACCAGGCACCTGATAATTATTTTTCTGAACATACTTCTGGGGAAAGCTATTATGCTCAGGCCTGAGGGGGCGTATTCTACTCACTTCAAACCATTTTCTTTATGGATAAATGTATTCCTTAAGTTCTGTTTAACTACTATAAGCCTGTAAGGACCAGTTTGTATCATTTTCCAATGAAAGTGATGCTGGAAAAGAAGGGACTATAAAATATTGGTTTACCTCAGTATGGAAATCTGATTTCTGCCAAACAAATGAAGTGTTATACTTATTTAGAACAAAAGCATAGTATCAGGAACAAAAACACACTGCTTCAGGAAAGTTACATTTGCATGTATAAACAAAGACTGTTTTTATTTGAAGGAAATACCATATTAACTTATTCATTTAATTAAAAATTCACGAGATTCTACATCCTAACAAGAGCAAACAGTGGCATTCATCATAAAAATTGGAAATATTTGAAATTTGCAAGAGCATAAACAGATTTCCTTTAAACTTCTACGTTTTTTCCCAAACCTTCTGTCATGTATAGAAGAAGGTTTAATGGCCATGTTACCTGAAAATGCACATCTATAATGGGGAAAAAGACAACTTGTGTAGCGTCTGTTCTGAGGTAATTTTCTATCCCATTGTCATTAAGTAGAAGATGAATCCTTTAATTATACTTTAAAATTCAGTCATGCTGTTATCCCACTAGTTAATTCAATTAAAATGAACCCTTGTTAATTCAATCAAAAGGAATCAAACCAACTCTTGAACTGTTTTTCTTCCTTGCATTTTTCTTTTGGAGGAGGTCTGAGGGGATAAAGGGAAGCAGGATGAACGAACACCAGAGTTCTTGTCCCTGGACCCTGACAAAGCAAACCTTACCCTCTTTCATGCATATACAGCAGCTCCCTGTAGGAAGGGACTTTTCACTATTTCAGTAGCTTTTCCATATGCTCAGAGTTTTTTCTGTCCCCTTGTTCATGTGCAAGCAATAAAGATACCATCAAATTATAAGATATGAGATTAGAAATGGTGATGGGAATGGGAGATGATTTATTTTATATGACGTGCATTTTTGTTTATGCATTCATGAAGGCCATGTCTGCTAGATCTGTAATGCCAGCTTGCACACACTGCACAAATATGAATAAATGAATAATTGTTTTGATAATATTAAACAGCATGTGTGATGTAGCAGAGCAACATCTGTTATTAACGGTATAAACAAAAGGAGTTTTTACTGATTGCGTGTCATTCTGCATACGAGGACAATGTAATAGGCCCAATTTGGTAACTCGTTGCAGACAGCAGGAGGGATTGTGTAGGCCTGCTGTGAAAAACAGGAACAAGATTAGAGCAACAGTTCTTTCAAATGTGGAAAGCAAAAAAGCTCTATAAAAGTGCTAGAAGAGGAAAGAATAAAATGCACATAGAATTGCTTGAGCTCATAGAAACCATTTCTCTTTTTGAATGTTACCATCTTCCCTTTACTTGTTCCTGTGTCCTGCAGTGAGCTGAATAGCAGTAGCTAAGTAACCTGGATTTCAGAGGAATCTGTCAATGTTAAATA
Organism: Ammospiza caudacuta; assembly: GCF_027887145.1. Lineage (NCBI taxonomy): Eukaryota > Metazoa > Chordata > Aves > Passeriformes > Passerellidae > Ammospiza > Ammospiza caudacuta. The sequence continues at coordinate 84,013,215 of NC_080595.1, forward strand.
CTTTTAAGCACCACCTAAGATAATAACCATATAGTTATAATATCCTTTATGACACCAGGAACCAGGAATGATAAAAACAAGTTTTTCCTGTCCTAAATGTATTAACAAATCTTGATTCAAAGAATGACAATGCTTACTGAGGATTACACAAAAATGAAGAATGTAGTTTTGGCTATATAGTTGAGCAGAAATAGTATCTCACTGCTGCTTAGAGAAGGGTGTGACTAAACACAAACACCACTCTCCTCATTGAGGCCATCATTGGCACTTTTCTAACCACAAATGAACTTTTTCAAGAAAATGAGCCAATAGAAAAGAAACCTCTAAGATGTCTTGCTGTATAATGAGCTATATGGTGAAATTGGGCCTTCTGTCCTCCCAAATTATTTATACATCAGTATGTCACAGTGTCTGTCTGGATATTTCCTCACTGGTTTTGCTGCATATCACTCTTTTGCAACCACTTTAGTATGATTATTTATTTCCAACTATTGAATGGAAGCCCCCAGGTGTCTCTGAAATTGACCCTGTTCTGAATCCATACCTGAGCTCCTCACTCAGCACCACCCAGCTGCAGTATCTAACTCATCTACTGCTACCTCATCATTGATCTGTAAGGCTATTGTATATTTTAAACCATGCACATAATTAAATCTCCTTTCATAGCTAAACATAACAAATGGCTGCCCTTCTGAAAAATTAGAGTGGAATATCAAAACACAAGCAGCAAAGTACTTAGGAGAAAGAGCAGTACAGCTGTGTAAAAATGGGGGCCATGGCCAGCACTGACTCCATTTCTTGTGTAGGGCAGCAAGAGTTCTGCTCCTTTCATCCCACCTCCTGATGGTATGGACTCATCCTGAGCTTGCTTTCTTTAGAATGCAGTCATGAATAGGCTTTCAGTTGCACAGTGTGTCTGAGACAACAAGTAAATGCTTATATTCTCTGACTTGTACAATTCCTTGCTTTCATTCAGATATCTAGTTGTTTGGGTTTTTTCTAACATGCATAGAAATGCAAATGTCTCTTTCAATTATTTCATGTATAACAGAAACTTGGAAATTTTTTGTATTTTCACTTCTGAACAAGGCAAAAAATTGCATTCCCTGGCCATCATTTGTCTTTTCATTTCATTTTTGAATTATTTGTGTACAAAACTGAGAACATCATACTGAGCTCATGACATCACTGTAAATATAAGCAAGCTTTTCTAGTGAACATTCTGAGAGTTGTAGCAAACTGACAAGTGTGAGTCTTGCACAGGTATGAATATGAATGCTTCCTTTTATTCCTTCTTGATGAGCCAGAGTGGCTTCTAGAGAAAGGTATAGGACATTTTCATGAATATTCCAGTATGGTAAACATAATCACTAAAAAGATATAGCAACTCCAGAGAGAAGTACCTTCAATAAATATCAGATAATATTTTACCTGAATCATCAGTAAATCTTAGAAATCTTTCTATAACAGACATAATAAATATTTTTGTCTACTGCTAAATCCAGCATTCAGTACAGAAACAGAAAGCATACAACTTGCAGGACTGGGACAGAAATCTCCTTCTTGAAACAAATCCAAAAGAATTTGGAAGAATAGTGGGGGTGAAAGAGGGATGTTTGTCATTTTGTAAGCAATTAAAACCTGTCTCCACCTGATGCCAAAAGGACAAAGTAGTAAATCTAATACTGTCAATCAGAATTAAGCTAGCAGGTACCATGGGAGGATTTTTAAATTATCACAACAGGTTTTCATTGTAGTCTTGCCTACTGATTGTTAATATACCTTATCTCTCAAAGATTCAGTATTAGAAACAACATCCTGTACTCTACTTCATCTATTCCACAACAAATAAAAGCTACAACACAATAGAGAGATCCTAAAATACCCATAGATACCAAGGAGAGAACTTTGGAACAACTGAAAAAATGGAAAATCTGATCACTAGCTTTTCAGAAGTTTATTCACACCCTTCAAAGCAGAGTTTTAATGCATCTTCTATGGACCTGAGAGAAAATGGAGCAAGACCAGTAATAGCAGACATAAGTTTTGTGGAAGGTAAAAGCTAAAATGACAGTCTGCTCTCTGCTTTATGAAATCAGGATGCCAGACAATCTGAGTTGCTAAAAAAGTGCATTTTGGTCTTCCTATAAAGAAGAATCTTCGTTTCTGAGAAAGGCAATACAATCCCACTGAACATTCTCCTCTCCTGGCATTAAGGAGAAACATAAGAGATCCCCTGATATGTTCATTTCTGTGTCATTAAATGCCTTTGCAGGACATAGAGTCATAGCATGACCTCTTTATAAGCTATCACAGAAAAGACATTTTAACATCTGAGATGAGTGACACAAAATATTATTTTCACTAGCATGTCTCATAAACCAGGGGATAGTTTAATGCTGCAATACTGATATATCCTAATGTACAAGTTGATCCTTAAGAATTTTTTTCTAAACTGCTGTTGGAGACAGCTATGCAACACTGTGGTCACACAATTGGTACAAAGTAAATATAGCCTCAGAAAGAAGTCACAGTCCACACTTTATAGTCTGAATAATATTAAAAGCAAGGAATAAATAAATAGAGTACTACTTATGAAATCAAAAAACCAATAACTCCCTCCGAAAGTACTTTCAAGATCCAGTATCTAGAAAGAGAAGTTTTTCAGATAAAGCACCAAATGCAAAAATAAAGCACAATTATTTTCATGCAGGTTTTGAGAAATACATTTGGCCCAGTATTGCATTAAAAAATTTACAGCACTTTCACTGACATGAATGTCTGTGCCTTGATTTGCATAAAAGAGAAGGAAACCAGGAGTTGTTATGGCAGCAAAGAGCAGTAACATGGTTGCAAATCTTTCTTCCATCCTATGTTAATTAAATGTACCACAGTGTGTGAAGTAGCTCTCAGCAAACTTGTATTTTAAAATTCTTGAGTGTAATTGAAAAACTCACGGCAAAGAATGCAAACGGCTGCTGGACAGATCAAAGAGCAGATGAAGAGTTATTTAGCAGGTTTGCTAATGGAAAGATAATGGCTTTTATGAAGATGATGGAACAAAAATAAAGCAGCAGACCTGAGGATAAATTAAAAGATGGAAAGAGGCCTTGTAAAATGAAGCAGTATCACAAATCCATTAGCTGTAAACACTGGGTAATATTAATCCTGTAAATGGTACTCCACGTCCATTTTGCACATCATCTTGGGTGAAAGGTGGTAACTTGTAGCAGAAAATAGGTGCTCTTTTATTTTAATGGTCTTGAATAAGGCTGTTGGCCATATTGACAGCTGTGCTGAGTAGCAGCTGGTAGCTAGGCAAAGTTGTTTAATGTTTATAACAATGAATAATAGATTTGTATGGTTTAGAACTAAAAGCTTTTTTTTTTATAAGTATCTAGAATAAATATTCTAAAATATTGGAAAAACATTAATTCAAAGGTAATTTTCCATAAAAATGAAGTTTTATTGAAAGAAAAGACAGAAAAAGGATGAAGGCAATTTTCCACACCACATACTCAGATTCATTAATCATATGCTCACTCTGAGCCGTAAAGTTTAAAAAAGTAAAGAAAATAAATATTTTATTTACATTAAATAGTTATATTAAATGAGGGAAATGCAAAGAGGATATGGGGCATGATCTGGCTTCCAGATGTTTTCAGTAAAAACTGGTCAGAATAAACAGTTTGGTAAAAGCCTACAAAACCTTATTGAAGGCAGCGGAGTCCATTACTTTACTATAAAATGTTATGGGGTCAAGTTTTTGTTCTGCAATCATTTAAAAGAATCTTGAGAAATTAACCTTCCTTCCTTCCTTCCTTCCTTCCTTCCTTCCTTCCTTCCGCCACTTCCGCCACTTCCTTCCGCCACTTCCTTCCGCCACTTCCTTCCGCCACTTCCTTCCGCCACTTCCTTCCTTCCTTCCGCCACTTCCTTCCGCCACTTCCTTCCGCCACTTCCTTCCTTCCTTCCTTCCGCCACTTCCTTCCTTCCTTCCTTCCGCCACTTCCTTCCACCACTTCCTTCCTTCCTTCCGCCACTTCCTTCCTTCCTTCCGCCACTTCCTTCCGCCACTTCCTTCCGCCACTTCCTTCCTTCCTTCCTTCCTTCCTTCCTTCCTTCCTTCCTTCCTTCCTTCCTTCCTTCCTTCCTTCCTTCCTTCCGCCACTTCCTTCCTTCCTTCCGCCACTTCCTTCCGCCACTTCCTTCCTTCCTTCCTTCCTTCCTTCCTTCCTTCCTTCCTTCCTTCCTTCCTTCCTTCCTTCCGCCACTTCCTTCCTTCCGCCACTTCCTTCCTTCCTTCCGCCACTTCCTTCCTTCCTTCCGCCACTTCCTTCCGCCACTTCCTTCCGCCACTTCCTTCCGCCACTTCCTTCCGCCACTTCCTTCCGCCACTTCCTTCCTTCCGCCACTTCCTTCCTTCCTTCCGCCACTTCCTTCCTTCCGCCACTTCCTTCCTTCCGCCACTTCCTTCCTTCCTTCCGCCACTTCCTTCCTTCCTTCCGCCACTTCCTTCCTTCCTTCCGCCACTTCCTTCTGCCACTTCCTTCCTTCCTTCCGCCACTTCCTTCCACCACTTCCTTCCGCCACTTCCTTCCGCCACTTCCTTCCTTCCTTCCTTCCTTCCTTCCTTCCTTCCTTCCTTCCTTCCTTCCTTCCTTCCTTCCGCCACTTCCTTCCGCCACTTCCTTCCGCCACTTCCTTCCGCCACTTCCTTCCGCCACTTCCTTCCTTCCGCCACTTCCTTCCTTCCGCCACTTCCTTCCGCCATTTCCTTCCTTCCTTCCTTCCTTAGATGGATGGACTACTTATGGAAACATGCGAACACCATAGTAAGATAGGAAGAAAGAGATAATCAAATATTTTGATTTATTTTTAGTAAATTAATTTATTATGTCAGGCTTATAGACCAATATTATTTCATGGTGCGTGAAATTATTACAACAGCATTAAAAAAATAAAATTACCCCATCACCATCATGTTTAAAAGGGATAAATTGAAAAACCTTAACCATAACTGTTTTTGCATAAAATCGAGTAGGTCACGCTCAGACACACTGATCAGTTCAGTTTTTTTAACAAAAAACTTACTACGAATGGTTCAGAGGTGGACTTAAAAGTTTTAATGCAGCATTTCACTTGAGCTCAGTTCTATAGACAGTGCATAATCAGTTTTTAGAACCTGTTGTGTTCTTTCAGTTTCTGAAATGCATATAACAGGTCACAGACTGGCTTTATTCTTATAGACATTTACTACTCTCAGTGCCTTACTTGGTGAAAAATAACTCATGAGGGAAGAAAACCCATTTGGTGCATTGTGCTCTGTAACGCTGAAAAGAAGCAAACAATTTCTGAAAAATATTAGAAAAGCTTTCTGCTATTTCTTTTTGTGGAAGAGTGTTTAATCCACCTGACTCATCAAAGGTCCGGGAGCAAAAGGATCTGGGCACAGAGGAACCACCTCTACAAGAGAGGGTTTCAGTATTCAGTGAGATAGACACTGACATCTCACCGGAACTGACAATATACCAACTTCCTGGTCCTTTGACAATTCCTATTTTCTGTTTTTCAAAGGCCTTTTTAGACAGGCACCCCTCCACAGGCTGACTCTTATGCTTATACATGGGCAATCTCTAACATTGCATTTGGATGATCTGCCAAACCTGTGTCTTTGGGAAGGCCAACTCTGCCAGAAAAACATCTCTTTTCATTCTTCCTAGATCCCAATCAGTAATCTAGAGAAGCACATCTTCAGAAAATCCTGTTTTGACCCCAAGTCAGTCCCACTGTAAGCTGCAAAGTCTGGTTTCACATTTAGAACTCATTGCACTCTTTAATGGTGTACAAAACAATTATTTCATGCTGCAAAATTCAAGAAATAGGAATACTTCTATTGGTTGGGTCCCTTGCCATCTCCTTGTCTTTTAGGACATGTCATTGCATGAAGTCAGTAATATGATGTAAGTAGTAAAATAGAATATAAGTAGTAAAATAAAGTATTCCTCAGATGTATATATATTGAAAAACTGATTTGTGTAAAACAAGTCCTCAACAAATTTTATTAACTTCCCACCTTTCTTTCCTTATAACTCCAGTGGACATTTGTAAAAATTTGGAATTTTTACATTGTGTGTGCATCACATTTGGTATTTGAATATCCAGAACTTGCATTTCCAAGTTAGCACTAATATGCATAAAAGCAATTGGAAGCTCACTGTAGATAACATGAAACATGGAGTGTCTATTTCTACTCACACCAGAAGCCAGGTAAGGAACCGAAATTTAAAACAAAAATATTGGTCAGGTCAAACTTAGACATGTCCACTTGGGTGGTAGGTGATATAGGTGTCTAGAAGAGTTAAATTAGGCATTTTGACTGCAATCCAAAATCACACTTATGAATTCTGTGCTTTGGACACAAGTGAACCAGGAAACTGCTGTGAACTGGATGGCAACAAGGTTGGTGGCTACAAACAGAGAGGCAGACAGACAGGCAGAAAGACTGACAGGCAGACAGAAAAATAGGAAAGAGAACAACGAATAACACAGCAACAACTGAATTATATCGAGAGTTGTTTATGCAAGAGACACATTCTCAGTATTTTAGTTGCTATTGATAACTAATCACTTGACATTTAACTTTCTATGCTGCCATTTTGTGATAAGACAGAGAATTCCCAAGAATTCCTATAGTATGTAGAAATTCATGCATATACATAGGCAAAATCCCCAGCATTTGTAGCAATTACAAACAGTGTAGCATCTCTTAATCCAGTCAGATTAAATATATTTTTTCATGCTATTGGATTCCCAAGAAAAGGAAGAGTTAGAAGTCCTCACAGTATTCCCTCATTCTCTGAGATTCCACATTAGAACAAGTAGAAACGGTGTTGCATTCAGTTCTGGTAAAAATATTGTCTTCATAAAAAAATTAAACCAAATTAGGAGTTATATACAGTCTTTGGATTTAGAGCAGATTGCCCATGAAAACAAGAAAATTTGTGGCTGCTAATGTTAACTATTACGTGGACTCATTCTTATTGCTCATTATAAAAAACTTTTAAAAATTACTAATAAGTTTTAAAAACTTCAACCAGTTGAACTATGTTTTTACAGCCGGGACACGTGCCTCTGACTGTTCTGTTTGTTTTCATTTGTGTGGTTTTTTTTAATCTTTGCCAAACCAATTAGGTTATCTTGAAGTACAGAGGAATGAGGTCAGGGAAAACATTTCTTGGCAAAATTAAACAATTCTGAATATTTGCCCAGTGAATGTCACCCATTTTGTGCACTTCAATTAAGAAGGGTTCCTATCCAGAAAATAATGAGTATGCAATTAGTGGTCATCTCATAACATATGCACACAAGGGATTATAAAAAGGCTGGCCAAACTTCTGAGTGCTTTTGGTTCAAACTTTGGATTTCTTGGACTTGTAACTTAATCATGCCCTTATAACACAGCTTGTTGTTGCTTTTTGCAAGTCTCATTGAGTGTTACTGGGAAATCATTTTTCTCGTAAATCATTGCAGCATTCAGTTCGCAGTGAGGTTAATGCAAGGATCCCAATTATGTCACCTCTTCTTCACAAATCAAACAATGCCTTTCTATAACCCAAATTCCGATTGCTGATCATGGAGTGGTTCCAGTTTTGGCTGGGTTCAGCTTTTCAGACTGCTGTCCTGCTGCTGGCTTATCCTTGTTGGCTTGTCTGGCTCCTGCTTCTCTCTCCTGTTGCAGCTGGGTTGGCTTCAGGCTATGATGATTTTGCCTGCAGTCCTTACCTCCTGTTGTTCTATCAAGGACAATAATGCTTGAGGCTGAACCTTAAGTTTCTAAGCCCTTTGTTCTGCAAAGCCTTAAGGCACATTTTACTGCTTCAAGAATGAAATCACAGAGTGATAGATTGGTAGGATTGTATTATTTTCTAATCCTGGGACATGAACTTATTTGTGACAAACCTTGAGCAGAGCTGCTCTATATACTGTACAGCCTAGATAAAAGTAGATTTGTTCTTTAACACAAGAATTTCTAATTTCACCTTTCATACACACTGGTTCTCTTACAGAACTTTTTGCAAAGAGCAAATTGGTTAATATTATAATGTGAAAAGACTGTATGCATAGTTCCTTTCTTGCAAGTGTAGAGTGAAAATCTATAGTAGGTGACATGCCATTCACAATTTTTTTACTTTTTAAGTAAGTTTTCTCAGGAGAGTTTTTAAAACATGCACTCACCAACTTGCGAATAAATAATTAATTTTCAGAGGACTGTGCTCTACTTTACCATTTTGCACTCGGAATGATAGCCACTCAGCTATCCAAGTAATGTGTGTCATGTAAAGCCCACATCATGACAATCAGAATCTTTTTTTCTGTATCATAACTGTTGCACCAGATCAATAACAGTTTTGTAAAGTTTAAGTGTAGTGTATGTGTTATTTATAATAATTAGATCTTTCTAAAATGGCATTGCTTTTCTACTGTGTATGTTGTCCTTTTGTTTGACCCTTCTTTTTTGTTCCTGTGCAAGGGAGAAGAGAATATTTGCAGATTCTTCTAGTTACATATATTCCTACAAAGCAGTAAGTTCAGTCATTAACAAAGAGCTTCAGATTTGGAATAGTTTAGTGGAAAGCATTCAAGGTATTTGTATGATTAATGCTAAAAGTCGATAAATACATTGATTGTGACCTAAAAGCTATAAGCTTTATTTATCTGCAGATTGAACATTTTATATTTGCGTTGAACTGACTTATCTTGTTTTGATTTTCATACCATTATGTCTTATTTCAGTGTTAGCAATGCAATCATACCCATTTAAAACTCCTGGAGTATTCCAAAATATGAAAATCTTTCAAATTTCTTTTTAAAGACTCCTTTGGGCTTAAAAAGCTCTGATGGTCATAAACAGGAACAAAAGCACATTTCTTTTTACTGAAGAAATGTGTCAAAAGGAAGAACATTCATTATGATTTAGCTTAGATTTAGATTTAGATTTAGATTTAGATTTAGATTTAGATTTGGATTTAGAAGTGGGTCCAAATACATATTGCCTACACATACTGAGCAACTGACACTGCCTTTTAAATATAGCATTTTTAGTCTGTAGAAGTAAGACATTTAAAGATAAAGCCCTTACATCTACTTGACTGCAAAGACAAATTTGTGTGTATGTTTGTGTTATGAAATAGATGCAAAGGGCCCTTTGCACAGTATATAAATTGCATATTACATATAGATAGAGTTGCTCCCAAAGTCAAGCATCTCAAAACACTATCTAAGGAACCATTTTCATAAAGGTAAATTATTTGTCTTCTGGTTTATATAAAGAAAGACAAGTGTTGCAAGATGAAAGCTTCATTCTTTGCTTTATTTAAACTAAGAAAATCACATATTGACCTTTGCAGAGCACTGATGTCAGTCTGTGACTTTTCCAAAAATCACTCTGGAGGTTTGTGAAAGAAAGTCTGTGCTCTTCCAACAAACTCAGTAGGACCATCCTACAGTCTTGCTACAGATACTCAGGGCTATTAACCACTTTCTCTAACATTGACTGATAACTATTGGTCAAAATTCAGATGTATAAAATGTTCCAAGTTTTCATTGTTTTGAGTGATAGAAAAAAGATTCACATTTCTATTTGATTTACAATGAGTACCAAAAATGGTAGAAAACACTTGATGTTTTATCTTGAGGAAAAAAGCTCCCTTTCCTATAAAGTCATAGTTCAGGGCCCTTTGAATGCTCCAAAGTTTCACAGTTAAAGTACAACAGAAGCCAATCTTTATTTGAGAGATTAAAACATATGTTTATCTCACCTTCTAATCTTGTTCTTCTGGCTCCAGCAATACACCCTCAGCTGCCAAGCAATCTGAATGTACATCTGTCTCCAAGGTGTATCTGCCTCCAGAACTGTACAGAAAGTGGCCAGCTGTGATGACATATCAACCAAAAATACTTGGAGAAAGTGAGAAAGGAGCAGTGTCTCAATGACGCTTTTGCAGCACATCATCTGTGAGGGGCCAACACAGAAAGTCTGGCTGCTAATCAGAGCTGGATACAAGCCATAAAGTTCAGCTACAAATGCAAACTTTTCTGAAGCCTGGGGACATTTGGCTTTCTGCATTCAGTAAATAGAGAAGGGCTAGTACTATGTGTAAGTATTTTAGCTTGTATAAATTAGGGGGTGTTCTGGTGCAGATGTTTTCTTCAGATTGGTATCCATTAATACTACTGAATGAGGACACAGCAGGAAATAATTGCAGATTGAAGGCTATTGACAGAGTTCTCCACAGACCTACTTGTTCTGTTTAATAGGCTTGTTTTTTGGGATATAATTTTTCTTCAAGAAGGGAACAAATGGGTTGGTAGAAGGAGGGAAGCTGTCCCTTCTCTATGTAGTACAGGGACTGATTTCACAGAAGGCTGTGGGATGTATTAGCAATCAGTAAGGAGAGACAGAGAAGCAATTAGGAGCTTGCAGCCCAGGCAGAGAAGCTACTGAGAGAAGAGGGTTGCAGGGAGCTGTGCCTTGGCACAAAAAACCAATTTCATAATGACCAGGAGGGAATTACTGAGTTTTCTGTTACTCAGGCAATCAGTATAATATCCAGAAGTCCTGACAACATGGACCTTCCCAGCAGACAGAGTAGGCAGTGAGAGACTGAATTTAAAGGCTTTTATTTTCATTGCTTTTGTCTAGTCATTCTGAGTTTCTTTTTGAAAGTTAAAGATGTCTGTTTATGTTCTAATGAAAATTTAGTAGATTTTATGTTGATTTATCTCAAAGCTAGATACAGGCATTCAGTCACAAGAGATGGGACACAGAGAAGCTGAACTTTCTTTGTTCTCATAATAAGACGAAGAGAAACTCAAAGTGTTCATTTGTTTACTGAGCTCTGCATTTTGCTCTGGAAGGATATTATTTTTCACTGTTCATCATTCATGCCAAATCTTTATTCAGCTTGCATGTACCAGATAAAGAAGGAAGTTTGAGTTTGTATTTTACTTTTTTATTTTATTGTTTACATTGAAATTCTTTGTATGAAGACATTCTTCCAACTCACATACAGATTCCATAGTAGAAGTTGAGGTTTTGCATATTTGGGAGCTGTTCTAACTCAGTCTTCAGTGGCAAAACAATCTTTCATTAAAAGAACCACCTGGGAACAACAAATATCTCTTTTTACCCCCCCTCCCCCCACTCCTCCAACAATGATTTATCCAAAGTTAGAGGACTACACATCCAGCAGATGTGTTTGTCTGCACTATATAAATCCATACTCCCAAGCCTAGAACTGAATATGTGTCACCTTTATGTCCAGGAAATGCCACATCCCACAGGGAAACTTGTTTCCAATTCTTTGCCTTGTCACTGTCAAGCATCTGAACCCTGGTGCTCAAATATATCTTTGCACCTTCTGTCTCTCAGCCTTCTGATCACTCAGACCCCTCACCCTTTGGTTCAGGGTGAGGTAGCATACATTTGAGATATACAGCCTGATGGCTTAGCTGCAAAACTTGGCAGTGTTTCTCCCTAAGGTACACGCACTAAGATTATAAATATCTCACTCTCAGGGAAGCTGGATGGGAAAGAGTATTTGTGGTGGTCTCAGAAGCAAATTAAACCACATCTAGAAAGTCCCACTGTGAAATACTTCCCTTTTTGCAGAGTGGTTTAAAAGTGCTTTGTTGAGCTTTGTGACCTTGGAAGAGTCAGAGCAGAAATAAGTGAAAGAAGCAGGCGGAGAGTAGGAACCTTGTTGGCTCAGTGAAGGATAATTAAGTTATAGAATAGCTTCCTCTAGCCTTTGTTGTTCACCTGAAGGCTGTGGTATTGTCTGCCCTAGCCAGAGGAAAGGCAGGAGTGTAGCAAATGTCCCTCAGGCTGGTGGCAGTTAAAGACTGATGGTTGAGGAAAAGTCTGCAGTAGAGTCTGAATTACTTCAGCCTTTCAATCAAACAAAACCCAAGGGGGGTTTTGTTCCATGAAAAATCACAGCACCAGGACCTCATATTAAAAATTTTCCTGCAGGTCTACACCATAATTCTGTCTCAGATTTTGCAATGAAGAAGGTTAAAAATGGATTGTTAACCTGTAGGTCCTGAAAAAACAAGCCAAATTATGACAGAAAACCAACCAACCAACCAAACAAACAAACATCCTGAAGTTTTTAGTTTTAAAAGGTTACTTTTTCTTTAAGAATACTTCAAGATCTGATTGAATCACTAGTGTATATAAACTGGTGTTTATATACTGTGCAACATGTGCTAAGGCACATGATAAATACATAATAAGGTATACAAAAAGACAACAATTGAGTACTGGAGCAGTGACTACAATAAAGATCTGCTAAAAAAATTTGACCACTTCTAGTTTCTGCTAGTGGTTAAGAAATACTGATATAACTCATCGTGCTTGCACTGAACAGGATATTTGAATTTTCTGTCTCAGTCTTTGGAGAACCTTGTAAAGAAATACATTTTGAACAGTTTAAGAGTAGTATTTAAGAGAGCATTTTTTTAGGTAATTTGAAAACTCTTCCCCTTTTGTGTTCCTAATTCTTATTTTCAACTGATGTTTGAGCTCAGCTATGTCTGTCTTCAACATTAGAAAATTTCATGTAAGATCTTGCCATCTGTTTCTTTTTGCACACTGTTTTATTTTTTTAGTTTGTTCTCCCCTGATCCAGAAAGGTCTTTGAATCTATTTTATTATTTTGCTATTGTTTTTGTTTTTCTTCTATTAGAAAAGTCACTGAGATTTTCTCTAACTCTAAGTTTCCAACAGTTGTCTTCTAAATGTAACTTGTCTGCATCTGTTCATCAAATTTTGTAGTTTATGCTGTTTCTCTGGAAAAACCCTCAGCTCCCAGAGATTCTTCTCTGCCAAAAATGTAACAACATAAGCACATAAAGGTAGATTTCTGTCCTAGATCTGCAAAAATAAACCACTCCTCCTCTGCCATTTGTCCACTTTTTGACAGCTTAGTGCTCAGCTTCAATTGACTTTCTTTGAGGCATATAGGGAGCCGTTTTTTAGAGCTCACTCACTCCATTCCAGTAATGAAATCACCGAACATCCCACATTCTGCACACATGGAAATCCTCAGTCTTGGCACTTGTTCTCAGTGTTATCTATGAACCATGATCTACCTAACAAGACCTTTTCTGAAACGTTTTGCCAGTGTATTCTGTCAAAAAAGCTTTCTGGATTTACCTTTGACACTTTCAAGTGAATGACTTTCCTCAGGCACTGAGGAAATATCCATATTCTTTCTCTGCTAAAGGAGTATTCCTGTTTATCTTCTCCCTCATTCTCTAGCAACTCAATTTCTGATTTATTCCTGCTTCACGGGTGTGTAAACCTTACGGTTTTCTGTAATAAGCAAAAGGAACATAGAAAAAAATTTGGTTACCTTACTACTATCTTACTTCTTTTTTACTTGTTTGTGTTTAATTTTGTAAGCAAAAAATTGGTCATGCCAGGAAACTCAGCTCCTGTGTTCTGTTTCATATCCAGGCCACCATGTCAAGAATAATGGGAGGGGGCTCAGCAGTCCCTCCAGCTGTCCTGTTAAGAAGCTGTTCAATTACTTAGAGGAGAAAGGCATCAGTCCTGAGCAGGCCTCATATGTGTATGTTAGTCATTGCCAGATGAAGCTGTTACACCATCTGTTCTTCTTCCTTATGACTGCAAATCTTTTTAAGACCCTTCCTCAGAATGACACAGGCAATGAAGATACTTATAAATGCGCAAATTATTGTATAGCATACTGAGCATGAATATGATAGATCAAATTCGAATCCAGTAAATGCTTGATATTATACTTCTGAGACATGATTTCTCAGGCCTATTTTAGATACCTACTCTAGATTTAGATGAATGTACCCCAAGGTGCCCTCTATGAATTATAAAAAGATGCTACGTTGAGTACTTGTAGACATCTGTGCTGTCAGCTCTAAAGTTGGGCAAGATGAATACCATCCATAAGGCCTAAGAGTAGTAGGGCTGCCTGCAAGGAGAAAAACCAGGCTTATCCACAGTTCATTTAATCTTTAACAGCTCACTGGCACACAGAGGGCCAGAAAACCTGGGTTTGGTCCACTTCATCACGGTCCTGCTTACAGCTGTGGCATCTCACGCTCTCCTAACTTCTGTTCCACACATTTTTCCCAGCTCCTTCCAAATGGGTGAAGCTGCTGTGCAGTTCAGAGACCACATATACAGCTCTGCTAGTCTTTTACACAACATTCTTCTTGTGGGTCCATGCAGACCTTCTGTTGGAATAATTAACCCAACTCAAACTCTACTTGAGGTACCAACTCAAAAAAGGAGAAGGCAAGTTTCAGTCCCTTCCTTACATTGGAAGTTCTAATATCATAGAACTATATACTATATTCTGTAGCAAGTGGGGCACAGAATGAAATTGAAGTGCTAACCATGCACTGCATGGTTACAGTAATTTTACAACTACAGTAAATTTTATACATTAGTAGGCCACTGGAAAAATATGAATTGTTATGCAGATATTCAAGATGAGGCAGAAGTATTTGCAGGAAGATAATGTAAATCACACACAGAATCTACAGAAAAAGAAAAATCTTCTGTGTTCAAGTCTTCTGTATTGTAACCATAACATTTCTTCATATTTCTATCTTCACACAAAGCTACAAGCAGCTTAGACTGAATATTGTAATGACAACAATACTCCAAAGAATGTTTCATGTAAAACAAATTGCATGCAAATGATTGAACCCAGAAATGGGACAGATGGCGTTTGTACTGCCACTGTATTCTGGGAGCCTTAATTCCTTACATTCATGGGGACTGTAGTGATTTCTGATAAATCAAAACACTATCTCACCTCATGGCCTCTCTCCCACGCCCTCAGATTTCCCTCCCTTGGTTGGCACCACACACCTCTGGGATTGTGTTAGTGGGTCCTCCTCATATTACGGACAAATATTGCTCTGGAGGTCCCATACCCTAGGATACTCCAAGGTTGAAGTCAAAACTGTTATCTAACAGAAAAAAAAAAGATGTAACATTGAGCTGAATAACTCTAACAAATCCAATTTTATTTGATAACAATTTCATTTAATTTTTTGCACAAATTCTCAACTGATTTCAAGTATGTTCTTGTTTTGCCAGTATTATTCAATGTCCCCTAATTTTAGACATACCAGTGCAAGTCATTGTTTCCAACCAGCTTGATCCTGAATTCACACAGCTATTAATCAGTTTAATATGCTTCGTGTTGCTAATTTGAAAAGCACATAAGGAAGAAGTCTGTGCAGTACAGATATGACAATTAGTGAAATAATCCTTTTTCTAAAAATTTGCTTGGGTAGTACAAATTTTACCAAAAACGTTGTCTCCTTACACTAAAGAAGAGTAAAAGAGACAGTTGTTTTCATGCCAACTACTTTTGGTGCCAGAGGTAGCGATAGAAATATGTTGCCTCTGGAGGTTCAAGAGTATTTCATAATCCACCCCCTCCCATCATTATTTTCTATTATTGGTCCCTCTTCTCTCTTCCTTGTTATCGTCTAGAAAACAGGCAAGTGTGCAGACGCAATATATAAAACTTAAAAAACTAACATGTCCATAAAGAACTGGTTGTGTGCCTGACAGAAAAAAGAGAAAATGAAAGAGGCAATGAAACTCCAAGAGAGAGCTTTGACTCAAATTGTGTCATGCTGAGGTGCAGCATAAGATTTTGCACTGTACATCACATTAAGTTCTGACTTCAGTTAAAATTTTAATGTATTTTTACAATATTTGTGTTTGATTTCCCTCACCACATGTGTTTAGAACTGGTGAGATAAAAAAAAAAAAAAAGACCCTGAAGAGTTTGAAAGGGGGGGAAACAAAGCTTCTGAGAGGAGGAATCTGTTGCATTTAAGAAATGAAGAAAAAAAACTTAACAAAGATGGATTTTTTACCTAGATTATGATGATGGATATTGGCTGAGCTCAGGATCTAGAATCAGATCAAATAAAGACTGATTTTTTATGTGATATTTACAGAATCAAAGCATAAGCTGAGTTGGAAAGGACCTACAAACATCATCAAGTCCAACTCCTGGCCATGCACAAGATCATCCCTAAGAGTCACACCATGTACCCAAGAAAAACCAAGCAAAATGAATTTAAGTTTGCCACCCCGAAACCCAAGCGAGCTGCTTACGAGCAGCTATTATTGAGTGAACCCGTCTCTGTGGCAAAAGAGTGGGATGACTTGTCAGTAGAGGTGAAAAGCCAATCGAGCTGGGTGATAGCTGGTTGCCTGTGAAACGAATCTAAGTTCACTCTTAATTCTTCTCCAAGGAAAATCCACAAACCCTAATGAAGCGAATTAAGGGCTATTTAAAGGAGGGACAGCTCCTTTAAAAAAGAATACAATCTCCACAAGCAGATAAATAATAACCCCCAACTGTATTGTGGGCCCTCAAGCAGCCATCAACGAAGAGTGCGTTAAAGCTCCACACCACAAAAATATAAGAACCTAATGACTCCCTCCCCATTAACAGGACAACCTATATTCAAACAGGAGAATTAATGCTAGAATGAGTAACCAGGGTCCTCCCTCTACGACGCAAGCTTACATCCGTACATTATTAACAAACCACCAGTATACGACAAATCAAACAAGCACAGTATTAAACATTTTGTTAACCCGACAGAGGAGCGTCCATTAAGAAAGATTAAAACCTGTAAAAGGAACTAGGCAAACCCGTCAAGGCCCAACTGTTTACCAAAAACATAGCCTTCAGCAAACCCAAAACAAGTATTGAAGGTGATGCCTGCCCAGTGACTCATGTTCAATGGCCGCGGTATCCTAATCGTGCAAAGGTAGCGCAATCAATTGTCCCATAAATCGAGACTAGTATGAATGGCTAAACGAGGTCTTAATTGTCTCTTACAGGTAATCGGTGAAATTGATCTCCCTGTACAAAAGCAGGGATAAACCCATAAGACGAGAAGACCCTGTGGAACTTCAAAATCAGCGACCACCTTAAAACACATACCCACCTACCAGGTTCACTGATACACAAGATTCTGGTCCGCATTTTTCGGTTGGGGCGACCTTGGAGCAAAACAAAACCTCCAAAAATTAGACCACACCTCTAGACTAAGAGCAACCCCTCAACGTGCTAATAGCATCCAGACCCAATACAATTGATCAATGGAGGGTATTGTCCAAATTCTTGTATTCTGCTGTAATCACTTCCCTGGAGAGCCTGTTCCAATGCCCAGTCTCCCTCTGAGTGAACATCTTTTTTCTAATATCCAACCTAAACCTCCCCTGACACAGCCTCATACAATCCTCTCAGGTCCTGTCACTGGTCAGCACAGAAAAGAGATCAGTGCCTGGCCCTCGTCTTCCCCTCATGAGGAGGCTGTAACTGCAGTGAGGTTTCCCCTCAGTCTCCTTCTCTCCTTCTCTCCAGGCTGAACAGATCAAGTGTCCTCAGTCACCCCTCACACAGCTTCTTCTCAAGGCCCTCCATCATCTTTGTTGCCCTCCTTTGAACTCTCTCTAACAACTTTACATCCTTCTTGTATTTTGGCACCCAGAGCTGCCCCCAGCACTTGGGGTGAGGCCACACCAGCACAGAGCAGAGCAGGACAATCCCCTCCCTTGCCCAGCTGGCCATGCTGGGCGTGAGCACAGTTTGCCCTCTTGGTTGCCAGGACACTGCTGGTTCATACCCAGTTTGCCATCAACCAGGAATCTCCCTTTCCATGGCACTGCTTTCCAGAATCTCATTCCCCAGTCTGTCCACATGTTCAGGGTTGCCCCACTCCAGGTGCAGAATCAGATTCATTTGCCCTTGTTGAACTTCTTCTGGTTGGTGATTGTCCAGCTCTCTAATTTGTCAAGGTGTCTCAGCAGGGCATCCCTGCCTTCAGGGGAGTCAGCAGCTCCTCCCAGTTTTGTATCATCTGCAAACTTCCTTGGTATCCATTCCAGTCCTGTTTCCAAATCATTTATGACGATGCTGAAGAGGACAAGGCCAAGGACAGAGCTTTGTGTAATTCCACTAGTGACAGGTCACCAGTCTGATGTCATCTCATTCAGTTTTAACCCTTTGTGACCAACCCATGAGCCAGTTGCTCACCCAGCCCATGGAGTGTTTATCCAGCAGTGTGCTGGACATTTTGTCTGAAAGGATGCTGTGAGAGACAGTACCAACACCCTTACTAAAATTCAGAAATATCAGTTGGTTTCCCTTGGTCAGCCAGGTGAGTTACCTCATAATAAAATGAAATCAGGTTTGATAAGCAGGACTTTCCTTGCATGATGCTGTGCTGGCTGTGAATAATGACTGCGTTGTCCTTTAGGTGTTTTTCAACGCCTTCCAGAATAATCTTCATAACCTTACCAGGCTGAGAAGTGAGACTAACAAACCTGTATTTTCCAGGGTCATCCTTGCCCTTTTTGAAAACTGGGACATTAGCCTGCTTCCAGTCAGCTGGGAGCTTTTACCTTGCCTATCTCAATGGAAGTGCAAGGCAGTCTACTTTGAACCTAGAGACTTATGATACTAAGTAAAAATGAGACAATTGATAGTTATCAACATTAGGACTATAATCCAGAAAAAGATGTATCTAATCTAACTTAAATATCCTACAGTATAGATATCTAATACTGTTCTAGTCATAAAAGATTCCTTTTACAGTCATCAGAGAGAATTTGCATATCTAAAATGCAATTTTAAAGCAGACTAAGTAAAATAGACCAGACAAACAGATTTAGAGGTATAGTACTCAGTAATTTATTGACTGTTAGTAAACTTGGATGAGAACTGTCATTTCCATGATCCATATGTGGCCTAAAAATCATCTTTGAATTTAAACAGCCTGATATATTTGATATAATGTGTATATATTGGCAGGCCTTCAGAGAGCAAGGTGAATACTAAGGATAAATATGTCACATGTGCTTTGTCTTCAGATTATCCTTTCTCAGTTATAAATCAATACAAAACACTTTTATATAAGCAGATAGTGATGGGACAAGGGGAAATGGTTTTAAACTAAATGAAGAGACACTGAGACCAGATGTTAGGAAGAAGTTCTTTACTAGTCGGGTGACAAAGCACTGGCACAGGTTGCCCAGAGGAGTTGTGGATACCCCACCCCTGGAACAGTTCCAGGCCAGGTTGGATGGGGCTCTGAGCAACCCGGTCTAGTAGAAGGTGTCCCTGCTTACAGCGGGGAGCTGGAATGAGATGATGCTTTTCAACCCAACCTAACATACTGTGATCAGTGGAATGCACCACAACTTGCAGAAGTGAACAAGCCATCTCTTTCTAGGAAAGAACAGAGATGTGAAGCTAGATGTGGTTAAGTGATTTAAACTATACTTGCTACCAAGGTCTTCTATTTTATCAAGATAAGCCGATGATCTAAAATATGAGATACTGGATTTTTAGGATAAATATATATTGTTTTATTGCTAGCAAAACTGTTTTACCAGCAAAAAAAATGCCGTTTCTATTGAATCCATGAGTCCATCTAACCCACTCATCCAGCCAAAGACAAGTTGAATGCGCATTAACCATATTCAACGCATAGCTAGAAGCATTTAGAGCTTCTCAAAAAGGGGATTCCACAGCATTTCCAAATAAACTACTCCAATGTTTAACTTTTTCAACCTTAACAATTCTAGAGTTCTATGATTCTGTAATAAATGCAGTAAAATCTTCTTCCTCATAGGTAACTAACAGCTGTTTTGCTGAAATGTAATCCCATTGCTTATTGTTCTCTCTCCAGCAGACAGGAGTATATGTCCATTTGGCAGCACTTTATTACAGGCTTATTCCACATATAATAGACATTTCATGCCTACTGAAAACAATATCTTTGTAACTGTTATCTGTCTAACTAATGTAATCAGAAAATAACATGAGTATTGTGTGCATCTGTGTGTGTAGCAATGAGGTCAACAAAATTCTGTGCTGTTTGAGATTTAGGTTTTCTGTGACTAGCTGCATATTGTCAATCTGACTATGAATCTCTTGATTCCTATTCCCAAGAAGATGTCTCTCAACATGCAATCCATCAGGATTCAGGCTGCACATGAACATGAGACCAAGTAAATTCATATTTTGTATAGTGCAGGCTTTGAAGATGTGTATCTGGTGATATTCTTTTTCATGTTAATAACATGTTAAAGAAAAGTGAACCTCACAAATGCTGTAAAACATCATTCTGGTTTTTGTCAGTGTAGTTTATATTGAAATAAGGTTACCAAAACCCCCACACTCTTCATAAATCAGTCCAATATAATCTAATTGGAACTAATTGTCATATCAGCTACATTTATGCAACTGTAAGAATATTAATACTGAAAGGGTTTCATAGGTAAACAGAATTATGCCCAGGTTGTGTTTTTCCTAGGAGTTGTAGTTCAGGCTGCAAGTCAAAATTTCAAGGAGAACAGTATCAGCTGGGTGCACTATAAAGCATTATAAATAAAGTCATAGCTCTCACTGAGCTGAATTCAAAAAGAGTCCTCATGTGTTGCGAATTATTTTTCTTTGTCCTTTGACTGAAATGTTCTTGGAAGGATACAGTTGTTTCAGGCATGTCATGGATAATGTGTTTAAATGTTAACACTAGTAAAGATAAAAACAAAAGCAGACATAACACCATTCGTATCCCATATATAAAATCTCCAAATCTGTGTACTAAATTTGAAGCCAACATTTTATTCCCTGAACAGTTTACAGTTCATTAGCAACAGCATTCACCACCATCTGACAGTTGGCCAGAACACTGATCTAAACTAGAAGATAATGAGGTCAGAAAATATCTTAGAGCTGTATAAGAGCTGTGGAGTATCATCAGAATGTACAAAGAAAAACTGAAAATGGCAAATGGATCTTTTTGTTTTAGAATGCCTCTGCAATTTCTGCATGGTACAACAGAATGAACCCTCCTCTGAGAACTTCAGTGATAAAACCCCAGGAGTAAGCAACTCTTGTGACCAAAATCCAAAGTAAAACAAGATTCTTTCAGGTGCATTATGTAGTACTTACAGGAGCCAGTAATGGGAAATAATCTTTTGGCCGTCAGTGTCCAAGGGACCACATTCAGTGTTTCCTTGCTAGGTGACATTTAAGACAGGGCAGCAGAGATTATCTCCCAAGTTTCTTGTTCAAAACGCCATTGGAAGAGGAATCCAAAGGATTAGGTGTCATGGGACATGAACAATTTTCCAGGTACAAGAAGGGCTAGGTTAATGTTGTCACTTAACAAATATCCATATACATTTCCTGTGAAATCTAATATAACAATTGCAATTCCGTATAGCTTCATTAAAAAAATCACATGCATTTTGCCACAAACAGTATAGTTATCAGTCACAGTCACAGATCCACAAAACCAAATTATTCCAGAAAGCTATGGCTTTTCCAAACAAACATTACACAAATTAAGTGGAGAGGATAAAGAGAAGGGGAGTAGGAGAGACAAAATGCTGAGAAAAATACAAATAAAGGCCTTAGAATGAAAAATTATTCTAAATATTAGATTCAACGAGAACTGTTGGATTTTAAGTGTGATTTCAACAAACTGACTTTCATATAAATCATCAATCTCTTTGCTTTCTTTTCCAACAGTTTTGGAACTTAAAAGAAAATATGTCTCTGAGCCCTTCTTTTTCTATTGTATCCAAACATGACAAAACAATTCAGGAAATACCCATTTACCTATGCCAGTAGGGAAGCATAGGCCATCTTTTTCTTTACAGATAGAATGCTGTACAGGCAGTTAATAACTAGCAGATACACCCTCCTTCAAAAGTCTTGGTGGCAGCTAGGGGAACATTGATCAGTAGACACTTCTGCAACAAGTACTAGCAGCAATGCAGACTTTTTCCCAAAACTGCACCCTGGGTTTGGTGATGAGGAGGGAGAGGTTGCAACAACACTTGTATAATTTGCTAGAAATGAGAGTTCTCCTCCACTCTACTAATTTGGGGATGCCTCAGGGATGGAGATGCCTTTGGGGATGTCACAAATGAGATTAGTTAATAGCCTAAAAAGAAGGACCTCAAAGGGTTGAATATTTAAGACAGAGACTACACCCAGTCAATTGTTTTCTTGGGAAGATATCAAGCAGCTCTTCTCTTAAAGTCCTTCTCACTCACAGACCTGAAGTGCTTTACAAGATGACTTCTGCTACTCTCCTTCACAAATAGTGGACTCAAGATAAGAAAAGTGTGTGGAAGCAGAGAAATTAAAACTAGAATTTCCTCTAGTTTCACCCCTCTCTTGCCCTGAACTAAAGATGCAAAGTTTAGGCCTGAAATACATAATATTGAGTGTTATCTCCTTATATGGATGTTTATGTGTTAAGGAATTGGGAAAAAAATTCTAACAATTTTGGTACAAAAGTCATGTAGGTGGTCTGGCCTGTTTTGTTGAGATATCATCAAAGCTAACTTGCAATTTTGCTAGAGATAGTGAAAATCCATCTCAAGCAATTGCGCACAGAACCACTGTAATCTTTTTGTTTGGATTATCTCTTTTAAATTGGGAGCCGAGTTTTCTCTGACTACCCAGAACCACAGAGTACTGGAAAGAGTTTCAGCCAGTCTCTGACAGCTCCTGAACATTGTGGGCTTTCATGATCCCCTTATTGTGTTGGGGAAGAAGCTTGAAGAGCTGCACATGCTGGATAAGAATTTTCTTCCCAAAACAGAAGTTGCTGCTTTAAGTACAAACAGAAACCAGGTAACTCTGTTCCAAACTGGCAGTTAGATGAGAATCTGTAATTCCTGTCTTTTCAGCAGGAATTCATGGGTAAAGTGTTACCTGCTTTATCCTGTATTGTAGAATACTCAGTCTCACCTGCTACACTTCAAGTACAAAGAAACACAAGGACATACTATGCACCAAGGTGATTATCTCCCAAACTAATTTAAAAAGACCCTTGAAACAAATATATTTCATTCTGTGGATCTCATTTAAGCCTCATATATCTCCATTCTAGACTGACATTTATGCAGCCTGATGTTCTCTTTCTCTTTAAAATAATACTCATAAAAAACATAGATCACACATATTTATGTAGACACATATCTGTCAACCACTGCAAAATGTAATTAGACATTTTTGGTTTGTATTGTTCTGTTTCAAGGCATAGAGAAAGCTACATACAAGTATGCAGAGTATAACCATGCACTCTCTGGGAAGTCCTACAAATTATCCCTGTTGTTTTGTGTGCTTTAAACTTGAATTATGCTGAATATGAAGTCACAAATATGGGTTATACTAACGTGTTTTCCTTTTACAGCAACAATTACTTGGAGGGACAAAACCAGGATAGAGGTTAACTATTTAGTGTAGTGATACTCCTTATGTGGCTTTACTTTAGTTCCATAAATCTGGTTTGCAGTTCAAGGAGGATAGACCACACTGAAAACACAGGATCTGATCACTATTAATAAAAAGAGGTGATAATCCTAACTAGACCTTAAGTTGCTTTAAACTCCTTTAAAACCTTTATAAGAAAATTTCTACAAGGAAAATTGCTCTAAATTCTTCAAATATTTTTCATTTATCTTTTTGGTTCCTCAGAATAATTCAATATTAGAAATTAATATTTTTTGTCAAGACTGCTTTTTGTTCTTTTTCTTAGGATCCTAAAACACTGCAGAGATTTTTTTTTTTTTAAGCACAAAAAAAAATTACACAAACAAAGAAAAACCCAAGAGATTTGGCTGTTTCTTTATTTAAGTACCAATACCTTACTAATTAGTGCTACTTATCTTGCAGAGCCGAATGTGGTTATTTTCTTACAGGACATATCTTCAAATCACTAAAAGATAATATAATTAGTATCCAGTTTTGAATGTGTTCAATTTTGACTGCTCCACAGCTTGCCACAGTGTTTAAGGAAAACACTTTTTTTCTTTTAATCTCTTAAAGTCTGAAGTTTCTGCATAATTATTGAAGTAAAGTCATGTTATGAAACATGCTGTAGTAATGATTAGTTACCTAAACATTTGCTGAAGGTAACCCAATAATAATTATTTTAATGATGTTTTGCTCCTTTTAACTTCTGAATGATGCATTGGAAAAGTCTGGAAAATTTTTCTTCTTCCCTCTCGTTTCTTTACTTTTAGTCTTTTTTTTTTTACTTTTTTTTTTTTTTTTTTCTTTAAGGAAGCAGTGAGAGAAACATGAAAATGCTTTCTTTTAGGGGCCTGAACCTTACCCAAAAGTATGGGAATGCCATATCTTCAGCAGAGACATCTTTTGCTTAATTATTGGGATTTATATAGTAGCATAATAGTCATGAATATGCTCTGGATAGCCTGAACCCACCTGAAACCCTGCTGAGGTCACTGGGCTTCTTCTGTAGTGCAAGAGTTAATACAGGCTCATTGAGCAGGGAGCCATTCCATTATAAAAATACTCTGAAGCTAAATTGACCAGAAATTTTACAGTTTGAAAAAAAATTCTGATTTTTTGAGTATTGTTCAATTAAACCCAGCTAGTCCCAAACCACTGTGTTTCAAATGGTGTACAGATGGAGTGAGACTGAAAGGGGAAGAGAAAGTTGTGGCACAATAGTGTGGTATCCCCATTCATTTGCTTTTAGATACTGAATGTACTGCTCTTTTGCAAATATTCCTGAGGTTACTACAGTGACAGCAGCCCAGCTTGCTGGCTGAACTGGTCTGTTCTACATCTCTTTCAGACAGTGCTATTCCACTAATGCATAAGACAAAAGAATTGCCACAAAACAGGGGGTCATAACACATGACTTTTGAAACATGTCCAGCTAAATACAAAAATAAAGAGGTATTTAAAACAGCTCTAAATAAAATGGAAACATTTAAATATAACCCTCCAAAATACTAATTGCAACCATTTGTTTCATAGGATTAAATCCTTGTAGAACATTTTATCCGACTGTTTGGACTAGGATGTGAACTTTACAAATTACTACTTTTTTTCTGTTTTATTCAGCACCAGCTGTGTGCATGCTTCTGAAACATCACCAGTCATGCTGAGCATTTAGTAGGAATGTTGCAATGGCAATTTAGATGTTAAAGGGCATTGTGATTTTTAAGGGCTTGTTATCATGGCCAGCTGTAGCTAACAGCTTGTAAGAGATCAGGAAGAGGTATGTGATTTTCCAAGTAACAAAAGCAGCCTGTGTTTACCACGATTTCTTTTCTGCCACAGTATGTGAGGTGCTGGATATGGAAATAGATGTTTTCCCAGGAACAGAATTAATAAATGACATTATAATTCTATTGTCTTTATTTTAATCTCTCAAATAGTTTCAAAATGTTTAAAATGTATCAATCATCCTCTACATCATGAAATATAATTTCAGTGAAGTTGTTATATTGAAAGTTCTGGAAAAGTAAGGGGGTTTTTTTGTGTCTGTTTCGGGCATTCAAACCAGGGAATATTTGTTGCAGCACCCTTTCAAAATGGAAGATGGTGGTCTCACAAGCTCTTCCCAGAGGATATTCTGTAGCTTCCTCTGATGCTATGGCTGGTCCATAGTGAGGAGCCTGTTGAATCATTCAGGGTAAATGACTCAGGGTGAATTAGTGTGGTTTGAAGCATTGGGGCGATGCTCTGCCCAGGAGAAGGAGCCAAGCATTCCTACCTGGGTATAATCTGAGATTTAGAACACCACAGCAGCCTTTTCCAACTGGATTCCCAGAAGAAGACCAGGCCCATCTACACCACCACTGGATCTTCAGAGGAAAATTCCACCCTTCTACAGGATCCCTGCTCCACCAGAACCTCATCTGTCACTGCAGGAGGGCTTTTAATGGGACTGCTATCAACACCCTGACCCACAGGGTGTCAGGTGTATTCTGACTCTGCCAGTATTGTTTTGTATAACAGTATTTTTTTATTCTTATTATTTTTATTTTTTCCTAATAAAGAACTGTTATTCCTACTCCTATATCTTTGCCTGAGAGCCCCTTAATTTCAAAATTATAATAATTTGGAGGGAGGGGTTTACATTTTCAGTTTCAAAGGAGGCTCCTGCCTTCCTTAGCTGACACCTATCTTTTCAAACCAAGACACTTTGCTATATCTCTGAGACATTATTCTGTATTGGAGTATTGCAGTAAGTTATCAGTCTGTATTATCTTTGTAATAGGCAGAAAACAGGAAAAAATGTAAGCAGGAGTGGAGAGTAACGAAAAGAGGATCTTAAATATGCATATGAAACTATGATTATGACAAATATCAAATATACACTGAAGAACACAAAGGTTTCAGTTAAAGAAGAGCTCTGCACAGATCTCTGCAGTAGTTATGTCTTGGTAAAAAACTGACTCAAAATTACCTTTTTGATCTCTGGTGATCAAACCATCTCCCACAAGGTAGTTGTCATCTTATTCTCCCTTGAATTACCAAGAGTTTTGAAGTAAGAAACTTCATTATGAGAAATCTGAAGATAACCTGCTAAGAGATGTTCTGATTTTAGCCATAGATTTTGTGCCTTTTTTCATCTGATTCCAGTGCTCCTTGTATTAATATGAACCAATATTTAAGTGCAGCATACAATATGCTAAATGCTATCCCTAAGAAAAAAGGACAAGTCTCCCTTGGAATGATGTTGCACTTTGGCTACTTCAGCATGCCCTTGTCATAAGTTCTGCAGCCTTTTAATGGCACTCCCTCTGCAGATTTTCCCCTTGGTCTTGATCTCACCTCCCTTCATAATCTGAAAGTAAGAACTTGGGAAAGAACCTAGTAGAAAGAAAATTTTCCTAGGCCACTCCATCTATTCATCATCCTAATGATGGAAGTTACATTTTTTCTGATTTTTCTGTTTTCAAGATGAGTACAGCCATCATAGGGCTAGACAACAAATACTTACCTGAAGAAGAAATCTGTGTCTTGTTTTCCTCATCCTTGCACAGGAAACCAAAGTAAAACCCACTACTTTTTACATAGGCTTAGCACAGCAGTTATGTCGATTCTGTGGTCTAAGCCATCCTGTGAGTAAAATTAATGTTAAAAGAGTAGGAATTAATTTCTGCATTTTAACACAGTTAAGACTGAACAAGGAGTATGATTTCAACATCATATTGATATTCAAGATTCAGAGACGGTTGTCAGTGCACTCAGGATGCCACCAAGATCTTTAGTTTGGGACACACCCTTGACTCTTCTGTGACTTTCTCATTTATAAAATGGGATGAATATTACATATTCTCTGTCTTTGCTTGTACCACAGCAATCCTAGCAATCCTAGTCTGCAGTAACTTTGCTGATTTGTGCATGGAGTGCCTTTATTTCTTGTGGGATACATGACTTTGCAGCACTTCCATTGCTCTCTCAAGCAAGTGAGGTCAAGGATTTGGTGCAGGCATCAGAGGTATGGAAGATAACAAGGTTGCTCTCTGAGACATTAATACCTCTCTCTCTCCCTAGGAGTCTCCGTACCAAGCAGTTGAGCCAGAAGGAGAAATCCTTTTCTGCTACCTTTCTTCAGAGCTGGGGGAGAAGAGAGAACATAGCAACAAACAAGCCTATGCTCTTCATGGTGAGGAGGGGAAAACAGAAATTGTGCCCTGGGAGGAGGCCAGAAGGCAGGTTTCACCAGTAAATAATAATGCTAAAATATAGTGAAGCCACTGCACAATACTACAGCAAACATCAAAGCTTTCTCACAACTAAATTTTTCTCACCATCCTGGAAGCCATTTTTGATGAATCAGCTACTTGCTCTAGTTGGTGAGACCTGCAAAAATCTTTTTCTTCAATTATAGGCACCTTGATTTGCAGCTGCAGTAAATGAAAGCAGGAACAGCAGGGAGTCTGGCATGTTTCAGCATCACATGTAACTTGTGATGCTATATCTTAAATTAGGATGCTGCAGATGCCCTACTTTCTGAACTGTGGTTTTATTTTAAACAGCTAATTATGAAAACAGCTAGTAACAATCCCAAACAAATAAAGCCATTTTCTGTTAGTAAGTAATAAAATAGAGACTACTTGCTCTGAACAAGAGAAAATGCCCATTTTTCATCAAAGTGGCTTTGACTTCTCTGCATTTTCAAAGCTTTAGTCTGTCCAGCTAGGGGGAAAACAAGCTTAAAATCAAGTTGCATAAATATCTGCAGAAATACTACTCATTCTGCATATGTTCTGTCTTAAAAAAAGCTTCTATGAATTTCTCTGAAGTCTCTTCCATTTCAAGATTCACAATAATTCTACAAATCAGTTACCCGTGTTTGTGATAATATGGCTGTCCCTCTTTGTGCCCTTTTTCAGATAAATGTGTTTAAACCAACATGTTTGTGCAATCCTTTCCAGCTGTCTTTTTTTACTACAGATAGGGTTTTTATTCTGAGGGCCCAAACTATACCTCCCTTTGACTGCACCAAATGAACAAAATGAAAGATTCTGCATGTCTACTTGATAATGAATAGGGATGAAGACACAGATGTTCATCTTATGGGGATTTAATCTTTAGTCCTAAATCCT
The DNA here is from genome assembly GCF_027887145.1 of Ammospiza caudacuta. Lineage (NCBI taxonomy): Eukaryota > Metazoa > Chordata > Aves > Passeriformes > Passerellidae > Ammospiza > Ammospiza caudacuta. Next base: position 84,041,713 of record NC_080595.1, read on the forward strand.
CAGGGCCTCAAGTCTTCTCCAGCAAAGTTAGAAGGGCTTTCATTCTTGTCTTCACGGGAGGTTGGTTTGTGATTCTTATTTCTTTAAAGTGTTTTGAAAATCCTTTTTTGGTATTGGCAGATTATAATACTTGCTTTCCTCTGTTGAGAAGTCGTACTGCTACTGTGTCTGCCAGCACACTCATGAGCAAGGAAGGGTTCCTGCAAGTGTCCTTTGGGCTGGGCTGGGGTTTCAGTAACTGTGCTCTGAACAGAGAATTTTATTCTCAACTTTGAAAGTCATTGCCAGCTGACTGATGCTGAAATAATTTCTTTTTTTTTTTTTTTTTTTAACCTCAGAAACTTCTCAATCCTGACAAATGTTAATGCAAACCCTATGGCATCAGCATGACCTGGCATCTTCCCAACCTCTGCACCTGCACAATTACAGCCGAGCTTTCCTAAACACTTTTTCCCTAACAGCTTGTTTTGGTTTGGGTTTGCTGTTGTTTTTGTACTGTTTTTTCCCCACCTTTCTCTTTTTAATCACCAAACACTTATGGCAGGCATAATTTTTCAGATGTTGTTTTGGAGAGTTTCTTGGAGCTAATCACATATGCCCCTTGAGAAGGTTTGCAAGAGTGGCCCACACCTGAAGCTGGAGTCAGTGAATTCCAGCAAAGATCCCAGCAAAGATCCAGAGGCACCTGGCTCGCCTGGAGGGCAGCAGGCGAGGCTGCTCAAGGAGTGCAGAGCCAGCAGCTGCATTCTGCTCAGGCCACTCTGACAGCTCCCACCCTGCTGATAAAAGCAGAGCTATCAATCACCAAACAAGACCAGCCAGCATTTTAGCGTTTCCCTTCCCTTCCTGACTCTCTTTTGCAATTGGCCTCGAGTGTTCTGCACGGATGCACAGTCAGGTGTGTTTACACACAAGGCGTTTGCATGAGAGCTTGTGACCTGTCAAGACACAGAAAATTAATGTCAGTTCATTAGCAGAAAGGGGGAAAAAAAAAGCAAAAAATTTCACAAGCTGGAGACCAGGAACCAGATGCTTATTTATGGTAACTGCCCAAGCCCCTGTGATTTCAGTTGAGTTCTATCAATCAATTCAGCTGGGCATCTGGTATAAGATATAAAGAAATAATGATGTTCACATGTTAGAATATAGATCTATTATGCCAAGTTTGTAATATTTGAAAGGATGTAGTCAATAGGCTGTGAATTGTTTTTATTTATGTTGATATAAATCTGGAATAAGCATTTCTGACACGGATACATTCAGAATGTGCAGCATTATAAATGTCTGATTAATTTCTAAGCAGAACCTCTCCTCCGACAGCAATGGAAGACCTCTACCAAGAAAGAAATGATGGAATTTGACCTTTCATCTGCAGTCTGAGAAGCTGATAGGGGGTCTGCATTACTGATCAGTAGTTGTTAAATTCAGGAGGTCCTTTCTTCAAATCACAAGGAAATCCATAGCTTATTATGTAAAAGCTAGATCATGAAATTTGCTCCTAATTTCATTTTTTCTATTCAGAGCAATGAAAGAAAACACTTGCTTTAGGATCTTGACCAGACTGGTTGTTAAGTATAGCCTGTCATTTCAGGACTTTCTACTGAAGATTGCCTGTATCTTGGTTACTGATCTACATTTTACAGAAAAGCCATAAAATCCTAAACTTGTACTTGTCTTTTACTTGCCTTAAGCTCAAAATATTGGTCTGTAAATACTACAAAGAACTAATATATCAGTTGATAAAGATATGCGTATATTACCTGTGGTACAATATTTTTTAAAAATAGAAGGTAGAACAACTGAGTGACTACAAAAGAATAATTTGAAATGAAAGAGGATTTTTGAGCAGCTGTTGAAAAAAACTTGTATGGGTGAAATTCTGAACTTCTGTTGTACAGAAGGGATCCAGAGATTTACTGTGGCCTCATGGACTTTGCAAATTTGTTTTTTAAAAGAATTATTAGAAATTTGTATTTGAAGCTTTACAGACATGTAGATTGACATAATGTAAAGGAGTGTATATTTATGTTGAAGTCCTTTAATATTATATAAATTTTGAGAAAGTACATTTGTACTTTGTTTTTCTCCTTAATTTTGAGCTTTTTAATTGTCTTTATTGTGTTCTACTCTGAGAAAAAATGTAAGCAGAGACATCTGTGTTTCAAAACATGCAGACATAATTATCACTTGTTTCATATCCTGGTGTTTGCCAAGGTAGTCATTCATTATCTCTTTTAAAAGGTCAGTTTTAGGGGTAATGTGCTTACCTTTTTTAATTATATGAAAAATTTAATTGCTTAAATCTCCCCTTGCTGGTTGATTGAAGTATCTTTATTTATATCCTGGAAATAATTATTTACAGACTTTCCTTTCAGGCATATTATGGACAATAAGTAGTTTTAGCAAATTCAGTGTCCCTTGATGACTACTTGTTATGGAAAATCAAGTCTATATTACTAGTTCACACTATTGTCTTCTGAGATTATGACCTCTACTCCCTCCAAAAGAGATGGTAAGTACAATGGGATATATTTATTTTATTACTTGATAACTTGTAATAATTAAATTTCCTTTTTTTTCCCTACTTGAAGTTTATTACTGCTTGTCCTAGCAGAGGAAGATACTTATCTGTGTGTGACTTTAGCAGGCCTGCTTCCAATGGACTCTTCTTGATGAAACCCTGCTAGCCAGTGGCAGCATTTAAACTTTCTTACTCATCCAATGCGATTAGTAAATATTTCTATGGATGCAACAAAACATTTAAACTCTGCAAAAGGGCTGGTGAATGTAAACTGACCTGCCCTATATCAGCCCAGCACTTATCTCACATTGTGCTTGTCCTACAGCTATTTAAATATATATCAACAGTGCAGATATGGCAAAAGGATGTCCCAAATTAATACAGTGCTTAGTGTCTAAATTCAAGCTAATAAGCATAATGACTTTAAGACCTTGCTGAGTCAAAGTTTGTGTGTCTAAACTGCAACCTGAAAACCTGCATGTCTGAGCATGACAGATACCATGAAACAAATAATTGTAGGTACCCAAGAGACAATTGCACATCTGCTTATGGAGCAGATAGAGAAACTGGAAGGGGGAAAAAAACAAGATTGAACAAGTCATGTTGTGCTTTGTTAGTTAAGAGTTATATTTTGGTATGCAAAACATTTTTCCTTTTTTTAAATTAGGATCTGATGCAAATTCAATTAGCTTCAGTGGACTTTGGATTGTATCATGGAAAATAAAAGAATTTACCTTTAATACAAAAATTCAGAGAGAGCAAATGGGTAACTCTACTCTCAAATAGTTGTTAGATTCATACTGAATAATCTTTTATGCCAAATCTTTTAGCAAATTAAAGGAATGTGGTTTTGCACAGTTTACCCCAAACAATACTAGTTTTGATCAAGTTACAGCCCTTTGAATTATTTCCATGTTTATCTATGCTTATGAACCTTGAAAATAACATGCCTCAGTTTTGGATTTGAAACAAAGCTGAGAAATTAAGGTTTTTTGGTTTTTGTTGGTTTGGGGTTTTTTTAATAGACTTGTAATAGAGACCTTCTGGGGGATTTTTTTTTCAATTTAGACATTGACTCTATTTCTCCAGACTGGAACAACATCATACTGGCTTCAGGGAAATCCAGAACTGCAAGAAATAGTTCCTCAACTCTTTTTGTCTGTTTACAAAATAGGCCACATAAATACCAGTCATCTCTGATATTTATTCTACTCTCTAATGCAGTTATGAAAATCCCCAAATAGTATCCTGGACTGATTTCACCACTGAAAAAAAATAAGTCTTGCAAAATTTGCCTCATAAACTGCATGTGCAAGATCAATTTCAGGACATTGCACTCTGGTCACAAATGAAAATGGCATCAAAGCTTTAAATATTGATGTAGAATTTGCTTCGTCTGGTTTTATGGCATTCACTGATCATACTCAAGAAAAACAAAATAAAAACCCAAAAAATAAAATAAAAAAAAAATTAAAATCTCAAGCAAACAAACCAAACAAACCTAAAAACCCCACAAAACTTTTTTGGTATCTTAAGTCAAGTACAAGGCTTGCCAAAATTATCTGCAAAAGTCAATGAAAGGATTGCATACAGAAAGCATGAAAATTCTCGTGTCTTGACCCCAGTACTATACACAGAATGAAAGAATTTCACATCAGTGATAAAGATGTACAAAATACCTGCTATCAACCCTACTCTGATTTCGAACAGTTTGCATGAGGGAGTAAAAGAGTTGCTTGTCTCAAGATACAAAAAAACCCACATAACCTCAGCAGGCAAAATGAAGCTGGAAAAAGGAACAGGTAGGAAAAAAATAATGTGACCATTGACAAGGTGATAAACAGTTCTTCATCTGTGACTAGCAATTGGCACAAATGCACATCAGCTATAACATAACAGCATGGATAAAACCCCATGATTCCTGAGGTTAAAGAAGCCAGGGAACAGATACAGCTGTCACTAATACAGGAGCCATCTGTAAAAATCCACTGCAATTCACTGAATTCCTTTGGGTGGACACTAGGTAAACAGGGGCAAAAATGGGTGGAAAAACCTCCATTTCAAAAAGTGAAATAGATTTTTTTTTTAGAGCAGTAAACAAAACCAGCAGGAGCACTTCAATGTATCTGGGCTACTTCCTGCATGTCATTTTAGCTTCCTTCTGTTTAAACAGGAGAAACAGAGTAAAATAAAGTATAAATTGCTATGCATATTTCTTTTCAAATGGCATGTCAAGGTTTTTAATAATGGGGGACGACAACAACAAGCATTTTTGAACTACATATATTTTTACTGGTACAGTAAAATGCAGATTATGATGTTTCAATGATGGCTGTAGTGTAAGAACACTTTGTACACAATATATACACTGGAACTGCTGGCTCTGACAACTGCTTTTAGTGTTAATGGGGATATATCTCTATATATGGGATATACATATTCATATACACATGTACATGGATGCACATACATAACCTCTAATGGGATTAAAAGAGGATTTTCCAGCTATACAAATATGACACTGCTAGGAAGTAAATACTACTTTGACCTGTGACAATTGCACAAGAAGCCATTAAGTGCCATAGTTCCTTTTGGGACAAATCTACCTCAGGAAGCAATATATCCTTTGTATATATTTATTGTGCAAGAAAGATCAAGTGACCTTAAACATTTATATGTCCTTAATCTATGGATGTTGGTCACCTATTGATGTTGATTTTCCCTCATGCCATGCAGAGCAGACCTTGGGAAATGGCTGACAAAAGACCTTATGAATGCTAAAGTTTTACCTGGAATCAAAGTAAAATGGGGCAAGCATTCAGTAGAAGAGATGGAAGAAAATTCACCAAAGTTACAGAAGTTATAGAAATCCTCCTTGGTTCAGGAAATACATGGAGTCTGAAAGAAACCTGGGAGAAGGATCAATCCCTCTTGTTCTCCTCCTGCAGACTGTGAGGTGTTTCCTTTGCAACCCTCCAAACAAAAGTCAGATCGAGTACGACTCTTGCTCCCACCCTCTACACCCATTCCAATCATGTGTTCTCTTCTCTTAAGATGCCTTAAGGTAAAGCTTAGTTAAATAAATCCAGATTATAAAGGTTCACATTTGATTAGTAAAGAGCAGATGATATCTGATGAACAAAACTGCAAAACATCCCTCCTTTGATTTTTTTAGGCACCAAAACAGTGATTCCATATTTCACCCATGATATTTCTGTCATTCAGAAATAATTTACTGCTAATGTCTTTCTTGCTAAACACTTTTACATGTGGCAGAATTCAAGAATTCTACAGAACATATAATGTAAAGTCACTAAGTGTGGTATGTAGACTTTGTGTAATTTAAGTTTTTGTGATCTTAGAAGTGATAACACTTTAAAAGCCCTTTTTAAGAAGAGGCCAGTCTGCTACAGGAATGATGCCATGTTTTGGCTGCAAGTCTGTAGTTAAAGCACACTTTTATGCCATTGAGTTAATGGACACTATTTCTGGTCAGGGAAAAAGCCCCCATCTTACTGGAAGGGAGCTTAGAAAGCTAATTTTTTCTGGTTTTGATCGATGTTTCTGGTTTGGTTTCTATTGTTTTCTGAAGACAATCAATATCTAAAAGTTAACTATAAATAACATTTGGTATTCAATTCTTTCCTGTGTATTAAATATAGTAATGGTTTTCATTCAGTAAAGGAACTGGCATGATAATAACCTTTGATGTATAAATTACTTTATAGTCCTAACCCAGGCAATAATTGCTTCTGCCGCCTCTTTAAATGCTAACCATCACCCCCTCTCTACCAAATGCTGTGAAAATAATTATTTACCTCAAATCCCTAGATCAGATCAAGGCATTGATACCTTTTCTATAGTTTTTTCTCATTCAAAAGTGCAGTTAGAGAACATTTTGTGCAACAAATCTCAGAGCAGAATATGTACAGGACAGGAGTTTTGTCCACAATGTACCCATTTCCTGTCCAATGACACTGTTGGAATGGGGTGCAGAACATTATTTCACTCCTCTTTCCTCTAAGTGAAAACATTTCTAGTGATTAAAAAATGTCATCATGTCCTTTTGTGAGGGAAGGTGGAGATCATGACCCAATCTTCCATAGGTCTCAGGGCTGGAAAATAAAATTTACCTTTTGTAGTTGTTTTCATGGATGCAAAAAAAGTCTCACTTGTTACCCTCTAATATATCTTTAATTTTTTATACCTTTATATCAAGGTGTTTTGCCTCATGACATGACAATAACCAACACAGCAGAGAACCAACTGTTACACTTCAGCTCTTACCCTAAAAAACTTAAGTACACATCTACAAAAATCCTATTTAAATATTTTGCATAATGCATCAACATATCCTCCTTTTGAGGGGCTTTTTTTTTTCTGTAGATCTCCAGAAAATGTTAATCACCAGTTTTAAGCTGCAGGAGGTGGAAATAACTTGAGAGTTATTTTTGCTAAGGTAGCAGAAAATAAAGACTATCAAAAGATGTCTGCTAATGGACTTTTGTAAATGGAGTGATTCAGGTAAAAAAATAATAAAAGTAACAGAAATAGAAAATAGCAGGAATTGAAATAAAAGAAATGGAATGGAGTGTCAGCAATTTAATGTGCATATGAGTTCCAAACACGACAGAAAACGCTTTGCTTCAGGCAATTTCTTCAAAGAGAAAAAAACAACCTTCCATCATTTTTATTTGTGGAGGTTCTTTGAGTTACTAAGTAACCTCTACATTGAAACATTTCTCCTTGAAAAGGAAGCTAGGGAGGAAAGCAGGAGCCATGACTTTCAGCTTCTGAAACAGATCACTAATCTATGATGTCAGGTTTGAAAGCAGAAAAGATCATTCTTTAAATAGCCTGCTTTTGCAGATTACCCTCTGTCTTTTCTTCCATCACAGGTTTCAGATGCTGAAGAGCTCTCTAAGAAAGTCTAATGCAGTGGTTCCCAGCAGGTATCCTTTTAAAAGCATCTTACCCACACAATTTTCCCCCTCCGTCCATGGATAACAGTCAGCTCCCACAGCTCCGACTGTGGCAGTCAGTCCAGCTGGAGAGCAGACGCGGGTCACACAGCTCTTGGCTGCTGAGTGGGAGGTGAAAAAAATTTGCTTTATATTACTTTACTTTTATCAATATTCTGATTATTTCAGGAGCCCCATAATTTGTCTTTTTTCGTATAGAACCTTTATACCCTCTTAGGTTCTTAAACTAAGCTCATAGGCTGTAAATGAAGAAAATCTGGGGTAAGAAGGGAAATTATTCTTTTACTTTGAATCATTGTTTATATTTAATTCATTTCAAGTTTTCTATTTTTCTATTTTTAATTTTCCTTTTTATTGCATTTCAGTGATGGACACCAATTAAAATGTTGAACTCCCATCACCACTGCTGAGTGGTAGTGTTTTTGCTACCATTTTGTCTAAAAGCCACCAGAGAGAAAGAATAGTTATCAGCACCACTCACAGCCTGCTGCCCATGTGATAAACAAAATATTCCTTTTGGGGAATAAGGCTAAATAGTCATTAAAACATAATAGCACTAACTCTGATGAAAAAATAAATATTATATTTTCACCAGGAATAAAGTAAAAAATCCAAATATAATGTGACTCTTAAAGGACAGTTTTAAATTAATATTGATGCTAGTCATTTCAGTTCCTGAAAGACTGTCTTGTAAATTTGAGAGCTCTAAGAGCTGAATCTTTCCCTCCCACTTCATTCATCTGTCCTTTCACATCATCAGCCAGAGCAAAACACTTCCTTGCTTGCCTGCTCTAATCAATCCTGAGAGCCTGTGAACTCCCATTAACTTACTTAACTACTTCATAGGGGGTACTGTAAAAATTAATTAAAGAGTTCCTGTTTGGACACTGCTTTGAATATGTATGGTGCTATGGAAATGCTACGCTATTATTTAGGCAAATTCATTATTTAAGCAACAAATATTGAATAAATAATTTCATTTTTTGGCAGCCCCCAGCTCAGCTGCAGATCAGCTATTTCCAGGCTTCAGGAGTCAGCTACTGGGTGTGTGGATGTAAGTCCATGCATTGGGCATGTGGTTGATTTCAGTAATTAGGTCAGAATCCATCAACTGATTATCTGAGTCTGAATAAGAGTGTCTGGTTTAGGTTCTCCTGTATTCCCACTGCAGGTATCAAGTATTAAAGGAAATAACTTTGTCTCTCTTTTGGTCCCCATTTTTTTTTACAGAAGGCCTACTGTGTGGGAAAAATCTCCTTATGGAAGCAGAAATGCAGAAAACTGCAGAGAGGAGAATAAGCACTCCACATTCTGAAGAAGAGAAGATGAGGTCCCAGAAGCATCTACAACTTGCAGTACAGAAAGCAGCTGACAAATTTGGTTTTTCTTCCTTAAATTGTACCTTATCCTCAGCCCACTCACAAGGATGCCAGAGTGCCCTCTGTGTTCCCTGCCAACATGCACCACAACAAAACCAACACCACTGCAAAATTCTCAGTAAAAGAAACTTAAAATTGATTAAGGCACATATATGTTTACACAGTCCCTTCCAAAGGTTTGTACAGTATTAGAGGAAAGGTGCACTATCTCTACTTAGTTTGGGAGACTTTCTTTATTTTGAGATGAGCAATTTCAATGCTTGGGGTAAAAAAAAAATATTTTTTCAAGATTTTCATTCCATATGCTGATTTCAAAAACATTTTTGAGAAGCATGTAATCCCACTCTTCTTTCTTTCTCCTTTTAGAAATTGATAGACTGGAAAATGATGATTTAAGTATAGTTAAAGAAAGAACAGAGAATAAGTTTCTCCAAAATGTTGCCAAACATAATTGGGCCTGGTTGAGGAAACTGCTCCCCATAAACAATTCAATCTGCAGACCTTATTTCCCCCATTCTTGAGACCAGTGCAGCAGGAAAGTGACCTATTCATTTTCTAAAACTATCCAACTTAAAAGTTACAGAAAGGCTTCAGTGTGGGATCTCAGCACCTCAGGATGGAGGTGCAGAGAGGCCGAGACCACCCTTGGGGGGCTCGGGAATCCTGGAATGTTGCCAGAAGTGTCTGGTGGCAGGATTTTGATCCTACACAGGAGATGAGACCTGTATGAGGACTGGGAGGAATTCACTGGGTGAATGGTGAAGGGATAAGTTAGTTAAAGTGTAAAACACAGGGTTTAGGATTTTGGTACAGGGGGGTCTAAAGAAGTAAGATGGAGGAATTGGGGCGTGTCCTGTCCTTCTTCTTCTTCTTCTTGGCCTCCATCTTCTGTGGTGGTGGTGGCACTTTGGGATTGGTCATTACTAGAAGTGCACCGGTTAATAAGAGTAGAAAGTATTGGAGAAAAATGATAAATATTGTACACGTAACTTCGGGTATAAAGATAAGTGACCGCCCGGGGGCTTGCAGTGTGCCCATGGCTGACTTGCTGTGCAGACCTCTGTCGGGCTGAAAGAAAATCTTTTAGATAAACAATTAATAAACACCAAGACCGAGACAAGATCAGAAGTCTCTCCTCGTCCTTTGAAGCGTCGGCTCTCCAAGGCCATCCCTGGGAATTCCCTGGGCCTTTCCAGGCCACCAGAACAGCAACACAGAAAACCTTACACTTCAGTGTCCAGGTTACTCATGACTATCAGCTTTTACTGTTCATATAGCTGCCTTCTCCATGGGATTCAGCAATCATGCTATTGAAATGAAGCTACTGCCAGAACAGCCCAGGTGAACCACTGGAGACAGACACTGAGGGTCATATGCCAACCTCCTGCCTCCTAAGGCCATGTGTTTGCAGCTGAAGGGCTGGTCTCAGGTGTAGTAGCACCAAAGGATTCAAGAATTACTGAAGAGGAGAGAGTGTGAATGGGCAAAATTATAGTCAAATGGCCAAGGCACTAAAATTAAAAAGAAATGAAGAAAGAGCAGAGACATCTAGGATCATTAGGGAAAATTATAGAGCAGCATGGCAGTGTTAAATTGACTCAAGCACATAAAGGAGGGGCTAGCAGGATAAGGTAAGCTGGGTTGCTTTCCTATGTGAGTAGGAGAGAAGCAACACAGATGGTGCCTTGTAGTCATGGTGCCTTCACTATTTGGACTAGGGAGCTGTAGGAACACAGCAGTGTTTCTCACCAGCTCCCATGGTCCCTTTTTTCCATGTAAAACTCACTACTGGGGAATGAAGAAAAGGGTGAACACCTCATTCACATCTTGGGTCAGGGCCAAGTCATGATCTTGGACATGAAAAGGGAAGGAGGCAGTACAAACATGCCTCAGACACCAAGGGGAACATCTGAGAACAGTGTTTGCAAGAAAACCACATAAAAATAATAATTTTTAAGCTTTTTTTAAAAAAACATGGTCTTCAAACTTCAGAGGTTTTTTTAACATGATGTACTTATATTTTGACAAACTGCAACAAAAATTTAGATATTTCTTCCCCTAACCCTTGCCAAGACTGAAACAAACAAATCATGGAGAAATAAGCTTTAAAAACTTCAGTTGTGAAAGCACTAAGTCCAGTCCCACTAGACCCAATCACAAACACACTTGGGGAAAGCCCTCAGAGGACCGTGCTGCCAGCCTGAGGCATGGAGCTCTGAACTGGTTAAGGGAATTGAAGCATCTCTACCTACCCCACCTTAGCTGAGACAGCATTGAGTGGTTCCCAGTGATCCCAGATTTCAAATATTTTTTCCTCTTCTATTTTCCTTTTTTATTTTTTTAATGTGAAAGAAGTAAAAGAAAAACTCAAAAAAATCAAAGGACACAGAACAGGATTCCTACAGGTCTTGTCAAACTGAATTTCATGTAACATGGTCATGGCAAAAAATTCATAAGGATAATATTTGTCCTTTTTCTTCACTTCAAAAGAAAGTTTGTCTAAAACTATTTGTAACCTGTGTGAAGCAAGCTGTATGGGAACATGGCAGAAAATGAGTCATTCATGGATGACCAAATGTGTCTCTCCCCACTCTTGGTTTATTATATGTATTAAAAAAAATACTGTGTAAAGCATCTTCTTGATACCAGAATGAATTACTGAAGTTTCAATTAGAAAGCTACTGCTCTTAATTGTTGTGTACCAGGAATTGACACTACTACCTTGTTTAGATGCTTACAGGGGATGACCAAAGTTAAGAGGCTTATCTCTTACCCAGCCAAAAAGAGAGAAATAGGTTCCATGTGGGAGCTAATACAGAGCAACCTGTTGAAAAGGGTACTATGGATTTCTCTTGGGAAAAACTTAATTTTCTCTGCTGACTGTAAAGGGACGCTACAGAAACCAATCTCCCAGCCCAACACATAAAATAGAGACTTCAAACTAAGATGAGCACACACCTTATTGTATTCTCCTTCATAAAAGTTCTGAAAGTGTACTTCCAATCTTGTTTATATATATACATATACATGTATTTAGTACAAGTTTTAAAACAGGGAAAAAAATATACTTTTTGTGTACATATTCAGGGTCCCAGATGAACATGTGTTTGCAATACCACAAAAAATATTAACACTATCATCTGTTTGAGCATTTTGATCACCACTTCTTTATTTTTTACATAGCAGGCTCATAATTTAATTGTTGAATTTGAAATATGCCTATCAATAATCAAGTATCCCTATAGGGACTCTAAATGCACAAAAAGCTTATACAAAATGTATAAATATGAACAGATAATTCATATTTTAGGTCTCTTTTTCTGAGTAGCTGTTTGCAATTGCTAGAAAAGTATAAGTTTCCAGGTCACTAAAATCACGTGTTTTATCAAAGAGGGAGGGGACCCCTCTGGGTATGCTGACTAAGAACTCAATAGAATCTAGCCTTAAAACTTTATGCTTTAATTAAAATGTATACTCATGTGTAGTCATTTTCCTGAGCACAGCAATATGGTAATAAGCCTTTAAAAATTCAGATCTCTGCAGTTTCATAGTACATTTTTCAATCTGATCAAACATTTTTTTTCTCTTGCTAATCAGTACTTTTTGTGGTTTCTGAATACAGTATTATATTTGATTCCATTCCCCTGTGGGTTGTTACATATCTTAAGAATGTTGAGTAAAGATTCCTCAGAAAAACCTAAAAATGATACAAAGTAAACCTTCCCTGAAAAGACTTGGATACCTAAAAAGACACTCCTTCCATATGAAAATTTTGTTGTTCTTGCTATCTTACTCGGTGTGCTGGTTTTGGCTGAGAGAGGGTTAATTTTCTTCACAGTAGCTGATATGGGTCTGTGGTTGGGATTTGTGCTGAACAGTTTTGATAATTCAGAGATTATTTTATTACTGCTGAACAGGGCTCACAGAATCAAAGCCTTTTATTCCTCTTACCCCACCCCTCCAGTGAGTGGAGTGGGGATGCACAAGGAGCTGGGAGGGGACACAGCTGGGACATCTGGCCCTGCCTGACCCACCTGCAGCATATTGCATTCTCAGCATGTAAAGCTGGGTGGAGAAGGATGAAGGGAACATGTTTGGAATGATGGCATTTTTCTTCCGAAGTCACCATTATGTCTAATGCAGCCCTGCTTTCCTGGGGATGGCTGAACACAGAATCACAGAATCATTTATGTTGGAAAAGACCAACGAGTCCAACCTTTGACCAAACACCACCTTGTCACCAGGACTGCAGCAGTAAGTGCCTCATCCAGTTGTTTCTTGAACACTCCCAAGAACAGTGATGACTCACCCTGCCTGGATAGTCCATTCCAATGCCCAGCAGCCCTTCCCATGAAGAAATTCCTGCTAATGTCCAACCTGAACCTCGTCTGGTGCAGCTTGAGGCTATGTGCTTTTGTCCTGTCAACACCTGCCTGCCTATGGAACACAGTAAATGAACTCCTTGTTTTGCTTTACCTGTGTGCATGGCTTTTGCTTTACCTGTTAAATTGTTTTTACTTTAGCCCTGTTGTAGTGCATTTTTAAGTTTCTCTTGTGTTCCCCCATTTTATGTATCATTCCCCTTTTGTCCTTGTAAAATGGTTCTTCCCTCCCCAGTTTTCCCGCCACAGCTCTCGTTACAGTTATGTTACTATGGTTACCCCTGCCCCCTTCAGTTGTCAATCGCTCAAGTTATGTAACTTCCCCTCCCTTATTTTACCATATAAGTAAGTTTTTCCTCCTTCCTGGGCTCAGTCAATCACCCCCCACTCCTCCCAGCTTTCGAGAACCTTCTCTTTGGGGGATGTAATTGGCTGGGGTCCCGGGGCTCCTCTCTAACCTTGTGTTTATTGGATATGTTTGCATGTCAGTTATATTGTGCATCCCCCTATATGTTTTCCTATTTGCTAGCGGGGTTTCCCTCCTTTCTCTGCCCCTTGCCTTTAAAACCTCGCCTCTCCCCTTGCTCGAGGCCATTTTGCTGGTCGGTGCCCTCCCTCCGTTGGTACCTGCCATCCTTCAATAAACGGACGTTAACCCCCAGCAAGTGGTCACTCCCTTTTCTCGTCTCGCCCAGCGCATATAATCCAGTCCGCGATTCGGCCCAGCCCGAGGCCACGACGCCAAGGGGGGGCTGATCTCAGATGCAGCGGAGGCGTCGGCTGTTTCCCCTCTAGCTAGCCGGACTTGGAGCCGCATACGCATTCGCGCATAGCCCATGAGTTTTCTCACTTCTGCTATGCTGATTCGCTCCCCATCCCAGCAAGGGAGAGGTGAGCAAGCAGCTACATGGAATTGAGCTGGAGTTAAACCACAACACTTGCTAAACTGGTGTACTCACAGCAAAACATAAGGTGATGGTTAGATTATTGCTAGTTCTGTTCTGCTGAAAAAGCAGTTATTAATCTCTGGATGAAACAAAAGAAACTAGAGGCAGCCATGGTGGAAAGCAAAGTATGCAGACATAGATGTACCTGGGAGGCACCCACAAAGAACTTGAATTTATCTACTTCTATTATCAGGACAAATTTATTTTTCACATTTCTTATAGCCTGTAGGTGAATTTTTCTCTTTTCAAGTTTCAGTCTTCACTGCTGTAATGAAGAGGTGTGGAATGAATATCTGCTTGGAAGAAAAGGAAACTTATAGGTTTCACCAAGTTAAACAATCAGTTTGTAACTGAAGATTACAATAATGATTCAGTAAGACATGTAAATCATATTATTCAGGGAACTTGAATTTAGATATTTTATTTTTGTGAATATGAACATAAACCTTCTTATTTCACACAGAATTTTATGTGTGTGTATTGTTTATGGACTTACAGTGTGTAACTCATGTACACATGTACTTATCCACCTTCCTTTCCCACTAGCTGATCTGCTAGAAAGAGAAATAACTTTTCTGCAGCAGCCTGAAGTGAGGAAGATTTTAGACCTAGAACCACCTAATAATCATGTTCATTGTTTTTACCATATGGAATTACTATAATTAATTACTATATATTACTATAGAACTTTACTTCATATTTAGGTGAAACAAAATACAGTGTGTCTGATCAGCAATAAAATAACATTTGATCTTGAAATCCCTTAACCCCTTGAAGTTAATTTCAGTTACTTACAATTTCATTTCAAATTTTTTAATTGAAGCTGTACTTTTATTTTGCTTGTTTTTATGTTTACACAAGTCTATTGAATTTGTATAGAACTGCATCTGCCTGGTGAAGGGCAGAGAAGGCTGTCAGGGCAGAAGGGCTGCCCTAGGCTGTCAGGGTCCTAGGACACTATGGCATGCTTGGAAGTTAGGAAACTGCATTTCTTTGTGGAAAATCTTGCCAGCTTTCCTTGCTGCAACTTTTCCTTTTAGAAGAGAGACTGCACAACATCATGGTGTACTACTTCAGTGCAGCTGAATGAGTGAATCAACCATGGGTTTGTGCAGTGAATTCACAAGGAGCAACTGCAGGACTGTGAAAACAGAAAATGGCAATTACACATGAGCATTTAGATTAAACATATCCTGGGAATTTGTATAGAAAAATACTTCTTTCATTTTTGTTACTTCAGAACAGCTTAAAACCAGATTTCAGATGGAATAGTCTGGCATAACACATTAGTTTATCCCTTTCATCTTGCCTGCGTTGTGAAGGGTTTGAGCCTTTTATCCCTTCCTGGCTCAAGGAAGAGAACTCCACTATACATATTTTGTTCAATGTCCTTTGCTGGAACATGTAACAGTGTTTGAAACAAATTCCACTAATCACTCACATCTCATTTCTGTGCCATTTGTGTTTCACATCATACAAATCTTTGGCTTCAACATTCACTCCACAAACCATGTACTCCTCCAGGAGGACTACCTTTACATTTATAATACCAAAATCAAATTTGTTTTATGTTACTTACATAATGACATTTATTTTATTTATCAACTCTTCTGTTTAGTAGAGGCTCAGACAAGTTGCAGACTATCCCCTAGAAGTTCATAATTTAACTTATTAGAGAGAGGTCATTGGCTTTGCCAACCAATGACAATGACAACTCTTATATAGAGACTGTAAAGAGAAAAACACTGATGCAGTTGTGGTAGAAGCAGCTTACAGGTTCACCAGAGCAAGCCTTAACACTGGAAAAGACCAAACAAACACAGGAAAGTGGGGGAAGGAATGAAACTGGTGGCTATATCAAAAGGGTTCTTAGCTGCTTCAGGCAAGCACAGCACCACCAAAGACTGGATCCAGAAAACCTAATTAGTGGATAACTATTCTGTGTGGCAGTGACTGTCTTTGCATATGTCCATTTTATGATATCAAGTACATTTTAAGCCCAAGAAACAGTATGAACTATTATTATGTATTTATTTTTGCGACCAGTGAGGTTAATAATCTGTTAGAAGCTTGCAGTGCTGGAGAAAGCACTTAACTTTTCTAGGCGCGCCCCATGATTCTTGTGTTTTAATCTATAAAATTAATTAAAATATTGCAAATGTTTCTCCTCAAGTGGTCTCTAATTTTCACATGTATGGAGTCCTAAAAGCTAGAATTAGAACAGGCATATTATTCAGTTTCATTATTTGTATATGCTATATTTTCTTTAGAAAAAAAAGTCATATTTAAACTCAAATATGCCCATTTAAAAGGGCAAATGTACAAAATAGTCAAGATATATATCTATTTGCATAAAAGACCATATATATTAAACTGTGAGAAAATTTAAGAGATTGAACTCAGGAAGATGAAAACTTTGTTTTACATCTGGGGTAAGCAGCTTACAAACCCCTGCGAGGTAGATCTTAATATAATAATAAAATAGCTTTGCCTTGTTCTTTTCATAGATATTTTTCCAGTCAGACTTATGCAGAGATGTTTCAAATTGCTAACTTAGTTTGAGTTACAACACCTTGTACACTGCATAAAATCTCCATTTTCCACCACAGCTTTGAATGTATTCAGGGGCTTTGACAGACAAAAGCAACTTTTGGACATTTACTGCAACTGAGTTTAGAAGTTCTTCTGCTAGAAGATAAAGCACAAGTTGTTTTTATTTCATTAATAAAAGCCAAAAACACGGCAGTGTGAAACTCAAACTCCATTAAACTTTAAGAGCAAATAAACTATATTTATTAGGTAATTTGGTGTGTGTAAGTAAGAGTGGGGAGATTCAGAACTAATGTCGCAGGCTTTTTCCAGGCTCTGTTATCTTTTTCATAAAGTAACATGCACGTGTGATGCTAGAAATAACTGGTTAGGCAAAAATGTCATCCTCAATTAATTGATTTTCCTTTCTAGAGGGTTTGGGGTGGGGGCTGGAAGGCCACATATACTGATGTTTTCAGAAAAGCAGCCTTTCTCTTACTACTGTTGACTAAAGATGAGCTTTTGCTGTTCCTCTTATTCTTACCTTGAACCTTTGGTGTTGACTGCTATCTCATGAGTTTTTCTTTTCAGCTCCCATGAGTGCATGTCAGAGGGCACTCTTTTTCACCTGTTGATTTTTGCCTCAAGAAACCTTGATTACCATTGCCTTACAAATGTGGTTCCACCATTTTTCAGCAGTGAATAAATGAGGAGAATTTTCAGTAGGGGTGAACAACTCTACTTTAATATGCTGTTTCTAAATGGAAAGAAGCCTAAAAATTATTGAAACAGTTGCATGCTTGTAATTTGCACTCTCAGTCAGATTACATACGACTTGCAAAAAAATGGGTTCCAGCCTATACATACACATCCCACCCCAACCAGTACTTTCCCTTGCAAAATCTCAGCAAAAAATAAGGATCCCCCAGACATTAGTGAGGTACCACAAAGCTGCTAAGAGCCCACCAAAGTACACAAAAGTCTGTAACTTTTCAAAAACAAAGCTATTATTAGAAAATAAATGTGATTTTTTCTAAAAATACTTCATATGAGCTAGAATGGAGTCTATAAAGAGTTCTGTGCCTTGCAGAGCCCTCTCAGGCACTTACTCCAGCAGCTCCCTTCAGTCACTTTGGACAGAACTGGCTGTGGTTCAGCTCCAACTCTGCTCCCTACTCTTGTTTCAGCCTCTCTCCTGGATGACTCTGTTTCACCTCCTCAGCAGGAAGCCTCACACTCCAAGGCTCACTTGAGAGAGGGATAATCGCTGCTGCAAAGGTGAACTTGGCCCCATGGGCAGTGGTCAGGACAAAGCCATGGCCAGCAGGGGCCTCAGCTGTCCAGCTGCAGGCTGTTAGGCCAAAGCCCTGTGAGGAGGCATTTTAACCCAAAGCCCTGTGAGGAGGCATTTTAACCCAAAGCCCTGTGAGGAAGTATTTCAACCCAAAGCCCTGTGAGGAAGCAGTTTAACCCAAAGCCCTGCGAGGAAGCAGTGTGGATATCCCTTTCTGCCCCTGCCCCGTCATGCCGCGGCTGCTGGCGCTGATTGCGGCTCACCCCGGTCACGGTGATTTCCACGACCGAGAGATGAGGAGATTGCAGTCCAGCTATTCAGACGCTGCTGGTGTTAATGAGAAGACAATGTGGGTAATCAAACTAAAACACAATGCAAATGCGTTGGTCCAGGTTATAACATTAATATTTGTTCTCCCTACTAATACAAGCCTCTTCCTTCTAATGTTCACTTCCTTCAAATGAAACAGCTTGTTCTATCTGAAATGAAGTGTTTATTTCAGAGACAAAAGGGAGCATTTGTAAGGAACAGCCACTGTTTTATAAAATTCTGTGTAAGTACATATGAAAAATCAGCCAATTGTTTTAAAAGCACGAGGACAAAAGTTCTAACATTTCAATTTTTTGTTTGTTTTTCCCCAAAATAAAGTGACAAATTCAACACACATTCACCATTCAGTACAGCCCAGAAATGAACTGTAGTGCTGTCTTTACAAGACACCGTTGCCATATTTTTTGCAATTAAAATTTGTCTTTTATGTCAATCCTGTTGCTGATGTTTCCTGCATAATAAATCTTATCTGTGGTCCTGTCACCCAGTTTAAATTCTAATATGTGCAATGTCCCCTATACTGATGCAAAGCTGGAAAAATACTGGACTCAATTTACTGGACATTTACATCATGGAGCTGTGTGGATAAAACCTTTAATTACACAATGAACACAGACATTAACAGTCTATTGATAATGTACAAGAGCCCAGATGAAATCAGCTCTTGGGAAGGATATTAAAAACTTCTGCCTTTCTGACTCATCTATATGTTTTCATGTCATGCAAAAAAAAAAAAAAAAAAAAAAAGGCCAAAAAGCCCATATACTGTTTCTCCTTCTAAGATTTCTTTATTTACAATTTTTTGGTCTTTGCCTAGAATAATGCCTATCATACTCATTTTTGGAAGATGACTAAATACAATAGTAAGAAATTACCTGGAATAAAATTTCAAACTTGTTAAGATGCAGATTCTTAAAATCACCTCCATTAATAATGGCCAAGCTTGCCAAGGCTTGTCATGAAACACAACAATACAATCTGAACTCTAACACGGACTATATCTCTATCTTTAGGCAAGTGGAGCCCATCCATTTCAGTAGGTCCTTACCCTGAGATTAATCTCAATACTAAAATACCCAAATGTAATATCTACATATCAATATCTCCTATTATCATCGATGGATGTTCAAGAGTCTGTCTGGGTTCAGAGAAGCTGGCATCTCAAGGCATGCTGGGGTATCCTGCCCATCCTCTATCTGCTGCACCAGAAGAAAACAGGTCTCCAGAAAGGCTCTGGATCTCCTAACCCCACAGATACTCCAGTCTGGAACAGATTATCCCTAAATTGCTTTTATTATCCTGCTTTTTGATTCTGAAATGTAACTGGGAACTTTTTATCATATGTATCAATTATTTACTTAACATCTGCATCAATATTATTAAATTATTATTTATTATATGTTTTTGGATCTATAGTTTCTTATTTATTATATGTTCTTACTGGAAGAGGCAGTTATATCTTCATACCTTATTCTTTATTTTCCTCTAAATATTAGACAGTATATAATGATGAAATATTGAATGCCGTTAATGCTGTAGTGGGGAGGAAATGAATTAGATTGGGACCCTGAAGGTTTATTAGTTCTATGGCCTGTGCTTTTTTAACACTATGCAAATGCTAAGTGTAATTGCTTTTTTACCTTTGATTTGCTTGATTTATAGAGTTTAGGGCCTGAAGTTCGACACTGATTATCAAGAATGACCTTTTTCATTATACAGGCTACTAAATATAATCCAGTAATTCTTTATGCAGCCCAGTATGTTCTTAGTGAAGTACTTATTATTGAAAAAAAATCAAATGCAATTTGGTGACCACATCTAATTTCTCAAAGCCATAAAAACCCTTATAAGTCTTTGTTTTCCTGAGGATACCCTTCAGCAAGAACTTACTTTTGTGCTTTAGCATTTTAATATCTAATTATAATTTTAATTAAACAATGAAGATACTGCAATAATAGTTTCCTCATTAAAATATGAATCAACAGGAAAATTAAGGTATTACTGCAACCTAAAGTGGACTGTGTGGAAAATAGGTTGTATTTTATTTAAGAGGTAAGTCCTAATTATTGTTTTTGGTCTAAAATTTATATTATAAAATATCCAAGGTAGACAAAGGATCATTGCCTATAACCATTTACATAGTGAGAAAACACTAGGCAAAATTATGCTGTCAGCTCCCACTGGGTTTTTCTAGTTGTGTCCAAACTTGACCAAATATGAGCAAATTGTGGTCTTTTAATTTCTGGTTTGGGGTTGTTTGGTTTTTCTTGTACTTTTGGGGTTATTTTAAAAGTTTGCCTTGCTGAGACTTTGAATTTGTGGCAGCTCCCCCTGAAGTGGGAGCCACACCTGAAGTGACTTCCTTACTACAAAGAGCAGCTTCCACACTCACAGAGATACCCTCAGAGGCAAAGGAGAAGTTAAGGAGTGAAAAAGTGTACTGGAAATACACACCCAGTGTCCTGGGAATATTGGAGACATTTGATCTGAATTAACTTTTCTAAAGGGACTCAAGGAAGTAGAGTTCTACAATTGATGAAGGACCCCAGGAAACTAGGAAAAACTGTGTCAAGTAACTTCAGAAATTATATATATGCCATAATCTGGGAAGAAAATGATATAGGAACCAGGGCTGATGCAAAAGCATGACATTCCTAATAAATACAGGATTGAGGGTTGTGACAGTTGTTTCCTGAGAGTAAGTTCTTCTGTGATGCTCCCAGAAGCATCACAACCACATCCTGCCTGTAGCACCAAGCTGAATTTCCTCGTGGTTCCAGGCTGGTGAGCGTGGCACAGCACCAGCTCTGTCACCACCCTGGGTCACCCGGGCTGCTGCACAGCACCAGCTCTGTCACCACCCTGGGTCACCCGGGCTGCTGCACAGCTCCAGCTCTGTCACCACCCTGGGTCACCCGGGCTGCTGCTGGCAGCTCTGGGACTGGCTGCTGGCACTCACAGAGGGGCACAGCAGCTACAGCAAGTTGGTCTGCAGGGAGCAGTTCAGGAATTTGGGCTAATTTGCTTCACATTATAACTGTGACAGGAGGATTTGAGATAGACAGGGTCTTAAGAAATGTTTTCATTGTTTGGTTTTTTTTCCTCTTAGCATGGCAAAGCTTGGTTTTTGCAGATCAGAAAACAGTGCTAATCTCAGTTATTTGCACCACGTAGTTAATGAGGAAAAAGATGGGGTGTGTAGGGGGGAAGCATCTTTAATTTATTTGTAAGGACTAGTTCTAACTTCTCTAGCAAACACAGTTGTCATAGAGTGAACGTGTGCTGCCACCCAAAGGCAGCCCCAAAAACGTCTCCCTGCCCTTGCAGTTCTAACAGCACGGCTTGACTCACAGAAGCATGGTCCCCTGTCCTCTCCCATCTATCCTCAGAGCTACCTAGAGAATGAGTCATTAAATTAAGGATAAACAAGGTGAGAACGAGCTAATCTCAGTAGTTAAAGGTGGCTCGCAGAAAGCGTCTCACCACTTGTGAATATGGTATTACAATTACTGCTGCTTTTCTTTATCTACAAAAGGAATTGAGCAAAGGGTGATTACCCCCCACCTCCATTATCTGGTATGTTGCTAGCAATAGTTTTCAGTTAAATATAATGTTAATAATTTTTATTAATTAAACTCAAGTATGCTTGCTTAGCAAGAGGAAGTGAAGGCTCTGGGGAGACTACAGCCTTTCAATACTTGATGGGGAGACTTATGAGACCTGTAGCAACAGGACAAAGGGTGAGTTTTAAAATAAAAGAAGGTAGATTTCGAATGGATATAAAGAACACTTTTAATAGGAGGGTGTTGAGGGACTTGAACAGGTTGCCCAGAGAAGCTGTGGCTGCTCCATCTCTGGAAGTGTTCCAGGCTGGGTTGGGTGGGGCTTTGAGAAATCTGGTGTAGTGGAAGACATCTCTGTCATGGCAGGGAGGCTGGAACTAGATGATTTTCAAAGATCCCTTCCAATCCAAACCACACTATGCTTCTATGATTTTTATGTGAAATAAAGGTTAATTAGTGTATTTTGGTAACTTAAAATTTCTGCTCTCTCCACACACCTAAGTAATACTTTGGCGTTAATTATGTTAGCTATAGCGGAGCACCAGTTGATGGGCTGGTCTAAAAGAGGGAGAAAAATTTCATAGTACTGAGCATTCTGACTTACTGACTTATTGCAGCCTTATTGGCTGCACACTGGAAGCAGTAAAAATAACAGGTTTTGTTTTTTGGGGGAAAAAACCAAATTAAAATCAGCAAAATCATTTCCAAGCAAGACGTGAATTCAATAGCATAAATACTGAAAACTTTGCATGATCATCCAGGAAAAGAGACAGCTTTGTTAATATCATTGCTACTAGCACTAGTACATTGCTACATTTCAACATATGGCTTCAGCAAAACAGAAAAAAACTATTGATAACTTGACAAAAGTGTTGTGTCTCGGCCTCTTCACAGCAGGGGGAATGAAAAAATCAAGACTGTTATAATCAGTATCAAGTGTTCCTACTGTAGTTTTCCTTTTGCCTGATTTTTTAAAAAGGTGAAGAGGGAAATCACATTTAATATTTCTTTTAATTCATACACTCAAATGGTGGCCAGTTTTCAGTTTTTAATCTTCACTTTAACAAAGAGCAGTTGGGCAGCTATTGACAGTGAAACGCAGCAGTCGCCTACCTTGTAAATTAGAAGCTGGGGTAGTAAAAATGGATTTGTATATCACCGGGAGTAGAGAGAGTGTCTGCCTTGTAAATTTAATTAAACAGCAGGTGCAAAATCAGGTCATATGGCTTTGATGTGCCCCATGTGAGGATGACAACTAGACAATGATTCTAATATGAAGAAATTTGCATACATTTGCATTGGATTGCATAGAACATTGTAGCTCACACCTACTTTCTGTGTTTCATTTTGGGGAAGTTGGAAATTTGAATGAACAGTTCCTATTTAGTTCCTACAACGAAACACAAGAAATGCTTTTGTTCTGTCATGGTAGGGAACATATGGGTTATGATGCTATTATGTACCATTTTATAGAGTATGCTTACATGATAATCAAACATTTGAAAATGCAGCTGAGATACTTGTAATGACAGGAGAAACAAAGCTGAAAGTAGGGGGGAACGGAGAGGAAGAATGGAAACCACCTCAGTGTTTTAATCTTTCCTTGATGATCATTTGTTTACTGGAGCATTAATGCAAATCTACATTCTGGTCCTTGTCCAAGGGGTGTCACAAACAATTCTTTTTGCTTTTGCAGCTAATATTGTAAACAATGAAATTATGTAGGCTGGAAGTGTTTTCAAATCTGGCAATTAGCACCTCATAATGATTGTTAGTTATACAAAAAAATGCATTTTCTCACATTACTAGGCTAAGTTAAAGGTAGAAATGTGTAGATGATAGTTATGCTTCTTATGCTATCAGTTTAATGGGAAAACTAACTATATAGATCCCCAGACCTTTTCTTTGCAGTTAAAAATGTTAATGAACAGTTGGTTTCATTTTTGACAGTTTGTCTGTGAGATTCTGAATCCCAGTGCTGTTTTTGCTGACTATGTTAGAAGTATAAGTTTTAGAGTCTATTAAAACACAACTGGGAGGGCAAAACAAATCGCTCTGAGAGCAGAGGATGCAGCTGAATAAAAAGGCTGAACTCTGCTCTTTAGGTAGTGCCTAAACGTGGATCAGTGAAGACTGAAACCTGCCAAGAACAGGCTGCCCACCAGGGAACCTATAGGCATGAACCTGTATGCACTTTTGTAGTCTGATCTCCAAAGCAACAAAGTTCCCCAAATTTAGAAGGTTGCAGTGGCTCAGTCCTGGGTGTGGCTGTCCCTGTAAACTGCCAGATCTAACAGCTATCATGTTATGGTTGCCATGTCCCAACTGTTGCCACTGAACTAAGTGCAGCAATCACCCCAGAAAGTTCAGTTCACTTTAAATAGCAGAGATCAGATCTAAGGACACAGCAGAGAGTCCTTGAGGCAGAGGTGTGAATGCCACCTCTGTCAGAGAGCTCCCCTGAAAGGCAGTGCCTGTGACGCCAATCTGGTGTATATGACACTCAGGTGACCTCAACTCAGGGTGTCTATGTTGCCTTTTCGTTTATGGGACAGCCTTCAAAGAAGCACCATCAAGTATCAGGAGTCACCACTTTTAAGTGCTCATGATGTTGATTTTCACAAATTTTTCCAGCATAGACTTCAGCTCCCAGGGTAGAAAATGCACTTTGCACTAGGGTTACACAGTGGCTGAACAAAAGCTAAAAAATAACATGACAAAGCTTCTGGCACAAAGACATTGGCCCTTTAGGAGCCTCACACTGCAGAATATCTCCAAAGGGGTATGTGAGGGTCTTTCTGACTTTGAGTGTTTCACTTTGCCTCTGCTGGAGCTCTCCACTTGCTTCTATGAGAACACCAACCTCCACACGACTCAGCACAGCTGGGGGGTTGGTGGGGAACAGCTGGAAAAGGAAAAAGGAAGAAAAGGAAGTGGGATGAGAATACAAGGAAAGGATGGGAGAAATCTGAACAGGAGCCTCCTAGACAGATCACCTGCCAACATAAAGTGCTTCCATTATATCAACAGCTGATCTGCTTCAGGAGTTTCTTTCTTTACTGCCTACAGCCTCCTCACTGAGGCTTTCTATGTCTTCTGTTGTGGTGATTGCTAAATCAACTGTCTCTGTTTACCCTCTTTAGGGATAGAGACTTTCCAAGTGACTGGCAGAAATACTATAATTTTTGTAACCATTCTCCCAAAGTCAGTCATCGCTGGTGCTGGCTCTGTCTGTGAGACACTGTGTGTACTTTCTCAGGTAAGTGCCCTGAGCTCCCCCAACGTGGGCGCTGAAGCTCATAGTGCCCTCAGCATGCAAATAAAGCAGGTTTATTGAATTTGGTCCTAAGTATTTTGTTTTAAAATATCACATTCTTTGTCCTGGAGCCCCCAGAGGAAGTTTAATGAAACTATCAATATACCAGTTGCAAACATGTAATCTCCAGCTCTAGATAAACACCAAACAATAATCTAAAACTTCCATTTGAGAGAAAAATATGTTAGTTACTTTTTTTATTCAATTTCCTACCTTTTTTTTTTAAGAATTGCTAAAATTAAAATCTAAGGGGAAAAAGCAAACATGAAACAAATCAAGTAATTTATTTAATTATATTTTAATTTTGTGGGGATTTTGTTTGTTTTGCTTTTTTTGTGGCTCTTTGGGTTTTTTTTTAATTACATGAAATATTGCCCAAGAAAACAAACATCAGAAGTAACAAAATTAATCATGACATCAATAAAAAATTCAGCAGTTCTGAGAAAATATTCAAATGATCTTCCCAAATAAAATGCCAACAATATATATTAAAAACCTGTAAGAGTCTTTTAAAAAATAGTTAGTATGCCAAGTATTTTCAAATTGATTGGTCATCACATTAATTGTACAGCAAGGTTATTCCCATGGATCACAGGGCAATAGAAAAAGTTAAGAGAACAAAAGCAAAGCCACCTATCAAAAGCAACCAAGCACAGTAAGAAAGACACCTACAAAAATTAAAGAAGACTAAGGGGAGTCAAGATGTTTTGTTTTACCAGCCCTTCCTGCAGTGTGAAACCAAGGAGTCAGTGCATAGGAAGGGCAGGAGAAAAGGAGTTCTGGCCAAGTCCTGCAGGTCCCAAGTGTCCTGAGGTGGTGAGGGGAGATGGGAAGTGATGGGAGGTGATGGGAGATGGGAGGTGAGGACAGGTGGAAGGTGATGGGAGATGAGAGGTGGGGCTGCACGGTGCTGTCCTCTAGAACCGAGCGTTTCCCCACCGCTGGATGCAGCCTGCATGGTCACTCCCTCCTGGTGGCTCCAGAACAAAACTCCTGGAAGTTTCTCCACGACAGCATGATCAGACCGTTCCTGCACAGGCTGACTCTTGCCAAACAAGGCTTCAGTTTCAGGAGAGGATCTTTGTTGCTTCCACAAGCCCTTTTCCCCCAAAGGATTGCAAGCAGTTTCAAGGACTGAGCAAGAGCAGTTCTGCATCAAACAGTTCAGCTGCTGGGCAGCAGAACCGCCCACACACACACATTTTCTTGCACTGTCAGCTTTCTCACCTCCTGAGCAAAAGCACCCAAGAATATCCAGCAGAAGAAGTAACACTAGTTTATTCCACCCGTGTGTAAAAATTTCTACAAGGTGTGAAAGGGATATAACTTTCCAAGTGAATTCACCTAACATGATATCAAAAGTAACATTCATAACAAGCTGAAGTATGAGACCTGCCCTTTCCTGAGCTCCAAAATGTAAAATTAGGTATTTTATATGCCAATTTGCTCAATTTATAAACTAGTTAGATGACATTTTCAAGGAATATGTATATGGATATTAAAGCAATAATTTGACAGATGTTTTAGAAAACTAAGAACCTGGTTCCCAATACCTTCAACCTCACAACAATTGTCCTTGTTGGATTCACTAACTGAGCAATAGCTGATATCAGGAAGTATTCTGGCCATTGGGATAATTAAGTGAATATAATTAACTTTGCTTAAACTGGTAAACTTTTAAAAGTCACCACTCCAGCACTTTGCTTCAGTTTTTCACAGTTTGCTCTGGTGCTTCATAATTGATATGCTTTTCTTCCAAGGTTATTCAGACAGAAATATGTCCCTCTTCACTCCCACATCAGCCAGAGGAAACACCAGATGGACGCAACTTACTGTTATTAATTTGTACTGCATTGTAAAAAAAATAGCAAACAAGCCTAAACTATTTCCAGCTCACTTACAGAAAATACAAAAGTATTGTATGAGGGGAATGATCTCTGTTTTACAGAACAACACACTGAAATCAACTCGGCTTAGGAATCATCAAGCTAGAAATATCGATTCCAAGGATAGCTGGGGAAAAAACGTATTTACCCATATGAAAAAAGTATCCAGAATCTAGTGCATAATCTGATGAAACTAAGCCGTTCAAAGTTAAAAAACCTCCATTCAACCTGTGAGTATTCCAGAATTCTAGGTGCAAGTAAGAAACGGGTTCAGGTCCTTAGGTTAAATGAAAATGAATTTTGGTTGGAGTTTTTTTTTCATAATTTGAGGTGAATATCCTAAGTTTTGGGTTAATCTGGGGTAGAATTATTTGTAATTTCAAACAACAATTTTATTCTCATCAATACTACTTAGCACATTATTTGGAGAAGTTTGAAATTAATGAAATTGCAATTTTAAAAAGAAAAATAATGAAGTGTCAATATACTCTAATATCAATCCTTTAGGTTCTTTGAAAACTTTTTTCTTTCTTTCTTTCTTTGCTGTTTCCTCACAAACACAATACAGTAGAAGAAAGAAATTTGAAATACTGAAGCTTTGCTATACAACTTAGAATTTTCGTTATGTTTTTTACTCTTACTCTTGAGCTGCTATAATACCTCCGGTTTAGCTGCTCATTGCTAGGACAGAAATTATTAATACTTTATAATTTTAATGCTGCCATCATCTCTCCTTTTAGATAAAAAGCCTGCATATGTAAGGTGAGCTTCACTGTAATATTCAGATATGACAACCAAGCTTAGCGCTTTTCCTATTTCATATGGAGCAAACATGTGTAAACACTTTATTAAAATTAAAAAAAAAAGAAAAAGAAGAAGTGAAAGCTGTTCCCTGCTGATTGATTTTTCAAAAGCTCCCTAGACTGAATCGGCTACAGATGTTTGCAAAATGATTGGATGTAAAGTGGGCTTAATTCATAAAAGCAATAAAATGTTGCTTATTGACTGAACAGATGAACTAGCTGAGGGGACATAATTTGGAGTGTTCTTATTGGAAATGCTTTGAAGAAATGTAATGATAGTGCAGAAAAAAAGCCTTATTAGATGTAGTAGAATAAATTTACTGCAAAACATTTTACAAGATTTGAGACACTGAGAAAATTAATTCCTGAAATTTGGATTGTACAGTTATGCATCCATATAAACTTGTGGCTTCTCAGACAGGCAGTGTTACTCACAGTTAGCAATGAAATTATTTAAGCCTACATTTAAGAGAATGTTAAGATGAACAAAAAGAAAGAAGTGCTGGTAAGTAAATTCGCTCCTGTCTACTGGTGTCTACTCTGCATTTTCAAGGCTGTAAAACCTCAGGCATATTAAAAAATAGCTCCTGCTAACTCAGATCATCACTCCCAAAAGAGAGTGTGAAAAACTCTTTGTAAGATTTCTATGAGTTTTCCTTCCTTGAGGATCCATAGACTTATCTCCATGCCTAGCAAGGAGGTGCAAGGAGCAGACTAAAGTCATGCTGCTGCAGGGCAGCGATGTGTTCTGCTGTCATGTTTTGATCAGCTGGGATGAAGGTCTGAGGACACACTTCTCTACAACTTATGGTCAAGTTTTAATATTATTTTAGGTAGGGCTAGCAGCCACCTGGAAATGTTGATGTTCTTAGGGTCTCTACCTTACTACTACTCTGGTTTTGGCTCCTTAAATCTTAGCCATGAGAATTTTGAGCATTAGTGTTTATCTGAGGTTTGAAGGAAGATTACAGCAAGATACCATCTGA
This sequence comes from Ammospiza caudacuta, assembly GCF_027887145.1. NCBI lineage: Eukaryota > Metazoa > Chordata > Aves > Passeriformes > Passerellidae > Ammospiza > Ammospiza caudacuta. Next base: position 84,070,631 of record NC_080595.1, read on the forward strand.
AAATTATTCTGGTAAGTCTTCTTTTAGGAAACTTTGAAAAGCCCTTATGCATCTGCATAGGGAACTGAAACTCTTACTTTAGAGCTGTTACAGTGTCTGAAATTTAACCTTAAAGTTTAGGTACCTAAAAATGAGCAGATTGCAATCATATTCTCCAGGCCTTTCTCCAAGCATGTGTTTGCAGATGTGTTAACTGCAATGGATATGAGTTTCTTCTGTTTGACTAAAGTTTTCCCTTGGGTTGGCTCATGAACATTATTCCTGATGACAGCAGGGTGCTGTGAAGAGCACTGCTGGGCAGGATGGCAGTGAAATGATCATCAGTGGGAGCATCTACTTTTCTCCTGGCATGACTTACAGCACAAAGTATGGGACTATGAAAAGAACATCCAGTCGTGCTTTCAGCAGTTGCAGAATGGTGGAGTGGCCAAATCACACAACTCTGAGCATCATTTAGATGCCAATGCTTCAAATGTCATGTGTATTCCTGTGATCTGCAATTCCCTATATCATATACTCAGCCAGGGGCAGAAGTTTCTGCCACAAAAAGTTTCTGCCCAGTTTGGATTCTGGAAGCTGATGGAGTTTGTAGACAGTTAACACAACCCACAATGGAGCAGCTGAGGAACTGCAGCCTTTGTCACATTGAAGAAGTTTGTGGAAAACTGTTTTCTATGAGAGGGACCCCACAATAGGGCAGTGAGGAGTCCTGCCCCTGAGGAGGAATCAGTGACAATGTGTGATGAAATGACCACGGGCTCCATTTCCCAAATCTTTGCACCACTGGCAGGGAGGCACAGAAAACTAGGAGTGAAGTTGAGCTCAGGAAGAAGGGAGGAGTGGGAAGAAAGGTGATTTTAGGATTTTGGTTTTATCATTATCATATTTTATCTGATTTTATTGGTAATAAATTAAATTAATTTCCCCATGTCAGTTACTGGTGACTGATCTCTCCCTGCCCTTATATTGACTCACAAGCCATGCATTATACTTTCTCTCCCCTGCCCAGCTGAGTAGGACAGTGACAGAGTGACTTTAGAGGACACCTGGCATCCAGTCAGGGTCAGCCCACCACAGCCACAGACATTAGTATTGCTTTCTATATGATTTGGGATAGCTTCTACATTGAGAAATATTATAATCTTAATGGAGCATGGCATTCCCGCTGATTATTACTGTTTGTGTCAGTAAGGGTTTGATCCTTTTCTGTTTTAAATTTTATATTTTAATAAACATGTGAGAAAATTAGAGTCATGGGCTGCCATTTTAGTTCTTGACATGCACCACTTGTCTGAGGGTGATCTGTCTTTAAAAAGGGAAGCAAAGCTATTTATTGTGTAGGAAAATTTTTGTTTCCAAATGTACCTATGCAGTCCCATTTGATATGCCCAGGATGCCTGAGACATCCGTGTGGGACAAGCAGATCCCACAAAAGATGTATAGAAGACTTCTGGAGAAGCAGTTGAGGTCTGGGCAGGATTGTGTGAGGTGCAAAAGGAAACAGAATCACACTGATAATTTTGGTCTGTTGAAAGAAAAGATTTAGACAAGCATAAAAACTGCGCCGCAGAAAAACATGAAAAATAGTAACAGAAAGTTGAATTTTCTCCCTTTAAGTTATGGAAGGAAAAATTCAGCCAGAGTCTTTTTAAAATCCAGCAATGCAAATGATCAAAGGTTTTATTCATACAGGCACTCTCATGTTTAAATTTTAAGCCCATTTGAAGTCATCTTCTCATCAAGTTAAGCCCATGTACAGGGATTGCCAAGATCACTGTCTTTTCCTGCTGTAGCTGATGACAGCAGGGTTCCATCTGCGTGTACTAGCCCACTGCTGCCTGTCTAAATAGATGCGATTGTCAAATCTCTGTTCCTGGTGTTTTTAAAGCAGCAGTGAACATTTAGGCAGGCATATGAACAATCGTGTGCTTACAGGTGAGCTCAAACTCTTTATAATGTGTTCCTAGTGCTGAGAAGAGAGGGGAGGAAAAAAGGAGAGGTATAGAGAAAGAAAACTGGGGCTAGTAACTTAATAATAGAATAACTGAGTCTTGATCTCTACAGTCTTCCATTCACTATGTGTATATGTCTTTTTCCAATTGGAAAAAGTCATTACCTGGTTTCAGAATTTGTGACATGAGGGATAACAACCAATGATAACTTTTTGAAAGTAAAACCAGAAATAATGGTTTCTTGAAGTTTTAAACCTTTGGACTGAATTGTATTTTGCCTCACCTACATGAGGCAGTGCTGAAGAGGTTAAACAGAAGTTGCCCCTTTTTCAAAACTGTGTTAATTAAAAATGCAAAACCCAAAGAAATCACAGCTGGATAAATAAAAACAGCCCAGATGGTATAGCAACAAACTTCTGGCAGGTCTTGAAGCAGACAGTATTCCTGCATATTTTATTTCCTAGCACAGGCTATCAGCAGACCACACCAGTGATGGCTCAGGCAGTGCATCGGAATGGGGGGCACTCAGGCTGTCCTGGTGCTAAAGGCAGCGCAGTTTCAGAAACACCTGACTGCCTACCTGGTGTTTGTTCATTGCACAAAACAAGTCCCCAGGTTCCTACTGTACGTCAGCTGTATGTCTCATGGCTGAGAGCAAATTCCTTTTGGTGATGCTCTTTCAAGTGTGCACGTAGGCAAAGTTCTACCTTTCAATATGTCTGTGTGTGTTTGTCAGCTTGGTCTGAAATGGACTCTGCCAGGGAATGTAGACCTGGTTTGGTGAGCTTTAGATCATGTTCATGTGTGCAGAACTCCAGTAAATTTCAAACCAGGTTGCATTAATTTTTGAAAAGAAATTGGGTACTACCAATTCTCTGCAGATATGTCTGGCCAGCTCCTCATATCCTGTAGAGTGGCTCTGCCTAGGTACAGGAGGGGAGAAATGGAGATGTGTTGTTACAGCTGTTGCTTCCTTGGGCTGCTAGCTTCATGAAATTCTAGACATTCAATATCTAAGAACATCTGGACAGAGCTTTTAGGTGAAAAGAATGTTATATCTGGATAATATGGACACATGGTGACCAAGACCAGGCTCAGGATAGTAGGAATAACATTCATAGTTACTTTATATATTGTGTCTTTTCAAGAGCCTTCTTAATTGGTTAGTCCTGAGAAATCATTCAACTTATCTCAGTTGGTTTTCCAACTCCCTGGTAAGAAAGCAAGTTTCAGAAGTAGTAGACTCTACATGGATTCACATCTGAGAATTAAATGGTTGGGACAGAAAAAAAGTATGTTAGAGGTATGAGAGAGAGAAGGGGAGAAAAAAATTGAGTAAGGTTAAAATACCAGAATGCGTACAGGAGTATCAATTAAAAATAAGTGTGTCTAGAATGATCATTATTCATCTTCTGAGTGGTCTATATCTTATATTTGTCTTTTCCAATGCACTCTGCTCTTAGTAAATGTGGTAAATCCAAGGCCAGCTCTACACCAAGTCATTGTGCTCATTACACGCCACACAAGCTATGCAAAAGCAGTGTGGGAAATGTACAGTTTTTTGTTCTTTTGTTGGAGCTGTGGGTTGGGTTGTGCTCTCAGACCAGCCCCACTTCAGTGCATGGCTCTGTCTTGCAGCCCCTTGCAAGGGCTCCTCACAGCTGGCAGGAGTTTCCCTGCAGGCTGGAAGGTTTATCCTCCAGTAATGGGGAACAGAGGGACCTGGACTTGAGGCTGTTTCTCCAGCCTTGGGGCAGTTCTTCACAGCCTTCATTTACATTTGGTATTGTGATGAAGATCAGACTCTTTTACTGCCGTATAAACTTTAGGCATATGGCTTTATCCACCACAGAAATTCTCTGTAAGATGCATAAGAGGCAGCAAACAATGGATTGCTTCTGGTCATGAGGCACAATAGATTTTTAGGCTTTATAATTAAATAAAGCTTTTGGTGAAGGAAAAGGTCCTGAAAGGCGATATGGTTGTTGCAGCTACAAACTTTATTATTGCTATAGCAGAAATTAACAACATCCATTTTGTCTAGGAACTCTGAGATGGCCTTATTCCAAAGATGGTCTCCTGAGTGATTTGGATTAGACTTTGACTTCATGGCCAGATTTTCATGCAATGCAAGTTGTTGTTGTTTTTCTCCTTCTTTTTGTAATAATATATGTGCTGCTCTGGCAGATGTTCTATTTTCACAATTTTTTTTCAAAATCAACACTACTGAGTGATACTGAGATGCTTTGATGGTGTAATCCTGACTGAAAAAGCCTTCTGGCACATTGGATAAAGACTTGTGATATGCATGCTGCTGTGCTACAATAGATATACCACTGCTCAACCTCCTGTTCAGGTTGAGCCCCCACATACTTTTCTCACGTCTTCTCCTGAGCCTCCCATATGGTTTTGGGAACTGCTGAGCTTCATGGGCTGACTCCCACCTTCTGTGGGGCAAACACAGCAGATTGAAGATCCTACTCACACACAGACTCACCCCCCAAATATGAGCATGAACAGAGACAAACCTGCATTTCAACAAAAAGAAAAAGCAGCTGGCAAGAACATGACTGAATTCTTCTTTCAATAGATTTCCTTTCCTGCTTTCTTTCCACCCACCCTTTTCTCTCTGGTTGCTTGTCCCTGGATCATTTTCTGCTCCAGGTGGTGTTTCCTTCTACATGGAGAATTCAAAGGCTGGAGTGCCAGCACCCTCTCTCCCTCAAGTAATAGCCTACTCGATGTGCAAACATCTGTGTTACTGCCTCTATAGTTAATAGGCTCAAGTGAAATTTCCATTGTCTGGCAGATAGCTTGGTGGAACTGAATACTCATCCTGAAAGGGTATATTTACTCTGTTTTGGTGTGGTAGGGACAGGACTCAGTGAGAGGCTGGTGACTTATGCTGTGTGTTTTAACTAGACATTAATTCCCATGACAGGGATGACAATGGTTCCTCTCTGGACGGGAAAACTCTTAATAGAGACTGGACTCAGTATTGAGCTTAGTTTTGGTCTGAGGTGGAGAACAATGAATTATCATTCACTTCAGATTGAACGTAGCTTTCTAATTAACAAGTCGTTCATGACTGAATTTTCATTGCTGTATATGTATTTTAATTGTGCATGTATTTATATATATATTTATAACAACATACTAGTCTGAGGTATTTCATTATTTCTCTTTTCTTTTCCTATGCTTTACTTTTTGCTTTGGTCCCAGCTCTGTTTACTGATATTTGGTTTTGCCTACTGGAATGACATTGACATTTTTCCTCGAGAAATGTAAAACAGCATGCACATAGTGCACTTTTGGAGGGGTTTCTCAATGGATATAAAAAAGGTGGGAAGAATTTTGCTGACTTTTTCAAATGTAGATAAGGATCACCTGAATGACAGGGTTGAAAACACAGTGGACCCTTGACAGAGGAAGGCTGGCCCTGAGCTCCTGAGCCAGGAGGCAGGGGTGAAGGGCTGTGGGTTTTTCCTGAACAAAAAGCTGGCACCCACTTTGCCACTGCTCTTAGCTCCTTCTGTCTTTGGGTCAGCTTGTGTCATGGGAGTTGTAACTGCACTGGGCAGTAAAGGTGGCATTCCAGGAGAGATCTGGGAGGCAGTTACTTGTAGCAGTCTGAGATGACCATTTACAGCGTACAATGACAATTTTTTTCCCAGACTGATGTCTCTGCTGAAGAGCCAGAGCTCCATGGTCAGATTACAAAGCCTGGCTGCTCCTTGGAGTGTGCTGGAGTCCTGACTGCTTGTGTAATTTTTTCCTACCAATAGAATATCTCCTGGGCACAATGATTCCTATTTATGAAAAATTTAGAAAGGGGAAAGTATTTTCCACAGAGCAGTATATATTCTTTAAAAACAGCTGAAAAAATGTGATTGCACTCAGCATTGGACTGAATTTTCATAAGCAGTAGATTAATTTACTCAGGGAACCACTTTATGTATAAGTACTTAAAATTGTTCTACAAAATGCAGGAACAGGGTGCAATAATGCATCTTCAGATGTAATGTAAACAGTTCATTTGTAAAACTATTTCTTTGGCTCAAGAAATTAAATGTAAAATTATTTGTTCAAGTTCACAATTAGCATCAGCATCATAGTGACACCAGCTAATTGTATGTTGTATTTCACAAACATCAGCCAATTTAGTATTAGACTTTCTCACACAATTATATGTACTGTTTTCTATTGGAATCTCAATAAGTTAGTGTGTTTTACCACTTGAGAAGATCTAGAGTTGCCAGAAAATTTTCACTTCTTCTATAAATGCATGAGCAATGGGAACTGCTGCCTGGATTTGCTACCTGGCAAATCTGAGCAGAGTTCAGTTCATAAGGAAGGGATCAGATTGGTGCTGAACCCTCATGTTTTCATTTCAAACAAATATAGCTGCAGGAAGCAAAGAATTTTCTGGAGATTTTCAGCATGTTGCAGCATAGAGCCTTTAATGAAATTACAGGATGTCCAGCCAAAAAGGTGGAGTAGTGAAGGTTTAGTAAGGGTAGTGCAATCAAAACTTTAAGACAAACTAGATTTATGCTATTTTTCTTATATGTTCATAGGTCACATAAAAACAGTTTCCCAGTAACTAGAAATTGGTCTGCATAGCTCAAATATATTCAAAGCAGCATTTCACACATCATCCTTGGTAAGAAGTCAGAACAGATTGTGTTATTTGCCTTTCGTTTGTCCAGATGTACTCTACAGGTAAATCTTACTCATTATCAAAGATCTATGAGTCACTGGAAATCACAGACTCATTCTCACCCTGACTTGCATATCATGCAGCCTCTTTAATTTATGAGCACTGCAGAAGAGGAGGATAGCTTCTGGACTGTCTCCTTTTTATGAGCCCTCTGACGTCTCAATTTGAGCCCTGCAATGAATATCAAATATCTACTTGTCAAGGTACATATAGTCTTAAGTCATAGCAAAGTTGGCCTTTGAATGTGTCATGCTGCTATTTTTCCACCAGAATTTAGCTTTTCCTTGTGTCAACAAAAATAAATTTAATGAAAGTTACGTCTGACTAATTCTGAACTGAAGCAAAAGCTGGTTATGCTTTCAAGTCTGCAAAACAATGTCAGTACAGCTGCCATTTAGAGAGAGGTTACTGCAATCAATCAGCTATTGCATGGGCCTGAGTCCCACAGAGGCCGAGGACTTATGCTACAGTAACCTCTTCAAGCTAGGTCTAATGTGCTCTAAGAAGCTTCTAACACACCCAAAATAGCTCAGCTACTTTTAGAAGCATAAAAATCAGCAAAATAGCTTTTGTTGCAGTGTTAGAAACGAAAAAGTTTAATAAAAGCAAAATACGAAACCAAAAAACTAAGCTAAATGCTAGATGTTCTTACTCCTAGTAAAACACCTTACAAAAGCAATTAGTTTCTTTGTTCACTCCTTTTTCTAATTAATTGCTTAAACAAAATGTTTAGCTTCTGTCTAATTAGCTATCCTTAAGTTTGAAGTCCCCTAAGTCCTATGAAGTGTCTTTTCTCTTAATCAAAGAAAAATACTTCTAAACTTCATTCCTTTAAAAGAAACAAAAAATAGTTTTGTCACTCCATCAACAAAAAGCACACTCCTACAGACATTGTATTTCTCAGGCATGGTCAGGTCCATGGTCAGATTTCAGTTCCATGCCTGCCAAATTATTAAGATACAAAAATTCATTTTCCATAATGCAATCTTTGCCATTTTTGGCAAATAGTCATGATTAAAAGTGCATCCATCTGGCTCTTACCAAGATAAAATATTATATTAATCTGTTACTCTGCCTATATTTGAAACTGTGTACTTTTTTTCTTTTGTGTAAGTCATCCTCTATTTAACAAAATGGACAAGAGACATAGAAGTGGTTTGGTGAGCAGTGACAGAAATCATCCTGTGACAAAGCTGTCTATGAGAGGGCTCAGTGCATGTAGAGATAAGATCAAGCCCCACAGTGAGGATGTGTGCTGAGACTGGGGGATGACTTGGGCACAGCTTGAGCAAATACTTCATTAGCCATGGATAGTAAACGAAGACACTGGACAAAACTGAGTGCAGTGTTTAGAAGGAAAAAAGAGAAAGAGCTGAACTGTCAATACTTTGAGGTGTTTGTAGAGAGCAAAAGAGGATGCAAAGCTGCAGTGGGGACCTAACGCCAGCTAACTCCCCTGATAACCAGCAGCTCAGGTACCTTCCTTCTCCAAGCTCACAAGGGATCAAATTTGACTCTCTAAAGATTAATATAATGGGCCAGCTGACTAATGATTTGTTTTTACTGACTTTCTGAGGTCCTAATGTACTTTAAAAAACCAGCAACAACTTGAAGGGATAAGATCACTACGTAATTCTACAGTGGAACTTTTATTAACTTCAGAGTTGTGGTACAGAAAAATAATTGTTCAGAGTTTTTATCTCTAGCTACAGTAATTAAAGTAAGATTTATAATTTAAATACTTATATAAGTATATATAAGCATGCATATATATATGTATAATATAATAAATAATAAAATCATTCCTAGATCCTACTTGAATGTGTTTGCCATAGACCATCAGAGTCTGTCAGACAGCAGGCAAGACTTCTTTAAGAATTTCAGGTATAAAAAAAGCAATCATAAGGGAAGTTGAGGGAAATAATTTTGATTTTCTTACCTTGCTGTCTTACCTACAACATAAATTTTCTCAACGGATGCGAATGGGATTTTCTAAAATGGGGACTTTTTAAAACTCTTGAGGACACATTTTAGAGCTCGTGGTTCAGTTGCAAAGTAGACATCAGCCTTTGTGAGACTCTAAGGGGTGATATTTATCTCACTGACACTTAACATGGGACATGGCACATGACAGGAACTTAGAGTACTTAATAAGAAAGGTAATGAAATGAAACTCACATCACCCTCTGAAATGCTGTAGAGTATCATTAATGCTCCTTAATTAGTCCTCTATCTTATGTCGATGCCTAAGCCATTAGAGTAAAATCTGAGTGTCTTATATGCCCTATAAATAAAAGAAAATATAACTTCATCTAGTGGGTAAAAAAAAAAAAAAAAGGGAAAACAGAGGTCAAGAATCTTTTGAAAGCCCTGATTCTTGTAAGTACACTTACATTGGTAAAGACAGGGTAAATGTGAATTATTTATGGGCTGATGGTGCAGGATGGCATGTCATTTCACACACCATCAGCCTCAGAAAAATACCCCTAATTAAAAGAAAAAAAATAAAAGCAAACCTTGCCATTAATAAAAACCAAACAACAGATATTTTGAGAAGTCTCTGCTGAAATCTGCAAAAGACCACTCAAATTAAAAGCTGGAAGTCTGCGTCCTTCATGTGCCCTGTTATGGAGTATAAGGCAATACACGAGTTGGGGAAGGTATAGACATGGAAAACTGATGGACAGGAATGTGGAACAGGGATGTGGGGACAGCATATTCATAATGGTCTGCCCAAATCTAATCAGGGATGTCTTCAGATGCCAGAGTGGTGTGTTCCTCTTGGGGTAATACACAGCACCTAATGTTAGTTTGCAGATGGAAACCTGAAATTGTCTTCTAAAGGGACAAACTCCTCTTTTTCCAAGGAGAAGTGAGAGGGCCTAGCCCAGCTACCCTAGGCTTTGGGAATGCCTGTTACTCAATCTAATTATGTCTGAAATAACTGTGCCTCTCTTTGAAGCCAATTTTAAATGACTTTAGTAAACTACTTCAAAACCAAAAATTTAAAATAAAATCACAATGTGTCATCTAGTTCATATTAAAAAGAATGGAGTAGCAGAGGACCCATAACCTCATCTTTTTTAGCTTGCCTATTGAACTGTTTTATTTTTTGCTTGGCTGACAGCACAGACTTTTACCTTTTTTAACCTTTTGTACACCAAGATTTTTAACCTTTGGAAAATCAGATCTCTAAACTGGGTGTCTTCTGTCCTCTTTTGGATAGAATTTGGAGGCAATTTTAAAAAACTAGTTGAGTCTTGGTAAACTTTTCTAAAATGCATTAACTCAGAAAATACCCTTATAGGCAGCAGTGTTTGTGCAGTCTCGACTTTCATGACGCACCAGAAAACATTTTATTGGGTCGTATCCTGGAATCACCTTTGCAAAGCTGCAGTTCACATGTCCTCTGCAGAGAATTTCGATTAAGCATCTTCCAGCAGAGAGTAGGCACCATCCCAGGTTTTCCCCAAGGGTGCATTTCTGGACAGCCACCGAATGTAGAAGTAAATATGGAGCAGGGAGTTTCCTCTCTTCCATGATCATCAGTTGCTGATGTAATAATACATAAAATAATCCAGTATTATCTTTTCTGAGAATAAATGGCTTTATGCGGTTTGCATCCATGTGATTTAATGCTCTTTCTCCTGAAAACAGTGGCCTTGCCTGTGTCTTTCATCTTTGGAACTAGTTATGCCCTAAACCATTGATGGTGGCTCTCTGACAAAATATTACTTAGTGTGAGTGAAACTTAGGCAACTGAGCATGCAAACCATTAAAAATAGTAAAACGATTCTGTGATGCATTTGAGAGAAAGCCACCACCTTCTTACAAACATCCTGAGTCTCCTTTCAGACTGAATTAACCTATGATCTGGGCTGAATACATTCCAGTACTGCCATTCCTCTATTGCTATTGTTTCTGGCCAGTAGTTTAAGGCCATGAGATCACAATCTGCCAGAAAAAAATTCCTTGCTAGAATTGGACACTTATTTTACTTTAAATATTCCCAATTTAAACAGTCTAATAGGTTGTCAATATCCAATCCATTAGCACATTGAAAAATTCATGAATGTTAGCTATTTGGATAACAAAATAATTCTTAGTGTTGACTTCCAAATCCTTTCTATTTCATTGTAAGAGCTGTTCTGTTACAAAAAAGAAACCATTTTCTCAGTGTCTCGGAAATTTTACTTTGCAATTTCTGAGTAGTGGAGGAAAAAAAAAATAGAGAACTCATTTCTGGGAGGCAGTTAGTAACCACAGGACATTTCTCCTGAAGGAATCATGAAGAATTGATAATAGCTACTTTGACATACATGTCACCAAATGAACCCTTCTAAGAAACACTAGTCTTGGCCTAGACCAGTTCTGGAAAAACAAACAAACAAACAAACAAAAAAAAGCAAACAAAAAGCCCAAACAAAACAAAAACCCAAAAAAACCCTAGCAAAATAAAAATATGTTGCAGGACAAAACCCAGAAAGAAAAAGACATTAAGGAATAATGGAAGTAAAAATGAATATGTGGGAGCCAGAATATGCACAGTGCCTGTGTGGGTGGACAAGCAAGTGGGGATATGCCAACAAGAAAAAGGCTGACATTTCCTATTCTGTAAACTTAAGATATAAACAAACTTTCTGAGGTCTGTTGAGGCTGAGCTTTTCTGACCTTGCTCCTACCAAGTGGTGGGGCTAAAAGGGTAATATTTATGGTTTTGTGTTCCTGTAAAGAGAAAAGAGAAACGTGCTCTTACTGCAGCTCAGTTAATACTCAGTGGAAGTTTCCACTCTTTTTACCATTATGATCAATGGAAGAAAAAAATGCTAGCAGGATCCTGCTGGCTATTGCTAGATCTCATTTTAGGAGTAGTATTCCATGATCAGGAATCTGATCAACTTTTTTGTTGTACTCCGTAATCAGGAATCTGATCAACTCCATGAAGATTTCTTCTACTCTTCTACTTTCTATTCAAGCAATAATCCCTCAATATTCCCTTCCTCAAGTTCTATGCATTGTCCCATCCCTCCTCTCCGTTTGCCTAAGTTCCAGAATGAAGTCAACCCTCCCTTTTCCAGCTTTTCTTTCTGAGCCTGGTTCATCTCCAAAGTACCATTAGATTAATTTCTGCTGAGATCATCTGTCAACCCCTGCCCTATCACAAGATTTCAGTGAATTCTGGGACCATCTCCAGCTGCTTATCTAGGAAATAAAATAATAAAGGGCTGCTTCAAGCCTATGGGTGACCTAATTTCTTCAGACCTATTCCTGCTCCCCATCCAGGATAAAGAGCTGAAGTTCCACAGAGCATCTTCTTAGCCCACCACCAGGAAACCCGAAGTAGACAGAAGAACACACAAGGAGCTATCCCTGTTTACTGCCTCCATCCCCACCAGCCTCACTGTGCTGGTCTAAACAATGTTGAATCCCTTAAATCATAATTACAATCCAGCCTGTTCCATGCTCCACAGTGACAAGACAGGGATGAAGTAAGGAATTGTGACTGCAAGGTAGGGAAATAACTGTCAATAATATCAACAAAGTATCCAACCAATGTGTTATTCATGGTATTTTTACAGCAATTGTTATAACTGAGACTAACACTAACAATAATAGCACTTGTGTTTGAAAAGACATATGAAACTTGTTCAGCTAAAGTTTTAGTTACAAACTTTTAAGTCATCTAGTTGGAAAGAGATTTGAACATTTTAAAGCAACACTGGGATCATTCATATGTTAGTTCAGTAACCTGCAATGTCTCATAGAAACAGTCCACCACTCAAAATTGTGGTTCAAAATATGGCAAACCCTACTGTTTTCTAGAGAACCTTTCTTTCAGCTCCTGGACAGGAAAATCAACAGGTAGAAAGGTGAACAACAGCACATCATTCTCAGCTGAAAGCACACATGAAAAGTCTACCAAGGGCTGAGAGCAGAATGGTCCAAGAGTGACCATGGAGATCACATCACACTGTGCCTCAGGGATCCCACTGCCTCCAGCCTCACTCCCACACCTCAAGAGAACCCAGAGGTTCCACAGCTGCTCAGGGCTTTGTGCAGGGTCAGAAGCTGTTTGGCTGAAATATCTGTATCAGCTGTCTGAACACCCACTCCTCCTCCACCGCGGGACCAGAGATTGGATCAGATGGAAGTAATTTTTCTGCCAGATGTGACCCATGGGCCATGTTTTGATCTGTGCTGATTTAGTTTTACAGGGTTTACAGCCTAGTTCACTCCTTAGTAAAGACTAATGAAGATTTGGCTAGTAAGGTAAGTATCTGTGCTCCTAGTTTTTTATAACACACCTAACATCAGGAGTGTTTGGAAAGGAGGAATCTCTCACCACTATTTTTGTTATAATCCATAGTGGAAATTTTCTAAGTTTCAGACTTACAGACTCTCCACATTCTGTAACTAATTCTAGTAGCTTTAGGGAGTTCCCCAGCTGGGACAAATCCAGGCTCATCTCTGTCTGGAGCATATCCAGGCTCACTTCTACTGGGGGGCCTTGAAGTTTTCCAGCATCCCTAGCCATGATGCAGACCCATTTGGGACTCCTGCCTTCAGGCTGGCCATTCTGCAGCTTACAGAGTTCCCAGGACTTGGGTAGGCCTGCCAGAATCACAGTTTCTGTTGGAATCTTGCCTTGGATTTGGCAAAATTTTATCAAACCCAAGCTGTTTAGAGTGAAATATTTCACATTCAACCAACTGGAATTTTTTAGCAAACTTATTTCAGCAGGAAATTTCGGACCAATTCTTTCTATTAAAAAAACATCAGGTCCTTAGGGAATGCTGTATAGTGCCATCTGAGATACTGAATTGTTAACTCCTGTGAAGAATCTACTGAAACAATATAAGCATCCATTTGGTATCTGGATTTGTTTAATGATCATTATATGTGCTGTTACAGTCTCCAGAAACAATTAATGTTCAGATTCAGTGGACTGTTGCTTCCTCAGATTTTGCAAAATGATGTTCTCTTGTCCTGGTGGCCGGCAGCTGCATTTGGAACCAAGGAAGCCTCCATTTCAAAGGAATCTACCTATGTGGGTGATAACATAGAGGACTGTGCTGCCATCCAGAAGGACCTCAAAAGGTTGGAGAGAGGGGCAGAGAGGAACATCTTGAAATGTAACAGAGGCAAATGCAGGGCCCTGGACCTGGGGAGGAATAACCCAGGCACGAGCAAAGGCTGGGGCTGGCCTGCTGGGATTCATCTCTGCAGAGAAGGACCTGGGGGGCTGGTGGACAGCAAACTGTCTGTGAGCTGCAGTGCCCTGGTGGCCAAGAAGTCCAGTGGTGTCTTCGGGTGCACTGGAAATGAGCATTTCCAACATGCTGTGGGAGATGATCCTGCTCCTCTACTCAGCCCTGGTGAGGAACATTTGGATGCTGTGTCCAGTTCTGGGTTCCTCAGGATGAGAGAGAAGTGGAGGACCTGGCAGAGAGTCCAATGGGTGGTGACAAAGACGATTAAGGAACCAGAGCATCTCTCTTATGCAGAAAGGTTCAGGGTGTGGGCTCTGTTTAGCCTTGAGAGGAAACAGCTGAGAGGGGACCTTATCAGTGTACAAAAGTATCTGGAAGCAGGGTGTTTAAGAGGATGGAGACAAATGGTGGCACCAAGCAATAGACAAGAGACAAGGGGCAGAAACAGGCAACCGGCAACAGGATGAGGAAATGGCCTCAAGCTGTTCCAGGGGAGGTTCAGGTTTCACAACAGGAAGAATTTTTTCACTGAAAAGGTGTTTGAGCTCTGGAATGGGATATCCAGGGAGGTGGTAGAGTCACCATCCTTGGAGATGTTCAACACATGACTGGATGTGGTACTTAATGCTATGGTTTAGTTGGTGTGGTGGTATTAAATCAAAAGTTCATCTTGATGATCATGGAGGCCTTTTCTAACCCTAATGATCTGTGACTCTATGATTCAATGGAAGTGATGCACCTGAACATGAGTTATAACTTCTTTACTGTGAGGCTGACTGAAACTGGCTGCCCAGAGAGGCAGAAGAGTCTCTCTACCTGGAGATATTAAAAACACATCTGGAGACAATCCTGAGTAACATGCATTAAGTGATACTCTTGGAGCAGGGAGGTTGGACTAGATTGCCTCCAGTGTTCCCTTCCTACCTGACCCATTCTGTGATTCTGAGATGGGATGGTGAAAAACATGCATAGTAAATGGAATGGGGATGATAGATCAAAAATGGATCAGAAGAGTTATAGGCAAGATAATAACTCATCAGACACTCCCTAGTGCTGTGCTCCTAGGGACTTGGAAAGCTCTTCTGCCTGATGAGCTACTCCAGAAGCAGTTTTACACACTTCTCATCCCACATTCATAAAATGGACTGCAAACATGTCCTCAATATCTACAATCTCCTGATGACTGAAAACAACTAGCAGCATTCAGGTAACAGAATAATAAGAAGAAAGAAGCTGTTGAAAGCACACTATCCCCAGTTACATGCATCTTTATTCACTATTTTATCAGTATGAGGACTGAGTTTGCAGTATAAATCATGGGGAAAATATGGTCTGTACCTAAACCTTACATGTAGAATTCTTGTTAACATGATAGACATTTCAAAAATATGAAAACATAGTAATAATCTACAGCCTATGTTCTGACTGCATTAGAATCAAGCACTATTGTATAGTAAAATAATATTTTAAATAGTAGTCTTCTTTTATAGATGATGCAGTATCTCTTGATATTTACAACATTTATAAAAGACATTATACATTAACCATACAATTTGCCTTATCTTTCACCATTCCATTTGTTTTATTGCTTCTATAATTTTCTGGGCAGTTTAGATGAGTGAAGAGCATGACATACTGTTGGCCCCATATCTCTTCCTTCCATAGCTCCAGACAGATTTGTCTCTAGAATGATTGGTCTCAGTATTCCTAGGCATTACAGGAGAATTTACTTTTTTATAGCGATTTATCAATGTGCTTTTGTAGCAATCCTCAGGAAAAACATCAAAGGAAAACAAAATAGATAAGGAAACTAAGATTATTGCTTTGTAAAATCAGTTACCTGAATTTGAACTGAGATCTAATAAATGTCATTTATGTTTAGAGTTAGGTTAGAAGGCTAGAAAAGTACTCAAAATGAAATTTACTACCTGAAGAGTGAGAAGGAATCTAGCAATCCCACATTCTGTTACAGGAAAGATGAAATGTATGAAACAATTGGGAAGGAAAATGTGTTCTGAGATTCCTGGGCTGGTTGGCAGAGGTTTCTGTGTGAAGTGGGCCGCTGCTGGAGGTGTTGCTATCCTGGCTTTCCCAAGAAAAACAATCAGCAGGACCCCAGTCTTTTGCAGTTTGTTGTCCTACATTATTTCTCTCTGCCTAAAGTCAGCAAAGATAGGAAACAAACCCAGCAATGTTTAAATGAATAATGGCAAATAAAACATGCCAGATGACAGCAAGCACAAGCACTAATATTTAAAATAGTGTGGTTATTTCCTCAGTAGAGACAGGACTAGAGTTATACTGCAGTGAACATACCCAGAAAAGTGCTGTATGTTCTTTGTGCCATGCACTGTGATTTCCAGAGAGAATTCTTGTCATTTTAGCTTTTTAAGCTGGTGACTTCAGCAGAGAGAAGGAATGATGGCATAGATTGTAACATCCTTTTTCTTTTCTAAACCAAATTATTCTTTACAAGGCCCTGTAAAATGAATTATTCCAGTCACAGGAGTCCATTCCTGACTTGAATTTTTTAGCTGTATAGGCAGAATCTGTGAATACAACTGTTTTGAATTTATCTTGGTGGTCAATGCCAAAACTCTTTCTTTCATGATAAAAATTACCTGGAGAAACATGATGGCAGAATTTGAATTTCTAAAGGCAAAGCAGTCTGTTCTGGGTGTTTTTGCACCTTTGCATGGCAATCATCAAAAAGCAAATATTTAGGATAAATATTTTAAAAAATTATATGTATACTTTATTGATAAGTTTTCTTGCAGATACATGTATATGTAGCTGTTGTCACTGTTCTATGCACATTGAGAATATTCTAGCAGAATAAAAGACTTTTGCAGTGGATATACAAAAAATATATTACAGATAGCACACTTCAAAAATATGGCATAATTCAGTGTCTCTCCAGAAGTAGTTTGTTCAGAAAGTTTGAAGCCATAAAACCTTATAAAAGTAAAGACTATTGCCACAAATTATCCCAGTGTCTCCTGTTAAGTCTGACATGGTTTCAGGCAGCTGATTCTGATAATACCTAAACAGATTTTCTAAGAATTTTACTGCATTTTTCTAGGTTTGCTTTGTAGCTGATGTTTTTCCTTCAGTGATGAGGTGGTGCCATGCAAAAGTTCTGGTCATTGAAATGACAGAAGACCTTCAGATTATTTCAAAACGACATTTCATCCTTATCCAGCATTTTTGTTCAACATTCACAAATATCTCTCCTTTGACCAGAAGTATCCTGCAAGTTCATCCTCTAGACAGCCATACCAGGTGTAAAAGAAAACCCTAAAGAGCTTTAAACGAGACTTCTGCCTTTATGGAGGATACCTAGATCATGAAACTATATATCCTTTATCAAAACTATTCTCTGTTCCCATAGGGAAGGGCTTATCTTCTCTGGGCATGGGAGAATGGTGGAGAGTTGAACATTTGTTGAACCATGCTGAAAGCCTGGCTAGCCCTTGGTCTTTCAAAGAATTGTCAAGATCTTTGCCCAGAATGGAAAAACAAAACCCAGAAAACTCAAAACAAAAATAAACACCCTCCCCCACAAAATACCCCAACCCAAACCAAAACCAAAACCAACCAGCAACAAAAATAACAACAAAAAAGACAACAAACCCCTCCAAAAAATCAAACAAAAACCAACAACAACAACAACAAAATTTAAAAACCGCACACAAGACAAAACAAAACAAACAACAAAAACCAAAACAAAACAAGGCAAAAAAATCCAAACAAAAAAACCCCAAAAGAAACCAAAACCACACCAAAACCCCAACAACAGTTACCTGGAAGACAGCTTAATGGATCCTCCATGAGGTGAAATAATGCATCCACAAGGCCAATATTCCAACAGGGTACACAGCAGTGCTCACAGTTTGATGTGCTCTTAGGCCACTTCAGAAATTACTGTGGATCAGGAATTCAGTCAGACATTTCCCTGGCCATCCTGTGGTATATCAGGTCTAGACATTGACACAGAGGCCAGGTCTGCAGAATAAATTCTGGCTTACCATAGTTAGGTAGGTGTGACTGTCAGAATTATGGCAGTACAAACTGCTAGCATAGACATGATTTTCTAGCAAAGCTTTTCATGTGCCTAAACAGTGTCTTTAATTTAGAAAAAGGGAACAAACTCAGCCAGCAAAATCATAGTTTTGCCAGTCTAAAATATATGGCTTCACATTCTTTCTGAGGATATATATCAGGTGGGATGGTAGGAAGCTTTCCAAAAGCAGACCTTTACTTCATTTGTAAACATTTTTATTAGAAAATGAATATGTCTCAAAGATTTGGTTTGTGTCGTTTCTCCAAAGTCAGGAAAATTCATTAGATCAACATTTGTTTGAAATTTGACTTTCCACCTCCTTCTACCTCATATATTTTCTGTGAAATGTGGATTAGAGTATTCTCCTTCTTGACAGGAGTGTTGTATATATGTTTATTGAAAAAAAGGAGTTTCTCAGGTACCTTTAGCTCACAGAGCTTTTTTTGGAAATAGAAACACTCTTTTTTTTTTTTTTTGTTCAAGTTCTATGGGAAAATACACTTTTTAACAAGTATTTTTCAACTCAGAGGCTTCCAAATTTCCAGCCATTTTAAGACAAGAGAAGGATGATGGGTTCAGGAATCTGACATGTCAAGATGATGTATAATTTTTTACTTATTATAAACAATGTAGAAAAGAAAAATCTGTTCCAAACTTGGATAAAGATTCAAAGAACTCAATGTTACCTTCATTTAGCTACCATCCCAGGGAAAATCTGAAACTCCATTACTTTCTGACTACAGCCTGACTAAATATTAACAGAAGAAAGTACACCTAGAAGAGTTAGAAAAGTTTCTATAATTTATCAGTAAAACATATCAAAATCAGGAAAACAGATATTTGAAAAGCACAGCACATTAAAAAAGGATGTGCTTGCACCCTAAAATAAGAGAAAAGAAATAGCAAATCAAGGCTTGGTCTTGCCTCTGCCAAACACCAGAATTTCTGAAATCCAGACCAGGCCCTGGGCTTTAGGTGGCTTTAGGTGGTTACACAGGAAGCAGCATCATTATGCTCCTGCCATGCAAAAGGTTGTGCAACTGAGAGATTAGAGATGCAGTTGACCACTTAAGTACTTTTCTGAGTCCTGTTTTATTGCTGTTTTAATCTGAAAACACTGAACAGATTAGGTCTTGATAGAGAAACACCCCACCACTAAGCAAGGAATACCTTGGCTGCTGCAGGGCAGGCACCAGTCACTGCTGCTCATCCCCAGCCAGCTGCAGTAGTTATGGCCCATCCCTGAGCCAAGGCATTGCTGCAGTGAGTGCTCCTACCCTGACCCTTTTATGGGGCAAAATACGCTTGCTTATTCCTGGTTTAAGCTGTATAAACAGGCCATACTCCAACTCAACTAAAAAGCACATGCAGTAAGATGTAGGGTGACTGAGCTAATCAACATTACTTAGTAAGACACTGAATTTGCTCATGGACTCATGCTTTATTTCTGTTATATTGGTTTCTGCATTCACAAAATTTCCACCAGGCATTCTGTAGATTGGTGGGTAGGAACACTTGTGTTTACTGTGGTTTAAGAGTTAGACGCCAGAATACAAAGAAAGAGCCTAAGTCCAGCTAAGGCAATTCTGTTCCCTTAAGAAGCTGTTTTTCATGCACATCTAGAAAGGATAAGACACCAGGGCATGGGCTGAATTATTTAGAAACATTGACATAATATTCAGCATATAAAATTCTCAAGTCAGATTTTCTATTTCAGACATTTTATTTCCTGACCATTATCAGAATTAATTTTTCTCTTTAGGTACTTATTCACATTTTTGGTCTCTTATAATGTTAAAGTACACAAAAAGGTATTTCCATTTGCATCAATTTAATTTACAGATGTTGCCATATAGTAGCACTAAGTGTACCTCTTTTGTGTAATATCAAAATCATAGGGTTTCACACTCAGAGAATCAAACATTCCTTGTGAACATAACTTCCTAGTCCTTTCATGAAAATGAAATAGTGAAAATGGTGATTGAGGATAACAGATTCAAGACCACGTTACAAACTGTCACGTTCTATTTCCTGAACTATGTTTCATTGGATGACCTTCAGGACTATTAGCAAAGTGATTTCAAAAGTTTTCAGATTGCTTTAGTGGATATGCCATTCAACTGATGTTAACATTTTAATATATTGAATTTATTGTGATGTAAACACCCTAGAGTTTTTCTCTCATGAAAAAAACTAAAGAACAGATAATCAAATTATGTTGGCCTGCTGCCACTTTCAGTACCATGACCATGTTATGTCAAGGCATTTGGATGATGGTAGATCTTTTTATGGGAAGGTAGCTTTCTGTTTATAGTTACAGTAAAAAATGTGCATTGAGGGAGGAAGGAACAAAGTTCTGTAGCAGAATTTTAGCAGAAGCAATAGACCACTGACATTAGTGTGCCTTTGGATATGCTGTGGATTATCCTTGGCTAAGGGCCAAACACCCATCCAGCCTCTCCCTCACTCCCCCTTCCTTAGCAGAACAGGAACAAAAGTAGAATGAAAAAGCTTATGGCTTGAAATAGTCAAGGAAACCCCTTACCCATTACTTTGGAGGACAAAACAAAGTCTTCTATGAGAAATTTATTTTATTTATTGCTAATTACAGGTGAATCAGGTAGTAAATAACAAAACCCTCAAAATTTAGAAAATCACCTTTCTCCCCCCTTTTTCTAGGCTCATCTCTACTTCACTAGTATTTTAATTCCCTTTAATTTTTTTCTATTTTTTTATCCTTTCCTTCTGCTTTATTTTTGAATGATATATTTTTCTTTCTTCTTGCCCTAGAGTTATTATATTTTTAAATAGACAGCAGTGCAACCTTACTTCAGCAATCGTTTTAGACAAAATTATTTTATACCCTTCATATTTTCCCTCGGGCATCAAAAATACCAAACAAGAAGAGAAAAGAGAAAAGTGTTTGTTCTGTGGAACTTTTTCTTGTTATTTCTAGAGCTGCTCTAAAAATAGAAATAATTTTAAGTGGAAAAGTATTTCTGAACAGTATTCTGCTTTTTAAAGATTCAAACCCTTTTCCAAAAACACCATAAAAGTGATAAAAATAGCAAATAAATTCAATGCAAAATGTAACAGATTAGTGCTGTTAAAATTCAGTGAAACCTCTCTGACATGCAGAAGTAATCTCTGTGAAACACCGCTGTGAAATACTGCTTCCAAAGCTATTCTGAATGCATTTGATATCTACTGCAGAATTTAATTTGTATCCCCAAAACATTGCTGACTTCAGCAGGATTGTTCTTATTCCACAGCAATTTCAGTTTCAGTAAAGAATAGATATTTTTTAGTTTGATGAACTTATCTATGTGAGCTTGCATCACTTGATAATTGATGATATTTAAAAGGAGCTTTGTAACACTATGGACAATTGTCCATATAAATGGGTTAATTTACTTCTGGAGTATCCTATCAATGGTATATTACAGTGAAAGTTTTATCATCTATAACTTTGCGTTCAAATTTATGCCAGCTACTTCATTTTTTCCACTGCTACCCTACATCTAGAATTATTTTCTTATATTTAATGTCAAATCCTGCTTTGTTAACCAGTTTTGGGAAATATTTTGAGGTTTTTTCTATCACTGCAGTGACACCTGGTGTTGAAAGTAAAGTTGTTAATAGCTCAGAGGTATAGGAGAATCCATTTCATAGCATGCATTGTCTTAAACCCACCAAAAAGTCTCTGAGTTTTCAACACCTTCTGACTTGAAGGAGAAGGAAAGGGAGAGGGGCTAGGAGAAGAAAAAGGAGGGAGGGAGGGAGGGAGGGAGGGAGGGAGGGAGGGAGGGAGGGAGGGAGGGAGGGAGGGAGGGAGGGAGGGAGGGAGGGAGGGAGGGAGGGAGGGAGGGAGGGAGGGAGGGGAGGGAGGGAGGGAGGAAGGAAGGAAGGAAGGAAGGAGGAAGGAAGGAAGGAAGAAGTGGCGGAAGGAAGGAAGGAAGGAAGGAAGGAAGGAAGGAAGGAAGGAAGGAAGGAAGGAAGGAAGGAAGGAAGGAAGGAAGGAAGGGAAGGAAGGAAGGAAGGAAGGAAGGAAGGAAGGAAGGAAGGAAGGAAGGAAGGAAGGAAGGAAGGAAGGAAGGAAGGAAGGAAGGAAGGAAGGAAGGAAGGAAGGAAGGAAGGAAGGAAGGAAGGAAGGAAGGAAGGAAGGAAGGAAGGAAGGAAGGAAGGAAGGAAGGAAGGAAGGAAGGAAGGAAGGAAGGAAGGAAGGAAGGAAGGAAGGAAGGAAGGAAGGAAGGAAGGAAGGAAGGAAGTGGCGGAAGGAAGGAAGGAAGGAAGGAAGGAAGGAAGTGGCGGAAGGAAGGAAGGAAGTGGCGGAAGGAAGTGGCGGAAGGAAGGAAGGAAGTGGCGGAAGGAAGGAAGGAAGTGGCGGAAGGAAGGAAGTGGCGGAAGGAAGTGGCGGAAGGAAGTGGCGGAAGGAAGGAAGTGGCGGAAGGAAGTGGCGGAAGGAAGTGGCGGAAGGAAGGAAGGAAAGTGGCGGAAGGAAGGAAGGAAGTGGCGGAAGGAAGTGGCGGAAGGAAGTGGCGGAAGGAAGTGGCGGAAGGAAGTGGCGGAAGGAAGTGGCGGAAGGAAGTGGCGGAAGGAAGTGGCGGAAGGAAGGAAGGAAGGAAGGAAGGAAGGAAGGAAGGAAGGAAGGAAGGAAGTGGCGGAAGGAAGTGGCGGAAGGAAGTGGCGGAAGGAAGTGGCGGAAGGAAGTGGCGCGGAAGGAAGTGGCGGAAGGAAGTGGCGGAAGGAAGGAAGGAAGGAAGGCAAGGAAGGAAGGAAGGAAGGAAGGAAGGAAGGAAGGAAGGAAGGAAGGATAGGAAGAAGGAAGGAAGGAAGGAAGGAAGGAAGTGGCGGAAGGAAGGAAGTGGCGGAAGGAAGGAAGGAAGAGAAGGAA
Source organism: Ammospiza caudacuta (assembly GCF_027887145.1). Lineage (NCBI taxonomy): Eukaryota > Metazoa > Chordata > Aves > Passeriformes > Passerellidae > Ammospiza > Ammospiza caudacuta. Next base: position 84,093,471 of record NC_080595.1, read on the forward strand.
GGAAGGAAGGAAGGAAGGAAGGAAGGAAGGAAGGAAGGAAGGAAGGAAGGAAGGAAGGAAGGAAGGAAGTGGCGGAAGGAAGGAAGGAAGTGGGGGCGGAAGGAAGGAAGTGGCGGAAGGAAGGAAGGAAGTGGCGGAAGGAAGTGGCGGAAGGAAGTGGCGGAAGGAAGTGGCGGAAGGAAGTGGCGGAAGGAAGTGGCGGAAGGAAGTGGCGGAAGGAAGTGGCGGAAGGAAGTGGCGGAAGGAAGGAAGGAAGGAAGTGGCGGAAGGAAGGAAGGAAGGAAGGAAGGAAGGAAGGAAGGAAGGAAGGAAGGAAGGAAGTGGCGGAAGGAAGGAAGTGGCGGAAGGAAGGAAGGAAGGAAGGAAGTGGCGGAAGGAAGGAAGGAAGGAAGGAAGGAAGTGGCAGAAGGAAGGAAGTGGCGGAAGGAAGGAAGTGACGGAAGGAAGTGGCGGAAGGAAGTGGCGGAAGGAAGTGGCGGAAGGAAGTGTCGGAAGGAAGTGGCGGAAGGAAGGAAGTGGCGGAAGGAAGTGGCGGAAGGAAGTGGCGGAAGAAGGAAGGAAGGAAGGGAAGGAAGGAAGGAAGGAAGGAAGTCGGCCGGGAAGGAAGGAAGGAAGGAAGGAAGGAAGGAAGGAAGGAAGGAAGGAAGGAAGGAAGGAAGGAAGGAAGGAAGGAAGGAAGGAAGGAAGGAAGGAAGGAAGGAAGGAAGTGGCGGAAGGAAGTGGCGGAAGGAAGTGGCGGAAGGAAGTGGCGGAAGGAAGTGGCGGAAGGAAGTGGCGGAAGGAAGTGGCGGAAGGAAGTGGCGGAAGGAAGGAAGGAAGGAAGGAAGGAAGGAAGGAAGGAAGGAAGGAAGGAAGGAAGGAAGAGGAAGGAAGGAAGGAAGGAAGGAAGGAAGGAAGGAAGGAAGGAAGGAAGGAAGGAGGAAGGAAGGAAGTGGCGGAAGGAAGGAAGGAAGGAAGGAAGGAAGGAAGGAAGGAAGGAAGGAAGGAAGGAAGGAAGGAAGGAAGGAAGGAAGAAGGAAGGAAGGAAGGAAGGAAGGAAGGAAGGAAGGAAGGAAGGAAGGAAGGAAGGAAGTGGCGGAAGGAGGGAAGTGGCGGAAGGAAGGAAGTGGCGGAAGGGAAGTGGCGGAAGGAAGTGGCGGAAGGAAGTGGCGGAAGGAAGTGGCGGAAGGAAGGAAGGAAGGAAGGAAGGAAGGAGAAGGAAGGAAGGAAGGAAGGAAGGAAGGAAGGAAGGAAGGAAGGAAGGAAGGAAGGAAGGAAGGAAGTGGCGGAAGGAAGTGGCGGAAGGAAGTGGCGGAAGGAAGTGGCGGAAGGAAGTGGCGGAAGGAAGTGCGGAAGGAAGGAAGGAAGTGGCGGAAGGAAGGAAGGAAGGAGAAGGAAGGAAAGGAAGGAAGGAAGGAAGGAAGGAAGGAAGGAAGGAAGGAAGGAAGGAAGGAAGGAAGGAAGGAAGTGGCGGAAGGAAGTGGCGGAAGGAAGGAAGTGGCGGAAGGAAGGAAGGAAGGAAGGAAGGAAGGAGGAAGAGGAAGGAAGGAAGGAAGTGGCGGAAGGAAGGAAGGAAGGAAGGAAGGAAGGAAGGAAGGAAGGAAGGAAGGAAGGAAGGAAGGAAGGAAGGAAGGAAGTGGCAGAAGGAAGGAAGGAAGTGCGGAAGGAAGGAAGGAAGGAAGGAAGTGGCGGAAGTGGCGGAAGGAAGGAAGTGGCGGAAGGAAGGAAGTGGCGGAAGGAAGGAAGTGGCGGAAGGAAGGAAGTGGCGGAAGGAAGTGGCGGAAGGAAGTGGCGGAAGGAAGGAAGGAAGGAAGGAAGGAAGGAAGTGGCGGAAGGAAGGAAGGAAGGAAGTGGCGGAAGAGTGGCGGAAGTGGCGGAAGTGGCGGAAGTGGCGGAAGGAAGGAAGGAAGGAAGGAAGGAAGGAAGGAAGGAAGGAAGGAAGGAAGATAATATTTTCACAAGTATTAAAAGATATTTATCAGTTGCTGCATGGATAAGATTTCTCCCCAAGAAATGATAAAAAGAATTTTGTTTAACTTTGGCATCCCTTGGTCATGGTCTAATATAGAAAAATATTGTCAAATAACTCTACTACACTGAAGACTGATTCAGACATTAGCACAGTTGCCAGGTTTAATTTTTCATCTCACAATAGCAATTTCTCAAATTCACTGGATTTAGAAAAGCCCGAGGTTGTCTGTGACAATAAATCAAACAGAGAAGTGAAATATTCCTGTATGCATTTTTTTTCTCCTGAGGAGAAACACTGATTAAAAAAAAAAAAAAAAAAAAGGGAAATTAAAGCATTCCTTTATATGCCTGTGTATGTTGTATATACATATGTTTCTGTTTCAACTGAAGAAATGTAACTCTGCAATTGAATATAGAGAAATGTTTCAATAAAGTCTAAGTGGAATACACAATCAATGGATTTAAATCCATATATACAGTTTTCTCTGTAACAGGATTCTTGTGTGCTAGCATACATAAAATATGAGCATCTCTAATAAACAGCAGCTGGAGTATATAGCAAGCTGGATCTTTGTGTGGAATATCTTTAAGGTGTTTTTGGCACAACTTCCAGGACTGTCTTGACCAACACTTTCCCAGATGTGTAGGATTATGGGATATATCTTCTGGAATCTCTCAGGAAAGCACTTTAATTCACAGCCACACCTGGGCTGGATATTGCAATCAGCTCCCATTTTCCACTTACAATTTTCCTTCCTCGTTCATTTTAATTTCTCTGTTTTCTCCCTTATCACTTAATATATTTTTCCTCATTATTGGCATCTGGGCTGTGTATTCTAACACAAACACCGAAAGACCAAATCAAGATTAAAAAAAAAAGAGCAAAAATATTCCCATTTCAGATGGAAGAGCAGATGGAGCTCTTGGCACTTCAGAGGATTCAAATTGACCCTCTGCACCAAGCTCAGGGAAGACAGACTGTCACTGCTGACTGGAAAACACTAAAGAGACCTGTTTTCCCATTGAATATACAGTAGCATTTTCTAATTCTTTAGCTCTAAGCTGTGCATGGCCATGAAAGAGCAGCTGAGGGTTTTTTTGTTTTTTTTGTTAGATTAAACTCTTTCATATCTCAGGGATGCTCTTCTCTTACTCTTATGTTGAAATTATTTGCCTGAAATTTGAGATAAAAAATTGATTCTACATATTTTTATCAAGTGCCTGAGAGAGGTGTGTTGACTACACCCTGCTCTTCCCCATCCGAGGATTAAAATACTCCTGAACAGAAAGGGCTAAAAACTCAGGTGGTGCAAAAGAATTCAGATCTGCACAGAGCAGTTCACGATCTGCCTGAATTCTCAAAGCTGGCCTATGAACATTCAGGGAATAATTATATTTTCCAGGTACTATGATGGTTACTTATTGTCAGTATTAACACACTGAGCCTTTAATGAACTTTTTTGAATACTTTATGCATTGTTTATAGCGATGTTTCATTAGACTGATGCAAAATACTCAGTATAAAATGTAATCATTTATTTCTAATTTATATAAGTGCAATTTGATTTTTTTTCCCTGAAGAGAAGCATAGAGTTATACTTTAGTTATTTTTTTTCTGAAGAAATAGGGCAGACACAACAGTATAAATCTTAATGTAATATATATCCATTTGCAAGGCATCAAAGTCTCAGCTAAATTTAGAAGCTGAAAAACAGACACAAATCAGATCCTTGCAAAATGCTCAGGTAACTCAGATTCTGACAGAGCCTGAGACTTCTTGTAGATACCTCCTACTTTGGTCTCTTTACCTTATTCCTTATTCTGATCAAATTGTGTCCATTATATCAAATATGCCTGTACCTGCAGGAAGCTTACAGGAAAGATGGGGCAAGGCTATTTACAAGGGCATCTAGTGACAAGACAAGCGGGGATGGCTTCAAACTGAAAGAGAATAGGTTTAGATGAGATACTAGGAAAAAGTTCTTTACTGTGAGGATGTGAGTCACTGGAACAGGTTTCCCAGGGATGCCCCATCCCTCGAGGAGTTCAAGGCCTTGTTGGATGGGGCTCTGAGCAACCTGGTCTAGTGGAAGATGTCCCAGACCATGGCAAGGGAGTTGGAACTAGATATCTCCATGGTTCCCTTCCAACCCAAGCCGTTCTATGGTTCTATGATTATTTTTGTGCAGTCGCATTCAGGAAAAAATCTGTCCAAGAAGTAAACAGGTGATTTGAAATTATTGTTTATGTGAACAGAATGGTATCTTTGGTGCTTGACCAGCCTGCCTTTGTTTCCCTAAACCAGAGGAATGAGCAGGGGAGTAAGCATTTCTACAGGTTCAGAAAAAGTAACATGTTTTCAATATTTTAGAAAGGATATTCCATAATTTGAGCTAGATCCTGAACTGGGTGCAAGTTGCTGTATTCAAGATATATACTTTTCTGAGGAATTTTTATGAACATTTCTAAGGAGCAGGTAGACTCTGAAAGATATGATAAGGCTCCTCTCCTCTATCCATGGAAGAGAGCTCTACCCAGGAGATGCCAAGAATTCTCTTTCCAGACACAGATCCCAGAACTTTTCATTTTGTCCACTTTCTTTGTTTTCTGCAATGAAAGTCTAAATAATCACTGAGTTAATTTTAAACAGAACTCTGACAAAAAGCTACAACCTCCACCCTCTTTGCCATTTTCATTATGCCATTTTCATAATGCCATTGTGGATGTATTTGCAAAGGGGACTTAGATGTGATGGCAGATCTTCATCTGGCAGGAGCTGCAGAGCCACATCACACAGAGCCTCCACCACGAAAGATGCAGATATGGCCTAAAATGTGCTGAGATCTCTCATGATTTATTTAAATCCAAAATTAAAAGTCAGAGATGTGCAGAAATATTTCTCATCATATTTTTCTGAAACTAGGATAATAAAGAAAAATCCTTCGCTCCACAGTTTGAGCTGTCCCATTCTACCTCAATTTTTAAATTAATTCATTTTTTTTTCATGTACCCTTATTTTCTCTATAAAACTGGCAAAAACAGATTAGCTTCAAAAAAACATTTCCCTTTTAAATAGTTATTTTTCACTTTTAAGGGAAAATAGAAGCATCTGAAATTATGAACATCATTCGCCACTCAAATACAGTTTTGTGCCAAGTTTTGGTAGAAAGAAAATTTTCAGCTGAGTGACAAACCAATAAATATGTAGGCTTAGAGTAGCTCTTCTGAGAAACTGAACTTCAAATAGTAACTTTATAATACTAACAAAAATGTGCTAATTTTTATGCTTATTTCTCTTACTTAGTTTGTTCCTGATGGTTAGGAAGCTGATTGTTCATTTTTCTGCTGCCATTCACACCAGCTGCTATAAAGCAGCTATAAAAATACTCCCAGTGCAGATCTTGACCGTAGATCACTGTACCTAGACCCAGCTGCAGATGGATGGAGCAGCTGGTCCAGAGAGGTGCTGTTCCTGACTCCCACACACACTTGGTCATGATGCATGAACAGCACAGTTGCTCCCCAGCCACAATTCCCATTCAGTCACAGATTTATGAAGTAATGAGCCGCCTACCAGAAAAAAACAAAACCAGCAGCTCTCCAGCACTCTTTAAACAAACACCCAAGAATATTCCATAATTATAAATAACTGCAACTCAGCCATCAGATGAATTGCTGAAACTTTTTTACAAAACTTGTTAAATGGAAAGCAAATAGAGTAGAGCAAGGAAATATGCCTGTGTTGGGAGATAGCAGCATAAAAATTGTTAATTATTTTTCAGGATATTTTATATTTTTTTTTAACATCAGTGTGATGGTTGATGGGGCTGTTTTGCAATGATTTAATAATATTTCTTGTAGCCTGGCTATTTACTAAATATAATGTGAACATGCCAGCTTACCCTGACTTCAGCTATAAGAGAAGAACAAAGAATGGTGTGAGATAAGATATGGATTCTGTAGTAAATGCCAATTTACTGCAAAGAGAGAATAGGCAGGCTACATCTTGTGAGGATGCAAAGTCCTGATTTCAAAGCAATTAACATTGTTTTTCACTAGCTTGGGTATAAGGGGCCATCCAGATGGAAATAGTCTCTCCAGAACAGATGTGGGAATTTCTTGTGAGGCATTCCTACACAGTCCCTTTTTGTGGCATGTATGAAAAACAGACCTGCGCAATCCACATTTTGAGATGATGGGGGTTTTGGTAAGGAGGGCATGGAGGGGGCTTGCTGTTCTAAAATTATTTTCCTCTCACTGTTTTGCTTCCAGTTTTAAACTATTAATTCAAGAAAAATAGTTACTGCAGCTGCCAAAGCTGTGAAGTTTTTAAGTTCTTGGGCAGAGTATCTCCCAGCTGTATACGGATACTGAATAAAGAAATCATGCTGGTGGAGAACACACTTCTCTCCCCATGTCTAATTCTAGGGTTTCCATGTAAAAACAACCCAGGAACAGACAGAAGAAACCCAGTGCACAATCTGAGCACCAGGGTTCAGCCTTGACCTGGACACTGCAGTTCCCAGAGGTGTGCTGTGTGCAGACACTGCCTGCTTCCATCAGCCACCACAGCCTCCAGTAGACAAGAACTACACTTGCCCATTCACTTTGATCTGATGGATGGGTGCAGAGAATCTGTAGAAAATAACTGTATATTACACATTAGACAAAGACCAGAAATAAGGGCCTGAGAGTTGAAGTTTTAAATCACATGATTTGTAAAAAGATTTGTATAACAATTATGCAGCCTGCAGTACACCTTTCAGAAACCTAATATTACTTGACTTTGCTTAGTATTATTTAGTGCTGCTAAGAAATATACTCACAGCTCTAAAGAACCCTACCTCCTGTATACTATTTGTTCCTGCAGAAGCAATACTGAGCTGTATTATTTATTTTGTTTTCTACCAATTTTTCTTGAATAAACCATCACTGACCTTAAGGCTTAAAACCAGCACAATAACAGTGGCTGATTTTATTTGATTACCTTTGAAAGGGCAGGTTTGATCCTTTAGGTCTCTCTTCTTCAATGAGCATAAGTAATTCAATGACTGGTCCTGTATCAGCAGGGAAATGGCTACATTATCTAATAGCCCTCTTCCATCTCTAACTTGTAAGATCCTATCAATGTCAATAGTTGAAGTGTGTAACAAGGCTAATGTATTTACAGAAAACCAATATATAATAATGAAAATAATAAAATCTAGACTGAGGAACTCTCCAATCTTAATAAGATAATATGTTGATTTTTTTTTTACCAGGCAAAGATTTTCAGATTTTCACTTTTTCTTCTCAATAGCTCTCCTCCTTGACTTTGCCCTCGTTTTTTTTTTTTTTTTTGGGTTTTTTTTTTTTTTGGAGACCTCTTATATGAATGGAATCCCAGAAGAAATTAACCATAACCATATATAAACTGATTTGTTAAGCAATGCATGACAGCAAAGGCTTGTATGCACAGAGACTGAAGGGAATTTGGGACAGAAGTCCAAACTGTGACCTTCCTAGGTACTAACATTTAGGAAATGAGAGTATGCACTACCCTAGAGAAACCTGGAATTAAGTTCTTCTCTGACCTTTGCCTTCTCACACAGAATTAATTGTCCTTGCTCCTTCCATTAACACTTTATTTCACTGAGGTCCAGCCAATGCAGTAGCAGAGGAAACATAAGGGTTTTAAAACTGGGGCTTATGGGCAGCCTGGGCTACCTGTACCTAGGCAGAAGACAGCTAATTTCGTAAGGTGATTCCATTCTCCAATTTCTCACAATAGAATTGTAACCAGCACATTCATTTTAGAAATAACAGTTGGAAAAGTCTACTTCTTGTAGCACTCATGTAAAGTGTACTCTTTGATATAAAGGAAGTCCCATCAATAATTTAACATGATCATACAGAACTGTAAAACACAAACAAATACAGAGATCCCTTCTTTGCTTGCTGGGGCATTTAATTTTATTTCTAACAAGAATGGTTGCTGAGCAAAAAGTGCATTTCTGAAGTCTACTACCAATATCAAGATATGAATGAAATCTAAAATATGATCAAAAATTCAGTTTGCTGTCCTGTGACCTCTCTGTCTCAAGCACAGTGAAACATATCTGTCCACAAACACAACATACTTAATTTGTTTGTTTTCTGAAGTGTTAGCTCAAACTCTGTGACTTTTTCCATAGTTTTGCATGCTGCTCTGAGTGCTAAAATGAGCCTCAGCATAATTTTCTGTGAAGTTCTTTTGGAGTTTATTTTAGAGGCATGAATTTCAGAGGCATCTATTGCAGAAGCATTTCCTCTGGAGCCATTTGCTCCACAGCTCCCACAGCTCCTGAGCAGTGTGTGTGCTGTGCTTTTTGGGGTGCAGTGTCATTTTCCACTGCCTCTGAAGAATGCCTTTTTGTGCTGTAGTGGTTCACCTGCATAATAATAGGAAATTGCTATATAATCATTAACCGATCAATATCTGGTAAAGTAAACCTGAAATAAGGAAAAACAGATGTTGTTTTCTGTGTTTAATGAAAAAGGCTTATGCATCCTCACACTGTATTGTCTGATCTTTCTTGGGTTTGGACCTTATGTACCAGACAGAGGTATTTGCCACATAATCCATGTATTTGAATGCTGTTTACAGATTAACCAGAATACCTCTGGAAAAGCAAAACAGCAGCCCCTGGCAAATGTGCTGATGAGCATAACCTTTGAGGAAAGGGAAGCAGGACACCTGAGAGCTGCAGGTCCTAGAATGCGACTGCTCACATGCCCTGTCATCCCCTGGAGGCATATGAAACCTTCCACCCTTAACGAGAAGCCAGAACATTTCACTTTCTTCTAAATTTCACAACTAGGTGAGGAGGAATAAATATCACCCCATCACCCATGCACTTTAATTATTTCATTCTGCTGTGGGAACAAAAATGCATCATTAAAAGTTTTCCAGACAGAAACAGTTTCTGACACATCCAGAGCGAATGGCAGCTCTTCGTGGTTGAATACAATAAGTACTCAACCCGAAGTGCTGATAGTAAATGTGAAATTGTGGGATGATTTCTGCATAAATGGGGAGCACAAGCTAAAACTTTTTTCACAGAGGGCAAATCACCTTAGAGATAGCACTGACATGGCCATAAATCAAGATGCAAAGATATCTTTAAAGGTATTTGACCCCATTTTACTGGTATAACTCAGGTGATTTCCCTCTTAAGGTAGATTTTATAGCCTCATTCAAATAATTCTCCTATGGCAATCAAGGATTCAACTGGGCCATTATTCTCTGTGTGTGACCCAGTCACCTCTGGAGGGAGGGTATTACCCCAAAGAGGCAGGAATAGCAGCAAGGACAGAAGCTGCCACACCCTGGCTTCAGCACTGAGTGCGTTACTCTGGTGCAGGAGGGCACGAGGGATTCAATCCACTGCTATGATTTCCAGCATTAAGCTACAAAGTCATATAGATATGCTAAAATTAGTGCCTTTGCTATCAGAACTGTATTGAAAACCACACCTCCACCCTCTCCCTTATTGTCCTGTAGGAAACCAACACCTTTCCTCTCAGGGGAAGTCTATCTACATGACTTTGACCCTCCTTATATTGAGTCAGATCAAAGGTTCATCCAGTTTAGTAACTTGACTTACAGCGAGGAGCCATGGACACTCAGGAAAGAATAAAAGGAAGTCTCGTGTAGAGGGATGCCTGCCCTGCTATGCCCTCTAGTTTCTGATAATCTAGATGTACTGACTTTCATTGCATGAAATACACAACTTTTTTCTGTTGTAATGCAAAGTCATAGTTTTACTTTCAGCTTTTTGTTCGCTGGCTTGTTCTTAAACTGCTGACAGCCAATTTCACTGTTTTCCCTCATTGTTCTTTGTCTTACCATGGTCCACAGGTACAAGTGTGACAATTTTCCAACTATGCCAGTTGCTCTAATTAAAGATACAGCATCTCTTCCTGCAGAATTTGTTTTGCCGGTGGCTGCTTTCTAGTTCTTGTATTCTAAGATAGAATTATTCAATGTATTATGAATATGTATTATTAAAAAATCCATGGTTTTATACAATTTATCGTATTTTCTTCCAACTGCTCTTCTGTGGATGAAGAGTCCAGGTCTAGCTTCAATTGTAATGGAAATAAGAAGGATTTACTGGTATAGCAGCTGAGACTCTTTGTCAAGCTAGTCAAGAACACTTCAACAAAATACTTATTCCTGGAAAATGTCAGTTTGTAGAAACTTAGTATTTTTCCAGGAAAATTCCAGTATTGAAAAATCTTTACAAAGAGTTTTCTCTAGTCAGGTAGGTTTTCTGGCCAAACTGAAAGCAAAAAATGAGGGAATAACTGCACAACCATTAGCTGCTGAGATGTAACAAGATGGAAATGTAAATGTCATTCAATCTATCTTCAGAACCACAGTGCTTATACAAAGTTAAAGAAATGATCGGTGGATTAAGTAATTTGCAATTAATCCAGGTCAAAGAAGGAACCAGTAGGATGGTATAATGAACCAACCAATTTTCACACTTCTGGTATTACTCTAAGCACTCTGACACAATGCACTCCATTCTCCTTCACCCCGTGGCTCTTTTACCAAAACTGGCAACATAAAGAGCCCTCAAATTGCAAAGTAAAAATAAATTATTACCCATTTTCATGTAGTTCTACATAAACTGTGTGTTGTTGCCCAAGAAACACAAAATTGCTCTGAAATTATAACAGAAAGGAAAATCATTCACCAGAGCTGTGGAACTTGCCTTTGCCACTGAATAGTGGCCTAAGCTGCATATGGACACCAGGCTCCATCTTTGGTGAAACTTGCTCCAATATTTTGCTTTTAAAGAGAGAGGGGTAAGAACAAATCCATCATTTCTCATTTGGGAAGCTAAAGATAGAGGCATCTAAGGGTAATTTCTGGTGAAAGGCAGTTTTTGGATTGTATACCACAGTTCTCAGATACTCAGCATGTTGGTTCTTGTTTTGCATGAAGTCAACTGTAGTGCTAGTGAGCATCAAGAATGTCATAGCCAGCATTTCATTTCTTGGCTCAGTTAACAATTGCAGAGTAGATGCTGCTGACTGTGAAAAGTAGGGAGTGAAGTATTTGTGCATGGAACTCAGTCCTGAGTAGATGTTTTACTTAATTTAAAAAATCTTCAGGATTTTCTTCTTTTGCCAACTTTAATGTTGATATTATTTCCAAAGTAACAACCAAGGCTGATCCTTCCAAGTGCTCAATTTCCTCAGCAGCAGCTGAATTCCACATTAAGCTGGTGTGTGCGTATAGTGCCAACCAGAGCGATGCAAAGATACCACCTAGAGTTGCACAGCAATATTAACAGTGCTGCAGTTCCTAACAGCAAGGCAGGCTGATAAATCTCTTTCAGCCCTGCATGTGATGTGGGAAACTCCAGAGCAATAGGTAATTTCTTTAACCCATGAATCTGAAGGTATAGTGAAAAGGAAGTGTGTTTTGAAAAAGCACTTCTTTTCCTTTTTGTCTCCATGTAATTCTCTTTCAGATTGGAATAGCTTTCTTTCCCATTCTACTGCTAGAAAGCAAGTGAGCTTTCAGTGAGGCTGAACAAAAGTGTAAAAAAATCAGTGAAGAATCAGTGTTCTTTACTATTTAAGCACCATGTATGAATACAGCTCAGAACAAATGTACCTCTGCTGACAGGTGGAAGAGCTAGACTTACTTGTGCTGATATAGCTGTATGAGAAAGGAGCTAAATTATCACTTTTCCCTACCATTCAGTATCCATGCTGGGAAGAGAGCTTATTATCTCTATGACAATTACTCTCCTGTGCATTGCAATATGGAGAGTAGTTCAGCTAAAGCATGTTGTCGCTGCTGAACTAAAAATGAAAAATTTCACAAACTCATATTCAATGTCAGCTTCTCCTTTGTTCTTCAGTTTTTGTGATCCACAAGATTAATCTCCTGGTTAAATCACTTAACAGCTACGGTACTCACAGCTTTATTGTTTTCACATTATCCAGCACATCAAAACCCAAGCCAAAACGTAACCACCCAGGCCAAATCTTTGAATGGGTGTGTCTAGGAACAAGTTTTTCTTTGTTAATAAGGAAGCATTTATATAAGGTTTTGATTAGGAGTGAATACTGTAAAGTACTAATTTTGCAGTGATTCTTTGAGCAAAATGTTTCCTGTTCTGTGCTGTATTTTTGACTATAGTGGGGAAATGTTGTTTGTTCTTATTTTATCTACACCATGTTTTGGTGTCCATAGTTTTTCGTGTTGCAATGAGTTCACAAAAATCCAGGGTCAAGGGAAGAAAGCTCCAGAATAATGGATGTTAAAAATACACCCTGAAGAAACTTATCTTGTCAAAGATAAAAAATGATTAATACATACAATAAAAAATCCTAAACCCCTCCAGAAAACAAATGAGAGAACAAGCAAACAAAAAAAATGTAAGGAAAGAACTGTGTAAAATTATTTTTTTATCAGAACTTTGTAAAATGTACTTAAATCACTAAAAATATTTCTTCAACCTGCTGAAAAGGCCCAGTTCTTCAAGACCCAGAGATTTAAGGGGTTTTTTGAGGATAATACAACTGATTTTCACAATGACATAAATAAAGCACTTATAATTCCAGTCTTAATTCAATTTTCTCAATTCAATTAAAAAAATTTGTATCTGTGTTCTGAAATCAGATGTTTCCATTAGAATTAGAGGATTTGCAGAAGGCCAGGTAAATTAGACTCCCTCGATTTTCTTTGTCTCAAAAATCAGATATCTTCTCAAAGCAAGTGAACGAGCTAGTACATAAAAATTACCTTAAACTGACTTTTTTGTTCAGTTTTTAGTTGCATTTTGCTGCTTTTTCTTTTGAAGTTTGTCCTACAATCTCACTTGCATTTAAGAGATTGGCAGCCCCAGCGCTGCCTGCAGCTTCCAGAGGAAGGGAAGTCCTGGCCCAAGCCCCCTCTCTGCCCCGGACTTCTGCAGAGATCTTGCATTATTTTATTTCTGTGACTCCAGTGGTTATCTCTGAAGTGGAGCTGCCCTTCCTTTAAACTCTAATCTAAACTAAAATCTAAACTAAAATCTCCTGTGAGGAGATTTACAGCGGTGGTCAGTGGCACCCTCGAGCTGTCCCCCAGGAATAGCCATGTGCAGCATCCTCCTCATGGCACCTCATGGGCACCCTGCAGCTTTCCAACACCAGAGCACCAGGCAGCCTTCCTTCCCAGGCCAGACAGCTTTGTGTGAGTGCTCATGAGGCCCCTGCACACACCTAATGGGGCCCCAACCCATCTGATAAAGGTTCTGGGCGGCCCCTTGGGAAGGAAACACGGCTGGCAAGAGGTTTCTCCCAGTTCTGCAGAAGAGCGCCCTGATGCCTCCTTGCATTGCTTTTGTAAAAGAAGGTAAAACATGAAATTCAAGGCATTTCTGTGTTAGGAGAGACACAAAAGAAGCAGAAGGAATAAATGTAGCAAATGTAGCTGTAGGGGATAAAGCTATCCTCCTTCCACTAAACATGTCTGCAGAAAAACACTTGAGATAAGCTTCATTATCTTTCTATAGACACCTTGCTAACACAGGTGGGAGGCACTTGGGTAACTAGCAGATGAAGGGTTTGCTCAAGGTCAAGCAGAGTCTGTCAAAGTCACTGTCTAAGCCAGTGAAAGAACATATACTGAAAGCCTCTCACAGATAAAAAAGCTCTTTTTTTCTTTTCAAAATGCAAATTTTCTCAGAGAGTGGGTTTTGTTTCTTTTTTGTTCAGTTTTTCCATACAAGTCACCAACAAATGTTTGATTTTTTAATTGTGATTTTTTTAAGACCCTGCATTTTTCATGTCTTTCCAGTGTTTTGTGTGGACAATATTGCATCCCTCTTAGCTGTAGTCGGTGCCAGTTGTGGAATCTGGAAGTACTGATTTCCAGACCCTTGCACTTAAGTATTCCATTTTATATTTCAACACTTCAGAAATACTATGGCTAAAAAAATAAAAGAAACAAATAAAGAAAAGAAAAGAAAAGAAAAAAAAAGAAAGAAAAGAAAAGAAAAGAAAAGAAAAGAAAAGAAAAGAAAAGAAAAGAAAAGAAAAGAAAAGAAAAGAAAAGAAAAGAAAAGAAAAGAAAAGAAAAGAAAAGAAAAGAAAAGAAAAGAAAGAAAACTCCCAAAATATAGCTCCAAGTGATCTGCATAAAGCAAACAGAAATGTAGATGCTGGATTATGTCCAGAACTCCTGGTTTCCTGCGACACTTAAAGAAAAAAGTTAGGGCAGCATGCTGCAAAAAGATACCACGCTTTTCCAGCACTGATAGGCTTTCCACATCTGCAATGCCACAGCTATAGAATTCATTTTCAGGCCAAAATTATCTCTTTTGCAAGCTGTACTGCCTGGGTTTGCAGGGCCATAAATCAAGGCTGTAGTCTGGCAATCGGGAGAGGAAAGAGCTTTTAAATAAATATTTTTTAAAATAGATTTTTTTAAAAAGTAATTCCAATGAACTTTTTAATCTTTCTGATATTTTGTTTGGTAGTTTGGTTTTTTTCCCCCTTCCCCTATTACTTTTTTGTAGCAAGCACAGAGTTCATTCCATGAGAGCTACTGGAGTAGGGATTATAGGGGAAGGCAAGCATGCCTTCAGAGATGATATTTTTAATTAATAGTTGAGGATAGTCTAGGAGCAAAGATAGGCTAGAATGAAAATCTGGATTTAAATATTGCTGAACTGAGACCAGGCCGTGCAAAAAGTTCAGGTACAGAACCTTCAGAAGGAAGTCAACCAAAACAGCAGAACTGAATTCAAACCTGTTTTAAGACGGGTCTAAAATAAGGAGGTTGATCTTACATCTCATTCTTTGATCCTTGTCTTTCTTATCCCCATATTAATGGCCAGACAGTATTTCTGCTCTCTTTCCTTGATTTTAAATGTTTCTTGTGTAAAAAAGTTCTCAGGAGGAGAATAAAATATGTTCCTTTTAGGCTGGGGCTCCTGCTTTTCTGAGGAATCACAGTGAAAAAGAAAATTTTTGTCAGAGTTGGAAACCTTCACATGAATGCCAGCAGGAATGCAGCTGAAGTGCTACAGCACCATCTCCTGGAAGTCAGACATCTCTGAATTTCTAGACCTGATTTAATGTACAGTCACGCAGAGAGATTAAATTTACCTTGGCGTAAATTTAATACATTTCTCTTCAGAAAAATGTTTTAACAAAATACGGAGCTAATAAAAACGATTCCCATGACCTATAATATTTTAGGTAAATTTTTATGTATAGAAGTTTACTGCCATCAGGCAGTACTTAGTCCTTAAATTCAAACATTTGAGGCAAAATCATGACAAAAGGGAATCATTAAATTTGACAGTAAAATTGGTTAGAGATCAACTAAAAATTAATAGGTTAGATTCTAGTAATTTATTGAAAGAAAATAATAAAAAATCAACCTAATTCTGCAAAAAATAACAGAAGTATCTAATTCTGGAAAAAAGCACTAAAAGTAGTATTTAAAATGTTGAGAATTTACATTATCAATTTCTGCTGTCCTAGAATCAGCTTTATAACTCAATAGCATAGTCTTCAAAAAAAAGTGATAGTCAGTATTAAAGTATGTATTTAAAAAAAAATACAAGTGTTATATCCTTTTGCCCTGAGGATTCTTGATGATGTTCTCCTAAATATCTACTGAAATTTTTTAGCTGATCATAGACTGTCTGGGCAAGTTTTCTCCCAAACCCAGAGGTTTTCCTCCATGTTAAGAGAGCAATTTCCCAGTCCTGCTGGGGATATGACTCCTGCTTATCCCCTGTTCTGGCCTGGAAGTGTCCCCAGTGTGAATGGCCCAGAGCTGCTCCCAGTTTCTGGTCAACACCTCCCTGAGCTCCTGCTGGCTCTCAGAGCCAGGGCTGGTGCAGAGCAGAAGCTGCAGCCTAGGGAGCCCTGACTGAGGCAATTCAGGGTTTGCCAGGTCAGCTCTGTTTTCCAGTTCAGGTGTTTTGCGTTGGGGCTAAACCTTCTGTTACCCTGTTTTTGTCCCATATGTATTTTATCTGCAGAGGGGAGACCCCACTTTTAGAAAAGTGATGTCCAGCAATAATAACTCAGAGAGCCCTGGAAAGTGGTTTCCTTTGCTACAACTCAGTTCAGCAATACTGATAAGCACAACAGGCACTCAACAGAGCTCAATGGGCTTCAAGACAATTTGCACCACTCATGCACCACTGCTGAGACATAGTTTGGCTTTTTTTACGCTGAATTCTTCCCTCTTTTCTGCCTGCTCTCTGCAAGAAGCCATGTCTTGTTGAGACACATCCAGAAACAGCTTATGTTTCTGCCATATTCACATTTCTGTTTTAAATTTACAGTGCGAAAAGTCTCAGCCGAGTTTGGCAGCCGGGGCAGCTCCTCCATCCCGCGGAGCTCCGCTCCTGGCACCAGCGCCTCCAGGCTCCGCAGGGCAGCCCAGCCTCAGTGCCGGGCACCGCACAGGGCACACAGCCCGGGGCCGGGCACCGCGCATGGCACGGAGCCCAGCACCACTGGGCACCGCACATGGCACAGAGCCCAGTACTGGGCACTGCACATGGCACAGACCACCAGAGCCGGGCACCGCACATGGCACAGACCCCGCAGCACCACCGAGCACCGCACATGGCACACAGCCCAGGGCCGGGCACCGCACATGGCACAAACCCAGCACCTCCAGGCACCGCATATGGCACAGAGCCCAGCTCTGGGCACCGTACATGGCACAGAGCCCCCAGTGCCGGGCACCGCACATGGCACAAACCCCAGCACAGAGCCCCCAGTGCCGGGCACTGCACATGACGCAGAGCCCCCAGCGCTGGGCACCGCACATGGCACAGACCCGGGCACCACACATGGCACAGAGCCCAGCGCCTCCGGGCATCGCACACTGCACAGAGCCCTAGCACAGACCCCCAGTGCCTGGCACCGCACATGGCACAGAACCCAGTGCCAGGAACCGCATATGGCACACAGCCCAGGGCCGGGCACCACACAGGGCACGGAGCCCCCAGAACAGAGCCCCCAGGGCCGGGCACGGCACATGGCACAGACCCCGCAGCACCACCGAGCACCGCACATGGCACACAGCCCAGGGCCGGGCACCGCACATGGCACAAACCCAGCACCTCCAGGCACCGCATATGGCACAGAGCCCAGCTCTGGGCACCGTACATGGCACAGAGCCCCCAGTGCCGGGCACCGCACATGGCACAAACCCCAGCACAGAGCCCCCAGTGCCGGGCACTGCACATGACGCAGAGCCCCCAGCGCTGGGCACCGCACATGGCACAGACCCGGGCACCACACATGGCACAGAGCCCAGCGCCTCCGGGCATCGCACACTGCACAGAGCCCTAGCACAGACCCCCAGTGCCTGGCACCGCACATGGCACAGAACCCAGTGCCAGGAACCGCATATGGCACACAGCCCAGGGCCGGGCACCACACAGGGCACGGAGCCCCCAGAACAGAGCCCCCAGGGCCGGGCACGGCACAGGGCACAGCTCCCGCACAGCCGGGCACCGCACATGGCACAGAGCCCAGGGCCGGGCACCGCACATGGCACAAACCCAACACCTCCAGGCACCGCACATGGCACAGACCCAGCTCTGGGCACCGCACATGGCACAGAGCCCCCAGCGCCGGGCACCGCACATGGCACAGACCCGCACCACCGGGCACCGCACATGGCACAGAGCCCAGCGCCTCCGGGCACCGCACACGGCACAGAGCCCTAGCACAGAGCCCAGCGCCGGGCACCGCACACGGCACAGAGCCCCAGCTCCAGGCACCGCACATGGCACAAACCCGCAGCGGCTGCCGGAGCTGGCACAACCCGCCTGCTCCTCGGCGCCAGCGGCAGCTCGTGGGCACCGCCGCCCGTCCCCGCCGCAGAGCGAGGAACGCGGCCCCTTCCCTCTCGGAGCGCGTCCTCGCTGCCCTGGCTCGCTTCCCTGTGCCAAATTGCAACACGGCCTGGATGCATCCCCTCGGGAGCAGGGAACAGTGCCCTCATTTACGTGAGAGAGACCCCCTCAGGGTCTCAAATTGTCTCAAATTCTGCTCCTCTGAGCATCGCTGATCCCATCTACTGTCACCAAGAGAGGAGCTCAAACGGGGAACACAAAAGGATAATGTAACAGTGCCTTCAACATGGAAAGTAAACTCCTGTATGCACAAATCATGAAAAAATCACGTTTAAAGACAGCATGTAGCATGGGGCTTTTCCAAAATTGTTCCAGTCATGAGTGAATCATGGCTAAACACTGAACTGATTCATATTAAAAAAAAAACAGAACCATAAAAAAATAGGATTTGAAGGAACTTCAAAACCCTACTGCTGTGAGATCAGTTATACTTTCTAATTATACCCTAACTATGCCTTGAAAGTATAAATATATAATACATATATATATATATATACTAAATCTCCTAATCATCAATCAACAGATTCACTAACTTCTACTTTTCTTTGTTTATTTTTTTTTTTTTTATTTCAGTTAGCTTCCACAATGTCTGAACTTAATGTCTTCTGTATTGCTTCAATTCCCTTTTTGTTCAGGATATCCCTACTGGATGTGAAAAACAGATTGTCCTTTTGCTCTCTGCATTAGCTCTTTACATTCTTGAAGCTTTTGTCTTCTTTCAGGTTTTTCTTCTTCAGGTTGCCCTGCCCTCCCCTCCCCTTTAGCTATATATGACAGAATTTCCTCTTTACTCATACTCTTCAGACCTCTAATTCAGCTTCCAGACCCTCCAGAAGGTGCACTTAATTCTTGCAGTACAGTACTCAGAGCTGTGCTACTCAGCAATATTTGTAGAGGTCCAAATAAGCCCTTAGCAGCAAGCAGGACACTATGGTTAGCAGTTCTGCCTTGTTTTTTGTGGTTTTGGTTAGGTTTTCTTTTTAGATATAAAGATATCTCCTTCCTTTTATGTTCTTGTCGTATTTTGTCATCAAGTGTAAATTGTATTTTATTATATTGTTCAAAATTCCAAAATGGATAAAAGCACACCCTCCACTTGGAAGTCCAGTCTGTTTTGCATGCGAGCTCTTCAAAGTCAAAATGCTCTCATCCTTGAAACACAGACGAGGGTCATGTCAAATGTACTCAGGATTGACTTTGCCATGAATGTTACGGTCCAACAAGAAGACAGAAACCAAATGGGCTGAGAAATTGGTTCCATTTGGAACAATGGTAAAACACAGTTGGCCTGAGCTTCAATCCATCACACCTGGCTCAGAGGACTTCTAAGCTAAAGAGTCGGCATCAGCTGTAGATTACATTTTTTTATTATTATTTTTGTGAAATTCCAGGAGAAAGAATGTTGAAACACTTCATATGTTACATATCAAAACCACCTGGACATATGTTGCTTCAACTATTGACATTACATCATGACAACTGAAAGAGCATTGCATAAATCTCTCTAATACCCTTCATGAAGGCCATCAATAATTTTTAAGTGTTCACAACGCTAACCGTAAGATGGAAAAGATAGTGTTGTTCCTTTGGATGTAGGTATGCATTGTACTTAACTCCAGCATTTTTAATAAACTCTCCATAATGAGAAAGTACATAGTGACACAGTGATGGTCTTGATTTATACCTCAGTTACCTCTGACAATTTAAATATCTCTAAGCAACTTTACTTGTACTGCTTCTCATTCTCTACTTTCTCCCAGCTGTAAAATGGACTAACTTCAAGATACAGTTTGAAAATTGCTTCCGGATCAGAAATATATGAGAAACATGGAAACATATTGCTTTTATTTTCATATCTGTGTAATCAAGATTGCAGTCTTGCAAAGATTAAAGTCTTCTCTTAAACAAATAGTTTTATGAACTTTACAGCCCACTATTTGCCTGTTTCTGAAATAGCAGAAAAGGTATTACAATGTAAATGTAAAAATCTTGCAATTTGAAACAGACTGGTAAACGGCTTTGGGCTATCTAATAGAAGATACCAGGAAGAATATATCTGTTAGACATGTAGTGAGGAACAATATTAAAATAAAAATTACATATCATTATACTTGTAACTTATTTCCCCTTTCTTCTTTGCCTTGAAATTTAGTCTGGGAACTTGTTCCCTCACCAGAGGCTTGCTAACCATGGGCAGACCCAAGAGCACCAACAGATCCAAAACTCCAGATGCCACATGTAGGCCACCACTGTGTCATCTGATCCAGGGTGGGAGAGGCTGGCCCTGCTTTATTCTGTGTGCTGCTGCAGGCTGCTGTGCCAAGCAGCAGGGACAGGAATTTTTCCTCAACAGCCTAGCCTCTCTTATGGATTTAAGGAATCAGGAGATGGGAGAAAAGCAAAAAGGATGCTGGAAAAAGAGCACTGCAGCTAATGAGAGGAAAGGTGATGAAAGTCATTGTGAGAGATGAAAGGAAGCATTATATAGGAGGTAGTGATAGAGTTCAGAAAGAGCCTAAATATCTCGGCTTCCATGAGGCTCCAAAGGGAGCAGAGATATTGGGAAACCCTGATATCACCCCACCTCACTCTGCTCCCAACCAGGTAACCCACACCTCCACACCTCTGTGAATGGGAAGTGTATGAGATCTGTCCCCAGAGAAATGAAGCAGCAGAATTAGATTGAGGAGGAGGAGGGCAAAGAGCCTGTTAGTCACCTTGGGCTGAAGGTGACAGTGAGGAACGGGAGTTTTTATTTACAGAGGCACTAAATCCAGGTTGAATTCACAGGAAGGTCAGCTTTGAGTTACTGGCCCTGCAAATGCACTGGGGGGGAACAGACTTGACCACTTGGGAAGAAAGAGTAAAACAAGGAAAGGAAAAAGGGAAAACTGCACACAACTAAATGACAAGAAAAGTGGAGGAAAAAACCAACTTGCCTAAATAAATTACAAATTAGGGTTTACAGTAAATGAAGAAAAACCAGAGGAGGGTAAAATTGTAAAATTCAAAGGAAGGACAGTGCACCCCTTCATTAGGACTGGTGAGAGTTTCAGGGAACCTGAAGAGTGTAATGACACAAAGATAACACATTATGTCAAATTAAAGATACATTAAAAATTGCATTAAGCATAGAAGAACAACAGAAATTTGAAAAAATACAGCCACTGAAACAAGACAGAGAGTGGGTAAGGAGCAGTTGCTTTTAAAAGCTGAGATAATGCTGCCATTTTATCAGATTGAGAGAAATCCAGGGAAATTCCTATTCCTTATCTCCTCCGGATTAGAAAGCCAGAAATCTGATAGCCAGGCACAAGAAAAGTGAGGTTGTATCAGAAATTGTGCTTAGAATGCACATGTATATGAGAGGAGGAACCAGATTGAGGGTGTGGTAACCCTCTAAAGTTAAAGAAAACTAAAACAGCAACGATTTCTGGAGCTAAAATTCCACTTTTCCCCCTGCTCCCTATGAATAACATTTATTAACAGCTATTCTGATCCTTTAACCAATTTTATTCTGAGACCACTGATAGCTCTGTGATGACCAAAGATTTTAAAGCCCCTGTGAGACTCAAGCAGAAGAAAATATACTAATTCTCATCACAAAGGAAAACATGTCAGCAGGAGAAAAACCAGGAGAGTGAACTGCATGTTGTTCTGGAAAATCTATCATACCTTGGGCATAACTCTGCGTTGCTATAGAAAAATAGTCACACAGCAAGCTGGAAAATAAAGTTTGCCACTTTTCTACCCTTTTTTTTGCAATGTCTCCACATCTTTCTCTATCATCACATGTCCAGCATTTAGATGATGGATGAAAGACCTATGAGGACTTTTTAGAAACTGAGATTTTAAGAACCTTTTAAAGTACTCTACTGAGTTTACTGACTGAAATAATAATAGTCCTAATTTTATGCCACATTTTTAGGAATAGTTCTCAGAAGATTTTCTTTAATAGATCTGTTCATTATTTTTCTATCAGCAATTAAGTTAGACCTGATTTACAGGTGGCTCTTCTTTAAAGGACTTTCCTTTTAAAGTATTATGTATATTGACATAATATGAAAATACAAGAGCAGATGACTGACTACCCGTTTGCTCTGAATGTAATTGAAATTAGTATAAAATATCCCATTAACTGCAATGGCTTATGTCAGACTCAGTTGCAGATTTCTTTTAGATCCTTTTCATGTCCCCTGCCAAGAGCTATTGACCTTGATTTGTTTAGTTTGTGTCAAAAAATGTGTCAGCGTAGGGGAGCTGTGGTGTTCCCCTGGAGATGCTGGAGGGTGGAGTGCTGCTGAGCTCAGTGGAGAAGTCTGTACCAGAAATAAATGGGGCCCTGGTCAACTCATTGTCCTTAAGCACAGAGGTTTAATCCACACTGTTGGTCTGGTCTTAACTTGTGGCTCAGAGTCAGCAGCTGTGAGGGTTAGCTACCATGGAGAAGTGCCGATTAGTAAAATGTGGCTAAAAATCTCTTCAGAACATCAGCTGACATTTTGACTCAAATTTCAGTTTCATCTTTGAAGTATTAAATCAGGGACTTAAGTAGAAGCCCCCTTTCCCACAGAAAGGTTGGAATCACTTAAACAGCAACAGATGGCAGCAAGAGAGAACTTCATTTGGAGATTGGAATAAAGCAACAGTTTACATGCTATGGAAAAGAAGGCCATGTGACTTATCCCTGCTAGAGCTCTCTCAGCAGCCAGCTCTTCCTCCACCTGCCCTCAGGGGAGCTATGACCAGACTAGGATCCCAATTGTAGATGTTTTTATCTGGGTCACAGTCTGGATTTTCAGGAAATGTGGTTTATAGCAGAATCCAGAAAGCCAGGAAGCGCAACTTCCTAGAAATCAAATGGAAGAACTACAGGAAGAAAGGGTGGGCTGAGAAGTATGAGAGAAAGCAAAAACTTCATAGATGTACTAGACATGGAGACTCC
Organism: Ammospiza caudacuta; assembly: GCF_027887145.1. Lineage (NCBI taxonomy): Eukaryota > Metazoa > Chordata > Aves > Passeriformes > Passerellidae > Ammospiza > Ammospiza caudacuta. Next base: position 84,116,292 of record NC_080595.1, read on the forward strand.
AAGAACAAAGAAGCTGAGGTCTGCAGAAGCCCCAGCAAAAGAAAAGGAACACATTTCTCCACAGGGAGAAAGTTGGCTGTGACCTGCTATTGCTGGCAGATGGAGCTTCAGCCTCAGCTGGCAATCTATTAGGCTTTAAAAAAAGTAGTAAACTGTCTTGGCAATGAGAGGGAAACCAACTGCATTGCTGAAGGAAGAAAAACCACATGCTCTGACAGCTTAGCAGTTCATGACCCCTGCTCACAAAAGAAACTGAATGGTGGCCGTGGTTGGTGACTCACTCCTCTGCATAGCAGAGACATCGGTTTGTCGGTATGACCTAATGCTTATGGAGAGGCTTTGCCCAAACCAGAGCTATTGCACAAGTTTGCCAAGGCTCATTCAGCCCTCTGACACCTCCTCCACATGGCTCAGTCACTTCAGAGCAAATGCCACTGCTCTAGGAACAAGCAAGGGAAAACCATAAAAACCAGCAGGGATCCTGAAGCGATGGCGAGAGAACTGGAGCCTCAGCTGGTGTTCTTATCAATCCCATCAGAGAGGGTAAAAGCCCAAGCAAGGACAGACACATCCTGGAGATAAATATATGGCTGTACAGATGGTGAGGCTCAGAGAACTTGGGTTTCCTGAAGGGGGAGGCTGTATTCATAATAGGGTCATAAGAGGGATGAGAAGGAAATGACTGCATCGGTTGTAGATATGTGTAAAGTATTTTGCCTTATATGACGCAGGATGCACATGTTCACTCTGAGATCTGGAGTCTGGAGGGAGACAGATCTGTTAAAATTCTCCAGGGTAATAACAGAAGGAGGAAAGGGCATCTTTGGAAAAAAAAGATAGGATGCAGAGAATGCAAACTAGGGTGTGTTTAAATTTATTTTAGTTTTTTCATAGTTAGGTATCAAATTTAAACTAGTCATGTAGGCTAGCACTGCAATCAGACCCTTTCACCTGTCCTAGACTGCTATTCTATGATAGGAAGAACTGCCTCTGAAGGAGTTTGAGTCTCTACAAGGACTCTGAATGAAACCTAGAAAACTGAGTGCCTAAGATAGTTAAAAAATAAGAATAAAATATTATCTCCTTCACAGATCTGAGTGGAATCCAAATCTCTTCTTGACTTGAATCTGATCAAAAAGGAAAACATGACTGAAAATAATGAAGGGCAGGTCAATTAAGGGAGAATGAGGAGTGACGTGGTAGAATTGATACACCTCAGAAATGGAGGAGGAGAGAACACTGGAGAAACAGGACAGTGAGCTTCAAGAAAAGAGACTTTAATAACTTAGTGAACTGAACCCATTAGGAAACACAATTATAGGAAAGCGTCTAAGGGAGTTGCAGCTGGCATTTCCTTAAATAAGACACAAAAACGATGAACAGCAATGTATAAGGAAGAGTGGCCACTGCAGGGCTTGATTTAACTTTTCTTTTCAGCAGCATTGGAAACAGAAGTGAAATCTTTCACTAACGCACAAGTCCCTTTCTCCCTTGTCTTTTAATTTCCCCTTAGCTGTAATAAAAAATATTTCTTAAAAGTTCCACCTCAGATTCTCCTTGAAAGAAAATGAATGAACATAATAGTGAGATGCTTTAGCTACCTCTTCAGTATTTCACTCTCAAGAAAGAAATTAATATAAAATACAAACTGGCCAAATTCTTAATGACAAGCATGAAAAATGACATAAATGTGAAGAGCCAATGGCAGAAAGAACAACAAAAAAAAGAAAATTTCAGTACACTTGTCTCAAAATAAAAAGAAAAACAACAACATTAAAGCATTCCACAGTCTTTTTAAGTAGTAAGATCTATTCTTCTGCTTAATGGAAAGGGAAGGCTAATGACATGTTGCCAATGGATTTGAAGAGACTCATGGGTTTTTGGCTTTAGTCTTCACCAGCTGTGATTAGACAGCTAACACAATTAGCATCAGTGTCAATGGCGTGTGAAGACTCCTGGCATAAAAAAAAGAGCATCTTGGAGGATATCTAAATAAGTTACCTGGTTTCAAATAACTTTATACACTCTTTAAATTCTGCTCAGAGAAGTTAGGGCACTGTCTAGGGCAATGCCAGAAAATGTAGTCATGGAGGATAGCTGGGCTCCAGAAGGCAGAAGAGATAAAACAGAATGTAATGTGTATAAAAAGGAGAAAAGGAGTCCTCAGTCATTTACAGACCAGTGGAGCTTCACTTCCACTGTACAATGACGCTGGAATAAATAAATATAAAGAAAAAAGCTATAAGTATTTGACACATAGATTAGCAAAGAAGAAACACTGTTGAATCCATTGAAAGACCTAAGATAGCAGAATAAAGGGATATGTGGACAGGAAAGAGGAAATAACCAAGTATGACACAGTTGTGTTTCTTTAAGGCTTGACTGTCTTCTATCCCAATTCTATAAGCAGGTTAGGAACATATGGTTAAAAAAGTAAATGCAACATCAAGATGGGAAGATGCATGAAGATGGGATCTACAAGGTTCTGTGGATGGCCTGGTAGTCTCTAGATAAACATTTAAATTATTTAAACATTAAATAATTTGGACAGGTTAACAGAAATATATTTTTGAAATCTGAGGCTGTACAATCCTGTAAATGTAGTAGACAGCAAGATTAGAACTCAAAGTGACTTTGATAAATTGAATATATTCTTGATGTCAAGAATGACATTGAGATTGAGTAAATGACATGCAAAAAATGGGACACAATTCAACAAGGGTGTATGCAAAACATGGCACCGTGAGAGATAAACAAAAGTGAAGTACAAACACATCACTAAATCAGCTGGCTGCAGGTAAAGCACTTGAGGCTACAGTGAATAACACAGCACATAAATTGATGATTCAAATAAAGTGTGACTTCAGCCAGATCTCAATTCTAAATGTGTTTCTGAAAAATAGGACACTTTTGGAGAGGGTCCAGAGGTCACTGACAACTCTGATAAAGAAACTGAAACATAGAAGACCTAGCAAGGAGACTTGAACTCATTGTATGGGGATTATTGTTGGGGTTTTTTTAAGTGCAAAGAGAAGAGAAGGAGAGACTTAAAGGTGGTTTTCAACTTCACCAAACTTTATTGAAAAAGAGGAAGAAAGTTTTGGCATTATTTGTTTCTAATTTTATTTTCATACACGCTGGAGACAGAACAAGTACAAGACAAAATCGCAACAGTAGAAACTTTCACAAAGTTTTATCACTGTAAGTAGAAAGAAATTCCAGATTTTTTTGTCAAAGATAATTACAGTATCCTCAAGGTCTGTTGACCAAGTTAAGCAAACAGGTATTAAACACAGTAACAAGGGAGGGAGCGAAGGAGGAATTTTGCATTAGATGTAGGCATTTTGGGTTACGTCTTTTAGGCTTTTTCCTACTTTGAATCTATAATCTTAGAGAATAAAAATTATTCAGAGCAATGTTAACCTCTTTTTGGTGCTTCAATCCTGCTGCCAGTTGCTGGAAATTGTATCCATCTTGAGAAAGATAAATGTGGAGAAGAGAATACAATAATCATGACACTGAGATTGCAAACTGCTCTGGAAGGGAGAAAGATCTGTGATGGACATCACTGCTGCTCCTTTGGGAAACTTCATCTCACCTGCAGATGAGACTCACTGTACAGTAGAAAGGTATCCCAAAGGATCTGAGCCATCCATGGCTCTAGATTTAGGGAGTTATTTTTAGGTACCTTGGGTTTAGACTACAAAGAATCTCAAATGCTTGGAAGACAAGCATTTGAGATTCATATTTTGGAGTATGGCATAGAATTAGTCCATTTAAAGGGTGAAAAAGGTACAAACCATTCCTTATCACTCAGATAGAGCATTATTGTTTATCTTCAGGCTATGTGCTGGTGATAAGAAGAATTTCTGTTGCTTTCTTGATTTAATAAAGGCTGATATTTTGTTCTATGTGAGGAATAAATAAACACAGATGGTCTCATTTATGATAAAAAAAATCCCAAAACAACTTGAATTTCCATTCTAATTATCATGAAACTGTCTTATATCTCTATGGTCTTTAATGCATATCTTAATCCTGCAGTTTGCTGTAGGATAAGTAAACTTAAACTTCCTTAAACCTTACTTTTAAGCCAATTTAATTTTTTCTTATGCATGTATGGAAAGAATTAGTATTTTGTGGATATGTGCTCCAAGAAAAAGATACCTAAAAAAAAAAAGTAATAGAAAAAACCACCAAGGAGACATTTTATTTTTATAGAGGATCTATAATTTTATAAAATTCTTTCTAACACCTAGCTGACCTCATCCATTTGTATTTGTTCTCCAGCTGAGGAGGAAAACTCAAATAAAAAGAAGCCTTCAGCACCTCTGTTAGGTAGAGGATAATGTTTTTGTGATTTCACATAAAACATGGGAGTTATAAGCCTTATAGGCCTACTTGGTGAATGATTGTTATCAATTCTGCCTAAAGAAAATTTAACATTCAGGAACTAGTGAAAGAGAAAATCTGATCAATTGAAGTCAGAGGACTTTTAACATATATTTCATTATATATTGAAAGTTTAAAGAAACTGATTTTATAAAACTTGTCAGGGGACAAAGATTCTCAAGTATCTGTCCTATGAAAACACATAAGGCTTAGTCTAGGGTGAGTTGGAAATGATTGTGTTCATCTAGCTTTTACAATGTCATAAGTAAAATGCTCCAAACAATTGTTGGTCATTGCAGCTGGGAATGTCTTGCTTTTGAGAGTGGTATGTGACGAACTCTGGTTCACTTAAATGTTGTTTCTTCCTCTAGAGGGCTGAAAAAACAGACCTCAGCTACCCTTCTCCCTGGCAAAGATTTTGGGTGTGAATAATCAATGCCGGTAAAACCAAGGCAACAGAACTAGCTAAGCTGAAAATTGATTTTAAAGTTTTCTTACTCACAGGACCAGCATAATGGTAAGGACAATGGATTAGTGTGACTGAGTAAACTTTGTGCAGTTTGCTATACAAAGGGACTGGAACTGAAAGGAAAACATGAGGATGATGGAATCTTTATAATATATCTATTGAAATAAAGTGCTCTGTCCCAAAAGAAAAAAAAAAGATAAGTATTACTTGGGCACTTGAGAGAGGGTGTGGAATAATAGGAAAGTCAATCCATTCATTGGTGTCTCTCAGGCATTCATTGACCAATGTCAGTGTTTCTAGAAGTTTTTTCAATGCATTAAACCTGGTTTCTTTGAGGTTTCTCGTGCATCTGACCCAAAACTAAGGTAAAATTCTGAGCAAATAAGAAATTCTGGGCACCTCCACCCACAGAATCATAAAATTGCAGAAATTTGAAGGCACCTCTGGAACTCACCTAGTACAACTCCCTGCTCAAAGCAGGGTCAGCTAAGAGCAGGTTTCCCAGGACTGTGTCCTCTCAGGTGTTAGATGTTGCCAAGGCTGGAGATGCCACAACCTCTCAGGGCACTCTATTATGGTGTTAAACAAGCCTCACATTAAAAAAAGCTTTTCCCAGATGTTTAAATACAATATCAGTATTTCAACCTCTGACATTGCCTCTTGCATTCTCACCAGATACCCCTGAGAAGAGTCTGCCTGTATCTTCTGATCAGGTATTTATACACATTGACAAGATTCCCCCTAAGCATTCTCTTCTCTGGGATGAATCAACCTTTACTCATATGTCAGGTGCTCCACTTCCTCCATCATCTTTGTGAGGAATCTGTTTCAGTATGAACATGTCTGTCTTGGTCTGGGTGCAGAGTGTACTTGTAGTCTAGAACTGAACAAAGCACTCCAAATTTTCAGAACAAAATTGAGAGGAAACGAGAGCTGCTGGTAATGCAGCCACTAATTCAGGCTAGGACATTGTTGATTTTTGCTGTGAGGGCATATTGCTGGCTCACGGTCAGCTTGGTGTACAAGGGTGCCCCAGGGCTGCCCCTGCAGAGCTGCTTTCCTGCTGGCTGGCCCCTGTTGTGTCCTGATACACTGGGTCACTCCTCCCAGCTGCAGAACTTGGCATTTCCCTTTGTTGACCTTTATCAGATTCTTGCTGGACCATTTCTTGAACCAGCTGAGGTCTCTCATTGCAGGGCAAGCACCTGGTATGCCAGTGTGTTAACCCTAGCCCTAATCCCACTCCTCACAGGTTTACAATGGCATGGGTACAAGCTGACACCATGAATTTATGCACAGCACCAATGGTTCTTCTTTACACAGAGACACACACACACAAACATGCATATGATGCACTAGAATATATAAACAAGTGTGTAGGCATTGCACTGGATGAACATTCTAGCCTTCTTATGAGTGAAATATTCTATTACTCTATTTTATATATAAAAATGTGTTATGTAAGGGTGTGTATATGTATGTATGTATATATATATGTATATATATATATATATATATATATATATACATGTGTGTGTGTGTATATATATACACACACTGATGGGTATGCATGAGGTGTACTAGACAAATTCATGGAGTATGAGTAGCTTTTAGGTAGATGACTGTCATTTAGAGCACATTTTGGAATGTGTCAGTCCCATCCATAAGTCACAGACAATGGAGAATTATGATGCTGGACAGTGACCCACCCCAAATCTGATCACCAAAATGTGCCAAGCACAGCACAGGGGTGGCACATGCCAACACTCTCCTGGATCTGTCAGTTCTTCAGAAGGGTGGAGATTGTTGTACCTCCGTAATATCAGGGTTCATTGAAGCACAAACATCCTGTCTGTCATCCAACTGAATGAAATATGCCCACCTTGGCAGCAAATCATGGAGAGAATGGCATTAAAATGCCTCTTTGCCTCCACCCAGTGCAAAACTCCTTTTAAAATTTCTTTATGCTGCAAGAACTGTGTTAACTGTTATATTTAAAATTCAGAAGTTAGTTGCATTTTGATGAGCATTTTAAACAACTTAATTAAATGGTGCCTACAGGAAAGCTGACATTCTTAAATCGCCTTTAATAGGACATTCCAACCAATGCCAAATCAAGAAAACAAGCTGTATTTAACGCCTTTAACAAAAGGCTTTGAATGTCATAGCCACAGCAGGAAGCAAAACCTGGATTTAGAGGGAAGCCAGCTGATCTTTAGACTGAAATAGATTTAGATATGAGATTTAGGCAGAGTGGACAGAAAAAGATGTGGATGGGTAGACACAGTGCAGAGATGGAGAGAAGAAGAGATAGACACAGCAGATAGATTCTCATGAAATAGCCCTTCCGTGTTTGGTGTGCAGCTGCATAGCACCTGCCTGACATTTACAGCAGATAGCTTTTATTCATTTCATGGGATATTCATCAAAATGTGGTTGAGAGATGGAGAAAATTCCAAGTATGTGTCATCACTTTACTGGTTTGTGCAGCTGTTTCCTAAAGCACACAATGATGTTGTGTTGTTAAGGAAATACACTGTCACCCTGCTGAACAAATAAAGCATTTAGTTTATTGAGTAACATTACAATAATGATGGGAGATAATAGACTAAAAATACTGTTTATTCAGTAAGAATGGACAAGAACTTTACTGTCCATGAAAGAATCACTTCATGTACAGAAAATAAAAATTGTGTTATTTATTTAAGCTACCTTTTTAACAGTACTGGTGAAAAATACTTCCTGACATAAGCTTTGATCAAGGATAAGAACCAGAAAACATCAGACTAGAGCTCAAACTGCAACCAGACAAGGGACTATATCTGCCACATGTAACAGCAAATAATTATGCTGGCAAATACATAACCCTAAGATAGATGAGAGGTGGGGAGTGGGGTGGGTGCTGTGTTGTTTTTGGGATATTGAACTAATAAATTTCTGATCATAACAAAGGCTTATGTTACCCTTTCCTGGGAATAAGCCTGTCTTGATTTTACAACTCTTTTTATAGGATGCTAAATATTTCTCAAAACCTTATGCTTTCAGAAATATTTATTTAACATATTTCTAATGAGGATGGTATGTTAGCCAAATCACCTGAGACAGCTACACAGGACTAGACTGTTAATTGTATGAGGCTCTTTTACACAGGCAAATCTAGCCCAAAGTCATAGCATTTTCTTCTGTCCTATTTTGTTCCTTTTGATTTTACAACTGATGCAGGAGGAAAAGGGGAAAAAAAGAGAAAAAAAGAGAAAAGAAAAAATAAGAAAGAAAAAGGAAAAGGGTAAAGAAAAAGAAGAAGAAAGAAGGAAAGAAAAAGAAAAAAATTAAAGAAAAAAGAAAAAGGAAAAAAGAAAAAGAGAAAAAGAAAAAGAAAAAGAAAAAGAAAAAGAAAAAGAAAAAGAAAAAGAAAAAGAAAAAGAAAAAGAAAAAGAAAAAGAAAAAGAAAAAGAAAAAGAAAAAGAAAAAAAGAAAAAGAAGAAAGAAAAAGATGAAAAATAAGTCTGTCATAATATTTCCTTTAGAGATGCAGGTGAGGCCAATTCTATTGTCACTGTTTCATCTGTAATAGATTTTTCATACATTTCTTATGTTTGAGCTTATGTTTTGGGGGTCTCACTTGATTTTAGCAAACATTCACAAAAAAGTTCAGGGACAAGATGCAAGTATTTTGTGTTTTGCATGCAAGACTGTCTGTTGGCCTAGACTGGATCAAAATCAGACTTAATTTCAAGCAAGGCCCCTTTCATATTCATGGCCTGCTTCATCCTGAAGCTGTCACCACCTTCCCACACATCTTCCCCTCTGGGATATGTGAGCACCTAACCCAGAGAACACCTCACCCCCCTCACTGCCCCTCAGCCGTGCTCCTGCAGAGCACAGTGACAAAGCCACCCCTGGGCTGGGGAAAGCATTCCCGTGAGGACAGTCCTGGGGTACACACAACCCACCCCATGGCTGTGGGACAAGTGCAAAGGCAACATTTTATGGGCCCAGGATTACCCAGCAAACCACTAGGAGCCCCTCTCACATGTGAGGAGATGTGCAAAGACAGCAAGGACACAGCACTGTGCTCTGCTAGGCCTGACTGCTGGGCAAGGGACTGGAACGGTGCTGGGAGCCAGGAGATATAAAAGAGGAAAGATTCTACAAACGAGAGTGACTGCAGGAAATAGTGTTCAATAGATTTATGGGTCTTTTTACTAATTTATTGGAAATCTAAAAAAGGAAAATTCTTCTGTGAACAAGCTGCTGCAGAGGGCTGGATGCTGAGCTACTGACGTAAGCCCTCAGGACAATCCCTGCCATCAGCTGTGGTGACACACAGTTACTGAGCTGGCCCAGGCCATCTGTGGTGGCAGCTGAAGCAGGGGCTGGGATGCTCGGCTGTAATTTATGGAGAAAGCTTCAGAGCTCCCTGAGACCCCTCCCTGTTCTAATGCAACCCCAACCACTGCAACCACCTCTGATTTGAGCACTCAGTAGCATCCTCTCAACTAAGAGGAAAGTCGATTCAATTCATAATGCAAACTGTCTCCTGAAGCCTCCTGGAGTTAAATAAGGAACTCACAAGTGTTGGAACATTTTAGACTTTGTCCTTTAGAACAAAGTTGTTAAACTATGACCTCATGGTGCCTCTATCTTGGCCTAGATCCAATGGCAATTGAAGTCAACTCTTATTGACTTCAGTGGGCTTTGGAACAAGCTCTCTTCCACTTCAGCACAAGGCTATTTTAAATTAATCAAGACAGCCTCATTGGAATCCGTTTTGGCCTTTTAAAATGGAGTGTACTGTTGTCCTGGAACTGAAGGTCTCATCATGATGCTTGGCTGCGATATCAGGATGGAAGCAGAGATAAAAGCCCATTTCTTGCATCAAGCTGCTCCTGCTGGAGCTGCTCTTTTCTTGTTTCTTGTTGCTAAAATAGCAGTGCTATTGTTTGCTCTGTTGGTCTCATCTTTGGGGATTTGGAAATCCTTTCTAGAGGAGGCAACCTGCACACACACGTCTCCAAACCCCCTTATAGGACACAGTCACACATCAGTCATGTGTGCTCATTGCTGCATACAATATCTCTGTATTTTTGCAGAGATATTTTAACTTCATTGTGTGCAATTCACTGGTTACCTATTCAAAATAATTTATTTTTACTTACATATAATCCAGGACAGATTTCCCAGAAGAATCTGCTATCATACTGCTATACACAAGCACTTTTCCCATTTCTTAAATATGCAGCAGAACAACTTAGGCACTATTTTTTGTGCTCAAGGGAAATTTTTTACTTTATGTCCATTATTTTTCATAGTGTGTTGTTCTGCCTTAAATAATAAAAAAAAAAAAATTGTAGTAACATAAACAGGAGACATTGATTTAAAAAAGGAGGAAAAAAAAAAGAGAAAAAATAAGAGATTTCATTTTTTGCTATGCTACTAGACAGCAGTCTCCTCCACAATCTAAAAAAGAAAATCAAATCAAAATGGATTTTCCAGCTATATTTCTATCTCATTATGACATATTACAGCAGTATTAATTTGTATTTCAAACTGTAATTAATGATAGATGTTGATTGTCATATGTATAAAAAAAGAAAATCTAATTTCATAAGTAAAACATGAAACTGAAGAATGATTTCTGACTTGATATTTCAACATGTGAATAACTTCTTAGGTTATTATATTTTATAAAATTTGTGTCATAAGAAATCAAAGAATTATAGAATATGTGGAGTTGGAAGGGACCCACAGGGATCATCAAGTCCAACTCCTGGTCCTGCACAGCACCATCCCCAAGAGTGCATCACACCATGTGCCTGACAACATTGTCCAAATGCTTCTTGAGCTCTGTCAGGCTGGTGCTGTGACCACTTCCCTGAGGATCCTGTTCCAGTGCCCAACCACCCTCTGGGGGAAGAACCTTTCCCTGATATCCAAGCTAAACCTCCCCTGACGACAATGGATTTTGTAAATGTAAATCAGAACGAGAACAATCTTCAGCATGCTGCAATTTCTACCAAAGTTAATTACAATTTTAAGCTGCCTCTGAACTGTGAGAAGGTCAGAACACCTGTGATTCAAGACAAAAGGTTCTTATCTTGCTTGATATTAATAGAACTCATGAAAGGAAATATTACAAGCTTTCACTGAGCTTTGTGGATGTAATTCACCACAGAAATGGAAAGTATTGTTATTAAAAAGAAAAACAGTGATTTCAGGTCCTGAGCCAAAATGAGCCAGGATATGGAAAGAGCCACATCCAAAGACCTCTGGAGTTAATCAAAGTATTTCCACTGCTTGCTGTGGAACTATATTCAAATTGTGAATTTCTCATGGTGACATCTGTGTGTCCTTCAGTGATGGATGTGGTGAAACAGTGCTGGAGATGATCACAGACAGATGCCATTGCTGCAAAATGACAATTTCCTGGCTTTGTGTAGCATTTCTTCAGTTTTTCATGCCATTCTTTGGATGTCATCATTCATCTGTTTCCCATGACTCTTTTCTGTTTCCTACTTTGATTTAATTCTCTCCCTTTTTTTTCCTTTCACAAGGTAAAGTAATTACATATAAAATCAGATGTAAAAAATAATTCTGGAACGTGACAAGTTACACCCTATACTTTCTGTTTTACTCTATAGCATTTGAAATACAATATAATACAGGTTAGGGTGGAAATGAAGTACAGTATTGCATTTGTGACTACCTGAGGAATAACACCATCAGTCCTTTCCCATGTGAGATGAAATTACAACACACTTTCATACCACTTCTCCATGTGTAACTTCTGATGTCATCTTACATTAAAAATATGCAGGAAAAATGAAAGTGCAGTTATTTCCTTGCTTTCCATTTCATAGGAAAATACATTGATATGAATTTTTTTCCTTTGCTTTGGGACTAGGGGAGAGTTTAGGTCCAGCGTAGGTTTCCTAAACATGTGCAAAGTTCTGTGAGTTCAACTGGTGTAAGCCCTGCATGAGTACTACTGAGCTGGACTGCTGCTCCTCAGTGCATGCACTGTCCTGCAATACAATTGTCCAGCTCATAGCTAGCCCAAAGGGACTAAGAAAGTATACAAATATACTTTGTATACACCTAGAAAACAGTACATTATCAATATGTGGGGATGTTATCTCTCCACTTTGATCTACACAAAGTAGATCAAGAGCAGAGCAACTTGGGTTTGTGCATTGAGGATGTGTAGGTCTAGAAAGGGTCTCTAGATTCCAGAAACACCATGATATTGAAGTCTTTTCAAGATGATTCCTCTTCAGTAAAACAATAAGATAACAAAGAGACTAGAGATTTAGCCTATTGACTTCCCAAATAAGTCTGACAAGGTGAACATCACTGCCTGCTATTTCTTTCCCCTCATAAGAAGCTTTGTTTTTAGCACCGCAGCTGATACCTGCAAAAACCAGCAAGTCTTGTCTCCAACCAAAGTAGTACTTCATTCTATTTTAAATCTAGTCAACCTGGCAGAGCTGGTGTGCCAAACTGTCCCACTCTGTGGTGATGAAAAAGAAAATAAGGTTATTGAACGTGTCTGCATCACATTTGCCTTCTGAACAAGCAAACTTGGTTTGACACAGGCCTTTGCAACAAGGCTTTCCTTTACCATTGCTCTTTCCTAAATAGCCTTTTCTCTGTCTTTTGTTTCTTGAGCTCTTTTCACTCCCAAACTTATGTTGAAACTATTTCAAAGTCAGATATTTTTCCATCTTACTGTCTATTTTCAAAGCCTCTATAAACTGACCTCATTGCGCAGGGTGGTCTGTCCTTTCATTTTTGGCTTTTGGAAGGGTAAGCAAAAGCCTCTTGCATTGTTAAGCAAAACTTCTCCTTTGTTGACAAACAGCCACTAAATGGTGACATGGACACCTATATCCTGGTAATCATGTGAAGCAGCAGCTAGGATAAACTCAGGCTGCCTTCTCCATGTGCTGTCTTGAGTATTTGCCTCCAAGGAGTGAGATTTTAGTAGCATTCCTATGTTATAAAATACCATAGTGACTCGCCCAAGCATAGGTCTGAGCTTTCCTGAAAATTTGGAATAGGTACTCTCTGAATCATTACAGATAACACAAGGTCTCATGGTGGATTTAAAATCATTGAACAGTAGAGCTCAGGTGTTTTGGGAGGTCCCAGTCCATCACCAGAACAATCTTCTTCCTAGGAAATATTTGTCCAATCTCTTATTAAAAGTTTTGTCACAGAGAAATCTGAAAATCTTTAGCCTGTTCTTGGTTTTCACTAGTTCTGCAATTAGTGAACTTTTCTTTCACTTCATTGTCCTTTTTTGCAAGCTAAAGCCACTGTTTACCCATCCACCACAGATAGAACGTGCTTCAACCATTCAACATCTTGCACTGAGAAAAGCAAAGCAGCTCAGGTAAACCCCTGCCAGAAGAATTTCGAGCTAATCTTTGATTTAGCCATGTAATGTACCCATTTTAAAATTACTCCATGACTATCTATAAATATAATAAAAATCTATAAATATCTATAAATATCTATATTTTTCATCATCTGGATTTTAAATGAAATGCCCAAACAGAAGAGGGCTGATGAAATCCCTTCCACTATTCATACAGGCACATATCTTCCCTGTGCAGCCAGGAGCTGGAGTGTATTCCCCAGACATCTCATTTGCTCAACTCAGATTCTGGTGGGGGATGTTGCAGAACCTTTCTCAAATGCTGCATATACTTCAGTAGCCTTGAAGGCCACTAATTATAGAATCCACAGACCGAGTGACTAAAATATAAACTTTTCATTTTCATTCTGATACTCAGAACCTTGTCACTTTGAGTTAGGAAGGGACTTAGAGCACAAAATATAAGATTAAAAAAAAGAAATAGAGGTTTCATCCTACGTCTTATTATATCATTGGTCATAGCCTTCAGATTTAGGAGATTGTGCTTTCAAACAAAAGCAAATATAAGACACAAGCAAAACTTAATTTCAGCCAAAATACATTGAAGTAAGACTTGCCAAAAATACAATAATGGTAACAGTAAGGGAATTTAGTTTGACCAGCATTTTTTGAACTTCATTTTCATTATAAAATATTATTTTGGAATATCAAACTGGCCAAACTGCTTAACTTGTTGAGCAAGTCTTATAGAGTCACACCATACAAAGAATTATTTAGGATTTTTCAATAAGAAAACATCAAAGCATTCATCCTTCATTGCGATTTTTGAAAGTAACACACCCATCTATTTTTAAACTGATGAATTGCTCTAAAAACAAAGCTCAGTCAGAAACAATAAACCAGAGGGGACTATAGACTACATAGATGTATTCAAAGTGAAGACATATGGCTTCTGGCACCAGTGTTCTGCAGTTATGTTGGAAGAAAGAAGAGAATGGAAAGAAGGAATATTACCCAAAATTATATTGATTTAAAATGTGAACGTCCTGATATGGATCTTCTGATATGTGGCCTATACCTGGATTTATGAAGTAGTGAACTGCTATGTGGAAAAGGTACAACTGCAAACCTGGTAGATACGAACAGCTATAAACAGAAGAGTCGCCAAGATGGCCCCATGTGTTTTAGGTGGGTTTAAGCAAGTGCCCCCCACAGACAACTCATATGACTGTTTCTAATCACAGTTCAGAACAGGCAAAAAAACTTAACTATTTGCATTTTCACTCTTAATCAAATTCACTTTGAGTTTCCCATGTATGTCTGTATCAAGTTCACTGTTTTAATTTCTCCACTGTAAGGTACTTCCCTCAGGAATTCAATTGCTGGAATACAGAGCATGTGCAACACGCTGTTTGCATTTCCCCAAGAGATTTCTAGACTCTTTTTCCCCCCACAGAAATAACACTTGAAAACAGTAAATTTATCCTGTCAGCTCAGAAACGAAAAACAACCTCTGTAGCAGGCAGCCAGGAACATAACCCTCTAACCAGTTCCACAAAAACAAACATACAGAACTTCTCAGAAACAAATTTATCTCAGGGAGTTTAAGCAGCTAAAACTTATTCCTCTCAGACTGCAATTTTACAGTGACTACAGCGATACTTCCAAGGGGCTGCCCAAATGCACATGTGGAAAAGTATCCCACAAGCTGTAGTGTTGGTTCTTGGGAGGAGAAAAACCTTCTGTCAGGCTTCCCTGGGCTGTGGGAAACCACCCCTGTGGTTCTTCAACATCAGCTGACTGGGAGAGGGAGCATTTAAACTCAACTCACTTTTCTAAGATACCAACCTAGACCCAAGTCTAAAACTTGCACAACTTGTGAGATAATCCTCCTCTGGAGGGAACTGTTTCTTTCTGTTGGATGTAATAGGAGGCTTTGCTGCGTAGCTCTAAATCACAGACATCCAGTTTGGGTGACATAAAAAAAGTTAGAATCAGTGTGAGAAACTCAATTTTGGGCTCCTTATACAGCTTTGTGAAAGGAATGAATGAATAATTTTGCAGAATTTAGTAAATAAGCCCACCAAATGTAAATGCTAGACATTTGCATGTATGCATGTAAAAGGAAGAGAATAAAAGATTTTGAAGAAATAAGGCTGTCTTGTAAATCTTTATTTCTTTTTGACACATTTTCACTGTTGCTATTTATATCCTAGCCCCTAGACTAAAGTGGGATGGAAACTTGCTGTGTTACTGCAAGGTTTTGTTGCATGTTTTGCCACCACTGCTAGAGCCACCACTGCTGTTTGATGTAGATTCCTTCACTGTTTTTAAAAAACAGAAGTTTCTTCAGGATACTTAATGATTTGGTTGCTTTATAGAAAAAAAGTAAAAGGAAGAGAAGATGCTGAATAATATAAAACAAATTACTTCTGTGATTACCTTTTGGGTCAATTTCTTGACTGGTCGCAGTATTTGCTTGCAACACTGAATACAACAAAATGTTCTTAGAAAGAAAGGATGGGAAAATCAGGGTCAGAAACTTTGCAAAGGGGTAATACAAGTGTATTTCTTTGGAAGGATGTCAGGTACTATCAGCAAGGCCAGCAAAGACTGCCACCAAAATGTCTAGTCTACAAAAGGCAGCAGTTTCCAGCCCTGTCTCCTGAGGGATTTGACCCTTTCATCAGTAGCACATTGTTGGTTGAGAATGGTGTCTCTGGCTCCCACCAACTTCCTACTAGGATTGCTTAACCTCTAACTTAGGCAGGAAAATACTGACTGGAAAAATACCCTTGAAAGGGCGCCAGTCCCTGATTTCAGTCTACCTTCTGCCAAGGTCAAATTCCTCTCAATTTCCAAACTCTTTTCATTTAGTATTATTCCCTGTGGTTGAGAAGAATTTCCCATGGACACCTTTGGAACCACTTCATCATTCTTTATACTAATCTAACTCTCATTAAATGTTAAGGTATAAGAAGCTAAAACTACAGTATTACAAGCTTTGGCCCTTGAACTTGCCCAGTAGTGTCATAGACATCTTCTATGAAAAATCCTTTCTTTAGGATTTTTCCTCCTGAGAAGCTGAGGGACCTCAGGAACAAAGATTAACAATGTAATGTTAACCTTTGTTAATGTAACAATGGTTATCTGCTGCTGTGGAATGCAACAGGTAGATTGGCGATTCGTCTCATAGTGTTGTTTCTAGTTAATGGCCAATCACAGTCAGCTGGCTTAGACTCTCTGTCCGAGACAGAAGCTTTTGTTATCATTCTTTCTTTTTCTATTCTTAGCTACCCTTCTGATTAAATCCCTTCTTCTATTCTTTTAGTATAGTTTTAATATAATATATATAATAATAAATCAAGCCTTCTGAAACATGGAGTCAGATCCTCATCTCTTCCCTCATCCTAAGACCCCTGTGAACACAGTCACACAGTAGGATGATGACAAATGACTCTCTTCAGTGACCCTGGTTGGAGTGCTGAAGGAATGCAAGTCAGTCTGTGCTCAGCCAGGTGGCAATGCTGCTGCCATCAAGGGAAGTGTCCTGCCAGCAGTCCTGCCTTGAGCAGATTTGCATAGCAGAAGTAAACTAACCCTGATATGCACTTCTCTATGCAGACAGTTTATTAAACACAGTAGAAATAGTTTTTTACACAGGCATTCTATGAAATAAAGTATGCATGTCTTTTCACATAAATGTTTTACACTTTCTTGATTTGGTGGTTTTTTTCTCCTTTCAGTTTTATTTGCATGATGGGCTTATGTGGTGGTTTGGTTTTGTTTTTAATTATACTGCAGCGTGTTTCCTTTTTTTTATTAAGTACAGCATCCTCTTGTACTCTGCTGGACAATTCTCCCCTTATACTTTAAGCTTTTGTCCTTGCCCCCACATGAATCTGCTTTGCCAAGTTTTCAGCTGACATAACATTGTTCATATCCAGGAAGTTACTGAGCTCCTACTGCTTTCCCACTTCTGTTTAGCTATGGATTAAACAGACAGCCTCCCTTCAGCTGCCTGCAAGGTCTCACTCTTTTGCTAGTTGGGACCACATTTTTCAGAAGTGACACTTTTGGGAGCGTTTTGGGAGAAAGGCTTCACTGGTACACATCAGGACTCTTGATTGCTGCCTGCTTGCCAGTCAGTATGGAACAAAATCTGTGTCTCATTATCACCATGCATAAAAGAAACAGAATAATTTAAAACAATACCCAAAATAAGTGCCAATAGCAAGTTGTGGAACTATCTGAAAACATGCTAGAGCAATTCAGATGTTAGAGAACCGCCAGTATAATCTGTAACCAGTGCTGGCTGCAGGCAGTACAGATTCAAAACACTGAAAAAGAGCCACAAGGAAAGCACTACTCCTCAGAGTAACTGTGGTCTAGTAAATCTGGTTATTTCCTTGTCTCTTGCCCATTCTCCTTTAACCTCACAAATTTCTCCAGAAACCTGACACAGAAGTGGTATCACATACCAGAATATTTTCATCCTGCATCTTGGGGAAGTGTCTACACCCCCAGATATTTCTGTTGAACTGAGTAATTTTCTGTTTCCAAAAAAATATGAGTTCACCTCTTTGATGCTCCACATGTGGACCCAAAGAACCAGGAAACGTGCCTGACTTGTCTCTCCCATCTGGTAAGTGGATCAATGCCTCAGCACTGCATGGAGGACATGTCAAGACGTTGTTCAGTGCTTGTTGCTGCTTTTCCCACATGTTGTTTCTCAGTTGTTGCAATGAGTTAGCTGTTGTTCTGACAGAAATTAGTCACAATATCCAGAGGTTATTTATGCAATACCACTGATCCCTGATGCCAGTCTGGGAAGGCATTAGCTTCTGGAATTTCATCATCTGCACATATTGTACAATAGCTCTGGAAATTGTATTGAGACCCCAGGGGTAAATAAGTGAGGAGAAACTTAGATCAAACTGTCCTCCAAGTAGCTCTCACTGCATGCAAAGGCTTGAACAACAGTGATGTTCACAAGTTTCAGGACTGCTGAGAGCATAACTTCTGTGGGTAATCAACCCAGTTAAAGATCTCTTTTACTCTTCACTAAGTCAAGAACTAAATGCAACGTGACATCTGAATATAAGTTGTTGGGGGTTTTTTGCCCTCCAAGATAGATATAGTTTTTCCTGCCAATAAAAAAAGCATTTCCCTTTCTCATTAAAAAAAAAAAGAGTATTCTGTTTAGTCAGTGGTAGGTTGTTTCTGGGTACCGTATACCTGGAACATTTAAGTCAGACTGATTTGGCATAAAGGAAATAAGATTCATTCAAAATATTTTGTACAAAAAAAAGAATAAAATTCAACACCTTGTTGTCTCTAATATTTATTCCAA
The DNA here is from genome assembly GCF_027887145.1 of Ammospiza caudacuta. NCBI lineage: Eukaryota > Metazoa > Chordata > Aves > Passeriformes > Passerellidae > Ammospiza > Ammospiza caudacuta. The sequence continues at coordinate 84,134,886 of NC_080595.1, forward strand.
AATCCTACTTTTGGAGATTGTGCTATATCTCAGATTTTATTTTTGGGGGGGAATTTTTATAAAACATTGGTTCTGGTGATCGTAGTGAATAAAAACTTGCAAACATGGATGTTTATCATGCAAAAGACAAAAAAGATGGACATAGATCATCCAGAACTTTCTTTTACTTTATGATTATTGCCTTTACACCTCCCATGATTTTCCAGAAGCTGCCTCATAAATGGGTCACTCACACATCACATGGGAACTATTTCTGCATTATGCAGAACAGAGGCTGAAGGAATCTGCTGCAGGGTCTCTCAGTCTGCATTTGGTCCTTCACAGGATGCACAGTATGCCTGCAGATGGGAGTGCAAAATAGACTTGCTGGTACAGATTTGCAGGTTTGCCAGAGCTGCCAAACCAGAAATGGCTTTCCAGGTGTAAGAATTCTATCTAAGTGTTAAAAATTGAATTTGGTCCTTTCTATATAAAAAACTATATGATACATGAGTCTTTAGCAATGCAGAGCAGAAGAGAAAAATGAATTTAGTACTTCAACTTTGAATGAGGAAGTAAAACACTTGTTAGGCTGGAAAGTCTAACTGATTTTTTATTGAGTTCCCTTTGTGTACCATCAAGGTATCTTTCAGGTTAAGGCATCACCATATCAAAGCAGGTACTGAGCATTTCTCAGATGAAACACATTCTTATATCTGATTAATAAGTCATAAATCAAATCTTTTTAGGGAAATTGATAACAGTAATAGTTGTAGAGCTGTTCCTGTTAAAAAGAGCATGCTTTTACTCCTAGAATTTACTAAAGTTTAACATGATCTGTTTCACTTAATCACTTACTACCTCTTCCTGCTTTTCCCTTTGAATATTTTTCGTCTCATCTCTCTTTAATAATTCAGTTTTCATTGGCAGCTTGCTACATATTCAAATTATTGACTACAAGATCTTTACCAGACAAAGAAAAATCCGTAGTAGCAAAGAGCACCTCTGATATTGCTTTGTCAAGAATAAATCAGGAGGCCAAGCTAAATCAAACATAATACAAGTATAGCCCATCTTGCCTGCATTATAATTAATTTTGAATTCCTCCTGTTGCCATGACACCATGCATGAAAAGAAATAAGGCAGGCATTGTGCAGTACTCAAGGCTTGTTGAAATTTTGGGGTTTGCTTCTTATGTTTAAAATAGGAAGAAAATAGTGAAACAGCCAGCAGTAACACAAGAGATGTTTTCCTCTCTGTAAGGTGGGAGAGGGGTACATGCCAGATATATTTTGAAATTTTGCTTGTTGAAGGAAATAATAATGAATTTGAGATATTTGCTTAAATTTCCTGATTCTGCTCCTGACAAATCAAGTGATTATCACATTTTCTAATCTTTGTGGACTACCTTCATTTACTATTCCTCTGTGGCCACCCCCTCCCAGCTGCTTCAGGGGCAGCAATTAGCCTGAGCACTGCACACAACCCACACACTCTTCACACAAACCTTATGTTGAGCCTTCAGTAGCTCTTCAGAGAAGCCCGGAGAGAATGAGTTCTTCAGGTGGAAAAACCTATTGAACACAAAGGACACAGAGGATACTCTAGAGAGGAATGAAGTTTTTTCTGAACCTCATGTTGTCACTGCTTTTATGGCTTTTAAAGAGATTATGATACTTTCTTGTTAACAGAAAAAGGTTTTCTTCTCCCTACCGACATGTTGAGTGCTCCTCGTATCCAGGAGCTTTGTTTGCAGTGCTTTACATGTGGTTGTTGAACACTCAGATACATAAAGCTCTACAAAACCCTTCCATTGGAGCATTGTTAGTTGTTTTATTGGAAAATCCCACCTGACACAGCCTCCTGAGCAGGACCTTGAAGAAGCACCACAATCATTTCTGTGGGGCTGCTGCCCATGCCTGTTTGGAGATCTCTGAGCAGAGACAATCATGCCCATTGCCAGGGAGTGCCCCATGGTGCTATGTGCTGCATGGAAAGGGCAGGCAGGTAGCTCTCAGCTGCTTTGCTGGCACTGCATGGCAGCTAGAGCTCCTCTGCAAGCTTCATATTTGAGTTGGAGTAAGGAAAGTCATAGTCTATCCAGCTGAGAGCAGTGTTACAACCTTACTGAGCCGTGCTGACAGGCTGCACATCTGAGGTTGCTGTCAAAAATTTTAAAGTCCTAAAGTACTGAGTGTCCTGAAGGGTCATTAAGGTATCCTGTGATTCAAAACAAACGTTGCTGCAACCTCAAGCATTTCTCAGTTTCCTTTCCCTCACAGCCACAGCTTTTCCCTGCAGCTTCTGGCCAGACGCTGGGGCTCAGAAGGCATTTTCTCAGGCTTAATGTTAAAAGCTATGAAAGAGAGATGGTTGTACCCAACAGAATTCTTTCAGTTTAAGGAGCCCTAGGTTTAAGGGATGTCTCTAGAAAGAAAAAGGATGTTGCTTGCAGGTGCTGTAGCTTTTCACATTCAGTTTATTTTCATAGCACAATGGCAGAGAAAATACCTGGGTAATTCTCTCAGTCTTAGGGCACAGGAGAAGCTGAGTCAGAGGGTCAGCTCTCACATAAGGCACTCGTATTTTAACTGAGTCACAACCTTCCTCTGCCTCCCTTACCAAGCCTTAGTTGTAAGGAAATGCGAGTACTTGACTGCAGAACCTGCAATGCAGCACTTCCTGAGATCACAAGTAAGGAAAGGATAAAAATTGCTGGTAAGGATGATTGCACTGAGCACCAATGTACATTTTAGTCACAGCATAGGTAGAGGTGACATAGGTAAAGGTGCAATTTCTCTTCTGCTGTTCCGGATGTCTCTGCTTTCTGATTCCAGTTGTGGGAAACAGCAAGATAGCGATAGCAAACACCCCCTTTCCCCCAGTTTGCATTTTTCAAGGGCTGTTCTTCAATACTCTGCACCTAGAAACACTACCCTGCTCCTGGGAAGGCAGGAAAAACTGCAAGGAACACTGAAGGGCTGGAGGCATCCTGCACTCTGAAGATTTTCTGTCTGTAGCCCCCTAATTGATGTTGAAGGCTGGGAAAATTTGCTGAACAAAATCCATGGATATGGTGGAAGGAAAGTGTCAGTGGTTTGGTAAGAGACACTGTGTTACCCCAATCCTCTAACTGCTCTGCTTCACCTGAGAAAACTTCAAGGATCTGAAAAGGAAAAACAGATTCAGCTCAAAAACCTGCTCCAAACACATCCCTAAGAGGGTGTAATTGGCATGAATTCCAGGAGTCCCTGGAATTCTGTCAGGGAGACGGTGGCAACCAGGACCGCACATTTTATCTTTTTTTTTTTAAAGTTAGAGTTTGTGTTAGTATTGGCAGGATCCTGAAACAAACCTCTAGTCCACAAAAAATATGAGAAACCAACTTCTCACTTTGCTCTACTCAGATGTACTTGGTGGCTGGGCAGGGGTAGGAAGGCGCATGAACTTTGGAATGTATATAAATAGAGACGTAAAGGCAGAAGGACTCACAACTTCCCTGTTGCATCTAGCCTCCCCTGCCAAACATATTGACTGCTGAATGGATGGCTGGAGTTATTGTTTGGGCACTTGCATTGTTTCTGCTGAACATCTGTATTAAAGGACACAGATACAACAGCAGGTGTGGGTAGGAAGAGAGAAAATAATTTGGCTGAGCTACAATATCCGTCCGTTATAAAATATAGAGAAGATGCAGTGTTATTAGCCAAATCTTACTCTGTTTGTAACCAACTGATTTTAGTGTTCCCCCCCCTCCTCCCAGTGAAATCAATGTTTTTGAATTTGGCATTTTGAAGGAGATCTCTGGTTTGCACTTCTCATTTTACATTTGTAGACTGCAACATCTCTATATCTGCTTTTGAAAGTTCAACACTCGGTGTTTTTCCCTGTCAGAAAAGGTTTATACACCCTCAGAGAACAGGAGCAATAATGTATGTTAATATCAGAGACTAGAACAGCCCCAGCAGTGTCAGCAGGCCCATCATAACATCGTTATTTTTAGCCCTATCTTTACAATTAGCTCTGCGGAGGCTTTGAGACACAGACTTTACAGGCTCGAGGTGGAAATCTGGCTGCCAGGGATTTCTCCTGGAGGCAGCCCACGCTGAGCTGCGCTGATCGGCGGCTGCTCCCTGCTGGCCGGCGCCAGCACCGCTCTCTGCCGGGAACGTCCCTTCAAGGGACTTTGCTTAATGCACTGGAGGAGTTTATCCCTGCTCCAGCTCAGGAATCCCTCAGTCGACCTGTGCCCCTCGTAGCAGTTTCAACAAAATAAGTCCAGGCGTGAAAACAAAGAAACGCCGCGCTCTGCCCACCTGCCGAGGCAATTTTCAATGCAATTTTGCACAAGCTCATGCATTTCTGCTGTGGCTAACCCCTAAAATGACAGTGGCATTCTCAAAATACAGTAAGACATCAGGATTTTGTGGCAGCCCAAGTATTTCTGCCACCCACCAAAACATCATTTTGAGGGAGCAAAGAGGAAAAATTAAGTGCGTGGTTGTTTGTAATTGTTCTCAAGAATAACATACTGCAGTGAGATCTCAGGAATGGCTGAGCCAACATCTTTAATTTAGACTGGTATAAGGAGGTCAGGCCTAGAGAACCTCCTAAATTATTGCATTTCCTACAAAATTATGCAATAGAATTTCTTCTTCCTGCAGTCATATATGAGTACACAGACTAGAAGACACATTCGACATTAAAGGAGACGCTGGGTATAAAAATAAAGCACCTATCAGCTAGACACACATATATAGATCTAGATTTTAGAATACTGCACTGAATTAGGACACCTACAATTTGCTTCCAGGGGCTCTCTTTATTTGGCTTACAGTGTTTTTTTTCATTTTTGGCTTAAAACTCAAACAAAAAAATCAAGGAACAGGGGGATAAATTCACAGATAGCACACAGAACTTGACATTGTTCTGTCACACACCACAAAAGAACAGGACTCTAATATTTTAAGTGAATTTCCATTGCTTGCATGTGTGAGTTGGTTTGTATGATTTACAGCTTCTAAATATTTTGTATGTGGCACACGTGTTGAGTTATGGTCATCACACACAGAGCCACCTGGAAATACAAAGTGACCTGGTTCTGATTCGCACCACCAAGTTCTGCTCCGGAGTCTGAAAGTAGTTATATGCCTGGACAGTTTAGACTTCTGTCATCAAAGCATATGGGGAAAAAAACCCCCCACACCTGAGAAGTAGCTTGAGAGGCTAAAAAAAGCTAATTTGTCTAGACAACAACCTTAGTAAAAACAGTATAGGATGGGAAAGGAGATGTCCCAAAAACTGAGGAGACGTGTCTTTGCATCAACTACCCTCAGCTGAGGCTAGACACATATATGTCAAAACACCTCATACTTAAGTGATATCAGATACTAGAGGCTGAATCTTGGTTCCCAGAGCACAGAATTTGGGTAGCAAAGGCTTCCTTGTACCAAACAGCCTTACCTGTCATTCTCAAAATCAATGAAAGTTTCATTGGTTTCAATATATCCCACATAAAATAACTCTTGATATAGATGCAGTGCTGACAGGTCAAGTACCCACGGCACAAAATCTCTTATGAGGAACTTTCCAGGTGATCTTCAATTAAAAAAAAAAAAAGAAGAAGAAAGGTGCTTTGTGGATGCTGTAGATGCACTGTGCTCACAATTTGGTAGTGGCAATTTCTAGCACTATCCCCCATGCATGTGTGCATACACAATACCAATTCCATTAGAACCACTATAACTAGCAGAATGCTAGAATTAGCACAAGAGTTTTGTCTCAATCTTTCAGTTCTTATAGGACAGTTAATGACATGATTTTGAGCAGAACTCTTCCATCCAATGCCCAAATACACTTCAGGAATTATTCTGGGGCTGTGGTCCCTCCTAACAGAACTTACTAGTATGGATGTGGTTCAGCTCTGGCAACTGAATGGTCCTGGACACTGTTTACTAGAACATGCATGTGCTATAATTTTGCCACTCAAATTTTCTAATTTTAGACAGATGACTGTTGCTCCACCTAATTTCTGCAGTGCTTGTCATTCTCTGATGACAGACTTGCTGTGCAGAAACCCAGTCACACAGCTGAAAGGCACAGGTTAGAAAATCCTTCTACAGCAAGGGAGGCTGAAACTGGTAGAGAAATAGAGGGACTGCCCAGAACCTAAAGGTCACTAATCTACACAGTTATTGCACATGACTGAGAAATAATCCTACTCTCCAGGAGAAAACTGCAACACCAAACATCCATTCATTGGAAGCAACACAATGTGGGAGCAGCAGAAGCAAGTAGAAAGATCATTATTAACAATACCTGCTCCTAGAAGTCAAAACACCTTGTGGCTTTTAGACACAATTTTCTGCCCAATTAATTGAACAAAATATCTAACTAGCTCTTACCTTTATGGAGAAAAATCATTATGCTCCATGAAAATGAAAGAAATTAGTTAGTAGCAGCCATTACATGGCTTTTTCTAAAGTAGTCAGGTAGAAAGCACATACATGCATATTCTTTATGTACACCATTTTCTTGAAGAAATTATGTCTGTTCATTCTTTACAGATATAGACAAATTGTATCCTAACAAATGAGAAATAAACTGTGGGAACTAAAGGAAAGTCTGCATCCTCAACTACCGTTTAGGCAAAATGCAAAGTGCTTGTTGATGGAGTCAAGAACATGAGAACTCATGTTCTTGACTCCACTTTAAGAGAGTTAAATATGCTCATTTATTCAGGAGATTGGGCTTTACTTTGTGGAAACCCAGGGCACTGGGAATATGTCCCTCTCTGCTCTGGGGTGCCCTGACCCCCAGGGAACAATGATTTTGACCTTCATTCATGGAGAAAGTTTCCTAAACTTCAGAATGGACTAGAATCCACTAGAGTATGAAGTAGACTATAGAGAGTAGTGTAGATGTATCACTTGGGAAATTTAGGTTTTAGGATTTTTAGTATGTACTGGATGGAAGCAAGATGCAGGGCACAGGGCGTGATCCTGGGCTTCTTCCTCATGCCTCTTCTTCCTCCTTCTTCAGGGGTTTGGGTGGCATTTTGTAATTGGGTAGGAAAGTCCACATTGTGGGCTATCGGGGATCAGTTATTGGGTTAAAAGGGAAAATAATCTAGGTGTTAGCTCTAAATTGGATAGTTTAGCTTTAAAAGACCTTGTAATGATAGATTGTTTGCCATTTTTGTGGTGCTTTTCCAGTGCGCTGAGCCTGGCGTGAACAGCGTGCAGAACTCTAGATAAGATAACAATAAACAAGAACCTGAAGATGAAAAGATCCAGTGCGTCTCTCTTTCCTGACACAAGACCACTCCAGGAGGGTCTCCCCAGACAGGGAAGCCCCCTGGAGAGCCCAGGCAGAGTCCCAGAAGTCAGGGAATTGGCAACAGGTACCCCAACATTACTTTTTCTCTTCCACACCAGCAGGTGGGAGTACAAGCTGCTCGCAGTCACCTGCACCAGACCTAAACCCATAGTGCAAGGACATACAAATGCCTCAGAGTGATCCTTGGGGCAGCACGTCCACCTGCCCAGAGCATCCATGGACTACAATGGGAGCTGGATCAAGGACTCACTTAAAAGATGGTCAAATTGAGATAAAAGGCAGTAAGTGACTTGGTCAATGTCATAAGGGAAAATCCAACACTATCACCATTGAAGATGAAGTGGGCTGTGCTCCTGATCTCACTCAGGACTGGCTTCAGCCCATCAAAGATCCAGCTGTGCATCAAATTAGTCCTAGAGATATATCTGAATAGAGATATTCAGATTCCCTCTTCCAGCTAAGCTGGGAGATGGTGAGTCAGAAACCACAATTATGTCCAGAATTGTGGCAGGAGGTCTCCAGGCCACAGGCTGTGCTTTCTCCAAAAGCCTGAGAGGCAGAGAAGCACAGGGAAAAGTCACTATGAAGAATCACAGGAAACACATTCATTTAAAATATCTATTGGAATTACAAATTAAACTCTCCAATATGATTCAAAGTACAAAACACCACATTAAAAGGCATTCAACAGCTCCTTTATACATCACAGTGTTAGTGGCACAAAATGCACTTACATTTCAAATACATCAACAGAACTATTTTTACACTGGTCAAATACATTATTTATACATATGCATGACTCCTTCATGCTTATCCCTATACAAGTTTTAAAATACATCATAATAAAATGATCAAGAAAGGTTCAGTTATGTACCATGTACCTGTACCTAATGTTCCTGGATTTCTTGTAAGATATACACAAATCAAAGCAATAATGAAGACCATGGGGCTCTAAACACAAACAGCATGCCTTACTTAGTACAAGTGCATTAGCAATTAAGGGCTGATGCAGGCTTTTTTGATGTCCTTAGTATCACTGTCATCAACAACTGTAATTTACTTGTTTTCCTCAGGCTTTTAGATTATGTACATGAAATGTACAAACTTTGGTCTTAAAAAAGCAAACCTGCACAAAGGTCTATGCATGCTGCACCTCACTGGAATGATAATGGCCTGCATTAAAAATATTTATTCCTATACAGTAAAAGGCCTACAGATGAAATGCACAGAACTTCATTCTAATCTTCCTGCCCATAACAATATTTTTTTAAAAAAACACTTAGTATTTTTCTCACCTATGGATATTTTATCCTGTCAGCTCCATAAATGAGAGCTATTCCCTAATTTTGATTGTTTTCTGCATGTCAGGAGCTCAGCTGTAAACTGAGAGTTGATTCAGTCTGCTGTTATTTGGGATTTTGCCTGATTTATGCACCAGAGTATCTGAGGAAAGATCATGCTTCTTAGTATGTTGGGGAAAGTATCCTAAATTCTTGACATGCTAAAGTCAGTAGTAGGAGGCCTTAGGATGAACGCCAACACGAATAAAACTAAAATATTAACATAAAACTACAGTAATCTTTTATATATAATTGTTCATCATTCACAAACTTTTGAAGAGTCTCAAAACCAATGAATTTGTCCTCACAGCACTCCTGAGGTAAACACTGGTCCATTCACTTTAAAGATGGTCAGGCTGAGATAAAAGGCAGTAAGTGACTTGGCCGATGTCACAGGGGAAAAGCCAACACTACCAGCATTGAAGATGAAGTGGGCTGTGCTCCTGATCTCTCTCAGGACTGGCTTCAGCCCAACTAATGGCAAGGCTCGGGAGATGCAGAGCCTCTGGAGTGGGACTCCACACTCCCTAGATGTGACACCACATGACACCCCAGATGAACATGCAGATGATGTACGAGTACAAACTCCATCAAACAGCATTTACGAACACACCATTTACTCAAGAGCTGGACTTGATCCTTGTGGGTCCTTTCAAATCAGAATATTCTATGATTCTGTGTGAATAAAAACACCCTAAATAATAGCATAACCATAAAAATGCAGCAGGAATCATGCTGTGATACTTATTTTTCTGGTGCAAATCCAAAAAGCCATAGTTGTTGCAACAGATTTTCATTTGAAAGACAAAGAAACAAACATTACCGTGGCAGGGGATTTAAATGTCAGAGTTTAAAATTATGTATTTACAATTGAATTTTGGGGTATTAAATGTCACAGTATCAACATAAGCTGTAACATAAAAGCACCCTGAACTTAATACATCACCACCAAAAGTTGCTACTTTGGAACCAAATCAGCATTAAAAAAATAATAATAATTATATTAACAACCATAAAAACAAGCAAAAAAGTCCCCGAGAATACAGATGGAATGACATTTAACAAACCTGAAAAGACTGGGTAGTTATTTGGTAAATATATGTAGGCATATAGTCTATTCCAACAGCTAGGATGTGAAACAAGAGCTGTGTCATAAAAATCACCAGTAGCAATTCAAGTATGTTGAGATCAGAGATACAATGACAGAGTTTTCTGATTGCATATAATGTTACCTGTGAGTATCAATTATAAACTATAATTTTAAAAGTTCTGTATTTGCAAATAGCTTATTTATCTTTCTTTTTTCTTTTAAATCTGGAAATGCATTAATTCTGACATTGGTTATTAATTGGTCGCACAGCACTTGGGAAAAGTCAAGTTCTGCTGTATTTTGACATAAATTCTCTAAGAAAGGCACAGAGAAAATAAACTTCCTCATACCAGGACACTCAATACTGTTCACAGGCCAGTGAATATTTCCTGTTTACTATGATCCCAGTAGGAGAATTGGTCACCAGTCACAGCCACAATACAGCAAAACCCCTCAGTGCCCCAGCTAGAAAATTCATAACCCATTAAGTCTTTACATCCTATTGTCCAGGGTTTTTTTCTCCAGTCAAACAGGAGTACAGGGCCAGGGAGGAAAGGCCATAGTTCAAGATAACTTTCAGGAAGCTGTCCTTTGCAGAAGGGTTTCCACTAATTCTGCCCAGTGAAGCCATGACTCAGGACAACTTAGGTGCATGGCTTGGGATCCCTCTGGGAAATGGACTGAGCTGATGCCAGAGGGAGAGAAGCAGCTCCCTGCCTGCTGAACTCAGCAGGGCTCCACACACCCCTTGAAGCTGACAAACAGGGATCAAACGCACTACCACACTTCCCTACAGGTATTTTTGAACAATTAAGCAATTTTTAATAACCAAGATAGCCAAAATACTAAAGATACTCAAATAACAAAAGATCTGAACTGCGCATTGCCATAAACAATCTGAAGATATCATGACTTCAGATTTGCTGGAAACAACCTATCCTTTTTATTCACATTACAGAGGCCAAATTCATTAAAATCAAACCAAGTAAGTGAATTGCAATCTCCAGCTCCTGGAGTTAAAATCTATGGTTAGATACAATTTGAACAGCACTAAACTTGGAGGATAAGGGAGGAGAATAGTTTTATAAAAAGAAATTGGCCTTTTCAAAACTGTGCCCTACAATATTTTTATTTAACAGATACACAGTGTAAACCAAAAGCCAATAAAGAGTAATTTTTTGATGGTTGAGCTATAAAAACAATTCCCAGCTTGTGACAACAGCCAGAAGCAGATGCAGTCAAAGATCCTAAAGACATTTTCAGTATAAAGTTATCCTGGCTTCAAGATATTCATCCATGTCAGTACATTGCTAATGGCAGAAATAAATGATGACCAAGAAATGCAGTAAAACTTCAGTCCACAAGCCATTCAAAAGAATGTTTTCCTTCGTATTACATACACATTGCTTCAGGTGCTTCACATTTCATGGCAAGAAGTTATTAGTCAAATTCTTGTTGGCTTTAAAATAGAGCAAAATGGTTTTCAAAAAATATTTCTAAAGAGAAACCTCTATGATGTAGTATGTTGAATAGCACACTTTACTACCCTGAAAACAGAGTACTGAATCTTGCAAAACTATCAAGTGATTAGTTTTCAAATAAAAACTTATTTTGTCACAGTATTGTTATTAGCACAATACACCACATATCATACAATACTATCTCTGAAAATGGGCTAAGTAGTTTAAATGCAAAGCACAACTTCCACAAATATCCCAGGCATTTTCATATTAACTACAGGGATAACCATGATGTATTTTTATATTTAAAAGGAAAGACTCATTAATAACCCAAAAGTCTGCTAAACAGTAAAGTTAGTCCTGTATTTTTTATTAATTGTCCTAAAGACAGAAGCAAGCTATTCTGAATTTCCAAAATAATTCAATAGCACAGCTATTTACACATTTGGTTTAAATAGGATTTAATATATATATATATCTATGTATCTATAAAAAGATTAAGATACCTGGATTAGAAGTTACATAGCCCTATAAGTGTAGCAGAACCCTAAACAAGAGCAAAAAATAACAATTCAGAAAAACACTAGTGGTCCAGGGGTAAGCAATACCATCAATGTATTTTTAAAAGAAACTTGATTAAATAGCAGGTTTGTGTCTCCACTCAACCTTACAGCTTCATCAATTAATTTTAAAATGTAGCTTTTAATCAAACAAATTTCTTATAAGACTTTATAAAATTATTGGAAGGCAGCAGGACTAACTTTGTCCCTCTGATCCTCCCCAAATTTCAAGAAAGGCATAAGATGGCCTATATGCACCTTACTAATTTTGTTACACTTGGAAAAAATAGGTACTAAAAAGGACATTGTGATGGCTTTAACAAAATCAGATGTGTAATAAAGTCACATGAAGTTGACTATCAGATTCAAATGATAGTCAACTCAAACATATGCAGGAATAAGACAGCAAATTTGGAAGCAAACAGATATGCAGAAGTTTGTAGGCTTTTTCAGCTTGGTTTGCTGATGTCATTCAGTACAGTCCCACCAGCAGGGCAGCACCAACCTTTTGCATTATTTTTAGCAGTATCACCTCTTAATTTCAGATAGCTGCCCAGGTCTGTGGTCTCCCTTTAGCACCAAACTTGCCTTCTCTTACCCTCCTTGTCTGTTATCAAGTGATCTGTACAACAGTAGTAACAACAGTTCCTGGAATCAAGACTGTGTCAACAAAAAGCAGAATGGGGCAAGTAAGGCTACAGCAATGTAAGTGCAAGAGGGAAACATAACAGCAACAGTAAAATCAAAACATGTTGTGATGAGTCCAATCTTCTCTCAGTCTAGGTAGGTAGAGGGTCATCATCTCCTTTATTACATTTGCACTTGCAGCAGAGAACAAATGGTGTAGCAAGTAGAAGGAAAGGGGAGGCCACCAAAAGTAGAAGACCAAATCCTGCAAAAATGCCTACCACCTGTAAGAGAAAGGGATAGCATTGTGTCAGGGACAGCATTGCCTAGATTCTGTGTCTGCTACACCACTGCATCCTCTGTGCCCATCAGAAAGACCTCAGCAAATGCCACTGACCTTATCAGAACCAGAACTCCCCATGTGTATACTACAGTCAGCTCCTGTGACCAGAAAATGTGAGTGAAAGTAGTGTGAATGTTCATGTCTTAATGGCTCCTGTCAGAACTGTGCCACAGAACTGCTTTATCACACAAGGTGATGCAGATGGCTATTTGACTTTTTGAGTTTTCTTATATCTCAAACAACAAATGAAGCAAATCACTACTAGTTTTCTTGACCAATCTTAAATGCTGAATATATAAATCAAGGCTACAAAAAGGACTTCCACTTTCAGGTGCTCCCTTTTTTTCTGGGGAAAGCTTCAAGAAGAATGAGTCAAGGTGTTGGTGGTATAATCTGGGAAGAATCCCACAATGTACCACCAGCATGCAGTCAAGCTTGGGAATTTCAATCACAGATTACTAACACCATGGATTATAGGAGGACTTTGCATATGCAGTGGCTTTTTGCAGTCAGACCTGAGCTCATGCTGCTGCTTCAGGGCACATGATCTAAGTGCATCTTTTTCACTTACATTTATTGACCGCCTCCTTCCCAGCATGAGCAGAGGACCATAGACTTACATAACCAGTCAGTGTGACAAAGCAGTCAATTTCTACAAAGCTTAAATTTGGAAAATTATTTAAGAAACATTCAAGTTGAGCTTCATCACCTGAGAAAGTTTCTCATTTGCCACAGGCAACCGTAAGAGTGATGCTGCAAGGATATGCTCATAAATTATTTAAGTGAATAATTTAGATTTATTCACATGACAGTGTCTGTGAATAATTTTGAATAATGATGGCAAGAGTGGAATGCTAATGCAATAGCAAAACCTCACAGCAGAAGGCAAAATAAAATTAGAGTGCAGCACTCATTACAGATTCTTCTAGTCAGGGCTAGATACACCACTTCAATTAGCTGGCAAATATTAAATTAGCCATGGTATAGATGGGACGATGCAGTAGCTCTTTGGCTGGGCATGGAGAATCGGGTGCGGATGATCTCGCACAGGGTTGTGGGGCTGTGCTGTCGCGGAGCGCCCGCACCCGCGGGAGATGGCGCTGTGCGACAGCGCTCCGGGCGCGCACCCACGCACCGAGCGGGACCGGACCGCGGCTGCTGCTGCCCAGCATGGGGAGCCCCGCACCCACGCACCGAGCGGGACCGGACCGCGGCTGCTGCTGCCCGCCATGGGGAGCCCCGCACCCACACACCGAGCGGGACCGGACCGCGGCTGCTGCTGCCCGCCATGGGGAGCCCCGCACCCACACACCGAGCGGGACCGGACCGCGGCTGCTGCTGCCCGGCATGGGGAGCCCCGCACCCACGCACCGAGCGGGACCGGCACCGCGGCTGCTGCTGCCCGGCATGGGGAGCCCCGCACCCACACACCGAGCGGGACCGGACCGCGGCTGCTGCTGCCCGGCATGGGGAGCCCCGCACTCACCGAGCGGGACCGGCACCGCAGCTGCTGCTGCCCGGCATGGGGAGCCCCGCACCCACACACCGAGCGGGACCGGACCGCGGCTGCTGCTGCCCCGGCCACCGGGAGCCCCCGCTGCCTCGCCCTACCATCTTATTTCCTCCCGGCAGCAATTCCTTTTTCAGCTTCAGAGGTGGGCACGTTTCATAACCCATTCTTTTTCTTCTGGTGGTGCTGACAATGCGATGCAACTTCTAATCTTTGCATTTATTTCCCAGAAACTAAAGTTAAATTCTTATCCTTAAAAAACATGAGCTGCAACTACTGCCATGCTGCTCTTTGCAACCCAGGGTGAGTGCACTGGTCAGACAGAGCCAAGCTAGAAGCTGGCAATTCAGTGGAACAGACTGACTACTGGTAATTAATATAAAACATCTATTTACACTATCCTTTCAACCTCAATATGCCATCAAAGAAATCATCAAGTTTCAGTTTTTTGGTTCTGCTGTTTTTGTTTTTTTGGTGTGGTTTTGCATGTGTGTGGTGGGGGGCGTTTATTTTTAAGTAAAACTGCCTGTTGAGTATTACTTACTTACTTTTCCTTGGTTCTTTCTCTTCTGAAGAAATTGCTGCCCTACTAGGCATCAAGCCATTTTCTCTGGCCAAAACAAATATTTTTTTAAACTCACAAACAACAAACCAAAGACTCACCTCAATTTGCTTTGGATAAATCTAAGAAGAACCTTAACAACTTACTCAAAGTTAACATAAGGAAACAATTGCAGTGTTGATTTGGCTTTAGCAGGTTTAGCAGAATTACATCCTGACTAGTAGTGAATTATCACCTTCTTTCTCAACAATAAACAGATCAAACATTCCATATATCAAACATATTTGCACAAGCTGCAGTGGCTTAGAAGAGATTCCAAATATCAGATTAATCACCTCATACTACAGATTTATCAAGTAAACTTCACATACCCACACACCTCCTAAGCTACCATTGGCTAATCCAAGCAAAAGCCAGTCCTCAGCTCAGATAGTCAGTGGTGTGAGTGAAAGAAGGGTGAGTGAGATCCTTCTCCTTTTATTTCAGTTTAGCTGTTTATCCAGACTTGATGATTATTCTGTAGACTTGGGGTTTATGCTCACATGGAAAAAAATCTTCTTACTTCAAGAAAAGTACCTCATCTCAAAGGTAGCTTTTTCCAGGCACACAGTTAATTTAGGAAGAGATGACTCAGATACGCAGATGTCCCCCTATCTCTGAAGTGAATGTAGAGAAAGTAGATTGGACCAAGTCACACATTAGCATTTATACTGCATGCATCACAGTGCTGCAGAGAGCTCTTTTATTACTAGCACTCTTGCTGAGTCTAGCAACACTGAATCTAGACTACAAGAGGTATTCCCACACTCTCTGCAACTGTCAGTTTGAATCTGTGTTTGAAACTACTGATGAACCTTCAGGGTTATTTCTATCCAACCAACAGGAAAGAGTCAGAGACCATAGCAAGATAATGTCTGTGTTCAGGTTAATTCCACTCCAGGTCTGGATCCAGAGCAAAAACTGCCTTGCAGAAAGAGCTTCCTTGTAAATAATACTGACAGCGGCAACCTAGTTCATCCTCCATGTTCAGTGAGAACAATCTGGACTGGCACTGAACTGGCTCTGCAAACATACCTTTTCTGGTTCTCAGGGGCATTTTGCCAAGGAGGGCCTTCTCTAGGAGAGATAATTGTTCCACTCCAAGCTATTGCCCTCTTTTTATCTGCTACAAAAATCAGTTACCATTTGGCACAGAATTTATCCTAAGGAGTTAAAATGAGGGACTATGACAGCAGTAGAATTGTAGAGAGCTTTAAATGATCTGAGCTTTACCTGTGTCCTGTGCCAAATAACAGATGCCCTGGAGTGCCCCAGCTTGTTTCGACAAGGTCCTTTGTCATAATGTATAAGGAGAAAATCATCCTGCAAATATTAAATGAGAAGGTAGGCAATAAACAGAAGTTCTTCAAGTTACAAAACACTATAACCAGACAACTTAAACACAAGAATCACACAGGAAGATAAAAGCAAGTGGATATGGCCATGTCTAACCTTTCCAAAGTGCTTTGTTTACAGTTAGGTGTCTTCACAAGCAGGTTTATTTGGCATGTGTTATAGATATATAATAAATTCTTCTCCCAAAGGCTCTTAAGCTGCATATTTAAATGCTAGCATGAAGTTTAGCAAGAGAATCCAAGAAGCTAAGCTGATCACTGCAGGCATTTTACAAACATATAGCAAGAGCAAAGGAAAAATCAGTACTTGTGCTGCAGACCTCCCAAAGCTGGCTCCTTTATCTAGCTGAAGAACAGAATGACAAAACAGATTTCTGAGATATTACATCCCTATCAATTCTGTCAGCTCCTCACAAACCAGAAAAGATAGTAGGCCTAGTTCTAAGGCAAAACTGCTTTTTTTATCTGTGAGAGCATGTGAGAAGCCTGTGATTTCAGGATTGTTAGTAAAGTATTCAAATGGAACAACCACAAGATTTGAATAGTTGGGAGTAGCTCTCAGGAACCTAATTTCCTTTGCTATTGTTAAAGTTATAAAGTAAAATGATGACATGGAAACAGATGTTGTGTATTGTATATATTCTGATCTGTGGGCATGATAACAGGCTGATTTAAAAAAAATATAAACATATGACAGTAGCAGCTTATAGAACAATAAATTCCTGCTGTTGAGGGAACACAGTATTCTTTCTCCTATGGCAGATCTATTTCTTGTCCCACAGAATACAATGAATGGTAAACAAATTAGACTGCTAATAACCTACCACATCTAGTTTGTTAAACATCCTCAGACTAAGAGCATTGCTAGTCTTATACTGTAATGCCTTCAAGAAAGGCAACATTGAAAAGTCAGCACTGAAAAAAAAAGCAACACCCTTCCCCATGTTAGGTGCCATGTAAAGATTGTAAACAAATTACTGTCATAAGACTTTTTACTTTTTAATAATTATTTACTGACTCAGGCCAAATGCTAAATTCACACAGGTCAGACAAGTGAAACAGAGGATACAAATCCTATCAAATTCCCAGCACCAGCTCTGATGAGTTGTGGCCAGAAGCTAGAGCGCTATTTATTTAATTGATTAAAGAGACAGCTGGATGGCAAAGCAATGAACTTCTAAGCTTCTGAGAGCCAAGAGTGCACAGCATGTACTCACATCAAGAGATTCCAGACAGTACCAGCAAAAGGCATGTTTGCAATTCTTACACATCATTTGGGCACAGCCTTCATCTC
Organism: Ammospiza caudacuta; assembly: GCF_027887145.1. Classification (NCBI taxonomy): domain Eukaryota; kingdom Metazoa; phylum Chordata; class Aves; order Passeriformes; family Passerellidae; genus Ammospiza; species Ammospiza caudacuta. The sequence goes on from NC_080595.1 coordinate 84,152,383, forward strand.
GTTCAATATAAACTTTACACTTTGGACAGCGTTTGATCGGAGCATCATCTCCCATTTTGAAAACTGAACTGTGGGAGAGAGTGAGAAATTAGTAAAATGCATGACCATGTCAGTTTAGAAAATAATGGCTAAGAACTGTGTATGAAGGCAAGCCTGCTTTTTTTGCTTAAAAAAAGAGAAATTACTAGATATTCAGGAATTCAAGTGGTTTTATTATTCAGATATTATGCTGTGCATTACTTTTCAACTATATCTTTAGGAATATGCTTAATGACTACAGTGTCTACATAAAGTTAGGATATTTTCTTTATCATGTAAAAAACAGCTTTTTTATGTACATATTAATAAATATTAAACAGTTTTATCCTGTAACATACCAGCTGAGCAGCAGGTAGCTCACATCTAAATATTTTGTACATCTAGATTATTTTCCTTTTCTCTCCTTTCTTTCCCAGATGAAGAAACAATCCCTTGATTGCACAATAACCCCAGACCACATTCCTTTGGACTGGGGCACCAGGGACAGAGAACTTGTCTGTGCCCTCCTTGAGGACCCTGTCTAAGAGTTTCCCTCCACATCAAGAACAATAAGGTTTTGGTGCATGTTGCTCTTTCAGTTAAACTTTGTCTCTGTTGACAGACTCCTAACAAGTCACTGTTCATGAGTTAGGGTCGCCACTGACTGTTCTTGCACAAGTGTGCAAAACCACAGATATCCCCTGATATAATGGGCACAACACAGAGGAATGTTGAAATAGTGGAACAATTTTTATTTCCCTTGTGTAGCTTTCTACTGTATGCAGGTTTTATGCTCACTAACAACTAAAATGTACCTTAAATGACAAATCCTGCAGCTACTGCCATTGTAAGATGCAAGAATTACTGATGGAGAATCAACAATTTGCTGCAAAACTGGACTGATGATTGATTTGCCCAATAGCAGGATAAAAGGACACACACTAATATTAACACTAGGGGTGACTGTACTAGAAAAAAATGCTTTGTATACATAAAATGTATGTGAAACTCCTAATGCTCCTAACAGGCACATTATGCTCCAAAACAATGAAAAAACAATTTTTACTTTTACTTGGTGGAGTAAAAAAATTAAGCATGGAATAAAAACTAAAAGCAACCAAAACACTAAGCAAAAATACATAAAGTTTGTTATCTTGCCATGAAATTTAGCAACCTTCAGTTCTTGTCATGCACACAAAAAAGCATGTGCCAAAGTTAGTGTATTTGATCAGGAACTCATCATGACAGCATCCTAGCTAGTCATCTGTTACAGCAAAGCTTGAAAGAAGACAAGGTATGAGTAACTAAGTCCAAAGCTGGACAGGGCTTTAATGATGCCTTGGAGTGCAACACAGTCTTTGAAAAAGCCCAGACACAATGGTCTTTCTTATTCAATGGCTGCAGTTTGCCACCAGAGACCACTTGAAACAGAGCTTAAGATCATATGGCAAATGTGCAGCAGAAAAGATGATTGACAGGGTATCCTAAAAATCACTGTCTGGCATGATGTTAGCGACTCCCACACTGTCCAGGAGAGCAGCAGTAACAAGATCATCCCTCAAGTGAAGCTGATGAGCTGCCTGGATGTCATATTTTTCCCACTGAGGCAAAAGGCCAAAGGCTTAAGCAGCTCTTTTGTGCTTTTCTGGGAATGCTGGCAAAGAGCGAGCCTGCCAAGAGCTGTTCAGTTTTAGAAAGAGCATTAAAAGAACAGGAACAACTAAGTGAAGGAAACAGCTTTAGAACAAAACATCAGGAAAATGCCTCTTAGAGTTTTTGGCTTCTAAATACTTAATCTTTCTCAATATCTTACCTTGTTTCTCCTGGAAGAAAAGAGATTGGCATGCTCTCTTGACAGCCTTGACCTGGATGCCAATTAGATTTGCAAGCAGAGCAGAACTCAATGTCACACACTTTGCACTGGACCAGCTGAGGGTCCTGTGGGCTTGATTCCTGGAGCTGGCAAACTGCCTGGCACGTAGAGGATGGACACCAAGTCCGGCAGGGATCCAAAAGCACTTCTGCAAAGGGACATAAAAGAACCAAATTCAAAGGCAGATACAAGATCAGCCTTCCATAACAATGCATTTCAGCTGAGGTTGACTGGCAGGGCATTTGAAGACACAAATTTTCAAAAGGAGCTTTTTAATTTATGTGACCCACATTGACACAAACCTGGCCTGCTTTGCAAACAGGCACCAAACCAAAGTGAGTTTCATGAATCTCAATTAATTGCACACTTTCATTCACTGAACTAAACTTGTTCTGAGAATGAGACGTATTTTTTTCAGTTGTACTTGAAGTTAAATACAGCGTATACTATGCAGTTAAAACCACCAGAAAGTGTTTTTACAATGCCTTGCCCAGTAGGAACCTATTTCAAGTTGACCTCTATCCTAATGCAACCACATGATTAACAAGAGCATAAGATACAGTTTCATCTCTTTCTTGGGTGCTCCTTACAGGTAACTCATTTCATGTTTCAAAGCCCAGTGAAGGCAGTAAAAATCTACCAATGATTGGAGTGGTTTCTAGGCTGGGTCCCAGCAAAACTTTACTGACAGTTCTCTATGGTCCTGCCATTCCACATCTCCATAAACATACAGTCAATTTATGTTCTTAATGTGTTTGTATTGTTACACACATGCTCATTAATTCTGTACTAAATGCTAACCCAGCAGATAATCTTGCCTCTGTGAAAGAGGTCAGTGTTCTTCTCCAGCCCCTACAATACCAGTAGTCAACTTAAACAGCAAAGCTCAAAATAGAAGTCACTCCCTCCCTTAGCTATTTAGGAATATTATACATAGCAATTTTCTTTCCTTAGTTTATTCCCAGAGTGCTGCAGTTCTGGGAATCATGCAGGCAAGAACAGAAGCAATTACTTTTTAGGTTTTGGGGTTTTTCTTTCTGATGACCAAGCAATTAACACACAATGATGCTGCAAGAACATATGCAGAGATTCTGATTTATAGGATTGCTCTGGAAAAAACTCATTCTCACAGTCTTCAATGGATAGTGTTATATGTGTTACCTCTTTCAAACTGTAGCTTCTTATACCTTTGCATGATTTCTGATGCAACCATGCACTCAATCTGTTGAAAAAAGGAAAAGAAGAAAAAAATCCAATTAGAAACAGTAATAATCTGTTAAATAAACAGAGTATTTGACCTTTGAAGAATTAATAAAAACATATGTTGTCAACAATGAAGCTGTAACATAAAAAGCAAGACAGATTTAAACATCCTGTGAGGAAAACACCCTCTTTGCAGGAAGAGCGTACCTCATTTTCTTGCAGATGACCTCGCTTTGGGCAGGCAGCATCAGGGCAGCTGATTGCTGTTTCTAGACCTTCTTTGATTAGAAGTTCCACATACTGTTTTAGGCACTGTAAGAGAGCCAAACACTGAGTTAACTATTCTGCCATGGTTAAATCCCTCAGTATTTTAACAGCTTTAGTCTGAAAATCTGAAGAACTCAAACTTTGAAAAAACAGGTACTACTGTGTCTGTTTTACAGCCATGAGCCACACTGTTAGCTTTTGCCACATTTATACCTTTAAGTAGAAAACAGAAAGTTTATTTCCCCATCAAAATTATAGAATCATTTAGGTTGAAAAAAACTTCTAAGACCACTTAAACCAAAATTAACCAAATAGCTCTTCATCAATTTAAAATATGCAGCAAATTACAAAATAATAATGGGGGAAAGAACAAATCAAAGAGGACACAGAGGCGGAAAAAACAATAAAACACCTCCATGATACAATTAGATTAACCACATTCCAAAGAAATTTGTGTGACTGGAAGCCACAACGTATCTTAGTAAGCAGTAATTCCCCATAGACAGGCATCTGTCAAGCATGCTAGAACACAAAGGAAGTTGAGTATCTTGACATTTATTCTTGGAAAACAACTATCTGAACTTCATGGTTAAAGAAGTAACTTTTCCACAGAGAGGAAAAATGTGAAAATTAGGACTCCCTGAAGAACTATAGTTTCCATGGGGACCAAATAATAAATATTGGTAATACTAATACTTTTCTCCCCTGGCAACCACAGCATTTTACCCAGCTCATAACTGTAAATGTAGCCTCTGGCACAGCAGTGCACAGCACGGCTGTCAACAAAGCAGAGAAGTGTATATTTTTGACCAAGGGCAAATTAAGATTAAACCTTGTCATTCTTGATGAGCAACAACTCCCCTCCACCTCCATTTTTCCTACATCAAGCTGAGAGCTAATGCTTAGGTGTCTACTGGGAAGACAGGGCAGTGATGAAGAGATGCCCTCTGCTGCTATTGTGCAGCTTCTACCAGCCCAGCACTACACAGAAAGAGCAGACAAGGCTCTGCTGCCCAGTGGATGGGGCACCCTGTGATGGTCTCACCCTGCCTGTGTGCTCAGCTGCCATAAGCAAACTGGAGACAATTAAAGAACTCTGTCCCTAACTCTGTTTGCAGATGTATGAATAAAGAGTGAGGCTAGACCAACAGCAGAGTGAAATGAAGATATAACACCAGCTCAGCATACAGCTGTGTGGGAGGCAAGAAGGATTACACACTCTGCAGCAAACTGGCAAAACAAGGATTTCAGTTACCATTTCCAGACATTTGCTAAAGGTATGCAGCTGCTGACTAACCACCAGCCTAGGAAGGTGAAGGGCTGCATTGACGGTGCCAAGGCTGGTGTGCCGAACTTCAGGTCAGAGCACAAAACTGCTTCTTCCTTCACCCTGTGCAATCAAATGGCCCATCTACAAGCACCTTTCAGCCTAACCCTCAGGCATTGGCTTGTAGCTGGTAAAGTTCACACTTCAAACCTCTTCTCTCCTGCCTCTCCATTTGTCTACTCAGCTCCTTTCAGATACCTCTATTAACAAATTATTCTAGATTTTACCTCTTGCAGCTTGATTGTGGCAAAGATTGTACTTCCTGCCACACAATCTCTGCTGCTCTGATCCACAGCATTTCTGGTGGCAAGTTGCCACCACCTTGATAACATGACAAATCATTTCTGTTAGAGCTCCCTTTCTGTGTCTCCCACACATTAGAAAAAGCAGGTCATTTTTTTTTTGAGAAGAAAAACAGAGATCAGATAATTGATATTTATAAAATTTTTAATTGTGCAAAGAAATCCATGTGTGACAGCCTACACATAGTCTTTGTCTTCCTCAGTAGGGGTTTAATGAGGACAACTGTTCATTTAGTAGATGTTGACTCACAGAAGGTTTTCAAGCCTTCACTCAGAGCTCTGCAGGGCAGGTAGTGGAACACTTTAGGAGAACCCGTATCACTAAGCACAACAGGCTGAGCTCTGCAACACCCAGACCCTAGGCTGTGTGCCTTGGCAAGCTGTGATTTCAGCTGTAGTGAGGTATTAGTGCTGCTATAATGACACTGCTGGCTCTTCTCTTTCCTCTCCATTTGCAGATGTCAAGTGTGGATTAAAACGAAAATGCATACATTTTTAATGCCAGCACTAAGCACTTATAGCAAGTACTTTTCAAGCTGAATAAGCTTTGCTATCATTAATCATTAATGTGGTTAATTCTCCTCCTCAACCTGTTTAGGACTATTGCCAAAGCCTACTCAAATTGCTTCCCTTTCCTCTCATTTTCCAAGAAACTACACAGTTCATTCCTGTCATGAGCAGTGTCCCTGGCCTTTCCCTTCCCCTTGATGGGGCATTGGCTGCTGCCTTCTCAAAAACAGCACAGCCAAGTGCACTTCTCATGCTTCACCTTCTGAGAAATGCCTCAAGGCTACAAAACATTGCTGGAAAATAGGTAGAGGATAAAACATGCTATCCACTCAAGACTCCCCTGAGACTTCTTGGGTAGAGAGAGAGGAACCCAAATCAGTTGCAAGAGAATTTGATGCACAGGGTAGCTGTGGCTTCTCTTGAGAGCAGACACAAGACATTCAACTTGTATAGAATTGGCTACAGTACCAGAAATGCAGCAGCATGCAAGCAACACAACAAAGCAGGATTAGGTATTCAATCATATACTATGAAAAATTCATTGTAAAACAATTACAAAAAAATGACAAATTTTTGCAAATTTTCTATGCAACTTGACTCAATGCTGGAAGAAATTATTTTCATAGTCTTCCATTAAGGCAATAAAGTACTCTATAGCATGAACAAAAAATGTAGGAGCGTAGGTCACCCCAAACAACATTCAAAATGAAGTCTATTACATAACTTTTCTCAGAGAAAACAGGAGCTAAAATTAGATACCTAAGGCATGAGATTGGAGTAAGGTTACAAGAGTACACTGACGTATATAAAAGCAATATGCTGAGGAACATCTTCATTATTCCTCTAATGGATGTGTGTCAGAAGAGACCAGTTAGCTCCCCTGAGCACTACTCTTGTATTGTTCCCTGTGCATGCATGCTCCTTGTTCAATACATCCCTGCCCTGTCCTCCTTCCATCCCTGCTGTCCTTTCTGACACATGCATAACTTTTTCTGTCATCTGGTAACGCATGAATCCTACAGGCATTTGCTGACCCCATGACAAAGGGCAGAAGCACATCCATTTTTAGGAGTTTTGGCCCAGATCCATTCCCTCACAAAGATCAACCGAAACTCCAATTCAGCAGCAGTTTTACTATAAGCTGCCTATATAAATTGGGAGCACTTTTTTTTTCTGTTGCCTCAGAGACAGATGACTAATAAAGGAATGACTTTCTGAAGCTGCCAAGCACAGTGCAGTATTTAAAGCTCAGTAAGATGTGTTGCACTTCTAACCTCTATACATCAAGGATTGTGCCACACAGGAAGGTATGTGCTCTGACCACTCAAGTGCCATGGCTTTAGAGCTTCATATCTTTTTGTTTAATGTTATAAAGATCAACAGACCCTATATAGGAATCAAAATGCTTATTTTTTGCCTAATTTCAAAACCACAACACAATCTTGCTCTCTTGCATTTAGCTCTAACAAACCTGCATGGGCCACAGCAAAATTTTTGGATTTTCCTTTTCTTTTAGAAGAACTCCAGGAATAATCATGCTTACTTCTAATGTTGGTGCTTTGATTTATTTCTCCTGACATCAAACCCCAAATAAACGCCACCATAATTCCAAAAAAGGAATCTTGACTTTCACTGTTTACATGGGGGGGCAACACTTATCTACCATCTACTTTGACAGAAAAAATGTGTTCATAGGCACATGAGGTAATTTTTCAATACAAAATGTACATAATTAAAAACATTTGGAGATGGTTTGGGAAAGTTATAATTTATTTTTAAGAACATTTTATTGCTACTATTGCAGCAAACAAGGAGCAGTTTTTCAAGATGCCACTTATTTGAGTTAGGCATACAAAAAGATTATCCTGCACTGTTTTCTTAACAGCTGATAGGTGGAATTTGTTAAAATGTAGACTTCTGACTACACTAATGCTGTGATGCACATGCCAAATCATATGGGAAATTTTTAAATCAGTTCATGGATTTGGAAAGGTGAAAAACACATGACAAGAGTGAAGTATATCATCACTACACAATTTGATTTATTTCTTAAACCTTCAAATGTATTTTAGTGCTGGCACTAGGCCATAGCCATCACCACATGAAGTGTGCACTACATGCAGAATCATCACATGCTGGTATTGGAAAACAATTTTTAAAAAACCAAAACACATGCACCAATAAAACTGAAAAGGGGGAAAATAAAAACAAGAAATCTAGCATTTAACAAGTTCTAAAAAAGAAAGGGAATTAATTTTTTACAATTTATTTAGTAGCAATTAATATTAAAGTTAGGCAAAGGCAGTGCACAAATATTAACCTTGGAGATAACCCTGCACTTTGGGCAGACAATAACTAGGAGTTTACACTGCACTTCAGAAACACAAGGAAGGGCTGACATGCTTTCTCAACAAGGGAGATTTTTTAAAGCTCAAGCTAAAAATCTTTTCAAAGAGGATAATTATTAACATGTAGACTAAATTGTTGGTCTCAAATTCTATATCATCTGCAATCCAGGATTAGATGAACATCTAAAAATATCATACATAAATATACACACACATATAATTACATAAACTTGCATTCAACCACATGAAGACTCGGGAAAAGCTGGTTGGTATTTTGTGATCCATGTTACAAGTGACATCAGGATATGTACATGCAAAGATCCCTTTGGGCATTGCATTCTAGGGTAAGAAGATTCTTCTGTATGAAGAATATGAAAGGATATTGAGTGAGAAGCACTTATTTCGTGTCTTGTAGCTAAAAATCTACAGTTTGGTCTATGGGCTGCTTTTATGCTAACAGGATATTAAGCCAAAGCTCAAAATTCATGTGATGGGGGCTACACAGATGACCAAAACTACTTCAGCATCAACTACATTTGGCAGTATTTTTATGCTCTACATACTGGGAAGTTTTCTTTACACTGCTTTGAAATGAATTCTAAGAAGGTAATATCTTTTCCTTCCATAAGACAGGGCAATACCAAAGTTATTCTGCTGCTCTGTGCAAACTTCCTAAGCTAATTCTGCAGTCAGTCTGGTGAATAGGTAGAATTTATACTCTTAGACAAACTGCCTGTAAATCTTTTGGGTAACATGATGTAATGTCCTATTTTAGCTTCATATTAGAACAGTGCAGTGATGTAGTGTGCAATACTCACTGGGGCAGGAGGAGACAGCATGTGTGAGAGGGAGTGAATTTCTTTCACTACAAAAGAATCTGAGTGTCTGTGTCTCGGGTAAAGCCTAACACTCCTGGAAAAATAGCTCCCTTCCTTTTGTCCAAATAACAAATTCATTCTGAATGCCACTTTCTAGAAATATTTTCCACTTAGACAAACCTGAACAATTTCAAGAAGAAAAACTCCCCTAAAACAAGCAGCCTGCATCTGGGGTGTTCTCTGATAAAGGAAGAATGATACAACAAGGCTAGAGCCTTCCCTATTCCTGAAAGAGATTTTTGTAGCCATATATAACTATCATATGCTACCTTTTTAAATATTTCAGTGCATACTTCTTAAAGTAACAGGAATGCTTATCTGGTAATAGGACAAATAGGACAGAATCATACCATAACTGAGGTTGGGACATACCTTACAGATCCTATAGTTCCAACCCTTTTGCCATAGGCAGGGACACTTTCTACTAGACCAGGTTGCTCAGAGCTCTATCCAAACTGGCCTTGAACACTTCCAGAGATGAAGTACTCACAACTTCTCTGGGTAACCTGTCCAGTGCCTCACCACCATCATAGTAAAGAATTCCATCCTAGTATCTAAACCAACTCTCTTTCAGTTTGAAGCCATTCCCACTTGTCCAATCACTACATGCCTTTATAAATAAAGCCCCTCCAATTTTCTTGTACAGCCTCCTAGGTGGACTCCCTGTAGGAAACCCCACCATAAAGTTACCTGTCCCTGCCCTCCCTTTAATCCTGACCCATAAGCTTTTGGTCGTCTCCTTAGTCCCCAAGTGTAGCTCCACAACCTCCAACTGACATATAGTGACACCTCCACTTCATTTCTTCTGCCTGCCCTTCCTAAAGAGCCTGTATCCTTCCATTCCAACACTCCAGTCATAAGAGCAATATTATTTAATCTTAGTGTTTTACAGAAAAAGAAAACTACTTACCGAGAAATTTCCATGGTATACTTACCGCACACAAGAAAACATGTGCAAGAAAAGAAAAAGAACAGTAGGTTCCTCAGAGAGGTTTTAAGCTTCTTTCAAATTTACTACATGGCCTTTTTGTGTAAAGCAGTTATAATCCTGCCTCAAATCTATTGTTGTTTAATAACAGGCTCAACTCAAAACCACTCTTGCACTGCAGCTCCAGAGTGAACAATTCTCTACAGCAGACCTACAGCCTGGCTTTTTAATATCACCCTAATCCTACTTAGCTGACAAGAGACTTACTGGAAAATATCTATGCACACTTAATCACAGAGATCTGTTGGAGGCATATAGCTGACTGTGGGAGCAATTTTTCTTGTTTACTAGATAAACTGTCAGCTATACTGACCAAATCTGCAAGCACAAGATACATTCAACTTCCCAAACCATGTAGATCTGAGACAGATGCACATTAGACATGTTTAATGTTTGTGGTAATACTTTGAACTTAAATAATTTCCACTTCTACAGACATCTTTTCAGAAATAATTATCTACTTGCAAAGAAATCTTCACCATTAGAACTCAAATTTTTATTAACGCTAATTTATCATCTTAAGAATAAATCACAGGAAGAACAAATTCACTTATCTTGACATGCAGTACTTCAAATCTAAAAGCAGTAACAGAGAACTGTCTTACATGTTTATCCTTTATATCCTTTGTTTTGTTACAGAGACAAAAATTCTGCTACACAAGCATACCAACCCTTGACTCCAAGAGAAGCACCTGCAAGGCACTCCAGAGCTCTGCAACAGGGAAATACCTAAAGTCTCATGCTGTGAACAAGAAGGTACACACTGAGAGAGACTTTGGCCAGGACCAGGGAGAGATAACATCACAGCTGATACATGTTTTTCCCAAAGTGGCAAGCAGTTTGGAAGACCCCTGTTTGACAGTTTTATCGCGTCTATCCTCCTGGTATTTGGCCTATTTTAAAGATACTTTTTGTTTGAAATTGCCATGGGTAAATGCCTCTTTTCCCCACCATGCTGTCAATGTTTCAAGACTCCCTCAGCTGTTCTGTAGCCCTGTTATAGACTATTTTGCCAGTCTAAACACAGTCACATAATCTTCCCCGTGGATGATGGCCAAACAGGATGAGGGCTGGGAAAGATAAACACAACCCATGTGCTTCCATGTCTGAGGACAAACCATCTAAGCATTCTTCCCTGAGCTGTAAAAATTATTGTTGTCCAAGAACCCTTGTGCTCTCAGCAGCTGGTGTAATCTTAGTATGGGGACTGGCCACATCCTGGCAGGAGCAGGAACTCACCCATTGCAAATTCTGCTGTAGTTAGATTCCTCCTGTGGACAGCAGAGTAGACTTTGCTGCATTGGTTCTACCTCTGTCCAAATGCCTTCTGACAGTACACCCAAACATCACAGCAGTCCCTGGTACCTGCTTCTTAACAAATGCAAACAACAACTCACAGACAAGATGTTTATATCACCCCTTTGAGACCAGCCTCCAAATCCTCCACAGGAGACTGCACCAGCTTGAGTACAGGAACAGCACCATTAGGCCATCAGTCAACAAATGATGAAGTACGGCAAGAAGAAATGTATTATCAAGAAATCAGAAAGAAGAGCCTTGATGACTACTTCAGCTTGAGAAATGTCAGGACATGGCAAACAGCCTCTGAGACACAGCAATCAATGGCTGCAGAAATCACAAGCAAAACCAAGCAAACAAAACTAAAAGCACTGCAAAAACCACTGCCTTTCTCCAGCTGAGTATCTTGAAAGAGAAAGCAACAAAGACTAACAGCTGCCCAGCCTTTGAAGTGGTGGGCTTGTTTATGCTTTTTTATATACACTTTTATGGCTGTGTACTGTAAAATTTAAAAAGTTGAACAATTTTTCTTCAGAGGAATCAATCACAGCAGCAGACAGCAAAAAATGGCCAAATGACACAAGGATAATACCTTGTGATACCTCTTCATCTTTAAATAGGTATTTCAAGTGGATGTACATGTAAACTTTTTCCATTATGAATTTTTATCTCCCCATTACTTTGCACAAACTTTTTGTTCTCACCTATTTAGGGCTGCAATTGCTAAAAATACACAGCAAACTTTACAAAAATTAATTTAGATTCAAATGCCAACATATGTGGGATGAAAACCAAATATTCTGAAGGAAAAAAGCACCACAAAAAATTCAGTCTTATATGCTTGAGAAAAGTTTATTCTATTTCAGAACCAAAATAGCAATTCTGAGTGGGAGGAAAATACACCTGCAGCAAACAAAGGCCCTTCCCTTTTCACATGCAAAACCCTATGCAAACCAAAATGAGCTAGTTTTCCCAACAGCCTGATGAAGAGAGATAATCTAATTTAGTGACATCACACAGGAGAGGAGAGCTGAAGGCTCTGGATCAATTTTAGTTTTCACCCAGGGTTCTGTGGTACCTATTTATTAAAGCACAGAGTTCTGCCATCCCACCACCTACAAGACAAGTGAGAATGCAGCCAGCCATGTCAACTACTATGCAAACACACAGTGACCTCTCACCATGAAGCCTCTATGACACATCACATGTCAAGATTAGTATCAGTTCTCTGCTAAGGTTGGGGTATATGAGCACAAGCAGCAAGCTCTAAGCTTTGGTGGTGGGAAACAGAAACATTATAGCTGCTAAGAAGGACCTTGAACTCCATAAAACCTCACAAGCCATTAGTTTTCCCCCTCCCTCCTGTCTCTAAGCAAGTGAGGCATTTCCTTTGGTTAGAGGTGAGGAACAGCCTGGTGTCAACACAGCGCTGCCCTGCTAAGGTAGGCTTCTTTTGGCAAGCAGAAACAAGCTACACAGGAACAGGAAGGCAGCCAAGCCCACCTGTTTCATCCACATTGCTCTTGGTGTCTGCCTTGCCTTGGGGGAAGGAGAGGCTGATGCTGCCTCTGCCTCATTTGGAGTGAGGGATAACACTGAGTAAAATCACTTTTTTCTGTCCTTCTACTCAGAGAAGCTCCATGCGCTTCTGGTCAAGCATGACAATGAGAAAAAAAAAAAGGGGTGCCTGATACCAGTTATAGATAGGATAATTGCCTTGCTGATCATCACCCTGAGAGGAAGCTCAAATAGCAGAATGATTAAAATTAAGAAGATCCATAAAAGCAGTCACAATTAGGCAAATTCAGTAATCCTGTTTAAAAAGGACTAGTGATAACAGAAGTCTGTCACTATGCTACTTGGGATAGAATACAACAAACTTAGAGGGACACCTAAAGGTCCAGGTAAGATTAACCAGCTGGCTCAAGTGCTTAAGGTAGAGCTTAGGGTAAGAATCAGAGTATGAGTATCTGCGAAGCAGTGTTAGTTTCAAACACCAAAGTTGATCCATATGTGCTATCTGACCAAAAAGAAAGTACAAACAGGAAGCAGAAAGCAGGTCTTAAACTTAGTTTTGTTGTTTTCTAACTGTTGGTGGCTCCCTCCTTCATGTACCTGACCACAGTTTCTCCTTCTATTGGAAACAAGGTAGACTACAGAGCAGTAATCAAATTTTTTTCATCAAAGACAAGTTTTCTGTCATGCTTCATATGTCTTCTAGACATTTGCTTGCTTGGACAGACTTTGGTTTTAAATTTGAGTAAAGTAAGCAATGAATCCACTGGTACCAGAATTATCAGTAGTGCATATCATCCTGAAGGGAACTGAATAATCTCATGTGAGGTCAAAAGGAGCTTAGCCTGTCTTGAGTAATAGTGGCATCACTGCACTTGAGTGCAGTGATAGTGGCATTATCACTGAGCCATAGTGGCATCACTGCACTTGGAACACATTGACACATCTATGTGTGTGTTTTACATATATGTATAAACTATACATATTTATGTACACAGATGTACATGCAAATCCTGAACCAGAAAACGTTCAAGCAACTAACTGCTTGACTTCCATGCAAGAATATCAACTTCAAAAAAACCTGTTGCAACTTCAGCACAGATACAATTGGTAACACATCAAAGAAACATCCTGCTCATGAAGATGCATGTTAATTTCATCACAGATTACAAAATAATCTGAGTTTCAGACAGGAATTGGATAAAATTGCTCCCTGTTTATCTCCTGAAATTCCCTTGAAAAAGCAAAGGCTAAGTAGTAAATGAAAAAATTTAGTACAGCAAATAATACAAAAAAAAAAAAAGAAGTGGTGTTCTCTGCTTTACTCTCTTTTTTCTTCTCTAAGTGTAAAGCTTTCTGAAGAAAACATGTAAAACTAATTACTTCTGAGGCAAGCAACTGCTAAGTGACTATCTATGTAAGATTATTAGCCATGTACTGTGTGCTATTTAAGTGGGGAAAAATTTTAATAAAAAGATATTTAGGTGTGTTGATCCAAACTTACACAAGCACACTTAAGATTGGTCCTATTGTTAACATTACTCTACTTGTTTGCCCCATGATAGTACTCAGAAAAACAAAGAAAAAGCTAACAGCAGGTTAGCTTGTTTTTCTCTCTGTTTTTTAGACTTATGTTTCTCTGGCACCTCAAGCAATCCAACAATGGATTTGCTTGATGTACCAGAGAAAATACATTTTCATAACATTCCTAATGGATGAGATATACAAAACTTGAGAGCTCACAGCATTGTCTAGGCATTAGTGATCGCAATGATAAAAACAATAATGGAATATTGTACTAACTGGCAAAATAATACTATGGGAAATTGTAATGCCTGGGCCTTATCAGCAGAGGAGTGGCAGTCTGCTCTATTTAATCCATGCACAGCTCTGCCAGAAAGCAAATGGAAACAGTGTCCCCATTCTATCTTTCTGAATGGAAATGCTGTGCTACTGTACAAGTGTCAGGAAGAGACAATCCTCCATGGTATCTTTACTACAGCACTTCTGTGATTATAAAGAGTCAAGACTTGCAGACAGAAATACAGGATTTAGAGACCTGTACATTGATCCAAATGTTGCCAACATAGCAGTAGTACTGCACTTGAAAGATCTCTTTGTAATACATACTCATGTTGTTGGCTGGCTGTGATTTAGACAGAAAGGCTAGACCTAGTGGTAAAAGCTGTAGTAAAAGTAGTTCTCACACTTCTACAGACATTCCTTTTTCTTTTTTGCTCATATTCCTGGAAAGACCACCGTTAATGTACAAAAAAAAAGAAGCCTGAAGAAAACTACATGTTGGTCAAACAATAACAAAGCAGATATGAACTGGATCTACTGTACGTAGACTCCATGCAAAATCTTGAGTCAAAAGGCTCCTCTTTTTGATTGTTTGGCCATTTACAAAGCACAGTTCATACACCGTGTCCCTGATGTTTCTGGGAATCATTGTTGAAGGAACACCAGTGGAGGATTCTGCATATATCTGTCACACTCCTCCTTAACGACTGTCAATAGGCCAAACAACCTTGCTAGACTCATGGGACTATTTTCTTTAGCAATTTATCAACCTTCAGGCTGGCCCAAAGGTAGAGATGAAGGCCTTGGGTTTCAGGTGAAGGCCTGGGCTGTAACAGGTTTATAGCTGTTGCCTCTTGCATTTATTGGGATTGATTCTTAATACTTCCCTCACCAAGGAAAGCAAGGGTAATACTATCCATTAATTCATGAGAAAGTTTTAGGACAAAAATTTTTTCAGGGCACTGAAAGGTCACTATATAAGCTTATTAGTGGCAAACAAGAGGCAGACAAACTTCAAAAATTTCTTTAAACAGGACAAAGCTGAACAAACTATTCAAGTCAATCAAATACTAGTAAAAACTGGTTTATGATTCCACCTGAACAGAGTTCAAAATGCAAACTCCATGTCATCAGTCAGATTACGATATCAGCTGCCTAGAACAGGTTATCGGTAAAGGTTACACATCTGATGTCTGTAACTGGTTATATCTGCAAAACAGCTGTAAGAGTCAGCAACCACATTCTAACCAAAAAATCGGAAGATTGGGGATGACAGTAAACATTGAAAGGAGCAAGGTGAAGATGAAAAAATGTATTTGGTAGCCCAAGCATTCTGCTGCCATGGAAATGTTACTGAAAACTGACATTTAAATATTATCTGCATTCAAGCACCAGGGAGAAACGCAACACTCATCTGTAAGCATTTGAAGAGAAGAGTTCTCATAAAGCCTTTTATTTTACATGCTTTTGCATGCTTGAGCAACATTTCTTTCACAGTAGATCGACCTGTTCCATTGGCTGCCTCCTATATCTTCAATAACCATCAGGAAAAATGAAATCTACTATTAAAAAAAAAGTAGTATTTCCATGAAGAAAAAATGAAAAACAAATCTTTGATCTTAAGTATTAAAAACATACACCAAAAAAAACTTCTCTGGGAAGGACTTTTTAAATTAATTTTTAAAAATAAGTCACCCAATCCCATGTCTGAGTCTATAATACCATATCATAAACCCTTGGGAAATTAAAGTCTGAGCATCATGTATGCCACAAATTCTATTCTTACTGATAATACTCAAATTTTTCCTCTACTGAACCATCATTAGAAGGTTTTTGGTGTAAAATTGCACCACCTATTGCAATATTTAATGAACTAAAATTTTAATTTAAATTCAGTATTAGGGATGGAAACTGACTAGGTAGTTTCCTCTGATCCTAAACCAGCAATATTCATTAACTGTGATGATGATGTTCTTCGTCAAACACTACACATGTTCCCCAGTGTTTTGTATTTAACTGACAAGATTCTTGTTATTCTGGGTAGGCATTTGTACAATATGGTAATGGAAGCCTGTTTTGTGACTGTAATTATGAGGCAGTGAGATTAGAATCTGTAATACATTAAATACTTCAAATACTTCTCTAGCTACAAGGGTGTGCATGGCTATGCTGGTACCATTGAAAGGCATTTAAAGAACAATGCAATCATCAGGCACCGTCAACATAGGATCAAAAAGAGAAAGACTGTGTAACTAATTTGATAACCTTCTATGACAAGGTCACCTCTCTGGAATTAAGAATTAGGCAGTGGATGCACTCTCTCTGGATTTTAGTAAAGCTTTTCAAAGTATTAAATACTGTCCCTCTCAGCACCCTTCTGCACAAGCTGTCCAGCTGTGAGATGAGCTGAGTGTAAAACTGGGCTACAAAGGTTGCAGTGAATGGAACTACATTTGCTTGGCACCAGCACTGTTCCTCAGAGCTCAGCTCTAGTGTCAGTTGTGTTCAGTGTTTTGGATCCAAGAATCAAATGTACCATTAGCACATTTGATGATGATACAAAACTGGAAACTGCTGCTGATACTGTTGAGGAGCAAGATGCCTTGCAGAAGGATCTAGATAAATAGGAGCAGGGCAATTATTAATGGCATGAAATTTAACAAGTTGAATTGTCAGTTTCTGCACCTGGTATGGAGTAACACCAGGCACAAGTATGAATCAGGAGGGGGATGGCTGGAGAGCAGCCCTGCAGAAAGGCATCTGGGGTGCTGGGTGACGGCAGCTCCATGTGAGTCAGCAGGCAGGAGGGCAAAGCCCATCCTGGGACCACCAAACCCAGCATTGCCAGCTGCTCAAAAGAGGTGACTGTCCCACTGTGTTCAGAGTTCAGCCCCACCTTCAGCAATGGGTGGAGTTCTGGGCCCACCACTTAAGGATGTGAAGATCCTTGGATGTATTTCCAGAGGACAACAAAGCTGGTGAGAGGGCTGGGAGGAGCGTCCTGTGAGGAGCAGCTGAGAACCTGAGGTTCATCTAGTTTGGAGAGAATGAGACTGAGGGGTGACCTCATTGCTCCCTAAAGCTTCTTGAGGAAGGAAAGTAGAAAGGGAGGTGCTGAGCTCTTCTCCCTAGTACCCATTGACAAGACACATGGGAGAGGTTCAAAGCTGCACCAGGCAAAGTTCAGACTGGACATAAGGAAGCACTTCTTTACAGAGAGGGTGACCAAACACTGCAACAGGCTTCCCAGCGTTTATAAGGTATATGGACAATGCCTTTTAACACCATGCTTTAGCTTTTGATGAGCCATGAAAGTGGCCAGGCAGTTGGACCACAGATCATGGTTGAAGTGATCCCTTTTAACTGAAAGACTATTCTCTTCCAAAGTTAAAAAAAAAAGAAATTAAAACAAAGACCTCAGCACCCAACAAAAACCCAATCAATCACAAAACTACCACCAGTAGTCTTTGATATTCAATTAAATGTGGGCATGACTCCACCAAGGTCTCTAATATTTCTGAAAAAAAAGTGAAGATTTCGTCAGCCCTCCCATTCAGTCCAACTAACTAGAAGATGCTTTTATAAGGTACATAAGGAGCACCAAAACCACCCCCAGATCCAAGCCATTGATAGATAAAAGGGAAAGTGTGAATAACCTTGTTAAGCAGATAACTACACAGTATACTAAAATGCTGAATAATTTATTTATTTTTTATTGCAGGCTAACAAAGATTTACTTCCTAGCTTTTGCGTCAAGTACACAGCAACAGTATTTATTTCCACCACATGATCAATACTTCAGGGTGAGTCCCTCCGAGCAGAAACACCCTATTTCTGCAGTTAAACTTATGTCATGTTTTTTTATGTCTAATAAAGAGCACAAACTCACCAGGGTACAGAAGATGCATTGGCATTGTGCTATTGTTGTCATCTGCTCCACGGGGTATTCACCAAGGCAGAGCTTACAGGACACTAATGGGTCAAGTACCAAGTCCCAGGTAGGCCTGTATCTTGCTGTAGTCATTGCAGAGCAGTCTGAAGAACAGCACAAAAAGTAAAGATACTCCATTATTTCCTTATATTGATAGTCAGTACATCTCTGCCATCAAAAATCACATTGTCAGACATTGCCTGTTGAGTTTGTTTTTTTCTAACAACCAAACTAACCAACATAGTTAACTTGACAGTGCCAGCATTTGCATTCTCTTGTATATCCCCTGCCTGATAGAATTGGCATATAGAAAGCAGAAGGAAAAATAACCCCACACACAATACACTAAACAGATGAAGCAAACAGGAATACCCTTAGGCCACAGGCTTTTGTCACACATTACAAACACAAAAATCCCATTTCCAATTCCTGTGATTTTCATCACTAGCTACAAGCTTTCTCTGACAAACGTTAAAATTTTCTCATGACGTTCCTTAACCTCAGCTACCCAGGCAAGACTCAAAAGGTCTTTCATAAGCCAGGCATTTATTATGCCCTTTTCCAGCACGATGATATTTCAACTCACAGAGCCAGATATTTTTGTTCCCAGGAGCATGACAGATCAATCAGTTTGCTGTTAATTTTAGCAAGAACAATAAATATTTTGAGTACACTGCAACTTTTAGCCTGCAATTTCCTCCAACCCTTTCAATATGCTGAGAGCACAACTTTGTTGTAGCAACAACCATCTGGGGCAAATAAGAGCACAAAGTAAGCCATAAGAAGAGGCTAAAATAACCTATATATCACCCTCAAGACAGTGATAGGATAAGATCATGCAGAGCATCTTTATCCTGGGCTTCAGGGCCCAGATGGTGTGCTGTCAACTGACTAAGCAGAAAGAAAATCTCACACGTAAGAAATGTATTCCCAAAGAGAAAAGTTAATTTATGAATTTTACATGAAGAAAAAACAAAACAAAAACCCACACACTCCCCCAAAACATCTAGGGTAACTTATGGAGTACATCAAATTTTAACAACATATTTACTAGCAATGTTTTATCACTGTGACATTGACCTCCTGAGTATAGAAAATTCACATCCCAAGCTGTTGAAAGGTTCACATTATCATGCCTTCCTCCTACCCAAAATTAGGTAGTTCCTTACCATCGTTACCACCAGCAGTTATGTTACTCAAATCACAGTCACAGTTTTTTCAGGGTTTGTTTTCTTTTCTTTCCTCCTTTTTTCCCCTCTGCCTCCACTACTCCTTGCAGGAACTGCTAAATTTTTAACTCATATATGTAAACTTTGCAAACCTCCAGAACTGTAACAAACTAATGCTTACTAGACTAGATTTAGGCAAATGTTCAAGAAAAATGTGCTTTTTGTCCCCCAAGATATCATGTGCAGACTTCACAAACATTTCCTTGAAGTCCAAGTCTTTGATATTCAATTAATTGTAGGCATGACTCCACCAAAGTCCCTAACATTTCTGAAAGAAAGTGAAGACTTTGTCAACCCTCCCATTCAGTCCAATTCAGTAGAAGATGCTTTTTATGATGTACGTAAGTACCACCAAAAGATTTTTTCCTAGTGCAGTCAACAGGGAGAAGAGGGGTGAGAGAATAAAGGTTAAGCAACCCCATTTCCAGGGCTGCTCTCGAGCACTTCCTCTGAAAGTCCACACACCAACTCAACACTGTTTCAAAGCAAAAACGTGGAACAGCCCCACAGACCAGCACAAGAATAATGGCTCCACCTCACAAAATACAACTGTGCTGTGCAGTCTTTTCTGAGACCTCAACTTGAAAGTCAGACATGGTGATATGAACGAAACCCCATGATTTGTAAAGCTACTAGACTGCTTCTATACTTCACCACTACTTTTCCATTTCACTCACAAATTACTAGCAAAACCAATTTCCTTCTTCCAAACTTTGGTTTATCTGACATACACAGATTCATGAAGTATTTGAGAAGTAGTGACCAAACACATCTGAACTGGCTGCTATTAGTTATTTGCTTGTCCTGCCTAGTCTATTGCATATCTGATGCTTATGGTTCCAAGTAGATGAAACCAGGAAATGAACAACAAAAGACAGATTACCTTAAGGATGCACTTGCATACAGCAGGCAGACCAAAATCACAGCAAATTTTAAGTTAAGATGTAGAATCTGACACAATTCAGACTAAAGCTCACTGAATGTATGGCATGGTTCAATTCAGAAAAAAAAAATCTATAAATTCAGTGTGGATCAATAAGTGACAACAAAGGGAAAATATCAAGCTTCCAGCATCAAGGCTCAGCCTCATTTTCTAGGATATTCAGTAGAGGTTTACTGGTATCACTGTGGTAATTCCACTTTTGCAGAACAACTATACTGCAACAACACCTCACTGGCAAATATTTCTCCTCTTTGTCTTTTGCAAAGCAAGAATCAATCCAATTAAAATGCCTTTCAAGTTCTTTCAAGTTGGCTTTTAATAGACCAGCAGAAACCAGCTGCCCATACAGCTGGCATGTATTCCATGCTGAATTCAGCCATGGTGATAACTGAGCAAAATCTGAATTCAGCCTCAAATGGTGGCCATTCCTGCTCTCCCCTCCTTGCCAAACACCTTCTTTTAATAAATAAATTTTACATTCACAATGGGGCAAGGAGAGAACACAATGTCACTGATGCCATTAAAGCAAGGACCAAGAAATTTGCCACCCAGCTCAAAAAGGCTTGTACAAAATCCTCCACACCCCACTGGATCATCTCTCCTGGGTACCCTGTAAAGGAACACAGAATGAAGCTTTTCAATGCATGGATTAGGTCTTGTTTCATGATCATCCAGCACACTGCTGCAACTAAATAATAAGCTTCTCTGTTTACATCACACATTTAAAAAAGCTTTAAAAAAAAGCCTAAAATCAAGCCACAAACTTTTAAGAGACAAGTAGAAAAACACCTTCTTCCAAAATCAGATTAAAACTCCTACTGTTCCACAGCTGTGGCCTCTTATGGCTTCAGATTGCATTCTCATGCTTTCTAGTGATGTGCAATATCTCAGGGAGAATGCTAAGTAATTGCAAGAAAGACAAGGTAACTGGATTTCTAGACGAACAAGATATTGAAAAACATCTTGGTGTGTCATTGTGTTGAATGATAGCACTAGTTACTCAAACAGCCAGTAGAAAATTCTGCCCCCATGGTTTGGCTATTTAGTAGGAGGTCCCAAGAAATAATGCTAGTGAAGGTACAGCTCAACAAACCCCAGCACACTAAAAATGTAGTTCACTGGAGATTGTGTTTCTTGCCAAACTCAGTGCAAACATAAATATTGACAGCAGATACACCAAAATAGACTTAGAGGCACAGAAAATCAGAAGAGAAGTTGGTCATCAGTTCAAACTCCCAATTCTACTGCAGTCAAGGTCAATCCCATTTATGTATTTTTGCTGACTGTGGTCAGCAAAACGGTAATACTGAATTTGTAAGATATATGGTAAGATAGCACACATGATTTTCTGGGAAAGCATCCCAAAGCAAACTGGAAGTCAGAAGCATAGGAAATAGCTTTAGTAAGAGTTTTTTCAGAGCAGTCTTGTCATAAATAATTAACAATCTGACTAATGACTGTTTAATTCTTCAATCATGCATGTCTACACTGAAAGGGAACCTCTGTGTAAAGAGAGAGAAGGGACTGAAGTCTTCTTACTGTAATAACAAAATATATATGAATGTGACTCTTAGGCATTCCTGGAGATGTGCATGGAAAAGGAAATTTACATTATTTCTGAAGAATTAAAGAATTAAGTGAACATGAACTATTTCTGAACAGTAATCCCTCGGCTTTTGGTCCACCTACACAGACTACATCTTCTAGTGAGAACAAGTGGCTGATAACATCTGAATAGAACAATTCTTTTTAGGCCTCAAAGAGTCACAGAAAACAGTGAAGCAGAAAAACTGTGAAAACCTCTATGGAAGCAGAAAATAATGCAACTTTCTTCATAAAAGTCATTCAAGAAATCATAAAACAATATGATTTTTTATTGTACACTAGTCAAGTATTTTGCAGCATTGTACATTTAAACTGCAATTGCATCATTAACACTTAGGATGCATGACTGCCTATGTGAGAAGAGTGACTAGAAAATAGGGATAAATAGAAGTCATATGCAGCACACTTGCTGGTGGGTCTTTTCCACCAAGCAAGACTCAAAATAGAGATTTCAGCAGAATCTCAATTTCAGCTTTAGGTCAAGGATGAGTTTAATTTCTAAATTAAGGGCCTCAGTTCCCACTCCTACCAGACAGATAGTTAATCAAGTACACTTAAGTCATCTGGCTTAAGGAGTTAACTTAATCTGAATTTATTGACATGATGAAAAGCATGAAAATAGTAATCAAAGGAAGGGACTAAAATGGGATTTAAAATTTGGTCTCAATCTTCTTGTCCTTCTTTATCAAAATAACTCCAATACAGGCTACTAGATGAAATCAGACATCTGCTATAGTACAGTTTCAGTATTGTGTACAAGTATTTATAGATTAAAGAAGGATATAATACTGACTGCATTTCCTGCTATATAAAGTCAAACACATCTGTTAGTACAATTGTATGGGTTTTTTAATATATAAAGTATGTTTCTATATTATGCATTTATACCACTAATATTTATAAAAAATATAAATCTGTACAAAAACCTACATATTTTTATTTACGTGGAAGAAGCCCACCAATGTCTCAAGCAGTCATCTGTAGAAAGGCTACTATAGTGCACTCTGGAACTGACACTGCCTACCACTTCTTTAACGTCAATATTTTTGACTTTGAGCCTTCCTCTGCAGCCACAGCTGTGGCTCATCACACACAATCCCACAGCCATGGGCCATACCCTCAGGGCAGCAGGGACTACCCCCCATGATCCAGGCTGGTGGCTGAGGGCATTCAGCAACAGTCCTGGGGCTTGCATTATTTGCTACCCCTCTGTCAGAGCTAGAACTCAATGCCATTTTTCTTTGCTCCTAGGCTTTTCCAAAGATCTTCAGAAGGATCATATGAAAGAAGCCTACATGACATAATTGACCACTTTGCAAATGTTTTGTGTCCATGGCACCAGTTTTTATTATGCAACTATATCACAGATAAGGTCATTTTAAAGTCACTTTATATAGCAAATTATTATTACATCCACCCACCAGGTAGATTTTACAATAACAATCTGGCAGGCAGACTCACTATCTCTCACTTATCAGTCACAGTTAGTTACTGGCATCTATCACTGCAGTAGCTGTGTCTCCAAGTCTTCACCTTCACTGAACTGCCTGGTAAAGCAGAATCGCTCTCCCTGATAGATGTCAGTCACACTAACACAAGACTGATTTACATGGATGTTTAGGGATTACTAACTTCAGAGTTTTGATGCCTGCCTTGCTTATATTCTTAAATCCTGTCAACCTTTCAAATGCCTACCTAAGTCTCCAAACTCATTCATAAATCTGATCCACAATCAGCTGCACAAGTCCAGCAGATAGATATCATCCTTTGAATTCTAGACAACCCCACTAAAGCCACATTCTTTATTCCAGCAGTATAACAGGCTGCTGTTTATAGGCATAACTTTTTTCTACATGTATGAAACTTCAACTTAGAGTAGTGCAGAAAGTCATGTCAGCTTTGTCTATTGTGAGCTCTTCAGAGCTAGCCTTTAAGTCCCTACACAGACTAACCACCAACTTCAACATCTCCAGGTTATCTTCAAGCTATTCCAAGGCCCAAGCCCAGAAGAGATAAAAGACCAGGTATAAAAAGCTTTAGAACGCTGTCAGCAACTGCAGTCTCCTGGACAATAAAGCACAGGGGAAAGAAAATCTTACTTTGAGTTGAAACAATTATTCCAGGGACTTTAGTCCACTCATGAGTAGCCACTATGTTTCTTTGCTTTACCTCCTTGACTGATAAAATCCTGTATTTTAAATATTTATATATGTATCATACACACACATATGTATATACGTGTACAGATATAGGTGTATAAATATACAAATATATAAAGATTACATTGAAACATTACAATGCCAATAAAAAAAGAAAGAATGTGTCTTTTCACTGATAAAAGGTATCTGAACAGTAACATTGAGTGCAAAACAGAATAAATCTAGTGGATTGCTTCAGGGACAAATCACTGTTAGGGCATGTTAAAAGAAGAAAAAAAAATTCACACCAATTTCTTTGCTAAATACCTGGGTAAATTTTTTCTTGTTTGTTTTCTTGAGAAATTAGAATATTATATACAGCAACCATCCCTGCCAAAACATTAGACAATGGGGTTTGATTACTGCACAGACCATGACAGATTTTAAAGATTAGAAAAAGCAATGGACAGTTTCCAGATCTATGGATATGAGAATACTGCCTATCAAATACATGGGTGGGTAGAGAGGAAAAGATTTTATCGCAACAAATACAGAAAATAAGAGATTGTTAAAACTCCTTCAAAAGAATACTACAAATAGACATGCCGTAAGCTGTCCATGCAGAAGTGCCCCAGAGAGCTAGATCCGTGCACATATTCCAAAAAATACTGTCAGTGAATGTGACAGAGCCAAAGACTTTCCTGACCTTGCATTTTCCTATGTTTGTCACCAGCACTGGTGCCACTGTGGCTTCTTGTAGCACTGCCAACCAGTAGCAACCTGAAATAAACTGGGTGAGGCTCTTATTCAGATCCTGTAGGCAAGGGTGAAAACATTCCAAAGAAAAAAAGAAAATCAGTTCATTTCATCTGAAAGAAACTGTCGATGGGAAAGGGAAACAGAAGGGGAAGAACTAGAAGAGTCAAAGGTAAGAAAAAATAAATATAATAAAAAGAAAAATGGTGTAAGGAAAGGAAAACAGTTGAAAACATAGGAAAGACAGGAGAAATCTCAAGAAAATAGCTGAAATAGATCAACTTCCCAGCTCATCTCAGAAGTAGCGTACTTCTATACAGAATAACATAACAATTGAAATGGAATCCCTCTGCAATGTAACCCAAACATTCAATATTCCCAAAAGATTACATGAACAAAAGGACAGGTGTGTAACTACTAAAGAACATTGCTCAGAATTCATGTGCCTAATCAATGTTTGCTATCTAAGAGATTTTAAAAGCACTGGAGCAGCAGAAGACGTCAGGCAAAAGCTGGGAAGCCCTTGCACTATGCCATTTCCCAGTACTGGAGTCCTAGATCCTCTGCACACCTCAGAGCCCTCTCAGCAGCCAGAGGCACAAGGCTTAAGATAATTTGAAACAGTGAGGTCAAGATGATATGCATTTTAAAAGCCTCCTCATCTCTGCTGGATGGGAAAACTCCATCCTACATAATATGGGGAGAAAAACCTAGACACTGTAGAACTGGTTTTGCAACTGGATCTAAAACTGGCACAAGTGCAACACATTTTGGTCTGGAGAGAACAAGCCTGCCTGTCTCATTTGCTTGCTTTAAGAGTCATCAACCCATTAGATCCTTAGAGACTTCCATAAACTTTACTGCAGTGAACCACTGGCTTTGAATACTGGGGCCAATACCAAGGCACCACACAAATTACTGTATAGCTATAGGTGTGTAAAATATAATATGCAAAATATATACAAAGGTGAGGGAGGTCACAGGTTAAATCACTAACAGACAAAATGTTTAAGCTCTGAGTATTTTAGAGAAGGGAACATTAGTTGCACACAGAACAGGTCTTAAAGTGAGCCAAGATGGAGCCAACCTAAAGCAGACTGATCTTAAAGTCAGTTGTAACCTAAGCACAGCTGCAAAAACCCCTCAGTGTAATCTGGCAGTCAGAAGTGACTTGAGACCAAATAGCGTCCTAGCTTGTAAAGGCCACAGTAATAAGAAGGGCACAGACAATTCCACTGCTTTCTAGGGAAGCATTTTATTATCTTCCAGAAATTCCTAGACCACCCACACAAAGTCATTTGCTTTGCTATGTCTTTCCTCCCACCCCTTATATTTCCCCATGTTTTTATTTTCTCCTCCCCAACTCTTTTCCCCTCCACCCCCTTTCTTGTTTCCTCCTATTCTTTCCCTCCTCTCTGCTTACAAGAATTGATGAATTAATGCACTCTGGGCTGTCTCCACACAAGCAATAAATCAGTACGGAGCAGTTTGAAGCTCTGACATACCACAAGCTTTTTCCTTCTCCACAGCTGACTCTCCCAGAAAAGTAAGACCCATGTTTACACAAAGTCCAAATAACACCAAGTTTGAGCTCTGTAAGAGCTTTCTTCCAGGGGGGAAAGAGAAAAGCCTCAGAGGCTTCAAGCTAGAAACCACATTTAAAGCTATGCAAAGTTATTGTGAAACTGAAAATATGAGCAAGGGGAATAGAGCCCTAGTTCTGCCTCAGACATTTGGACCACCTCTCAAAAGGAAATCAAAACTGTTCTTTTACTTGCAACTATGACAAAATGCACGCTTAAGGCATGCTGTATCTCCATTGTACTTCACAAGTCTCAGATGAGTACGTGGGATTGAAAAACCCACCACAAACCCTCTCAAGGTGTCACTTGCATACTAACAGTGGAGCTCAGGTTTGAACAACAGCTCCTGCACTAGCTGTAAGACAGCACATATCCAAGCACCATCCCTTCCTATGCTAGATCTGAAATGCAAAGCAGATATGCTGCTGGCTGAAAGCAACGTTCAGAGTGGGGTAAAGCATGGTTAACTTCCATTTAGCTCTCTGTTCTTTTGACTCAGTAACAACCACAAAATTCCAGGTAGGTAGGTATTGGTAAGAGACAACATTTTTCACAGCTCTCAGTATGGACAAGTTCCTGGTCTCATGTCCCACATCTACCCCTCAGACATTAGAGTAAAGGCTTCCCATGCTCTGAAGAGTTATCTTTCACAAAACAGTATTAAAGAGGGAGAAGAACCAAGAGAGCACATGTAATCAATAGGAATAGAAAGAATGCATGCCAAAACACAGGAAAAGATTCTTCATAGAGTAAATTTTTATAGATGTGTTTTGTGCACTCATTACAATCACATGGAAAGTTACTTTTACTTTCCAAAACTATTCTAAAACCAGTAACTCTAGTGAGAAGTCAGACAGCTTCTGTCTCAAACAACCAGCTTGTCATACTGTTTCACCCTATGAATTAGATGACATGGTATACACACTCATTCACCATGCTGGTGTGACACACAGGACTAAGTATAAGGAAAAACTCAGGATGGGATTTAGACTGCCCAAGATAATTATGCTGCTGCTTGTGCCTAAAGAAGCAGATGTTTAGATTACTGCCTACACTACTTATTCAGAGAGGGGAAGGAAAGTGATTCTGAAGACCTTCAGAGGAAGACAGTGTTTCTAATACCAGGCACCTCAGTCAAGGGGAAAAAAACCATCCAAACAGGAAAAAAAAAAAACACCACACACGTTTCTGTAAGAATTCTGTCCCCTAATAATAAACCAAATGGCTTGAGCTATGCAGTGGTCTGAATTATATATCAGTACATATACCCCTCCCCAACACTGAAAAAACTGATACAGCCTGCTCAGTACATCCTGCAGACAGGATTTAGTCTGATCAACACTAGCTGCTACTCACTGTTTTTTTTTTACTTAGTCCTAAATTTAAACATAAATAAGAACAAAATATTTTTATCATTATTCATATAATCTGATGCATTACATGACAAAAATTACAACTATCAGCTAGGACACTTTACAACAAATCTCTGGCCTGACACACTTGATGCCTCTGAATTCAAATCTCTCTTTTTGCACAGTTCAAATCCAATTGATTATTCCCCAGCATCCCCCTAGAAGTGTTGTCTTTTTATCCCCTGTCCTAATTTCCTCCTGCTTGCAGGAGCCTGACCTCTTCCCATCATATCATCTGTAGCACAATCCAGTTCTTCACCCTCACTGTCTTACTAGGCAACTCCTTTCCTCTCTGGCAAAGGGGCATTTTGCCTCTAAGCACAGTGCTACAAAATTTAATTATAATTTGGTCTATGTTAATATCTCAACCATGCTAGCTTGAAGGATAAAGTGGTGTTTTGTTCCAAGTTTCATCTCGCACATCCAGAATTCCATGTTCCAACTATGTGTCTCCATGTCTTTGTATGACAGCCAGCACATGCCTGTGCAGAGATATGTCACTCACACAGGCCAGGAAACTTAAAGACAGATGTTTAATATACAACAGTGCTTGGATTAGGGACAGATGCTTCGTTTCTCACCGCTGTAAGTGATGGTCTGGTCAAGTCATTTAGCATAGGCCTTGCAAGACCCTCAACAAACACATTCAACGGAAAGTTCAGTGTGAACCACTAGGTTTGCATACACAAAAAAAGAATCTGATGATTAGAACATAAGAGTTATAAGGAACAACTGATAACCTCTTCTGTCCCAAACTTACTGCATAACTGAACAGCTCATGCAGCTTAGTCACACAGACACCTCAGGTGGGACCTACCACACCACATGGGCTGAGCAGAGGATGGGGGGATGAGCAGTGCATTAGCTGCCTGAGTACATGTTTTCCTGCACTTGTCCCTCTGCAGAGAATCAGCATGTAACAGTAGTCTCAGGAGTATAATATATTAGACTCAACATCAGCCCCAGCTCTAATTATTCACAATAATATTACTGTTGCACAGTAATGCTTCCAGCTCCTCCCTCCCTATCTTAAAACATCATTTGCAGTACAATACACATATATAGCCCTCATTTACTGCAGAAAGCAGCAGCACATGGCAGAGACTGTGCTTAATGCCTCTGCAACCACACAGGCAGAGATACCAAAACCAAAGGCTGAAGTACTGAGGGCACATAGAGATAACTGAAAGCATAACAGGGAAGAAAAAAAGAGCACAGAAGCACCACAGTAATGGAAATGCTCCCTTCAGGGCTCCCCTTGTCTAGGTAACAGACACAGTAAGTTACAGACCTCTTGATTTTGGAAACACATGCAGAGAAATTCTATTGTGATTTCCTCTGTACCACTTTCTACACTTGAGGACAGCTCAAAAGTCAATAGGTGCTGGTGTCTGGTTTATTACTTATAGTTTACATTTAGTTTTCTCCTTTTACTAATGAATAATTGTAGCAAATTAAGATCAAAAATTAATTTTTGGCACTTGAACTATAGTTTCCTTCCTCATTTACAAGAAAATGTTAAGAACAAGCTTCCGAAGGTTCTACAGTGGCAAATCACTTTACTAAATAAATTAATCGGTAGGGAAAGATAAGAGGCAGTAGGCAGAAACTGATGCACAGAAGGTTCCACCTGAATATGAGGAAGAATTTCTTTGCTGTGGAGGTAACTGCACAGGAACAGGTTTCCCAGAGAAACCTGGAGAAATTCAATAACTAACTGAAAACAAACCTGTGCCGTGCAGGATGACCCTGCTTGAGCAGGGAGGTTGGACTGGATGACCTATCACGGTCCCCTCCAGCCTGACCCACTCTTATTTCCATCTTTGGGATTTTAAACCTTTACTATTATGGAAGAGGCTTGGCTTTTGAGTTACACAAACAGAAGAGATGTCAAAAGTTATTCTAGGAATATACCAATAGAATAAGCTATCAAAAAATCATTTAAATAAAGCTTTTCTAACATCGAGTTAGCAAAATCAATTTGAATTGCAATAAAAATATAAATAAAAAAGGATGCTACCTTAGCATGGCATGTGTGTATTAGTGTAGCCTAGCACTATATAGCACTGTATTGCTATAATGTGAAAGCTGAAGGTACTTAAGTCAATCCCTTACATCTTCAACATACTCCCATAATTCATCCTGTTAAAGAGGGAACACCTCAGGTGCCAACGGTGCAGGCATTAATACCTAGTACACCAGAGTACTTTGCTGTAGACTTGGCATGCAGTGAATGTGACAGCCTACTCAAGAGAGGAATTGCCTGCTACTGTTTTGCATCATCTCCTAGCACTCCTAGACCATATTACCCCTTACCCAAATTAACACAGATGTTGCAACTGATAGCCAGTCCTGGTGTTCAGGATGCACCCCATGCTGAACATCCACTGGAGCACTTTTGAGTTTTGTACCTGTACAAACCACCCGCATCCTGCTCAATCTCCAACGTTTATGTGCTCATGCATATGGGTGGGAAGGATGCTGAAACACAGTCCCCACTGCACATCTTGTGGGTCACAGTGCTGACCTGCTTACTAGCAGAAAGCACACTGGGCACACAGATGGGAAACACCTACTTAATCTTCAGTTTCCCAGCAGAGAGATCTGGTTTGCTGCATAAAGCAACTGAAATTTGCATAGACTTATTCTGGCAAGTACAAAAGCATTTTTAGGACAGCTTAAGCTTGTGGATATTATTCTAGGGGTTTATATAAAAAAAAAGCTTTAAAAACAAAAAGCCAAACAAAGAGTTTTTTCAGTGAGGCCTAATGGTTTTTAGAAGAAGTGAAATTATCAGAATTAAGTAATCTTATTTCCTAAAGAAGTAAACAGAATAAAGCAGTGATACTTATATTTAAAACATTTACATGCACATTATTTTCCCTAAGCCACTTCATAAAATGAGCTCCTTCCACAGGTAAAAATGATCAGTCTACGTACATTACCAAAAAGGTAACTAAAGCTTATCCCACAAAAACAAAATATAGGAAAAGGCTAAGAGTTCTTTGAAAACATGCTTCTCCTTATGTAAAATAACAATGTCAAGCCTTTTACCTTGGACATTGGTTATGCCTGCAAAAGCCCTTTTCAGGACCTTGACATATATTCATATGGAGGCAGAACAGTCCCAAACAGTTTATTAACAGAAATCAACTGCAAATTCCTCTGTGGGGAAAAGATTCTCTTATGTTTGCATGGTGCACACTGCAGTGGGCCAGAGGTTACGGAAGTTTACATCAATACAAACAAGCTGGAAGACAATTCAACTAATAGCAATAGCCTTGGTACTAAATATTCTCTGCCTCAGAAAACAAATAGCTGAATTTAGTGAGCAACCATTTTCTGCAGAGCTGTTTGGGCATCAGGAAGTATTCTGATACAGTATTTGTCTGAGCAGTTCTGATTCCTGTAGCTTCCATCCCTTTGTATGCAGCCCAAAAAACTAGACCAATCAAGTCAAGTTCACACTGAAATAAGGAAGAAAAAAAAAAAAAAAGCTTTTTTTCTTAAAAAAGTTATGATTAAAAGACTGAATTTTAAAGTGGTAGGCAAAGATACTCTACACTTCCCAGAGGTCAAGTGCACATTTCAGATAGTAGGAAACTTTCCAAGTTCAACTCATGCTTCATGCTTTCCCAAACCAAACAAGACACAAACCACAGAAGCCTGCCCTCTTTCCAGCTACTGGGAAGATCACAGATGAAGTTGTTCATTATGGTCCCAACCAAGTAACATGGCACACACACCACCACCCACCTCTTCAAACATACCTCTCTATTTAAAGGGAATCCACAGTACTAAAAAAAAAAATATATATTTTTTAAGTTCTTTAGTTGTTACTTTTTCCTATTTACTTTAATGGTCAAAGTGTTTTATGTTTGGGACATTGTGAAAAAACAGCCAGAGGTCAGACATACTGGTTTAAAATAGACATTTAGAGAGGAATTGCTGAAGGGGTTCTAAACCAAATAGCATGGATTACAATCCACCATTTAAAATTAGGTTTTGTGGTTGGTTTTTAGATATTCCTAGTAACAAACTCAATCTGACTGCTCTTTCTTGGCTTAAGTTATTGCATCTAGCAATCTAGGAGGCCAATAATAGAAATTTCATTTTAAATATGGCTATTAATGTTCCTAAATATAGTCTACCACATGACTGACCTGTGTACCAGGTCTTAAGTCATTCTCTAGGTTTTGCTGGGGTTTGGTTTTTTTTGACCAAAGACAGTAAATGCTTGACTAGGACTTTAAAATTTGTCATGTTATTGGGATTAAATAGTTTGTTAATATTAAAACTATGCATTAAAAAAAAAAAAGCTTTCAGGAAGGAGCTAAACCTGGAACATGTTGCATGTTTAATGACAAGAGTCCACCACCAAAGAACAACTGTTCTTTGAACAGAACAACTATTAAATCATCGAAGGTATCCCACATTTCTTTTCTGAAATCCTTGGGTAAATCCTACATTGTCTACAACAGAGTATTTTGTCCTAGTTAATTGGCAAAGGCAGCCCTTGAGTTTCTTTCCAGCAGGAAACCAATTAAATAGATGCAAGGGCAAAGCAGTGCTTCTTTAAAAAAACAAATGAGAGAAGAGCACAGGAGCTGGCTGCAGCTTCTCCAAGACTTGGAACAAGCCATTCTTTCAAGAAGGAGACACAAAGCAGTGCATCTCCTTTATGCTGGTGAGCACAGGTGGGAGCAAGAGCATCTCCACTTGAACCAAGGTGCTTGGGGGCCTTCAGAACTCACTGCACTGGGAAAGGCCAGAGCAGAGCAGTGAAGGAAGAGCCTATAATGCAACAGAATAAATTCAGGCATTTTTTCACCCACACCAAACTATATTCTACATGGAGAATAGGGAGGACTCAACATCAGACATAGGGGATCAGCTGTAAGCCAAGGCAGTGCAACATAAACTCTAAACCCGTGAAGTCTAATAGCTGAAGTCATGCAGTTGAGTTAATGGGGAGTTTGGGAATATGAATGACAAAACAACTAGGTCAGTAACTACCACCACATTCAAAATCTATCTGTACTTGAAAAGAACAAAAAACCCCAAAGCCCACTAAAGGAGGCTCATGGGAGACAGTGAAAATGAGAAGGATATGTAGACCAGGAGTCATCCAAATATTAGATTTAAAACATATTAAGCAAAAGCTGAACACATGGGGCTTCTAACCATGTGGTTGTTAGAAATTAATAAAAATAACCAACCATTTGTAAAAATAGCTAATAAAGAAGTAAAAAAAATGTTGAAGGACTATAAAAGGACTGAATATGGGCACATATAAATGGCACTAGAGCAGGAATTCATTGTGCTGGGCAGAGATCCCTTCACCCTCATACAGGCTCTCATACTTGGGCACAACACTCTAATACTGGGCAACAAACTGAGCTTAACTTCTAACCACAGATCTTAATCACCTGAGCTGGCTTGAAGAGGATGCTACAATACCTGCTAGTGACCTGAAATAACCACGAGATCTGGGTTCTTGCAAAGACAGCAGTGGTTAGAGAGTTAGCAGATGGAAAAAGCAAAGTGGTATGTAGTGCATAAGACAATATAATTATCCTGTGACACAGACACTTTGTGCTCTCTCCTGCCTTCCCTACTAACACTCAAAATGAAATGTTTTCTTCTGTGGAGACTGGCTTTGCTGTTTGGTTAAAGAAAGCGGTGTTGAAAAGTAGCTGTTGGGCTTGGAACAGAAAGTGCTGAGGTTTGAGAGGGCTCCCAAGTGCTTGGAGAAGTTCTTTCCATACCCCCTAAGAAAACCAGCTTGCTTATGCAGCTCAGCTTATGCCTGACAGACCAGCCACCAACCTGCTTCCTCCCCAGCCCTGAGCTCAAGGCTTGACAGAAATGGCAACCAGCATCTCAGTTTATAACAGAAACATTAAAAGGACTGCTGAATAACATGGAAAGCTGTAAATCAGCCTTTCATCATGACAGAAAAGGAAAGGGATGAAGTGGGAAGTTTCCCTCTCTGAGATCCAGATCTCTCTAGCTGTTTCATTCCCATTGGCAGTCTTTATTCTGCAGTGTTACTTCAAGCCAACCAGCAAATTTTATAGAAAATTGAGACTGGATTGAGACATGCAAAATGCAAGCCAGAAGAAAGGAGAAAGAGCCAAATTCATAACTGCTAGGGATAGGAGGAAGATTTAGTAATACTGACATGACACAAACAGTAGAAAGAGCTATCGATTCTTGTTAGGATCAATACCTTACCAGGAGAATGGAAAACTGTTCAGAGAAAATTAGAGGCTCCACTGCAATGTCTGAATCTAGTGACAAGAAAATTTCTCAAGTACTGCTGTAATGGAGTTGTGTACACTGCATTAAAAAAAAAATACAAAAGGTGGAAGAAAGCTTGTGAAAGCTTAGGAACTCACTGTTATGCAGCAACGAGATTCTTTTGCATAAGACAAAAAATTGCTCCAAGGTGTGTAGTGGTTACTTAACTTTATAAAGGTCAAAATACACAACAGCAGATGAGTGTCTTGACTTGTGCCTCTTTCCCTGCTTCATGCGTTGATAGTACATTCCAGCACATTTAATACTCTGTATTTAATACTCTGTACATCTGCAGTGGTCAGTGTCCTTTGTTTCCTTTCTCACACACTGAGCTGGAGAAAATCAATAATCCCCAACACACTAACTCTTGCAATTCCCTCTTAACAGAAAGGTGATAAATTTTACAGAACCTGGAACAAACTACAAAAAACCAATGCCACATATACATAGCATGCATATAAAAAGTAAACATTCACAGCCAGACTAATTTCTGCAAACATCAAAAGAGGTGAGAAATAACTCCTAATCAGGTTTTGGTATATAGTAAGACCCCAGAACATTCCTATATTAGAAGCTAATACTGGTTTTTTTAAAAAATTGCCTGCAACAACAAATAGAAAAAAATATATGGAAAAAACCCTCCAACATTTGAAACAAAGCCTCAGAAATGCAATCTACAGCTATTTATTTCAATAGGATGCCAAGTTGTTCTGCAGCACTAGAGGGGCATTCAAAACTAAGAATTAAAAGCAATGAAGGCTGAGCAGGCCATGCCTGGTCAGAACCACTTCCATGATGATCTGAGCTAGCCACAGACCTAAACACGTAAACAACCGAGCAAACAAAGAAATGCAGATGGATTAAGAATGAGCAGAGATAATTTACTTTTTAAAATGTTGCATACTGATAAATATTTCCCACCCTCGAACCCTTCTTTATTAGTGGGGAAGATTTTTTGTGACTAAGGCAAATAAATACATTTGGTTTTTCATCCTTTCATTAACTATAATTAAAAATAAATTTTATTTTGTGGCTGACATCACAGAATGAGTTTGTCACTTCCACAATATAATTCTTTCTTTATGTCATAGGCTGAAAAAACACTTTGACTTTTGTAGACAGATATTTACATCTTTATCAAATTTTATTTTAGTTACCTGTTTCCTATGTTGGACTGAGCCAAGTTGTCTCTGGCTACTGCTATAAGACAAATTTATAATGATGATTATGATAATTCAAATTATTACTGTATCACTGCATCTTGATCACACACTTGTCACTAAATTTTGGTACAATGATAAAGTTTATATAGGTCTCAACTGCCATTAAGGTTACAGACAGCTACTTAGAAAACATCTTTTTCTGAAGCAAAGCCAAAATATTTTGATTGTTTCCTTCCACAGTGAAATGAAACATTAGAACTCTTTTAAGGTTATAAACAATGGAACAGAAATTATCAACTCTAATAGAAAATCTGAATTTCAAGCCAACACTAGATCATTAGAGAAGAATTTCGCATTTTACTGGCAAACTCCGACTCCCCATCTGTTCCCTTCTCTCCCTATTAGTGAGCAGGAGCAAGCTACAAAAGCATGTCTAAAAAAGATGACAAGAGCACAAGCCTCTTTAGATGCTTAGGAAAGATCATGAGCTGTCCCCCTATGTTCACTGTCACACAGACAGGAGTGGCAGGGTCTTGCCTGCCAGACAAGGAAAATCAGAGGGCAAAGCTTCTCTGCTTTGTATTAATCATCTGAGCTATGTATGGTATGTTCTTGTGCTTTACACAAATACCTCATGATCATCTGTATGCCACAGATATTTTCCAATACAGATCTCTGCCAGGACATGCTCCATTTCAGTAATCCCTTAGAGCCATTTCAGTGAAATAGGGTTGGAAGGCAGCAGAAAGATCCAAGAACTCAAGGCACATTTTAACCGTGTATGCTCACAAGATGTCAGAGCTGCTCTCACACTGATCAAAGGCCAGGAAAGATCATACAGGTTTCACAGTTTGACTTTTGCTGGAACAGAACACACTCAACTTAGGCTTACACTTGTTTGAGAAAATGAAAAAAAGACTGACGTTATGCATGCTTTTCCAAGACAATGGACACAGCTCCTGAGAGTACACTAGACCTGGTTTTCCCCTCATGTTTCAGAAAATGGGATATGGTGCCTGGAGAAGTTTGAGGATCTTTAGAGGCACCTCAGCAGAAAACTAAACAAACAGCAAGGTGAGAACAGAACAAGCTGCACTGCTGAAAGAGCACAGTGGTGAATGCAGAGGCAGATGACTATGATGGGACTCTTCAGGAGAGGCATGGAGAGCTGAAAGAAGGGAGAGAGGCTGAGGGACCTTGGCTCATTCAGCTTCCCATAAGGAGATCAAGAAGAGCTGCTGTCACTCCCTGAATACCCATGAGGCAGGGTAAAGTACATTACTAAATGGGAGGGGAACTGTTTCAAGAAATCACTGACCCCAAGCATAGACATGTATAAACTTGCCATTTCCCATGTCTTATAAGGATTTTCTTCAAGTTTCTAAGTATCAGGAATTAATGATATGTTTCTAGCATAGTTTTCTAAAAATAGGAAAAATGCTGATTACTTGCAAGCTGAAAGTTTATAAAAGTAACTACAGCACTGTGAGGGACAAAAAAAAAATCTTTCTGCTTCTTTGTATTTAAATTTTAAATCAGCTGGTTAAATTAAAGAACAATAAAACTGTAGATTTACCTTTTTTTAACCTCAACTTTTTTTTTAAGCAAGGGATATGAAAGACAGTATCAGACATTTTGGCTTCAAAATAAATGTTATCTCTCCTCTTCTCCCCTCTCATTTAGATCTTCTGCTTGTAAAAAAGACGTGAAAATATAGACCTTTCCAATTAGTACTAAACAATGGAGCAGAAAAAAAAATTAAAATATTTAAACTAGCTATATAATTAAGAAATACTGCTTTATATTAAGATATGTTACTCAAGCAGAGCATACAGACTGTTACATTAAATCTTCAATACTTAAAATATAAGCCAATGAGGGTATGATTATGTTTTCACAAGGGGTTTTCCCAGTAGTCAAAACAAGTCAAGTAAGAACACTGTTACACTTTGATAAGCCAAGAATATGAGTTTCAAAGAAAAGGAGGGAAAAATATTATACAATCTGCTAGTCCATAAGCATGACGTTTTAGTACTATTTCCAGAACATCAATGTGTGCAAAAGCAGCATTGCTTGAAAAATGGAAAGCTACTAACAGCAGGTCACGAGCTCAAGCAAATAAAAAATCTAAAAATGCCATTCCTTCTGCATATAGCCATATATTAGAGCAACCATAATGCAGAACTTGCAGCTGTAGTGATATTAGCAGGATGACCTTCTCCAAACCACAGAGAAACAGATAGGTTTTCATTATTTAAACACAAGTTCTGCTGCCTTTTAAAAGATCTGAAACTGAATATGTGCTATGTTTTTTGTTTGACTGGAGGTGCATTTACCAACTATATCAATTTGCTATCGAGTACTGTATAGAACTGTAGCTATCTCAAAAAGGAAATCACTATACTATCTCTCTCCCTTATTTGGAGTATGAAGTATGTGGGACATATGGAGTACACAGGAAATGGAACTATTAAATCAAAAACCACGTATGAAAGCACAACAGGCTCTGTTATAGAGATGGAGATATATTTTTATGTGTTTTATACATGTGTGTGTGTACACACACACACACACACATATGCTATGTAGAGATTTAAAAATTAAAACCTAGTGAGCCCATTTTAGGTGGTA
Source organism: Ammospiza caudacuta (assembly GCF_027887145.1). Lineage (NCBI taxonomy): Eukaryota > Metazoa > Chordata > Aves > Passeriformes > Passerellidae > Ammospiza > Ammospiza caudacuta. The sequence continues at coordinate 84,190,408 of NC_080595.1, forward strand.
CCATTAAACTGTGCTTTGAGGATTGCTATCAAACAAGTCTCTGTGACTTGGATTTTGCTAGGAAGCCAATTAGAATGCAGATTTGGTTGCTTTCCTACATTTCTTTGGTAAATGAACCAACCCTTTTCATGGTAGAGCTCCATAATTACAAGCAAACTTTGACAAATTCCCTCCTCTTACACTACCCCAGGCTATGTGGCTTCCACTTTTATGGGCAACCACAAGGGCAATTCCCAAGACTGTAAAACCCATCTCTCAGGCATATTTTTCCCCTCCCACAGCTTCTGTTGGCATAAGAGTCCTATGAAAGTGTGGCTGCATTGAAAATTGCATGTCTGTGCCCCAGCCAAGTGTTATCAAGACAGTCAAGGCAAACACCTACCGCAACAACCTCTCCTTTGTCAGTCACAGGGATCCCATGAGAAAGCACCAACCAGTCCACGATTCTGGCAGTGTTAGACAAGCCTGGAATACAAAAGATAAGGGTCACACTTTATTTCAACTGACCATATAAAACCAGAACTGAGAGTTCCATTTTGCCAAGCAGCTTTTAAAATTTTGTGATAGTACAGTCCTAGCAGACAAAGTTTTGTGGTGGACTTGGCAGTGCTGGGTTAAGAGTTGGACTTGATGATCTTAGAGGTCTTTTTCAACTAAACAATTGTATGATTCTATGAATTCAGAAAACAGCAACTGGCAGGAGTCCTACTTTCACTGCAAGCTATTTCCCACTTCTCAGATTTATCCAATAGTGTTTTTTCTCAGAAATAAACTATCAGCTGAGTTCCTTTCCAACAAATACTCATAAAACTTATTTACACAAACTGAGTATGTAGATTTTAAACATAAAATCTGTCTTTTGTTATCAAATATTAAAAAGAATGCAGCTTGGAATAAGTTTACAGCCAAATACAAAATTCCCATTTTCCTTATTCATCTTAAGTTTTAGACAACCTGCTATTTAAAAATATTTGTAATTATTGAAGTCTGCCTTAACATTTAAAACTCCTAAAAATAAGTATTGCTACATTCTCATTCTGCAACATTCTCATCCTCCACTGGTTTCCACTTAGAGGGAGATGTGATATGGGAAAAATAGCTACCCTACTTCTAGAAAAAAAACAAACAGTAATTACTGTTACTCGGGCAACCAATGTTCAAAAAAGCTCAGATCCATGTACTCCAAAATTCTAGGCTACTGATCAGTTACTCAGCCAACAGCTCTGTCACCAAAACAAGGTTCTCCCCTCACTTCTTCCACGTCCTCCGCACTTCAACATTCCCCTCCTACTTCTTTAAAACAAATCTTGCTTGAAAATTAGGAAAACTGACAAAAATTATTATTGCCTATCTTCCTAAATTATCTTGACATTTCAGGAGGAAAATAAAAATTTATTTTCATTATGCTCTACCTACTTGTAAAATAAGAAAACTGTTTCCTCTACCTTGGGGTCAGAAGGTCCATGGGATGTATTAGATTGTTAACCTGAACACCACAGATTATTACACATTTTCCAAGTGCCCTGACAGCAAGATAAGTAGCTTTTACATGGATAACAAATACTGCCTAGGCATACAACCTGCCTTGGGCTGGAAACCTGGAGAGATTTGCCACTTTCTCTAATGGCAGGAAGGGCAATTTACTGGTTTGAAGAGCTACAGCTGTTTACCTTTCCATGTAGCTCTTCAGACAGTGTTTCTAGTTATATTTATCACTCTCTAAATGGGAGGAGGAAAATTAATTTAAAAAGGAAAGAATTGAGTACAACACACTTTCTTGTCAATGCAGTCTCTTGTACAGTTAAGGTATGGTATGGTTAGTGCTTAAGTTGCTTTCAAACTCATTTCCTAAAGCTCTACCATAGATGTTTTTCTTCTCTTCTGCCAGCTCTCTTTCTTTTTAGCACACAACTTGTCCTGGGCCAACACTCTCAGTCATTGCATCAGCTTCATCTGACTTATGCATCTCCTAATCTCTTTCTTCCTCTGAAAACTTTGCCCTTGCCAGCCCCTCACTAACCTCTCCAGCAGCACTGCCTTCCTGGGCCCTCTCTCCCTCTTGTAGCTCACAAAGGCAGGAGGCATCCCGAGGAAACAAATAGTTCTTATCAGCAGGGTTTGTCACTCCTCCTGCTTGCTCCTGGGCAACCTCTTCCAACCACAAAAACTCAGTTTACCCTCTCTACAGAAGGACCTCACAGATTTACCTCCTACTCCAAATCTCTCTCCCCCCTTATCCAAAGTGGAAGTTACAACCCTTCTCTCTGAATTTCCTAGGAGTTATCCAGCTATTAGGTTAAGCTCTACACAGATGGACAAACCAATTATCTCCTCTCCTTCCCAAGAGTCTCTTCTTAAAAAGTCAGCATCCTGCCAGTCCCCCAGCCTGCAGGCTGATCATTATATTCAACATGAAGCTGGATGTCTAAATCCTGTAGAAAGAACATGCACATAATGTACATAAAATGCAGTCTTTTTTCTGATCTCTTACACAAATAAAATGTTTATCCTGGTTTATAAAATGGGATCCTTTTATCCTGAAAGATCTTCCTCCTTTTCTCAGGCTTCAACCAAATGAATCCAACCTCAAGAATTTCTGAAAGGACAATGGTCATCTCCTGCACATGCTGCTGGGCTATTTTAACTCTTTTATTGTTATTTAATTCATGTAAAGTGTCCCCCCAAATGCTTTTCCCATAGTTTTAATAACCTTCTCTGTCTTCTCAGCCTTTTCTTTTGATAATTTTTTACTGATGTTTTATCCTGCATTAGCAACTAAACAATTTATCTCACAAAAATGACCTGACTATCAACATTCAACATTTTTTTGACATTTATCTTTGGATGATATGAAGTCTGTATTAAAATTACCTGGACAGGAATCCAGTATCTACTAATAAAAATGCAGGTGGAAAAAAAATCACTTGCTCACACTCCACCCTTTCCATATTACACAATTTCCAGGAATTTTTTCACCACTAATAATTATTGTGGCTCTTTCTATCCAACTGAGGGTTTTCAAAAGACCTTTTAAAGATGTAAAAACTAGGATCAGATACAGAATTTGAGTGTTATTGTCATTTGTAACACCTCTATCATGCCAGGAGAAAAATGCTTGTTGTATAAATCCCATCAACCAAGAATTAAATTAGTTCTATCTTCCCTTCCTACAACAGTGCACTGATATCCAGCTTGATCCCAACACTTTTGCAGAGTTGCTGTTCTCCTCGATGCAGCCCCTCATGCTTCATGTCTGGAAAACTTTTCTCCAAGAAACACGAACAGCTACATCCTGTATACATACCTTTGGTTTTACTCATCAAAAAGAAATAAATCATTCTTTCTGACTGCTTAGTTATTATTGCAATCTGGTAAACAGCATAACTGCTGTTTATGAATGCCTTTTTTTTTTTCAAGCTTCTGTCTTAGAAATGAAAATGTTAAATGGCATCTTGCCTAGGCCCAGTCCTGGAACATTGTAATTCACAGTTTATTTCCCACAGATACCTATCTACTTGTTTACATTTTACAGCTGGCTGCTGCTCCATTCACCTGGCAGGCTTTTGCTGATGTGCTGTAATGGTTTCCAACAAGAACACTGAATTGTACAGAGGCACAAACTGACGGGCAGAAGAATTAAAAAACCTGTGTCAGCCTCAGCAGAGGACCAGTGGCAGATGTGGAAAGAAAGGCTGTGGGATCTACTCTATATTTGTGTGACAGCCCATGGGTCATCTGTTTCTTTGTGTCAGCCAAGAGTAGCCAGGAGGCACAAATGGCCGTGAACTCATCTCTCTGCACTTCATCCTGTCAGAGCTCATGATGCAGCTCACAGCCTGGCAGCCACAGGGTCCAAGGACAAATGCTAAAGGGCACACAGGAAAGAGGATGAGGTTTGACAGGTTATATGCACAAGAAGGAATTTTAGCTTTGGATTCTCACTTTACTTGCAGTGGTGACAACTTGTGATTATGCAAAACATATCCTCAGCAGCCTCCTTAGCTTTGTCAGGAGACAGCATTTCATACAGTCCTACACTGTCAGCCCTAGTCACAGGGGGAAGGGAGAGAAAGATGAGACCCCTCAGCAGCACCAGCTCCCACAGCAGCCAGGGACACAACACAGCTTTCAGAGGGAAACTCTGCCGTGCAAGAATAGGCCACAAACAAATTGAAGCCCTGTGCCAAGGAGACACAGAGCTACATCCTGGAAACTTAAGCAAAATTTAAGCGTACAGCTTAGAGTAGAGAGAAGCCCTCATGAACTCTGGGTAAAGCTCTTTGCTGCACAGTGCCAGCTGAAGTATGCTGTTGCTCAAGTCAGGAGATGAAATCCCCATGGATTCCCTGAAGCAGAGTAGGAAGCTACCCACCTGCCACAGTCCCGCCCCTCCTTCCCTCTGGTTCACATATCCCACACCATTTTCTCTTGGCAAGAAATATTCAGGTTACCACAGCTGAACAGCTATTTGACTGGCTGGTTCCCAGCAGTGAGGTGCTTTTCATCAGATCACACGTGGGAAGCTCTTTAAAGGCTTTTTAGAGAAAGCAGCTACATGATTTCATGAAGACAGAAAAGCTCAAAGCACAGTGATAAAAGGCATTTTAATAGATCCATTCATACTAATACAGGAGATAGTGTGTGCTGAAAACAGCAAAATTTAAGACATTTCTAGCATGATAGGCCAGAAGATTTAATTGCTAGCTTTGCTTTGAACTTGACAGCTATTACTACTCTACTAACTCTTGGATGCACTTCTAAAGAAGCTTTGTCATTTTAGATTTTTTTTTTAAGAAGAGATGGTTGGATTTAACTATCAGGTTTATTATAATATATATAATAGAAAAGCACACAGAACTGAGCCTTTGTGAGAAGACAATTCCCCACCACATACACACTTGCTTATTAAAAAGCTGGAATGGAAAATGTCTTCCCTGTATTTATTTCTCCCTCCAATGAAGAACAAACAATCAAAACCTATGGTTAAAAATAATGAAATCACAATTACCTATTCATTTTACCAGATAAGCTTTTCTAAGCTTTCCAGAAGATCCCCAAATGCAGTAATGTTGACTAAATACTGTATTTTTTCCTATAAAAAGGTAGAGCAGGCATATCACACCACTTAAAAAAATAATATAATTTTTTGGGAAAAAGAAATGCTTTTTCCACATGTCTAGTCTAATTTCCTAGGGAAAAAATATTAAAATAATTTGACCATAATTGGGATCTGAATGAGGTGTAATAACAGTTTAAATTCTGCAACTTTCTCACAGTTGTGTGAGAAAATAAACCCATTTTTAATTCCCTCTTTAGCAAATATTTTTAAAGTTATTGTTCACTTACAAGTACTAGAGAGAAATTAAACTAAAAAAGGGTCTAAGGCTCAGTCTGACCTAGAAATCAACACAGACTTAACCTGACCTCATTTTGTCAGTCAATCACAAATGGACCAAAGAAGTTGCCTGTAATCTCAGATACATTGAAACACACAAGGTATTTGACTGAACATAGATTCACATTCCTTCCCTCTTGAAACCTGACCACACAGGAGATGTACTGGGCGAAGAGAAACACACCGGGCAACTCCTTTCAGGCTACAAAGTGGCCCCACAGCACAGGAAGAGGCACAGATGTGGGCTGAGGTACAGCTGCATTTTGCACAGGCTAAGCCAGATGGACTGACTTGGCAATGGCTCCATCACTGCGACTGGCAGCGAGCTGCACAGCCAAAATAGAGGCAAAACAGGAGGCAAAACGAAATTGATATGATGGCATTACCCCAAAGCATGTACTCCCTGGAACCCTGGAACTTTGGGGACAGTCTCCCCATGCCTGTTGGATGAGAGCTGTTTCAACTCTTCTATATCTTGTTCTATATCAGACATTTCCCAAAGGCACTCTATCAGTTAAGAGAGGACTGTGGTTCTTGGATGGAAAAGGGAATTATACATGCAAATTAGCTTCAGTTTTCTGCCTCAAGATTCCCATAGAATCTCAAAACTAAGTCAACTAACCAACACCCCTCTCCTAACACAGGAGAACACAGGGACAGAGTGAAAAGAGGGAAAAGATGCAAACAGGAATGATCTTAAAAGAAAATACAGCTCCACATACAGATTAACCAGCCCCTTCTCTGTGTGCTCATTTACAACAGGGCACGCAATGCTGCAATTCACAACACCACAGTAGCCAAAGGCCCACTCAACCTGGCTGTCTTCATGGCTAGCACCAGACAACCCTCAGAGATTCTGGAATAACTCACATCTTTCCCATCATACAGCACTGCTCATTCACTGGCAGGCATATCAAGCCTTCACACATTAGGAGTTCATACGATTTAAGCTGTACTGTCAGATGCCAAACATTTGGTCATTTTGGGACACACTGCCCCAAAGTCACTCTTTGCATCTGCATGCTTTGCATTTGTGGTACTTTCCTGGAATAGATGATATCTACAAAAGTATACTGCATTGAGAGGAAAACCACTGTATTTACATTATTGTTTTCTAAGGAATTCATATCTTTTCTAATTTGACAGTTTCATTATACTCCTTAACTGTTAACATCCAAAGAAAATGTCAACATTCAAATCCTCCAAATATTTTTGGAAATAATTTATGCAAAGTACCCTTATTTCAAAATATTCTCATTTCCTTATTTCCATGTACTGAATGGCTGCTGAGTAGGAAGAAGAATATGGAGGAGAAGAAACTGGAGAGGGCTTTTTGCATTATTATGAAAAGTAACTTGTTTTAAAGAAATATGGACACAGTATATTCAGGAAAAGACTCTCTCTGCTAAATGAGGAATCTTTTCTGATCCCTGCAGCCTTTCCAACACTGTAGATATGTAATAGTTTTAAATGTCAGGAGCTACCTCAATTAAAGAGAAAGTCAATTTGGCACTTAGACTCCTGAAGAACATAATGATGCAAATCACAGAAGATTCTCTTACAAAGCCTTTTTGAGCATTCAATAAATGCATGAAAACATGATGTGCTTTACCTGATGCACATATTAAAAAATTAAGTGTCTGTATAAAATAGGAACACAAGTCTTTAAAATTATTCTTTATTTCCTTTTTACAGCATTTACTGTTTTCAGGTAGTGGAGTTCTACATATTTTCACTGAATAAGAAAAATCAAGCCTGACAAATGCCTGGCAACAATCTTGTTGAGTAACCTCTGATATTCTCTCACTCAAGCACTGAAACAGCTGGACAGCAAACACAAAGACTTTAGCTAATATGAAATATCTAAACTCAGGTCTATAGCTCCCACAAAGCATTTCCTACACATTTCTAGGAAGATCTAATTGCTAAGGGACAGATACTAACCTTCTGCAGCCTTTCAGCAATTTCCAAGAGCTTGGATACTGTCTTTCATTTAAGCCTGCTTGTTTTAAGTCTCTTCGGCTGTAAAGATTTTTTTTCTTTTAAGAGAATGATTTTCTCTCTTTCCTATAAAGCTCCAGATACTGAAAATTCTTCATAACCAATAGGGCTAAGTCCCACATTAAGGCAATCACATGGAAACTCCCTTGGTATTGAGAAAACAAATGGATTTTCACATTAGTTTAGGTGATTTTGATAGCACATCCTTATGTGCATATATTGTTTTACCCTGGAACTCTCCAGGTTATAGTTTTAGTAACATCCTGTCCAGCACAGCACAAAAAATGTTTTGTTTTGCAGGGGTTTTTTGTGTTTTTTTTTTTTTCCTCCAAAAATAGCACCATCTTTGCCCTTCCACAAGTTCAAGATCAGAAGCAGTTGATAGCAGAGTGAAAATACACTGTCATTTCAATGAAAAGGATGGGCTCAGTGTCATGGAGTGAGAAATGAAGCTGCATGAGAAAAGATCCTAAGGCAAAAGGGAAAAAGCAGAGATCCTCACTGCCCTTGCAGCAATCCCCTCTGAAGCTGCCACAAACAGCAGTGTTGCCAGCCAGCAAAAAGGTACACCACTATTATTAGCACAATGAAGGGGCACAATGTTTTGACTCTTCCTTATACTGGCAGCTGTGGTGAATCATCTCATCCAAAAGCAACCATTCCTATTAATAAAAGTTACAAGGACATGCCTGTGTTGGTCTGAAGACCAATACAGCAGAACCATGGAGGACAGGAGACAAAATCAAACCAAAGAAACCCTCAAAAAATCCCATGCAGACCTTTCAGAGAAGACAGAGCAAAACAGTAAACTTTCCAAAAAGAGCAGCCCCTGAAAACACATTCATCTGTAACTATAAGAAAGCTTCACAGCAGTAGTCTAAATTGAAAAGCAGGGAACACAGTTAAACATTGTATTTCATTCTAATCTGTGAAGTTCACCTTTCTAAGGAGCTAGTGGAAACGTCAAGTGACTGATTCAAATATTTAGCACTGACAGTTTGCCAAAAAGATATCACATTCTTTGGACTTATGAGTTGTCTACGAATTTGTCATACCTTGATTTTTAACTAAATATGTAACATGAACTGAAATTAGAACTACCCTGTTGCTCCCACTGAAGTGAGATTTTAAAACAATGACAAGCTAGAACAAAAGAGAACAGAAGATAGAGAAATGGCTTATCACACTCTAGTGACTCTACAGATGCAAAGGGGTTAAGACAGTAAAGCTACTAAGAATTATTGTTTCACCCTCAACAAAAGCCCTTGGTAAAACCTTTAAGAATGGATTTTCAGACATAAATCCATGCAAACTAAATGGCCAATGCTGCTGCCCCAGTGAGACATCATGCAAGAAAGGAGATAGGTGACTTGACATTGCATATTCTGAACACCACCACAGCTGATGCCCAGTGACAGCAGCAGTTTGATGGAGCCAAGCTGTTTGCTGCAACAGGCAGGAGAGGTGAAAAGCCACAGTGGAGAGAAGGATGAACTCCCTCTGCAGAGAATGGCTCCCTCAGAGCCACAAGGATCCAAAGTACAGAGCACAACCAAACACAGAGTGGAGCCACCTACAGCGTGGAGAGGTGCCGGGGTCAGCAGCACTGCTCTGAGCAAGCTGCACACAGCACCAATTCTTCCAGCACAACCTTCCCCAAGGCCAGGGGCTGTCACATCACATGGCAAAGAGAAAAAACAAGGCTGTAGCCTTGAGATAAGCTTACATCCTGCAGGTGAGTATGAATGGATGAGCACCCACAAACTCTGAAGGTCTTTAAGTGCTTACCACCAGAACTAGGGACAGTACATACTGCACCCTTAGGAAGCAGCTGGCTTCAGCTCCTGTAGCAACTACGAGGTTCACAACCATGTTGTGCTTAACCTGTATCAGTTTCACTTCTCAGTGATTAACAGGAAGAGAGAACTGCTCTGTTTTACCTGAGGCACAAAGCTTATGAGGTCAGCTCAGTGTTTGGAGCAAGCCAGAGCCCAGCAGGCTCCAAGTGTGGCCCAGAGGATCAATGAGACCAAACAAAAAGATGGAATACACATCAACAGCCCATTTGAGCTGGCACATGCATCCTACAGCTTTCCAGCAACAGTGAAACCTAATGAATATTGTCATATCTTTGCTAGAAAGCTAGACACACACACACACAAAACTCAGAAACAGTAACTGACACCAGCAAAACCTGGTGATTTAAAGTAGAGAGAATTCATCAGCAAACCTTTCAAAATACAAGTTGCCAATTAATATCAGAAGTACAAGAAAAAAAAAAACCAGGAAGCTCTAATAAAAGTTGGGGCTTAGTTTGGTTGGTTTTATTTGAATATGGTCTGCCTTTCCACAAATCTAACATACCTTCTACACCTTCAACATGTATCTTTTGGTCAGCATTTTTTCCATTAAAGTAAGAATAGACAGTACACATCAAAAGTAAAAGTAATGCATAATTAATCTAAGAAAGTAGGTGTAGGTGTCTTCTCTAGGCTCCAACTGCATGACAGGAAATGCATTATTCATGAAGGAAGATGATGGTACAACATTAATCAAGTCAGCGTGACAAGACAAACAAAGACCACAAGATGTATTCAACAGATAGCAGTGTGCAAAAGTGATCAGCTAACTGAAAGGTTCACACAGAGTCTGTTTACAGAAAACAAACACAGAGGAGAAATACAGAAATAAGACTGAACTGTTTCAGTTTGCATCCTATTAAGTCTTGTTACATTTGGAGAACGATCTTTATATGATACAGCTACAAAGAAAGTTTCTGGGTGTCTAAAGGGCTGCTATTACAAAGTAAAACTAAAAAAAGATAAGAGTTAAAATAATTATTTTAACAAACAGGAATTCACATAAGCAGGGGATGTATGAAGAACAATAATAAAATATTTTTAAAAAGCAGTGACTCCTTCCTTTCTCATCATGAATTTTTTGTCATATTGTAAAGCTACTTATAAAGACTAAACACTTGCTCTTCTTCATACTCAAAACTGTTGCAAAAATACTCAGTAATGAAAGAAAAGTATAATTTGAAACAGTGTCAAAAAATAGGAACACAATGTAAGCTGATTTGTAAGCAAAGGGGGCAGTAAAACCCAGTTTCCTAGGAATATGTGTCAAAGTTGCAGGAAGAGTTCAGATTTCAATCTGTCCTTCAGCAGGCATCTTTCCATCTGCCAAGGCTACCTACTGCCAGAAAAGGTGTAGGTTTATCGGCCATAAGCTACCACCCTCTCACAAATGCAACTGGAATTGCTCAAAAGGTTTAGAAATTAAGAGCAACAATGAAAGTCAGACATTCACAGAGCTGCACACAATATCTATTTTCTCAGAAAACCAGGCTAGAAATATATATATATACTGACTGCACATAGCTTGGTGTTGAACTTGAAGTTGCTGTTACCAGACTGCACTGGAGACAAGAGCCTGACCACACAAGTCGCAGAGCATTGCTCTCATTCTGTCGGGATGGATGTATTTCTTACTAGGGAATAGAGAGATGAAGGGAAAACCATAGTAATAGAAAGAAACCCAGACTTAAAAAACATTCATTTTCCTCCTAAGAGGACAAACACTGTCTGAAGCATCAGCCCCAGAAAAATACAGCTGCTTTACAGAATGCAGCAATGTCAGCCCAGGGAGGGGACATTTCAGCAAGGAACAGACCCTGCTCACCCATACCACCACAACCATCCTGTGTGGTCACTGCAGGGAGGCAGCCCTGACTGAAAATATTGTGTAGGAAGACAGCAGGCAACCACTTCTGATGCTTCTGTCAGACCTGCCCCCATCAGAGAAATGAAAAGTAAGAGAGATTTATTTATATACATACATTGCATAAACGTTCTACATAGCATGTATTTTATATACATACACACAAAAAAGTATATCTAGAAGGAAATTAATAGCTGTGAGATTATAAAACTCACACATAGATCCTCATCAGTGATCAAACATGAAGCAAATCAACCACTGAACAACAACAGAAATAATAAGCATAGGAAGTAGCTGATCACATGCCTGATTATCAAGGGCTAATAACAGATTTTTGCCTCAATATATTTCCCTAATTCATTTTCATATTCCTTGTATTTAATTTTCCTGGCTAAATATAAGAGTTGTCCGCAAGGACTGGATGTGTAGAACAGTATACAATTGTTATGTTCTATATGATCTATTTAGTAGAGAGTAGAGTTGAGACAAAGGCTGGTCAGCTGAAACTGTCTCCAAGAACCATAGTGGAATTTTCATAGCCTGTAGTTCATACTGGAGTTTTATGGTTACAGGAAATAACCCAAATACTCTAAATAGAACAGTCAGTAAAATTTCCAAGTGAAATTCAAGAATAAAGACTCCAAAACTATGGAATCTGCTTGCTCACAAGCAAAGCAGTGATCAGTGCAAATAAAGCTGAACATTGGTAAGTAATGGAAAAATTACACCTGAACCTGGTAAGTTAGAACTTTATTTTCCAGACAAGCTGCAAGACCTGCCCACATTCTGAAGTATTTCAGATGATCCATTGGACATCATGAAGAAGAAGTTTCTATTTAATAAGCTTCAGTGCATGTTTTCAATCACAAGCCATTTCCATTCAATACAAACAGGATGAAGCTGTATTAAACTGTCATAGTGGTACCTGGAGGATAACAACAAGGTGTTTCAATGCAACAAGCTACCACTGACTTGATATTCTATGAAAGAAAAGGTGAAAATGTTGCTGTAGTAAGGAAGCAATAGTCATGCTAAGACTAGAACAGTCTGACAAGATAGTCTGTCTTCAGAGTAAATAAAAAGTTACCAGACATACTGATTCACTTTCTCTGTTCCTCTTTTTCTTCAACCTTTTAGAAAAGACACTTAATGGTATTACCACTATAAGCAGCACCATCAACAACTAACCTATTTGAAAACCCATTTTATACTATTTTTGCCAGCTCCAGAATTTGCTGACTGCATATGCAGAAAAACTGTAAGCATTTCTGATCCCAGTTGATTAGGAAATACAAAAAACATATCACTTTGCAGCAAGCAGCCAGAAGAGCAAGTCCATTTTCAACAGCTTCTTCCTCCCAGCCACCAGAAGTGAAAAACAGACATTATAATTATGATCTTTTTGTCTGATCTCCTTCAAAATGAATTTTATGAGCTTGTTTCCACAAAGCAATACAGAAAAGGAGCATGCCTTATAAAAAGAACAGCTGACCACAGCCTAAGTTAGACACAGCAGACTCACTACACCACTCAAAATGAGTGGTGGGTTAGTTTGTAATTGTTTTCTATTTCCTATTTGTAACCCAAGATGTAAAAAGGAGCACAATGAAAAGCAAGTCTTCTAATCAATCCACAGACTACTAACTCAATTGCATACCTATTGATACTAACCCATAGGAAATATGGTGGTAAGTATAACAGGCTCCAGTTCCCCTGCTACATCAGGTCTCTGAGAGAGAGAAAGGGTCTGTGCTCGCTGACCAGGCTGCAGGATGATCAGAGCCATTATTTTTCCCTGAATCAGCACTGGGAGGGCAATATGAGTTTTCTGCCAGCCTATGAGAGCATTCTTGTAAATACAGCAGATACACTGAAGCCATTCATACCCACTGTATGACACTGCAGCCAAAACTCATGTTTAAGACAGCAGCTTTGTCCCTTGGCTTAACTGAAAGAAAAGTTGTCAGAAGTTATAAAAAACCCCACATGAAATCTGACAAATACTTGGAGTATAGTATTGGGGAAAAAAAAAAACATAAAAAAACAACCCACACTTAAAACCAAAGGACTTAAGCAACTTTATAGTCTTTTTTCCCCCTACAAATTATTGCCTTAAAATCCTGAATGAGGCAGAAAAACCCTCAATTTGTGTTACTTCTAATAGCATAAAAGTGTAACTTTCAAAACTGTGCTTCAAGTGCAAAAATCTACAATAACTGCAGACAACAAACACATGATTTAATCTAGCAGCTCCTAGGATATGAATCATGGTGATTTAGATATGAGGAAAATCAACCCTCTGTTTTATATAAAGGATGGCTTATTCAAAGTAGCTATATCAAATTGAAACACCTAGTATTACTTCAATCACAAATGGTTTTCCCCCTCAAAATACACAGATTGCACAAGAGGATATTGAGACATGATGGTCAGGAAAAGGGGGGAGTAAAAACTAAAACCTCATCCCAGGGGCGAAGATGGCTGTGGGGAAAATCCTGTCTTTTTCAAGACACCCCTAGACAAAAGGAACTATTTTTCCCTCCTGCCACTACTCCTCTCACTTGATCTTCTTCTCTTGGGTATTTAACAAGCTTCATATTGGGACACCTTGATACCTCACAGGAAAAAATAATCTAAGTTTTCCCACACTGTAAAGTCCCAATAAAGTATAAACTAACCATTTTCATTAAAATGCACAAATCTCCCCCTTACTGTACTACAACCCTACACACTCTTTCACCCCCCAATCATCCCCTCAGTAGCCTCTGATGCCTGTGAGAGAAGCACACACCAGCAGACAGCCCAGCCACCAGAAGTTTACACTACTGATGTAATCTCTCAGTAGCACTCTGCCCAAGAACGTGTAACTTCAGTTTAGCCACTCCTGGGCCAGCACTGATAAGCTGATGTGAAATGAAGCAATCCATTTCCCAATGTAAACAGTTGTTTGGCGACACAGGGGACAATATAAACAAATGGATCTATTTATAAATCATCATTTATACTTGTTATAGAACAGGAATATTATGTTCCAGGGCAGAAGTGGCAGTATTTGTAAGAACACAGTAAAAATTCAAAGAGCTGGTATCTTCTTCCATCAGCCTGCCCTGCTGACACACCCTGTTCCAGTACTACAGAAGCAATAAACACATGATGCAGGGCCTGATCTGTTCAGGAACAAGGTACCCTTGATCCAGCGGGTGGGAAGACACCTCCTTATCGTACCTATGGGTTCTTCCAACAGCTCAAAAAAAGTCAACGGCGACATCACTCCAGCTCCGGGAAGGAAAACCCGAGCCTCACTCCCGCTTCTTCCAGCCCTGCAACCCAAACGATCCGGGCTCTCCCCAGGCTGCACACTCCGCTTGTGCTGAGAGCACGACTGGGGGCGGCACTCCGCAGACCCCTGCGCTCATTATTTCCCGCTCCCCGAAGAATGGCTACCGCACTCCAGAGCACTGGGCTCTTTCCAGACGTTTTCGCTCGTTTATGGAAACCCCAAGACAGAGCACACGCGGGGCTGAGCCGCCGCTGTCATTACGCCCCCGACGCGGCGCTCCGCCGGCGGCCGCGCTTCCCGCCGGCAGCCTGGCCCCGCCGTGCCCGCCCCGCAGCCGGCACCGCTCCGGGCACAGCGCCCTGCCGCCGGGGGCTCCCGGCGGGCGGCAGCGGCAGGGATACGAAACGCCACGGGGAACGCCGCTACAGCCCTTCACGTAGAGGGGTCGAGGGTGCCCGTGCGCTCCTGCACCGCCTCCCGCTACCCCAGCGCCCCAGGAGGCGCCCCCGCTCCCGCCGCCTTACCGTGCCGCTGCAGCCCCTGCCGGCGCGGGGCGGCCCGCGGGCGGTGCGCGGCGCTGTCCCGCGCTATCCCGCGGAGCCGCGGCAGGACGACGCCGCCGCCCCAACCATGGTCTCCACCCCCCGCGGAGCCGGAGTGTGCGCAGGGGGCGCCGCTCCCGGTCTTTTCTCCGGCGGGGGAGGAGGAGGGTGGAGTGAGGGTGGGGTGAGGGCGGGCGGGGGCGGGCGCGCCCGCGGCGGGCGGGCGCCATTAACCGCCGCGCTCGCGCCGCCGCCCACTTTGAAGAGGCCGCGCCGCGCCAGGCACAGCGGCGCCCCCTGGCGGCGGCGGGAGGCGCTTCCCGGGCGCGGGGATCCCGGGATTTCCCGCTTGGCAGCGCCGCCGGCCCGGGCGTGCCGAGCCGAGCCGCCGGTTGTACCATGAGGCTTTTTATCTGCTTGAAGCTATAGCACTTAGGGGTGTCTGAGCGTGATGGGCCGGGCCCAGCAGGTCCGTCAGCGGCAGAGAGAACAACGGGGCTGGTTGTGCCGAGGAGGCGGGGGGCTTGTCCTGCCTGCCGGGAAAGGAAGGAGAGGAACGGGAACCATGACGGGCACGGCTGTTTTGCGGGAGCTGTCCGAGCCTCCCTGCTACCGGTGTGTGTGCGGAGCAAGGCCCGGTGCTCCTGCGGCAGGCACGGCAGGAGCCGCACGGAGCTGTGAGGCGGATTCATGGGGCGCAGCTCAGCAGCCGCCCCGGCTCGGCACGCACAGCGCGGCAGCCCCGGGCCCGGGCACACAGCAGCTCACTGCGGCACGGCTGCCGGGCCCCTCACAGCGCCGCAGTGCGCGGGGCAATGGCAACGCGGGGTAAAAAGCCGAGCATCCTCTCACACAGCCAAATACTGTGGAAAGCTCGATTTGAGGTTGTCTAGTACAATAGTTTACACCGAGCCTGAAGATGGAAGATGAGCTTGAGAAGCTGCTTGTCTTCAGTCTTCTAAATAGACTGGCTTTTCTCTCCTATTTACCATAACAGAAGATAATTTTTTTTTTGTCCTCAGATATTTATGGATAGCTGTGCCTTTCGCGCATCTGAGCAGCACAAGGTATTTGAACTGTCCTCTCCCAGCACAGACCAGTCCACTCAGCCTTGTAACAAGTGCCTTTCATCGCGAGGAGAATCACCACCATTGTTCTCCGTTTCGGCCTCCATGCTGCCCTTGGCACCGTGCAAGCAGCCCCCCTGCTAAATACAGACTAAATGCACCCAGAATTACAGATCTCTTGTGAATGCAGCCACACATTCTGCTACTATGGCTTGTATTACAGGAAAAAAAATTACAGAGAAACTTAGGAAAATAGAAACATTTATTGAAAGGTGCAACACACTCATGAAATACTTAGCATTAATTATTTGATACTATCAGTTCAAAATTGATCATTTGTAACATTCAAATATACGAGCATCCTTCAAACTGAAAAAGGGCATCCTAAAATATGCGAGCATCCTTCATACTGAAAAAGGGCATCCTAAGGTGCATCTTAAGTGACAATTTTACTTGCTACCCAAGGTATAGTCACAAGTTTATCAGAAGTCATCCTTCCAAACACTCATTCTTTACATTTTTTTACAAATAGAAACAATTGTATAATGTTAGTGGAATGCAGTGCCAGTTCCTTCCCAATTCAGCATCTTTAGCAAGTGCTTAGCTGCAATACTGTGATATTATACACAAAGCTACAGTTAAGCATATCTCTGCTTATAAGACTTAAATTTAATCCTGACTTTTCAGGATCACAACATAGCTGTAATCACTAAGCCTGGGAGTAACCGTGTTGAATTCTGTTTTATTTTTCTAGTCCCATACTGAAAGGTAGCCCCTACGACATAATGAAAGCTCAAAGTCCACTTTTGCTCCAATATTAACTGTGTTTATAATTTTTTAAAATAAACTAGACTCATCAACTGTAGCCAAATTTTTGTTGTTTTACACAGCAATAAATTTTGCATATAAAAATGCCAATAGCTATTCATTAACTTAAATTACTCTCCAACTGTAATGTGAGATTCTTAATTTCCAATGTACAGAACTCATATTTCCTTTGAAAAGGAGCATCACACAGAGGAGAAACCTTTTACTAATTATGCAGGTGAAATCCCTATCATTTTAAGAAGGTAAGCACATAGAACCTTCTAACAAAAGCCATCTTAAATGTCTGTACATTATTTACTGGATTTTGACATTTTCATCTCCTTCTTGTTTCTCCTGCAGTTTCCTCTGTAGGCACAGAGGAAGCAAAAGAACAGCCATTTACAGGGTCAAATGCAAAGCAAAGAATGGCAGGATTTCTGGATGTGAACAGGAGTTTGTGTGCCTCATATCTGTGTGCTGTGCTACAGCTGGCATTTTTTGCGGAAGCTGCAGGGTGGTAGATTTTTTGCTACATTGATCCACTAAATCTTTCCCCATCCTGGGACTGAGACAGCAACAAAGCAAAATGCTTCTTTTCTATCAGTGGGGTGTAGGTACTGAGGAAGAGACTAGATTTAATATTTGGGCAGGGGAAGTCAAACTCCAGTTACATAAATTTGCACTGCCCATAGAGCCAGGGAGAGCTCCAGCCAAGGTCAGTGAAATAGCTGCCAAAAGACTGTGGGGTTACTGTGTGTGGGCCACATTTTAAATGTCACTTAGTGTTAATACGAGGAAAAAAAAGTACTGAAATGTCAGTGTCTAGGAAATGTTGTGACTGCAAAATGCAAAATACAAAGGGACAAAAGAGCACCACTGAGTATAGTTACACTTAAGATAGTAAAAATAGAAACTGAAGGAATTATAAATGGAAACATTTTCACTGAGTATTCAGAGCACTTTCCTTTACACAGAAGTACCAGCTCCTACTTAAGCATTTTCCCCCTTCAACTTTGAAGATGCATTAGGTGAATGCAAAACATTTCTTTTGTGCAAAAATGCAAAAAGCTTCTTTAAAAAAATCAATTAGCATTTCCAAAAAAATTGAATAAGGTGTCATTTTCTCTATGTGGTATATTTAATGCATGCTGGCTCCCAGCTGCTGCAAATATTTAAATGTGTGAGACAGTCCAGGCATTGAGTTCAGGGACAGGATTAATGAGTAGTGCCATCTCACTTCTGCTCTGTGCAGTGCCTATCACCATGCCCTTCAGATAGAGGGAGGATGGGACTAGTTAAATTTGAAAAACTGCAATTATAAAGCCATAACAATTGCCAGAAAACCAAGAATGAGGGCAGTATATTAGATTGTTTTTCATGTTTTGAGGATTTTTCTTTTAATTTTTTGTATTTTATACTGATGCTACTTGCTTTTAAAATCAAAGGCAGCTCTCACAAAAACAAGCTGGTTTCATTTAAAATCTGCAGGTTTATGAACAGCAAGCTAATTAGTTGCTGAGATAAGCAACCTTGAAAACAAGGTTGCTTGATACATGAACTTTGTTGTTTGTAGTTCCATAGCTTAGCAAAATAAAAACCTAGTATGCAACAGAAGATATATGTTAGGTTGTTCTACATGGTATTAATTAGTTTAAGAGAGAGTATTCATCAGAACTATATGCCCACACTTCAAAAATAGTTTAAAATAATAAATCAATATTTGCAGATGAAAGGAAAATTGAGATACTAGTAAAATAAAAACAATGTTTCCCTGTAAATATTTGTTAGAACAAATATTTGAAGGACATTTCCAATATGAAATATGTTTATCATTAGGTAAAATGCACCTCTAGGTTTTAGGATGAATGAATATAATATTTTTTCATGACTAAAAATATGTTTTCACAGAAAATTACATGCCCCAACATTTTTGCAAATATCATGTGTTTATACAGAGGAGAGGGAGAAGATTCTGTTACAATTAAGTCTTAAAGAATAAAAACTGCCAATTTTTCCTCCTTGATTTTGTTTTAAATACATCATTACTTAATGATTCCCGGATTCTGACCCTCTATTACTCTGGAAAAAAGCAGAAGTTGCTTCCAGAGACCTGCCAGCTGGCCCTCCAGTGATCTACCCAGGAACTGCAATCCATCTTGCCCTTAGAAACAGGCAGAATGTGTGTCCAGATAAGAATTTTGACTTCTCCATCATTGCAGCTATTTAGAATGAATTAGAATTTGGGATGTTTTTTTTGCTTCTTATCTGGCATGCACACTCCTGTAGTATTTTATAAAAACAGTTTGCCTTTTAGTCCTAGGTGCAATGGACTAGAAAGTTTATTTCAGAGATCTGTTCATGTAAAAGCTCTGAAAGTATTTGGTCATGCTCAAGAAAGTAATAGACAATGTAATCTGCATTTAAAAAGCATGTAACATATTCACATGTACAGTTATACTGAACATCAGTCTGTGTAAAATATCAGGTGTAATTAAAAGCATTAGATACAAGTATACACTCACCTATAAGATACACCTATTTTCACAGAATGCACTGCCCTAACTCAGTATACTGAGTCACCAGTCCAGTTTCATATCTGCTTTACTCCACACATACTTTCCTCCTCTTTTTAGGAACATCTTCTCATCAAATCCACTGAATTTTATAGCTTCTTCTACGCCAACATCCAGGATGGACTTGGAAGGTTCTTTCCGCCCATTTCTACAGTTTAGAAAACGCATCTGGAATGTAAGATAGATAAGATGATAAGATGTTAGAAAGTCAATTTGCAAAAGCTTAAGTTTTCTACAGACTTAAGCAAGTTGCACTGCAATTCCACCAAAGCCTATGTAAGTGCATGAAGAGGTTCACTGTAGTCCTCAGAAGGCTCAGAAACTCATGGTTAGACATGTGACAAATCTTAGCAGGAACAAAGCAATATCGTAATTCTTGAAGATTAAATGCTGTCACTTCAGTTACATGTAAACTAAGTTGGCACTCCGAAACTTAACTTTCAAGGGCAAGTTCTGCACTTTTATATTAAAGAAAAAAAGCAAAGATGGCCTGCAAAACTAGACATCTACACCTTGAGATTTGTGATGCAAGGATTATGTGTGCAGGCTGATGGCAACGCCTCCTTAGGTCATGCTGTATTGTAGTTCACAACATGTCTGATGGGCATAAATCACATCTGTTCCTTGTACTACATGGCAGAATTTTTTTATAGAATGCAGAGTAAATTAACTGGTTCTCACTGTTGTATACATACATATATTAACATACAAATACCATGTATCAAAAAAATACTTACATATTCATCCAGAATGAGGTATGAATCCCTCATCTGTAATAGACCAAAAGAAAAAAACTAAATTAATGTACAAATCAAAATTCCATTCCACTGAAAAAGGAGGGACAAAACAAGCAACTATTCATTCAAGGTCTGATACAAATCTTTGAAACAGTTGCTGTATCACCACTGTTTCAGTGAGCTTGGATGAAATTTATAGAAATAAATGACAGAATTGCTAGAAAAACTTTATGTATGAATAAATTAGTAATTCCTGGAATATTACCTCTCTGGTGTCTAAGTGAAATGTGGGTGCCCAACTGGGCAAAGGTATTTTAAATAATATCCAAGTTTTCTATTAACTTCTACACCAGAAGAACTTAAAGTTTTGCATGCTGGAATGATTATGCCATTTTCCAAACAAATGACATGACCATTTTAACTGGAATGTTTAATTACAACCTCACCAAACAAAGGTACTCTGCTGGCTCAAAGGTAAAAAAGCTCTCAGGTCTCCACAAAGAAATATGCCAACAGCTGAAATAAGGCATGTTTGCTTAGCTAAGTGGGCATCTCCTAAATCCTCCTTAAAATTCTCTGGGTAGCTGGGGATTGCTGCTGTGTAGAACAGGAAATCTGGTCAATTTGGTGTTCATCTTTCACACAGGTTTACCACAAATCAGAAACAGTTTTCTGGAACCAAACCTACAATGGGAAGCCTTTTTTGTATGACTTCTATCATGAAGAAAAAAAAAAAAAGAGAAAGTAGAAACAGTTCTGGGTTCTCATGTTAACCCTTTCTCTGATGAGTGCTCCCTCTCACCAAATGCCTCAAATGCTAGCTGCACAGCCCCACTTTTAGGTCTTACATAGCAAAAGCAACCCAGTCTGCTCACTTAACCCCTACATACACTAAGAAATAAACTGTAAATAGAGTCCTTATCTGTGGAAAGGAAAAGGAACACAAGATGAGAGATTTAATGCATTCCTGAACTTGGTTCAACTTGCTATTTCTTCACCTAGTTCATAAACTTTCCTAACAGAGTGTCTTCTAACTCCCCTCATCCCATCTTTAGGCTCTGTAGGCATTTAAAAAATGGCCTGAGCCATAGGCACCAAAGTCCTTTAGAGTGTGGTTAATGTAAGCTGGATGGCAGCTGATCAAGTTAACTGGCAGGCTCTGCAGGAGCACAAGGAGTCTTCTCCTGATTAAAGAGCCTGAGTGTGCAATCCAAAGGAGTTCAGACAGAAAATGTTAAAAATGCAACTTTATTGTGAGAGGGATTACCCAAAAGCACTATTAGTTGGGTACTGTTCCTCAGTATCCCAACCAGCATCCCAACCAGCACTGTACCCAATACAATGCTCGTTGGGATGCTGTCTTGTTCATGTAGGTTGGTGACACTGGCACAATGTGACATCACAGTCAATCTCCATTAGGAAACTATACTTAGACTATAAAGTGTGTTTACATTAACTCTGAAATTTTCAGGATCTTGTGCCCAAGTCAGGAAGAGTATCCACAGGACTGGGAACAATAGGTTTTTCCATTAGTATCCACAGGACTGGGAACAATGGGGTTTTCCTCTTCCTAATAACTTTGTTGTCAATGAAAAGCCTTAAAGAAAATTTTAAAAGTTTAAAATCTTGGCTTCCACCATAACAAAAGCAGTTGCTGATAAAGTTGTACTGCACCTCTTCTAAGCCACTATTAACAGGGAGAGTATTAATTGCAATGAAAGTTTTTGTTCCTTTCAAATATTCTAGCAATATTTAAAAATAGAGTTACAAAGGGAGAGTTTCATTTTTACCTTCTGATTAGATTCAGGTACCAAGCAGGAGACATTTTTGTGGCGATCCAGGAAACGATCAAACTCTTCATCACTGATAACAAATTTTTCTGCTTCTCTTAGAGCATCCTCACCACTGTTCTCCCCTTCGATAAGCAGGCACTGGAATACCTGGACGAAGAAAGCACCTGGGTAAGACGTTATGTTTTCACTTGCCTTGAGGATAAGAGATTTCAATCTCAGCAGCAATGCCTAATTTTTCTGTCAGTGGAAACAAAATGACACAACTTGTGATAACTGAATACTCCACAAAGGGCATGGTGCAGATTTACTTTTTGTAAATTAACATTACAGAGCTCTAAATGTTATAAATGGTGATTTTCCTTACTATCTGAGATTTCACTTACAGTGTTTTTTGGTTTTTTTTTTTTTCTGAGTCATTCTGTGTCTATAACAATATCCATGAGACATAAAATGAGAAATTAATCCACAAGTTCTCCCATATTTATGTCACATTATACCTACCCATTTTCAAACATATTTCTAGTAAAAAAATAATACGTGTACACTACCCTCTAATACTCTGTAAGAGAAAATTATTATACACCTATACCTTGGTAAAAATCTATTTACTTTAATGTGTCATTGTTCAGTAATTTTTCCTAATTTTCTCTACATCATAACATATTTTCACATGTTAAAGGCTTTCTGTGCTAATTTTAATATATTAAAACAACCTAGATCTAGACACACTGAAATAGTAATTTTCTGTACATAACACAACCAAAAAAAACCATTCTTGATCTACGGGGCTCCATTTAAGTGCTGAATGAGTTAGAACCTATCTCAGCACCAGGCAACATTGACAAGAAGGCTCCTGACACCAGCCCAGGCTGGAGCTGGAGGTAAGACTCAGGTCAACAGAGGTTCAGACAACTCCAGGACTTGATTATTACTTTTCTTTGAACAGGAAACATGTGGTATATACTACTTTCTTACCTTCCAGCGCACAGGGTTCAGTGCCTTGATCTGCTCATTCATATCTTCCTCAACATTAAATCTGTTGATGACTGAATTTATTTTAAAAGCAACAGCATACTCTCGGCACCACTGCCTCAGTTTATGGAGATTTTCCACATGGTTCTTCTTTCCTTGACGACGGCCAATTAAAACATTGACATCCTCATCAAAACTATCGCATGAAATTGCCAGAATATCTAAATATTCACCTGAAAACAAGTTTTAAAAATTGATTAATATCCAGTCCATCAGCTAAAAGCTGTCAGGACTCTAGTCATTTTCACTTCCTTGTCATCTGACGCAAAATGCCATGTAAATGCAGTTCTGTGGAGTCATCCCATCAACCACAAAAGCCACAGCAACAGCAGCATAGAAACACATAGTTTGTGTGTGTGTGTGTCCCCAGCAATATGGAAACAGGTGGAACATATGGAAACATTTGGTATAATGGTGTAATTATTGTTTTATTACACCATTATACCAGAAGGTTTTTGTGGTATAATGCCTACCTTTACAGGAGATAATCAACACTGTTTCACTGGCATTTACATTTGATTTGCATTTACTAAAAATTAAGCACTAAGAAACCATCTCCCACTTGCCCCCCAGCCCATCCATGGGTGAGGCTGCCCCATGGAGGCTCTCCAGCCCTGCCAGTGCAGCTGTGCCCGTGCTCCCTCCTTACCGTACTTCTCGAACCACTGCTTTCTGATCAGGCTGCCATTGCTGACAATGCTGACACTTGGGAGCTCCAACTCCTGCTTGCAAAACTGGACCAGTTTGCCTACAAATTCGCCTCTGTCCTGAAGAAATGGTTCTCCTCCCGAGAAATTGATTTTCTCCATTCCTAGAGAAGGACCGAAGAAAGATGCTATGAACAACCTCTGCTGCCCATCGCCTGCTCCTGTTCAATGTTATCAACGCCCCACGGCAGCGGGACAAGGGACATCCCCGGGATAACTTTTTCCACGGCACTTGGTCCTGCGGGGTCCCTCTTCCCCGGTTCCCTCCGGACCCACCTCTCCTGCACTCACCTCCTTCCTTGAGCATCGCCAGCCCCCGCTTGGCCTCCTCCAGGGGCAGCACGAAGGAGGTCTTGGCCGTGTGGAAGCAGAAGCCGCACTTGTAGTTGCACTGCCGGGTGAAGTGGTAATTGACGCTGGTGGGCGTCGGGGCCGCGTCGCCCCCTTCCTGCTCCCGCTGCGGCCGGGGGGACGAGTCCCGCCAGCCGGGCAGGGACAGGGACAGCGGCAGGGACAGGGGCAGGGGAGCCAGGCTCCAGCACAGCGCGCCCAGGCGCCCTCGCAGCGCCGCCAGCACCGCCCGCCCGACGGACAGCAGCCGGGCCAGCAGGACCAGCTGCATGGCTCGGCTCGGACCCGGCGAGATGCGCTGCTGCTTCGGACCCTCCTGGGCACGGTTCGACAGGACTTGATTCGGCTGGGGTCGGTTTGGCTGGTCTCGATTCAGTTCAATCCGACCCGGCTCGGCTCGGACCCAGCGGGATGCGCTGCTGCTTCGGACCTTCCTGGGCACGGTTCGACTGGACTTGATTAGCCTGGAGTCGGTTCGGCTGATCTCGGTTCAGTTCAATCTGACCCGGCTCGGCTCGGCTCGGCTCGCAGGCTGCAGAGAGGTGTCGGCGCTCTGCACTTAAATGTGCGGGGACCGCCTCCCCTCCCCGCCCGTCCCGCCCCGCCGTCCTGCACGGCGGGGAACAGCTCGGTTTCGTTTTCCCTTCTCCCAGAAGCGAAACTTGGCACCGAGACGCGGTGTTTTCCTTCTCCCGCCTGCCCCACCCGTGACTGCAGAGTCCCCACGCTCCAGAGCCGCTTCTCGGCGCCGGCCACCGCAGGGGCTGGGAGCAGGGGCTGGGAGCAGGTTGGAGCACCTCTGGGTTTGAGCAGGTCTAGCATCTAGGATCCCTTTTGGTGCGTGAGGTCTCAGTGACTTTGGCTCCTGTCGTTAAACTCGTGTAGCAGGGGGAAAACTGAGCTTGTATAACTGCACTGCACCTTTGTCAGGCATTCAAGAGCTCCTGTAAGTTTAAACAGTTTTGCATGGAAAAGCAACCCAAGTGAGGAAGCCTGATGACTTCAGATACATGAAAGTAATTGCGGGTTCTTTGATTCTTGGTCTCAATGATGCTCCTCAAGCAAAGCTGCTGCACCAAGTTGAGCACATGGTTAGCCTTAACAGCAGGAACAGTTGGCAGCCTGAGGTGAGACATTGGTGGCTGCCCACTCGTGGTAACACCAGGAGAGACCAGGACAAAGCTGCCAGTTTCCATATTCTTCAGTTCCTTGGTGGTACAACAGGTACTGCTGGAGAAGGATCTCCTCCATGGTAATACCAGTGCTATCTTCAGTCTTCCAGTGTGTTCAGACACACCAACAGGATTGTCACAAATTTTCAGCCTCACTTTGTCTTCACTCAGCCTGTCCTCACTCTTGCGTGGGCTGTTTAACATTGCCACTATTGCCAAGGTACAGAGTCATACTCAAATCTTAACACCTTCCACCTGCATGTTGTCAATGGCATAAAATGGAGCTTCCCTCACTTCCATTGACCAGCCCAGCCAGAACTGCTGGTGTAGCCAAGAAGTCTTGCCCTCATCTTCCCTTCTTTTTATTTCCCTTTTTTCCCCCTTTGAAAAAAGGGGTAGAATTATCTTCATCCTGTGCAATTTTCATGGGAAACAAAACCTGCTTGTGAATAAGAAGTGTTAATTTGGTTTGTCATTGCCTATTGTGGAATTCCCATCATCTTTCCTTCATTTTCCTGGAGGTGATCTACTGGCTGAATAATGTCTGGATCAGCAAAAACCATTCTGCGCAGTTTTTAGTGTTTGAACAGTTTTTATTATTGTTTCTATCAGCTGTTTCTTGCTGGCACAGGTTCATACTACTAGGGCAGGATGAGAAACTTCTTGCTGTGTCTGGCTCCAGTAATGCCCCCTCACATGCTGCAGCATGATGTGAAACATCTCACTTCTGAGGCTTTCCAAAATGGTCTGAGAGGCTATCAGCAGAGATTATTCCAGCAGGAGTTAACGATATGCTCTTCCAGTTCCTTGAGCTTTATGTAAGATACAAGATCAAGGATAAAAGCAGTATTTTCTAATAAATAAAGAGTTTGTTGATCACAAACTTGAAAATATTATTGGAAAGGGAGGTGGACAAGACAATGCAAATTTAAACTGAAATCTGACATTGGAGTTGCTAATTGGTAGCTTCAATGTTTCAATTAACTTGGAGAATTCTGATATGCCCTCTTTATTCCTCACTCCATACATCCCTTCTGTTGCACGGTAGGAATCCTACTTCATGTGTTACCTTCTCTAGCCCCAATTCAAATTCCTTGTGTCCTCATTCATATCCCTTGTTCATGTCAAGTTTAGCCAATGCAGGTGTAAGAACTACATTCTTTCTCTCTTCTTTGAGATGGAAGGCTCATGACTAGCCCTAAGCTTGTTGCCTAGTACCTCAGCTGGCCAGAAAAATTAGGTTCAAAATACTTAATTTCCTAAGTCAGTAAAGAACACTTGAGGATTACCAATTTCTCTCGACAAAAGAATTACATCTGATACCCAAACATTCCAAAAACATGTCAGAAAAATATTGCTCTATAAATCAGAAAATGAAAATATTAGCAGTTTTGGACTGTTTTTCTTTGAAAACACAGATCTCCATTTCAAGGAAAAAAACATGCAGAAAACTTTGCACCCAAGCATACTCAAGGCTTCTTGTTCTTTGCAATCCTATCAGTGCTTTCTTAGAAAAATGGAAATTATAGTTCTTTTTACTTTTTGCCTCAAATAAGTATGTTTTCAGATTACACTCTCTGCTTTACTGTAAAGCCTCTCAAAGCAAACCCAGACCAGGATGTGGCCCCTTCCTATATACAAGATCCAGTAGCTTTCAGAAGGACACTCACATATTACATCCCAAACTGTCTTAGCTCACAGGCTCTATAGTAAGGCCTTTAAGAAAACACACATGTGCATTTTTATGCACAGCTTTGAATCTATAAGAAATATTGCAAGCTAGAACTGTAATGAAATTTTCTGTCCTGATGCCTTCAGGAAGAACCTCAGAAAAGCAAACATAAATATTCGTTGAAATTTGTAGGAAGTACGATTCTTTCCTCTAGCTTCCTTTAGAGGCCCTCTTACACAATGGAGTCACAGTAATAAAAACGTTTCTGTATTCCAAATCTGTATCTAAAAACCCTTTAAAGATTAATATAATTTTTCAAAAATTATTGAATAATGTTATTAATGGTGCACTAGATAATAAATAAGTACACAACTAGCATGGAAGAATCCAAAGGGATAAACATAGATAATGCTCTTGTGCCTAGTTGCTAGGAAAGCAAAACCTGTATAATATTTATCGAATTAATGTAATTTTATATTTGAAATAAATTTATTGCTTCTCCAGAGGGGCCATTTGGCAGTTCCAGTCAAACAGTATTTTGCTAGGCAAACCAAACTACTGATACAAACCAGTAACATAAAAAAGGTTAAAAGAGGAGTCATATCACATCACCTGGGAGGACCAGAAACCATCCAAGGACAACTAGACAACTCATGCAAATCAAGCAATGGCAGATGCAATATTAGCATTTGGTAAATATATTACTTTTTGCTCTAGTCTCATCTGGAAAGTATTGCTTTCTCATTGCATCTGCAGCACTATAAATGCAAATCTGTCAAGAACCTTGTACTTAGAGTGACTCAGCTCTCCTTTGGATGAAAAAATCCAAGGGGAAGTTACCAAACAGAAAGCTCAAACCCACATGCAATTAAATTATGAAAGACATATGAAACACACAATATGAATATAGATACAGATTAGGCACATTTGAAAGAAGTCCACCATGGACCCTTAATAGTGTAGATGTGAATTCCCATTCAAGAAGTATTAAAAAGATGATTTCTATGGTCTAGGAAAAGATCATAGACTTTTAGAATGATAGAATACCAGGTTGGGAGGGACCTCAAGGATCATCAGATCCTTTCTTGACAAAAGTATGTTGAGAGAAGGATTTTTCTGTGTCCTTTCTGTAACCTCCCCCAAACATCTGGCAGTGGCCACTGTCATGGGCAGAAGAGGAATCTCTCTTGGCCTGACACTATACTGCCTTCTGTGTTCTTATTGTCTTATCCCCAGATCTTTTTCTTTACTGGAGGGCCATTTATTGATATTCTTTAAAGTTTATTTTGCATTAAAAGAGCAGTTTTATTTATGTGTATTCCATGTACCTACCCATTTTATGTGCCTTTGACTTAAGTTTTTCCTGCTTGTGTATCAGACAGCTGTTTACAGGACTGTACACTTAGATATATTCTTAAGTTACAGGCTAATCAATTTCCATGGTTCGGTTTTGTATTTTTTTTCTCTTTTTCCATTTTGTGTGGATCAAAAATTTTTGTATATTCATATGGCCTCTTCTTGTCTCTGTATCTCATCCCTATAGCTCTATGTAAGCACAGTAGACACTCAAAGATGTAAAAATGCTCCTGAGCAGTGTTTTGTACATAATTAGCACATTTGTTCTTCAACATTGCTTCATAGTATACAGAGGAAAAAATTATAAAGGTCTTTGTAGAGAGGCTGAAAAAGTCATACTGTCTCCACTGATTTTAAATACAACAAAGCATCTTGGGCATAAAAAGACAACTCTCTTTTCCTATATTTTTACTTGAATCCTGAAAGAGGGTACTTTAAAGTAATTAGGCAGGAGAACAGGCATCACATGCCTATTATGAATGATCTCATAAGCCTACTATAAATGAAGGAATCACCACCAGCTTGCTTCAGGAATAGTTGTAACTAGGTTATGAGATGGGAAAAGGGAAAAGAGAAAATGAAAGTAAGTTCTTTCAGTTTGTTCAGCAGAGAGGGGAAAGGCAACACTAGCATTGGAAAAAAAAACAAACAAAATAAGCCAACAACAATAAAAAAAAAAAAAAAGCTGAGAGGTCAGTGAGGGAAATGGCCAGGTTTACAAGCACTTTTGAAATGAAACTTGGCTGCAAGTCAATTGAACCTCAAGCAAACAAATAAACAGAAAAGTGGCAGGTAAGTTTCAGTACAGATAAAGGTGAGGCAGTGCAGATCCAAAAGAGTAATCGAAACCTGATGCTGAGCTCAGCAGTGGCACTTGTGCTCAGGAAGGACATCTTAGTCACTGTGGCTTCCCCTCTGAAATCAATGGCTCTGCAGGAGGAAGCAGAGAAAAAAAGTCAGCTTAAAGCTTAGTGTCACCCAGAAACAAGGTAGATTGCATTACTCTTCTAGTCTGTGAAACTTTGATAAGTGTAACCAAACCCTGACTAGATGTCCAGTTCAGGTCTCCACATCTTAGCAGGACCTCACAGTTAAAGAAGTTATCCTTGTTTCTAACTGATCAAGGGGATGAAGCAGCTGCCTTACCAAGGGATAGAGGCTGTAATTTCTGACATGAAAAAGCTGAAGGCAAAATCTGAGTGATCTTTAAAAAAATCCTGTATGTAATAAATAAACGGAATGTTGAACTGTTATTCACCAAAACCAGTAACATTATTAGAAGGGGCACTTGTTGAAATAAAGATGTGTGTTTAAAACTTACAAAATTTTTATGCAACAGTAGGATTGCTGGGATTGGAGAGCACAGGGGTTTGTGGAGGTAGATTGTATCGCATTTAGCCAACTCCATGAGCAAGGAACCACAACAGGTGCTGAAAGATGAGGATGTACTGTTCAGCATTCCTGATTCAGTGACTGTGGAGGCTGGAGGAGCACAAGGACTAGAAGGGACCATGGGTAGGCCAGGCATGTACAGCATGTCATTCTGCCAGACAAAATATTGGCTGACAAGAGCCCCTACTCTTAATCAGTGTGTATTATTATGGTCTTAAAACTATCTATTAGCTTCCTGTACAATGAACCATGTTTTACCTTGTGTCTTCTGGTATCCATACCCAGATGCCCTAGCCATGTGTTTGAGTGACGTGGAATAGTGCTGGAGTTCTCAGGTATGAAACAGCCTTAAAAAGAACCAAATTAATTTTGGCACATGATGCTGGGACTGTACTGAAGAGCTTCCAAGGCTATGTTCTCAGCTGTGGCTCTGGCCCAGACTTCCATCAGCTTCTTTGGGATGGGCAGTTTCCAACCAGTACAGATGATCTGCAACTGGTACTGCCTCCCAGCTGCTCCCCTCTCCCTGCAGTTACACTAAGTAAAAGGTATTTGTGCAGGCATTTGAGATTACCCGAGGAAGACAGGTTTCCAAGGATTTTCTTGCAGAGTCTATTAGTTCAAAAAACATGTCAGAAGTTTAACTTTAGATATCTCTAAGTGGCAGTTCTCCAACTATTGTAAATGAGAAGTTTCCTAAAGAGACGCAGGTTCTCCAACATTTTAAGTTACATCTTCTGAAAACTCAAAAACTACATTTTAGGCAATGTTACTCATAGAAGCTGTCACAAGACTAAGACTGTGCTATTGCTATTTGCAGTGTTCATGCTTCATACATCTGAACTGATGAAAGCTGAAATTGGCCTTGGCAAAATTGCTTGGAAAATGACAACAGCCTTCTAAAAGTCCAGTTTACCCCCAAAATTATTTGTGCCTGTTGGTCTTGATATCAAGGCACTGAATTACCAAATAATGGGGTCAAGTTACTGATATGCCTGACAGCCCAGCGTTGCTTGGGCACTGCAACTCAACAAAGTAGTTCAGTTTGGGTTAGGACTTGTTTGTTATTTTGGCCCAGTGGAGCATATTTTGCACATCTAATTTTTTTAATTTTTTTTTTTTAGAAGATCGCCAGGATTCAGCCACGGGAACCCGCGGGAATGCGACCCTTTGCTGCTGGCGGGCCGGATCCCGAGGCTGGTGAGACAGAGTAGAGATCCATTCTGAATTAGGTGAAGTGTCTAGGAGAGGTGAAAAGTCTGTGAGGCCAAAGCTGAAGGAAAAGCCGCATTCCAGAGACAACAAGGAGACAGAGAAAGAAAAACAGAAATGACCACAAGGTCAATTTGCCCCCGACCTAGGAATTCCTTTGATAAAGAGGAACTGGTGATAAATGTCACGCGGAATGAATATGTATGAACCTATTGTGAAACTGTATGCATATGCATTTGGAAGGGGGATAAAAGGAGACCTGAGGTCTTCAGGGGTACGCATGCCTTTTGGGGAGGCTTGCGTCCGGCGCGCGTCGTAATAAAGGCATACCGGGCTTTACAACTCTTATAAAGTTGTGAGGTTTCTTCTTTTCTCTGCAAAACACTGGGACCTTACATCCCGTGATTGCTGCCGCCCGTTCCCCGCGGGCCCGAGCCCGTTCAACCCGGTGCCAGTGACGCAGGGCGGGGAAGGCAGAAGGGCGTTCCGAGGAGCTGCCCCTTGCTCCGAGGAGCTGCTCCCCGCGGACCG
Organism: Ammospiza caudacuta; assembly: GCF_027887145.1. Taxonomy (NCBI): domain Eukaryota; kingdom Metazoa; phylum Chordata; class Aves; order Passeriformes; family Passerellidae; genus Ammospiza; species Ammospiza caudacuta. The sequence continues at coordinate 84,221,751 of NC_080595.1, forward strand.
GCGCTTTCCCGGCCGGCCGGGCCAGTTTCGTTTCCCGCTGGCTCCTCCTCCGCCTCCGTCCGCCCCCTTCGTTGTGCCGCTGGTTGGGATCGCCGCTCCCGGCTCGCCGCTCCCGGCTCCCGGCTCGCTGCTCCCGGCTCGCTGCTCCCGGCTCCCGGCTCTCTGCTCGCCGCTCCCGGCTCGCTGCTCCCGGCTCGCCGCTCCCGGCTCGCCGCTCCCGGCTCCCGGCTCGCTGCTCCCGGCTCTCTGCTCGCCGCTCCCGGCTCGCTGCTCCCGGCTCGCCGCTCCCGGCTCGCTGCTCGCTGCTCCCGACGATGCTGGGGCGCTGCGCCCCGGGCTCCCCGGGCCCCCGGTCCGCGGTGCGCGCCCTGCCGCCCTCCGCCAGCGCCCTCCGCCAGCGCCTGCGCCAGGTCAGCGCCGCGGGCGCGCAGCCCGAGTTTGGCTCTCCAGAGCCGTGGGGCGGGAGGGTGCCGCGGGAACAGGGGATAATCGTTTTAAAGGAAGGGAGGGCAGGTTCTGACCAGGCGTAAGGAAGAAGTTTTTTACGGTGAGCGTGGTGAAACACTGGCATAGGTTGCCCGGAGAGGTGATGGATGTTCCACCACTTGAAACATTCCAGGCGAGGCTGGACAGGGCTCTGAGAGACCTGATCTAGTTCAGGATGATCCAGTGCACTGCATGGGGGTTGGACTAGATGGTCTTTACAGGTCCCTTCCGAGCCAACACATGCTGTGATCGCTCCTTGCAGTGTGCAGAACGGATCCCAGAGGCTGAGGCAGTACTCGACCTGCTGGAGAAATGCCCAGCGCACCAAAAAAAGGGATCTTTTCCCGTCATAGTTTTTGAGGGCCTGGATGCCACAGGTAAGAGCAACGTGTGGTTGAAGAATCACAGATGAGAAATTGTTGAAAGGAGCAACTGCTATGTTTTTTATTAGACATCAGGCTTTAAAATAAAATTTAAAAGATCTCGGAAACCTGTGACAGATATGGAGTTAATAATTACAAATGCCAATCTGTCTTCTCTTACTTGTAAAAGATTAGTGTATGCTAATTTACATTCAGTAGTTTAATTCCTTACCTATGCAAATGAAAGAATACAGAGTGGAATATTGAAAATTAAATTTCTTGTGCAGATGATGAAACATACTTTTACTGGAGAGTTTTCAAATAAATGAATTAAACGAGTGGTAGTCTGGGGAGCTGCCAGCAATTTGTCTAAAAGAGAACTATTACTTACTTCTGGCTAACTTTGTTTTCTGACTTGTCAGTTAAAGATAACTGAAAATCCTCCTATAAAGAAGGAACTGGACGATCAGCATGGCAACATTCACATAAATCGCAGCCGGGAAAAATGTTATAAATTAATAGATAGGGAAATTGCCATGAATATATAGAGAAATTGCCGTGCACCTAATGCATTTAAGGAAATGAAAACTGAAAGCTGGCTAAAGGAAAGACTGGAAGGCCCAGAGATCAGGAAGAGGAGTAATAATTCCTGCAACCAGACTCAGAATCATTTTCCACTGGAAACCTTATGACAAGATGCTCGGGTTACATATTCAGATGTCAGAACCTGTATTCCACATGAACAGACAGGAGCGTTTTCCAGTTTTTAAACTCAGGTGTATCTGGTAAATAATATAATTAATGTTTCCTTCTGTAAATGAAATGCAGGCAAAACCACAGTGACCCAGGCTGTTAAGGACACCCTGAATGGCATCCTGCTGCGGTCCCCACCACCCTGCATCAGCCAGTGGAGGACTGTATTTGATGACGAGCGAACACCCATTAAAAGAGCATTTTATGCTGCAGGCAACTACATTCTGGCTTCAGAGATAGCAAAAGCATCCACTCAGGCACCTGTGATCATAGACAGGTTTGTGTATTTAAGAAGCCCTCTTATATCAGTGCCATCATACAGTTGTTCTTGCAGTGTTGCAAGCAGTCAGTGATTGTCTCTGTGTTTCTTCAGGGGTTTTGTTTTGGGTTTTTTTGTAGTTTGTTCAGGGTTTTTTTGGAAGCACTCTGCAGAGAGTCAGATATATATTATATCTTTTAAAGAGTAACATTTATGATAACAGTAAAATAGGGAACTTCAATCAGTGTAATACTCATAACTAGCTTTAGGAAACATGAAAATTGTTACATCTTCAGTTAGGAATAGTGAAGGCACAGGCTGTGCATCCTGAGCTAAACCAGGGTTTTGTGACAAACCAGAGGAGACTGTGGGCTGCTGGTCATGGCTGTCTCCAAGATGTGTCTCACATATGGGTGGATTGGAATGACTGAGTGTTAGGTAAACTTACTCTTTGTGAATTTAAACACAGAGATATACTTCCTACTTTTTTGAGTTTGTGTTATTTCTGGTTTTCACTATATGTGTAGGCAGCTTACAATATTACTGTTCATAAAAAAGTATAGATGTACATTGAACCCTCTAGCTTATTTCAGTAGGTGTTACTGTAACCTCCTGCTACAAAACACACACAGACACACATGCACACATCCCTTATTTGCATGTGAGTGCTGTTTTCAACCAGCCTCAAATCCACTGAAATCTATCAAACACAGCGCCTTGTAGTAGGGACAATATTAAACGCAAGGGAAATTAGTAACATTAGTAATGCCTGTGTTCGTTCACATGTTTGTGAAGACTGCATGTTCACTACCAAATCTATTGCATTAAGTAGGATGGGAATCACAAAAAAGGGGACTCAGAGTAAAGGATTTTGAGATATATTGTAACTCTTCTTTGACCTGTCTCAATATATCAGGAGACTTTCTTTTGATAGGAGTATCTGAAACAGTCTCTACGTAATGTTTTAATTAATAGTTCACATTAACTCTGAATAGTGCACTGACTATTATCATTGTTAAGAAATAATGGATAGCACAGAACTGTTATTTCCCTTCAAAGCCATGGTGTCACCTATCTCATCATTATTGACTTCTTGTTATAATGCCAACTGTCTCCTATATTACTGAAGAATTAATGTTCTCTTTAAAATTTCTCTCCCTCCATTTTGTGTTTTCCTGACAGATACTGGCACAGCACAGCTGCCTATGCAATTGCCACTGAAACAAGTGGGGAAGTCCAGGATCTTCCACCAGCTCAAGATGAGGTGTATCAGTGGCCTGAAGATCTGCTTAAACCTGATCTTGTGCTTCTCCTGACTGTTGACCCTGAAGAACGAGTCCGGAGACTTCAGCATCGGGGGCTGGAGAAAACAAAGGAGGAAGCTGAGTTGGAAGCTAACAGCTTGTTTCGCCAAAGGTAATTCCTTTAATGGGGAAAAAGAGGCTGGAGGCAATCTTGGTCCCTCTGGGATCAATAACAAATGTGCCTCCCATGTTATTGGGACAAGAATTTCCACAAGAATTTCCTTTGTATAAGCTTTTGTTAGGTTTTTGATGGGGTTTTTTTTTGAAAGAATGCATGGCTGTCAGGGAGGGTAAATTCTCTCACTGCTAACTGAAAGTGTTTGAAAGATGCAGATGTATAATTTAATTGTAAAGGATCTTTGAGTTAAAATACTTCTATTTTGCTTTGCTGCTTTTATTTTCACATCTTTCTTATTGAGGTCATGAAGGAAATGGACTTAAGGGTTCCAGGACTAGGAGGCAAGAAGATGAAACACACATTTCCCCAGGAAATTCTGGAATTGAGCTCCAGATTAAGAGAATAAAATTTAAACATCCTGTTGTAGATGTCTTTAGTTGTACAAAGTGTTTCAGGTACCAGTATTGTCACTACCTTTAATGGAGCCTTCAAAGTGATTTATCTCACCACTTCTTTGGAGCTCAGTGATCTAAACTTAAGTATCTAAAACCTTTTGATATGAGATGTGATGTAGAACCTGTGGACACTTCCTGGGCTAGAAACTGGAAGATAAATTAGATAGTCCAGAGCATCTCAAGCAGTACTAGGTACATTAATTTAAGCAACTGAATGGCTCCCTAGGTATCCTGCTTCAGGGTGTGCTGAATTGCTGTCTAGGCTCTGCCAAATGTATTGATTAGATTATCTTTGTCTAAGGTGGAAACTCAAATACTCAGTGTTCATGTAGATACCTCAACAGAGACACCTGAACATTGGTTTCCATATCTACAAGCCAGGCTGAAATCTACCTTTAGGATTATAAATTTCTAGTGATGGTATACCTTAAAAATGTTGTAAAGTCAAAAGTGGTTATAATTTGTAAAGCCAAAGTGGCTTTACAAAGGGGACACTTTGCCTGACAAATTCAACATTGGTGAATGGAGCCGATGATGATATCTGCCTGGACTTCTGCAAAGTGTTTGACAGTGACATGACATGTGACAGTAACATGCAAAGTGTTTGACATGACATCCTCATCTTCAGATTTGAGAGACATGGATTTGATCAATGGACCATTCAGTGAATGAAGAATTGGCTGGATGGCAGCACACAATGGCTTACTATCCACATGGGAACCAATGACAAGTGGTGTCCCCTGGGGTCGCTGTTGGGGCTGATACTATTCAGCATCTTTTTGGTGACATGGGCAGTGGAAGTGAGTGCACCCTCAGCAGCTTTGCTGACAAGACCAAGCTGTGTGGTGCAGTGGACATACTGGAGGGAAGGGATGCCATTCAGAGGAACCTGGACAGGCCTGAGGGGTGGGCCTGTGTTAACCTCATGAAATTCCACAAAGGGAAGGAAGTACAATGTCCTGCACCTGTGTTGTGGTAATCCCGAGCACCTCTACAGGTTGGATGGAGAAGTGATTGAGAGTGCCCTACAAAGAAAGACTTGAGGGTGATGGTTGATGAAAAACTCATTATGAGCTAGCAACGTGCACTCACAGCCCAGAATGCTAACCGTGCCCTGGGCTGCATCTGTGCACCATGGTCAGCAGGTTGAAGGAGGGGATTCTCCTCCTATACATTGGTCTTGTGAAACCTCACCTGGAGTGCTGAGTCCAGTTTTGGTGTCCCCAACATAAGGAGGTCATGGAACTTTTGGGGCAAGCTCAGAGGAGGGTCACAGAATTGATAAGAGAACTGGAGCACCTCCTCTACAAAGACAGCCTGAGAAAGGGGAGGCTGTTCAGCCTGGAAAAGAGAAGGTTGAGTAGACACCTCATAGCAACCTTCCAGTATCTGAAGGGGCCTACAGGGAAACCAGAGAGGGACTTTTCATCAGGAACTGTAGTGACAGCACAAGGAGTAATGGATACAGATGGAAAGAGGGGAAATTTAGGTTAGCTATTAGTAAGAAATTTTTAACTTTGAGGATGGTGAGCTACTGAAACAGGTTGCCCAGAGATGCTGTTGATGCCCCAACTCTGTCAGTGTTCATAGTCAGGTTGGGTAAGGCCTTAAGCGACCTGGTCTGGTGGGAAGTATCCCTGCCCATGGTAGGGGGACAGGGACTAGATGAATTTTAAGGCCCATTCCAGCCCCTTAACATTCTATGATTCTGTGATTGCCTAATTTTGACAGAAACTCTGTGTGGACACCCAGCTCATATAGTGGGACCTGCAGAGGGATGAGTTAGCTAGGGAATATACTGCCATTTAAGCATCTTTTACATTTTAATCCTGTTACTGCATATTCATGTCAGAAAGTCTTAGTTATTTCTACCTGTTCATTTTGTCAATTTGAATATGAGAACATCCAGAATCTTCCTTGATTTGTCTTGTGACTTTTGTCCTGAATGGCATTATGGGAACATAGACAATAATATTCACATCCCCGTTCACACCCTCAAAGACACAATGTGGGAGGGTTCTGCATTATGCTTATGGCCTAAGTGAGGAGGTTTTCATCCTGTACTTTTTCCTGTTATTCATCTGGTTAGTTGATCAGAGGAAGGGATTGAATGATATGTCAACTCAGTAATCTAGTGAGTAAAAGCTGAGATCAATCAATGAGCACAACTACACAATGCAATGCCATATAGTTCAGAGATACCTTAGCAGAAAATGAAAAAAATTAATTCAGGTGCTAGAAGAAAACTATCTACTCTACTGCTGTACCAAACTGTATCCAGTGACAAACTGTAAAGAAAGAAATACTTTATGCCATGTCTTGTTAATAGGGCTGGAGCTCTGGAGATCAATGTCGAGGAAACTGCATGGTTTGAGATTTACATTGTAATAGTTCCTAATGGTTTATTGCTCTTTGCTGGAGATTTCATTCTTAGCTTCATATTAGATTTTCTATCCTTTGTCTCTGCAGTGTAACTGCTGTCTTCTGAGACTGATGACTAATTTCATTTCATATCCCTGCATTTTGAAGTTTAATTTCTCTATTTTTCTCTGTTTTGTTTTTAGAGTTGAAGAGTCATACAGAAGGATGGTGAATCCTGCATGCCAAGAGGTTGATGCCAGTCCCTCCAAAGAAGAGGTTCTCAAGACTGTTCTACAACTAATTAAGAAGCACTGTGTTTTTTGAAAGCAACTTTTGTGTAGTAGCACTTAAAAGATACTTTTTATTGCCCCACTGTTTTGGTACCTGAAAATGTACAGTGATTTGTTTTGTCTCACAGAAATACTGAACACGGTTTTATTCTGTCAACAGTAATCTGTGCAGGTTATCTGTTTTGTGGTTGCTACTCTACTTTTCTGTATAAGGCAAAATACAGAAAAGTAGTACTCACATCATTCAGCATTCTTTGTAAAGAAACAGACATACTACAGTCATGCATGAAGTGCCTCAGAGTGCTTTCTGACACCAGGACATTTTGAGATCCTATCATGTTGCATCTTCTTCACCAGGAGAACCTATTGCCCAATCCATTGTGTGCCAAAATTTGCTGCACTGCATCAGGAGCATTAGATGCCCAAGGAGAGGCTAAAATATCATAAGCACTAAAACCATAAAATGATTGTAACATTTAGGAACAGAAAATCCAGTGCCCAGTGTTGAGGGGTTTTTTTGGTATAGAGGACATGCAGCTGTTGCTATGATGAGCATCGTGGAAAAAATGTGTTGTAAAAAAGTGCCAGTAAACACCAAGGGCTCTAAGTGATAAAGTCCAAGCCTGTTTATATATTCAAATGAAATATCTATATATATGAATATTTTCAGAGGGAACCCAGACAATGCCAGCAAATGAGAAACAGAGACCTGAGGAGAACTGGAAACTAAAAACTTAAAAATAATCACTATAATATTTTTTACAAAACTTTATCCTATTAATATTTGTTAATGAGAACTAATCTTCTTTTGAGAGAATGTGAAATGAAAAACCTCAGAGATTCTGAGCAGTGGGAATGATTGCACCTTTTGAGTTCATCTTTTCTTTCTTATGTGGGTGTTCAAACAGGTTGAATGTGAATGCAGAGACTTCAGGTCTGCATCAAGACTTCAGGTCTGCAAAAGCTTATTTTTATGCACATTAGTTGAACTCCTAAGTGTAAAACTAAACATATGGATAAGCCTTTGTGAGGTCAGAAATAAAGCTGCAGTTCCAGAAAAAAAAAATCTTAAAATGTAAATTTGATTTAAAACACTTTTACTTACTTTCCTGTTTTAAGCGAGTGCAATTATCAATGAATCTGTCTTCTAAATAATAATATACTCAGTACTGTAGTTCCTATGTCCAGTCTGTATATACAAGGTGATAGAAGGAAAAACTTCTAAAAAATACATTTTATTCATGCACTGTTTAATGGTTTTGAGTATGCTCTTAATATATTATATAAGTTATACATTCTATAAATTTATAAATTCTAGAAATGGATGCTGTTTTGTTTTGTATGTTATTTGTATTTCAGCAGCCTTTGGATTTGCCATACATGCAGACTGAAAATGCATACTTGTAGATGCTCCAATTATTTTAGAAATTATAAGGTATTCAGGTACTCAGTCCTGGATAGAGGAAATTCTTATATTAAAGACACTACTGCATATGAATGATCAGGGTGCAAATATGTGCCTGTCCTAAATATTGTGTAGCCTTAGCTTGTGCAGGTAAAAGATCACTCATCCGGAGAAACTCCACTTGCCCTTTGTCCTTACGCACACTTGCACATGAAGCCAGACTTTCTGGGTTTTGATGCTGGGTTCTTAGAAGTTTAGGTTCATATTTGAAGTGGTGCAATAATGATATATATCTGCAAAAATTCACATCAGATATTATCAATTGCACACATGCAGAATATATTCATAGTCTAAATTTTTCTATAACCCAAATCTACTGATGCAGACTAGGAGAATAGCAAAGCAAGGTAGACAAAAACATTCCCTTTCTCTTTGTTAGAATTAAAGGTCTGCAAGTAGCTCTGTGCCACATGCAGGATGTTAATGTGTAGACCCACTCCCATGCTTCCCATTTCTGTGGCATTTCTGGAGATTTTTGTCCACAGTGTCTAAAAAGACTTTATTTACATTTAGGACAAATCACAGAACAAAAAAAAAAAAAATTGCTTAGGTTAGAAAGGACCTTAAGGATCATCTATTTCTAAACCCCCTGCTGCAGGCTGGGATATCACCTACTAGATCAGGTTTCTCAGGGGCCCATTAAATCTGGACTTGAACACATCCAGGGATGAGGCATCCTCAGCTTCTCTGGGCAACCTGTTTCAGTGCTTCAACAGTCTCACAGTAAAGAATTTATTCCAATTATCTAACCTAAATTTCCCCTCTTAGGTACTGGAGGGCTGTTTTAAGGTCTCCCCAAAGCATTCCCTTCTCCAAGCTGAACAGCCCCAGCTCTCTCAGCCTGCCTTTGTAGGAGAAGTGCTCCAGCCCTCTGATCTCATTTGTGGCCTCCTCTGGGCCCACAGAGATGTTCAAATGTGAGGTTTGTCAATGGCTCCTGGCACACAGGCAGGTCTGGGAGCAGGAATATACAAATTACCATCCTGCACCCAGCAAGAGCATCACCTGGATTAGAACCTGACAGAAGTTTTGCTGGAAAGTTTGATGGCCACAAGAGGTCAGGATTTTAATGTTTAAGTGTCTGAAAGACCTGTTATCTCCCAGGTATTTCCACGCAGATTCAGACGTCAGTTCCTTGGAATGTAACTGTTTTCCTGCGGCTTTGGAGGGTGCTTGCTGTGTAAGACATCCTGTGGGAAGGAGGTTCAGCCATGACACAGCACTGGCCCATGGCCACCAGCCCCTGCCAGGCAGTCCTGGGTCAGCCCAGAGAGCATCCCTGCTTACCTGCAGCCAGCCCATGCTGGACACCAGGAGTTTGCTAGTAACAGAGAAGGGCTGCTCTCTGTTAGTCACCCTCAGGACAGGAAACATGCCAAAGCCTGTTTCATTTATTACTATTATTACATTTATTACTATTACTATTAGTCATTTAATAATTTATTGATTTGCTAGCTTTAGAATATGGTCCTGCAAAGACTGATGCTACAGTCTTCAAATCTGGGGAATTAGGCCAGTAAATAACACAAACAGAAACTGAATCTCAAGCTTTGCAATTATTCTGTTCAATTCAGTGAGTTCATCCCTTACTGAACAATAAATGCAATTTGTAAAATTCAGCTGTTTCCTGAAGAACAAAAAAATACTTTTGTTGTTGTCAGATTAAGCTTTGTATACTTTTTAGATTATTAAAAATTGAGTTTTAATGAAATTTTCAAGAAATTCTATTTTTATTATTTTATTTATTCTATATTATGCATTTTATTTCATAAAACACACCATAGTATTTAAAGCATCTGCATTCTCATTTTCAATTTCATTTACTTCATTTTTTTTGGTCTAGAGGGGAATAGATGCTAAAATAAAATGATATTCAGTTGTCTAAACATAGACATCCACAGCAGTTAGTCTCCCTGAGGTATCTGAGATGTCTGTGTGGGGCTGCCAGATATGACAGGAGACATTTGGTTGAGCTGTTGATCTGCAGAGTGGCAGCTGGAGGCCTGCAGGGATACCATATGGTGCCTAAAATGGCACTATTCACCCATTTAAACAGTGAGAGGGTCAGAAAGCAGCAGTGCAGCCTCTTTGGGTTGAGTCTACATTAGCAGGTGGCCTGGAACAAGTAGGGATGATCTGTAGCAGAGAGGAGCTGGCACAGGGGAGCAGTGTGTGCCCTCTGTGTATTTCAGAGGTTTATTTTAGACCAGCTCTAATCTGGCCACATTGACTGGCCTCATATTAGCAGCTGTAGTGCGATAAGCGCACTCATACACCAGATTTTTCTGCGTAGCTTTGTCTGGATGGAGTCCAGTTGAAGATGCCAGGACTGTTTCAGCAGGTGAAGCAAAGCATGGTAAGGAGGGGTGGTCAGGAGGAAAGCTGCCACAGCACTCTCCTGATCCAAGCTGATGTGCTAATGTGGATGTATTGTGTACAAGAGATGTAGAAGCAACATAGATCTCTGGGAAAGGTTTCCTTGGAGCCACAACAGACTTTGGGGCCAGTTTCATCAGTGTCCTAACTGAGAGCTAAGTTGGAACATGCTACAGTTCCTTTTGGTCCATGTTCCTGGGCTACCTGCCAGATATAACCTATGGACAGGCACAAAGAGTGAATTTTGGTGCATGTTTGACCCCATCCTGCTATAGCATGAGGTGTAGCCATGGGCTCACACAGTGCACCAGTAGTGAGTGCTGCTGTCGGTCTGGGAGGTGAGAAAACTACTTGCAAGCAAATACCAAACTTCAGGACTGAAATGTAAGGCAGGTGTTTAGCCATTCCCCTCCCAAAAATAAGTTTGCAAGACAATTTCCCCAAAGTCAGATGCTAGGAGGTCACAGGCAGGCTCTCTCAGAAGGCATGAAATATCTATCTCCACTACAGCTACAGTTTCAAACTCATGATTTTACAATTATTTTCTGTAGAGTTACCAAGCAATTTTATAAACAAACTGATATTTTATCAAGTAGGACCTCACTAGCACCTGGAACTAGCACATGGAATCTAGAGATGCCAGCTCTTAGCTACATTTTCTTCACTTTACTGTGCCTTTAGCATTAGCAGCATTAGCACAGCTTCTAAAAATTTGTCTAAAACTGTGCATGCTGCTTCTGCTATCAATTCCTGCCTTCTCAGAGGCAGGAGAGTCAGGACACTCAATGGGACTTTGATGAAAGGAAAAATGTCTCTCAAAGTTCATGATAAACAAAGCCCCAAGGAGTTTTTATTTTTATTTTCCTTTTTTCTTTTTCCTACTTGTTCAGTCCCAGTTACTGTATTTCATTAATTCGAATAGTTGAAGAAACTTTTAAATTGTTGCTGCAGGGGGCTGCACTGACTTTGATCTTTTAAATAGAAAGCTTTGTTCAATAAAATTAAATCAGCTCTTTTGTAAAGACAAAGATCATCACCCTCTGGCTTAATTTAACTAAACAGATGTAGGGTTTATGTAAATATGCAGTCAGTGCAATTTTGTGAAATAAAAGCTAGAATACCTTGCCATTAGTGTAAAAATGCATTTTGTGTTACCAGCTGGCCAGTCATGACCTTTTTTTCAGCCATAAAGACAGTGCATGTTGTGTACTCCAAAGCAGGGGAGATATGATGAAAAATGCTATGTCTGCAACCTCATTGCTTATGAAAATACCCAGACAGAAAAGCTGCACTTTAAGCATGTGGCAAGTACAGAATGAATTCCAGCAGGGTAATTTACTTTCCCTGCTGCTCTCCCGCTCACTGGAGCCAGCTACACTGGTGAAAGCTTAGTGCAGGCTGCAGAATTGCTGGGGCTTTCAGTTTTATTTCATGAAAGATGTTGTTAGCAAGTAGGCACTGCTTTGCCTGAGAAGGCAGAAGACACAATTTTGCAGATGTTTCAGACCACATCCCACAACTGTAAATCTTCTGAGCCAGTGCTTAGGCTTTTGTTGGTGATACAAGTGCTACACCTTGAGTACTGTGCTCGAGAGACCCTCACTACAAGAAAGGCATTGAGGTGCCAGAGGGTGTCCAAAGAAGAGCAACAAAGCTGGTGAAGGGTTCAGACCACAAATCCTGTGGGGAGTGGTTGAGGGAGCTGGGGACATTAATCCTGGAGAAAAGGAGGGAGGCTTGGTGGATATCTTGTCACTATCTACAACTACCAGAGAGGAGGTTGTAGTGAGGTGGGGATTGGTCTTTTCTCCCAGATAATAAACCAACAGGACAAGAGAAAATGCCTTAAAGTTGTGCAAGGAAAGGTTTAGATTTGATATCAGAAAAAAATTCTTAATGCAAAGGTTTGTCCGGCATTGTAACAGGTTGCTCAGGGAAGTGGTGGCCATCCCTGGGCGTACTTAAAAATTGTGTACATGGGGTATTTGGTGGTGGTCTTGGCAGTGCTGGGTTAACAGTTGGACTCAACAATCTTAGAGAGCTTTTCCAACCTAAACAATCATATGATTCTATGATTCTTTGACCATTTCCGAGTAAGTCCTCCTTGACTCTGGTGTTGGTCAGACTTGGAGGAGATTGCAGTGATGTACCAGGTTAAGGAGGGAGCCTCATCTGCTGATGGATGCAGATTTCATACTATTGATACACAGACAATATTGTGCTGCTTCTGTCTCTGAAGTTTGGTCTGTATCCGACTGCACGTATTCCTTGTTCCCAGTCAGCAGACTTTTGGGGTGAATACTCCAGTTGAGGATTGCAGCTACCAGAAACTGTGTTAGGTTGGCAAAAGTATCTCTGCACTGATATTTTAATTTGAAAAATTCATTCACTCTACAACAATATTTTACTAAAGTTGATTACCTAAGTGTCAAACAAGCTATACAGACATTTCTTTGTAATGTAGTTTGTGTATCATGTTTATGTACTATGTATGTGTATTGCCCAAACAATATGGGTTTTGCTCTGCTTTTCCAATTTCCACATGAGATTTATTTGGTAAATGGAACATAGGTTATTTTAGTAAAGGAAGAGTACTTACAGTTAGCTTTTATTTAGCAGTTCACAGCCTCTGAACTGCTGTCAGGTTGAACTGTGATATTTAAGATCAGAAGCCTTGAAGCGGGTGTGACTCTGCTTCCCCCTGGCAGTGCAGCTCAGCTCCAAGCAGCATTCCCATATGACTCTGGTAACACAGCAGAGTTCAGCTCTAGAGTTCATCTACTTTAGAATTACAGCTGCCTCCTCAGAGGATGCATCATCTGTGCAACAACTGCTCTCAAAGTACCATGAAAAGCCTCTCCTTTTTTCTGAGTGGGAGCTTCACTGAGAAGACAGCTCTGAAATGATCTAAATGTGGGCTCTTCACAGGAAATCAGGACTTAGTTATCTGCAGCTGCAATTCAAAAGAAGCACCTATATGTAGCTTTGCCAGCCATCCCCCCAAATAGATTCACTTTCTCAAAGTTACTGACCTTAGGAAGAAATCTCTTGTTATTTTACAAACGTTTTCCTATAAATCTAATTCTGTTGGGAGAAAATATGTTATTTTTGTAAATCTCTAGAACCACTGGATCTAGAGTGTGGATTTTCAGGACAATTTCACAATTATGAGAAGAGACAGATGTTGTTACCCTTCTTTTTTCAGGGCAAAACAAAAGAGCAGTTGTAGAATTGTCCCAGAGAATGAAGCAGAATGGTCTGCAGCCAGTTGTACCCACAAATTCACCAGCCTGCCCACAGGCACTGCCTTAGAAACCAAAAGAAACAAGATTGCAGGGGGCTTCAGAAAGCCCCTTGAGGAGGACAAAAGCAAACAGGAAAAGGATCCCAACAGAAACAAAACAACCTGGGACCTGCTCCAAGTTTGCAGCCCACCAGGCAGAGGGGAAATCTGAGTTACAGGGGAACCTGTAACTCAGTTAGCAAGTGCTGCACTCAGCCCATGCCATTACAAAGAATTTATTACTACTATTACATTTATTACTATTAGTAATTTAATAATGTAATGATTTGCTAGCTTTAGGATATGGTCCTGCAAAGACTCTGATGCTACAGTCCTCAAAGCATCTGGGGAATTAGGCAAGTAAATTACACAAACAGAAACTGAACCTCAAGCTTTGCAAGAATTCTGTTAAATTCTGTGAATTCAGCCCTTACTGAACAATAAATGCAATTTATTGTTCCCGCAATTTGTAAAATTCAGCTCTTTCTTGAAGGATAAAACAAGATGCAAGGCTGAACTGGATGCACCCCATCCTGAACTGTGCACATGTGTACCGTGTGTGGGTGTGTGTGCGCACACATGTACTGTGGGAAGGCATAGGGAATTACATCTGTCTCTAACACATGGCTTTGTTATATTATGGGCATTTTGTTTCAGGTGTCTCCTGCCTGGAAGTTTAATTTACATCCCTAAGAAATGACAACTGTAGGTCAGTGGATCCCAGCCATTTCCCTGCGCTGCGTTCCCCTGTAGAGCTCACCAGTGAGGAGAGATGGTCCAAGCATAACCTGATTCGTGCAAGGGATGCACCAGTGGGTGCAATGATCTGCATAGATAGTTTTGGCTCTCTAGCCCTCAATGCCATGTAGCACACTTCTAAAACCACTGCATGTCATCCTCAGAAAGCACTGTGATCCCTCAGTAAAGCACGACTTCTTTCTCATACCAAAGACAACGTTTGTGATTTCCTAATCTTCTCTCCACAGAGTTGCAAGAGCCAAAACTCTCTTATTCCCAAAGCAATTTCAGCCTGACTTTTACCAGGGAAAAGAGACAAGGAATTGCACCTTTGAAGGCAGGGTAAGGAACTGACCTGTGGTTTATGTCTTATTGGAGTATATTGCGTCAATCTGTTGTAAACAGAAAAAGCATTTCTGTCCCTATTCCTTCAAGATAGGTGGGTGAGCCCCAGACAGGCTTTTCACTTGGAGGGTAACACCAAAGTAAGGTTGTGCTCCTGGGAAGATGTGAGTGGTGCATCTGATGACAAGATGGATCTAATAAGGGCTTTCTTCTCAGTCTTTCCACTTTGATATTTTTGGAGACCTTTAAGCTGTGCATAATTTCTGTAATGAGTTCCTTGATCAAAACCTACTCTTTGCAAGTAAAATGTAGATACCTATTCAGATTTCTGACATCATCTTTGGAAGACAACAGAAAAAATGATGTGTTGATTAGATTTTAGAGATTAATATTAATTAGTATTGATTAGTATTTAGTAATCGGCATGGGAGATGTATTCTGGAAAAAACCAAAACTCTACAACCAAAATTGTAGCCCAAGAAACTGATCAAGAAGCTTCTGAAGCTAAACTTCTCTCATATCTCTCCTTGCCTTCACCCAAGACTACAAATGCTGAAGCAGTAAGATATCCTGCTCACAGAGGGGTGTGTATCAATAAAACCACAGCAGGCTTGAAAGCTTTGCAGGAGGCTTGTTCTCACCATTGTTTCACCTCTCTGTTTGAGGGTTTGTTTTTGTTTTGTTTTTTTCCTCACAGCTGTACTTACTGAGAAAGACATGAATATATTGTAGATGGTGTTGATTCATATCCCGCTGGAAAAATTGAAGAGGTGAGTGATTTTAGCAATTCTTACTGCCAGGTTAAGGAGCAGAAAATAGCTGTAGAATTGGAGGTATTGACATAAGAAGGGGTGAGGAGATGACCAGTGAGAATGAGGAGTTGAAAGATTTCTGTAATCAACGTCTTTGTTCTCATTCCAACTCTGCAGAGGAACAGCTTTTGCCTAAATATCAAACCTTGCTTCTCTTTTGTTTACAGTATCGGAAATAAGCAGGAACATACTAGCACGCTGCAGGAGAAAACAATCATGTCCTTTGCTTCCAGCCATGCCAGTGGTACAGCCAGTTGTGATAGGGAAAGCCTGTAATCCAGTTTCAGTAAATCAAGCACAGCTGGGGCATCAGCAAGTCTGTGGTTTGCTTTTGTCCCCTGGGACTGCAGTTGTGTTAATGTTGCATGCACAGCCTGTGGAGCTGGGCTAAGTCACAGAAGTCTGGATCTCGGTCTGAGCTCCTTCAGAGGTCACAGCTGCTTTGGCTGGGGATTTTGGGTTAGGCTCATTACAGATTATCACTCTGAGCTCTGGTATTCTTTCTCAGCGTGGAGTTAACAGGATCCACATGGTGGATTTGGAATCTAATATTCAGATGTGGAGAGCCCTGGGCACTAAGCCCCGATCTTTAACAGGAGCTGTGCACATGCTGAGACTTGGGCTAGCAGGTCCTGCATGTTGGTTAGCAGTGAAAAAAGGTCTCACTCTGATTCAGACAGTGGAAGGGGTTTAGAGCCTCAAAATATACTTGCTCTCAAGCACTTCAATAAGAAGAATCAAATACATGAAGCAGCAGAGCATACGGGAAATACTTAAATGAATTTCAAAGGACTTCCCCTCATCATAACCTGTTCTATAGAATAAAAGGGCATGGAAGGAACAGTATTTTGTTCAGACAAATAACTTATTTGTTTTGTCAAACCTTGTCCTTTGTAAGGGCTGTCTGCCCATCACTGACAGGAGCAGAGATCTCAGATTGCATACTTCTTCCATCTGGCTCTCCGCCTGCATGCCTGACCTATTGATGTCCATGGTGATCTGTGCAGAGACTTGCACAGAAAGGAACAGTGTCTCTTGACATTGAGATCCTCCATTTGGACCTCTGGGGCAAAGGTATTTTAGAGTGAATTTTGCCTGAGGCAGGCTCGGGACAATGAAATCCTCTCCTTACAGGACCATGGGGGCCCAAAGGGAGATGCAGGGAACTGGATTCTGCTCCACAAAGTCAGTGAGGAGGTGGGGAGGGAGGGCAGAGCCCAGCGACACACAGGAGGTGACCGGGTTTTGGCAGGTGCCCTCAGAGATCTGCAGAGCCTGAGGCTTTATCTGCAGGGTGGCCAACATCTGGCAAAACAATCTGCTGGGAGGCTCGTGGAGGGAACCTTGCAGACTTTCCTGATGCTTGCCCAGATTTACCCACACAGGGAGCAGATCTGGCACGAGCCGTGTGAGCAGTTTGATTTCCAAATGCACCGTGCCATAAATTCCCCCAAACAGGGAAACACTGCAGAGGAGCTGGTGGGCTGCAACCCACCCATCTCGCTCCATTTGCGTGCCTAAACCAGCTGGGATGCCAGCTCCTTCTCTTTGAGACTCTTTTCTTTATCTCCTTCTTTAATCCAGTGTGCCAAGCAGGCTTGTGCATCAGGGAAATCTGCAGCGCGTCAGATGAATCTGTCTCTGCAGTGCTTGTGCGAAGCCACCTCTCGGAGCCGGTGTGCGGGGAGCGCAGAGCCACCAGAGGGAGCGAGAGCACCGAGCAAGGCAGCTCGGGATCGCAGCCTTAGGCGATGCTAACACAGAAATCATCCAGAGCCAGGAGGAGAGGAGGGCTGGCTCAGAATCTATGTGGTTGCATTTAGGTGGAGAAACCCCAAAGACATTTTAAAGCCCATTTTGATGCATTTGGTAGGTGTTGGGGTTTAGGTTGTTTTGGTTTTGGTTTTGTATATTTTTTTCCCTAATTCTAGATTTCTTTTTGTAATCAACACTGGGATTTTTGTTTTGTGGGTTTTTGTTGTTCTGTTTTTATTTTGTTTTTGTGTTTTTTTCCTACTTCTTGATTTCTTTATGTAATCAACACTGGCTAAACTGTATAAGCTGCCAAATGTAATAAAGATGTAGCTATTACAAGTATTTCATACCATTCCTCTAAGAGAAAGGCAAAAGTGGACTATTAAACAAAGTGACTAAAAGACTCTCAGTCGCACAGAATTTAAACACAATACTGTATCTTAACAAACAGCACTGCTGAAGGTTTGCTCTTCTGTCACTTCTTCCTTTTGTGGCTGTGTGCAAATCACCTGAACCCAGATCCATTGATAATAAGGAAACTTAACACTCTGAAAAACAGCAGAACCTAAACAATACTGTAGCCCTATTTCCCCTGTGCCCCATTTGCTCTATGTGTCTGAATCGCAGCTTCTTTCCCTCACAGAAAAAACAGACCATGTTGTAAAGAGTGCACTAAAGAGTGAAAGATTTTATGTTTCAGGGACCTGGGGCTCAGGGCTTTGATTGTTACAACTGGCATAAGATAACTGGGACTTTTAACAATGTTATTTTTTGTTCAAGGATGTCCTGGGCTGGTTTTCCATGCAGCCATGCAGAAGGCATGCTGCTGAGGCTACAAGCCAGGCATTCTGATTAAAAAATCAAGACCTCCAGAACTCTGATGCACAGCACACACAGCATTGGTCTGTCTTGCTGTTACAGATGTGACTTTTATGTCTCCTGAGTTTTATCTGTTTCCTTTATTGTACTGGGTTCATTCAGAATGCAATAATTAAGGGTGTGTCAGATTTTTCCATTGCAGATCTTACTTTTCAACAAGTTACAAAATTTCATTATTGGCTGCAACCTGACATATGTAGTTGAGAAGCTGCTGTTTTTAAAGCATGCCTTGAAGAATTCTTTGAACCAAATTGGGCTATTGAGAAAAAGGGGACAGCACTCCATAGAAAATTGGTTCTAAAATTGGAATTCATTCCCATCCTTCTCCTGATATCTATCAGGCCACACATAATGGTAGTAGTAATATGCATTACTGGTGTTAAATATCATAGGATCATTTAGGCTAGAAAAGAACTCTAAGTCCAACCTTTACTGTAAAACATACAAGTTCACCACTAGACCATGTTCCCAAGTGTCACAGCTACACATCTTTTAAATACCTCCAGAGGTGGTGACATAACCACTTCCATGGCATGTTCCAATGCTGGAAAAACCTCTTTCTGTGAAGCAATTTTTCCTAATATCTGATCTAAAGCTTTCCTGGCATAACTTGAAGCCATTTCCTCTTGTCTATCACTTGTTAACTGTTAGAAAAAGCCAACCCTCACCTGACTACAATCTCCTTTCAGGTAGTTGTAGACAGCAATAAGGTCACCCCTGAACCTCCTTTTATTCCAGGCTAAACACCCTCTGCTTCCTCAGCTGTGCGTCATATGACTCATTCTCCAGGCCCTTCACCAGCTCTGTTGCCCTTCTCTGGACTCACTCCCACCCCTCAATGCCTTTCTTGTGGTTAGGGCCCCAGAGATGAGCACAGCACTCGAGGTGCAGTCTCATCAGTGCTGAGTATAGTGGGACAATCACTGCCCTGGTCCAGCTGGCCATACTGTTTCTGATACAATCTAGGATGCCATTGGCCTTCTTGGCCATCTGTACACATGCTGGCTTGTGTTCAGCTGGCTCTCCTCAACCCCCCCAGATTCTTTTCCACCATCCAGCTTTCCAGCCACTCTGCCCTCAGCCTGCAGTTGTTATGATCCAAGGGCAGGACCTTTAACTTGGCCTTGATTGGCCTTGGCCCATCACCACTGGGCAGCTTTCCAACTCTCCAGCAGATCAAGTTTCCAGCACTCCTGCACAACATGGTGTCATCTACTAACTGACTGAATGTGCCCTGGATCCCCTTGTCAGATCATTGACAAAGATATTGAACAGGACTATCCCCAAAAGTGAGCCCTGGGGAATATCACTAGTGACTGGATACCAGATGGATGTAACTTAATGCACCACCACTCTGAGCCTGGATGTCCATCCAGTTCTTTTTCATTGTCAACATAACCTGTAAGCTCCATAGGTAAGGCTTTATTGAATTTTGATTTCAAAGCAAGGGAAAGATTTACTGTTGAAAAATTAGTTGTAGTGCCTCAAAAATTACAGGTACTATGTAAGCCCATGCCTTTTCTAAAACATATAAATAGTGGTATTTATGGTGAATGTTGTTGGAAATGTGTTCTTTTAAGACACCCTTTTTAGTTTCTCATAACTTTGCCAGTTTTTCTGAGTTGAAATATTGCCTGCCTCATGCTTGCTCCAGAGTTAATACTTTTTGGAAAAGTGTTATCAAAACATTCAGGAGAAACATTGCAAAACCAGCGCACTGACTTCCCAGCATGGCACATAGGAAAAGACAAGCTGCTTCACCCATTTTAGAAAGTTTCGGCCACCATTTGGTTGAAGGATGCTCATCTCCATGGTTTGCACTGCAGCAGAAACCTGGGTTATGAGCCACTCCTGACTGTGGATCAGAAACATGGGGGCAGCACTCACAAAAAAACCCAACCCAAAGCCTACCAGCATCTGGGCAGGTCATAAGCCTCTGCACTGCAGTGACAGCAGGGCTGTTAAAGAAACCTGACCCTCCTGTTGGTGACCACAGGTCTGGCAGAGCTGAGCAGAGCTCTCCCTGCAGCCTCCTTGCCCACATCCAGCACTGGGCATCAGCACCATGGCACAGGGCTGCTTCCACCAGCTTTCCCAGCTCACTGGGAAGAAGATCTCCATGATATCAGCCTAAGGAACAAGAAGTTTTGGGATGACCCAAAATCAAGGAGCTAGGCACTTGAATGTGCACCACAGAGGACTCCTCTCTGTGCAACCAAATGACAGATCACTCTGTTTGAGACTTGTGGGCTGGTGAACGAGACAGGATCTGCCAGATTCAGCCTGACAAAATGTCTTCGTCTCTATCTCCTCTTCACACACTACAGGAGGTGGATGGGATTCAGGAAATGGCCCAAGATGGGGTTTTGGCAATGCCTTGTTAGAAAGGCCCTTCATCTCACCATAGAAATGGAAAGCAGTGAAGGTATTGCAGCCACAGAATGGTTGGATGGGTCACTGTGTCCTCTGACTATGAAACCCTTTGCCATCCTTGGTGTGGACATAACAATTTCCTTACCAGCCCCTCTAAGGAAACAAGCTAACAGCAGATCCAGTGTGGGACTGATTTTTTCAAGTATTTTCAAATTCAAAGCAATCTGCCTAGATAACCCACAGTTCCCAGAGCTGTCCCCTGAGGAGCCACCTCCTTCCTGCAGCACATGCCCCTTGTCCCCTGCCAGTCACCTCCATCCTTCTCTTTGTACAGGCAGAGAGGCCAAGGCTGGGGCAGGCCCAGCCGAGCACCAGTGGCACAGGACACTGTTTTACACAGGTGATAACTCTGTGTGTGTGTGTGTGTGGGGTGTGTGTGTGTGTGTGTGTGTGTGTGTGTGTGTGCTCCCCACTGCAGTGCCCTCCGGGGGACACCTGGTGCCTGGCTGGCAGCAAGGCTGAGCTTCCCGGGAGAGTCTGAGTCAGTGGGAATTTTATACTGGGGTAAATGAAACACTCGAGCATAAATACAGCACCTTGGAACAACACTGATTGAAAAATCTTGGCATTTAAAATCAGGATTTAACAAATGAGGAGGAGGTTCTGATGTGCATTTTGCAGCATCCGTAGCAGAGAAGGGGAAGGAAAGGACTATTAATGTCATAAGGATGCTATGAGGACAAATCCATTTGGAAAGCCTTTATATACTGCTGTGATGGACCCATAGACAAATTTGTCATGAAATGACTGATTTGTCTCCCATGACTTAGGCTTTCTTCAGAATTATTCTGCTGAATTTTTTTTCAGGACAAAGCATACACAGTTTTTGCCACAACTAAAAAAAGAAAAAAAGAAAAAAAAGGGTTTTATTTGTTTGAATAGGAAAATTTGCTCTATACAGTTTTTTTTTTTCTCAGAATTAATAATTTTTTTTCCTGCAATTCAGTAGAAAGAATTTGAAACGTCAAAAGCTTTGTTTAATTGGGAAAAAAACCCACCAAAACAACAAGCCAAATAATTCTCTAAGACATCTATTATTTTGAGAAAAAAATCTAGGAGCTCTTTTTGTCAATGGCTACCTTCAGATGACTACAGTGGGACTAGAATTTTGTTCTTTGATCTTGTAAATGCATCCCTGTCATCAAAGTATGTGAAGTCCTTAGTAGCAGCATTTCTGCTTTCAGATTTGCATAAATCCAGGAAAGAGCATAACATTACAGCTCAGTATGACAGATTAACAAGGTACCATGTTTAAGCAAAGTGTGATTACTGCTGACCAAAGTGGATAAAGGAATACCTGTGAATAAATCAAAGGGGTATATATAATAGTGATAAAAGTAAAAATACAGCATAATTCTGAATTACTGAGGAATGAGGATCTACAATTCTGCTCTAGATGAAAATAAGGATTAAGTCAAGTAAATTAAAATGGTATGGATGACAAGAGAATCAGACACAGTTTTTTTTCAGACAAGCTAGAAACAGCTTGTAGTAGGTTTAATTTCAGTCAGTACTTCAAATGGTGCAACAAATTTCAGTTAATTTTTATATAAAAAACAAGTCAATCTAAGTAGCAGGAATAAAAACAGTTTTAAATGGACAGTAATTTGGATCGGGTAATTTTCTTCAGTTATGTTTCTCTGGCATATATTGTTGTTTTATTGAAAAGAATACACATGGTTTGAAATCATTCTGTTTCCCATTGAAGACAGATCTGACAGAATTCCTTATAAAAATATTTCATATATTTTCTGAGCGCTTTACGGCTGCCAGAATCGGCTAGGGTGCATTATCTAGAGTGCAATCAAATGTCACGCTAGAAAAGCACTAAAGCCTTTTTAATTAAAAACGTCATAAAGGATTAAGTAAAATTATAACCGCTGGTTACTGTAACCTTCTCAGAGGGGCACGAGTGCGTGTGTGTGTGTGTGTGTCTGTGTGTGTCTGTCTGAGTGTGTCTCTGTGTGTGTGTGTGTTTGTGTGTGTGTCTGTGTCTGTGTGTCTGTTTGTGTGTGTGTCTGTGTCTGTGTGTGTGTCTGTGTCTCTGTGTGTGTGTTTGTGTGTGTGTCTATGTGTCTGTGTGTCTGTGTGTCTGTGTGTGTGTGTTTGTGTGTGTCTCTGTGCGTGTCTGTGTGTTTGTGTGTGTGTGTGTCTGTGTCTGTGTGTTTGTGTGTGCATCTCTGTGTGTGTGTATCTGTGTGTCCGTGTGGGTGTGCGTGTGTCTGTGTGTGTGTCTGTGTGTTTGTGTGTGTGTGTCTGTCTGTGTCTGTGTGTTTGTGTGTGCATCTCTGTGTGTGTGTATCTGTGTGTCTGTGTGGGTGTGCGTGTGTCTGTGTGTCTGTCTGTGTGTTTGTGTGTGTGTGTCTGTCTGTGTCTGTGTGTGTCTGTGTCTGTGTGGCTGTGTGTTTGTGCATGTGTCTGTGTGTGTGGCTGTGTGTGTATGTGTGGCTGTGTGTGCATGTGTCTGTCTGTCTGTGTGGGTGTGCATGTGTCTGTGTGTCTGCGTGTGTCTGTGTGTCTGTCTGTGTGTCTGGGCCTGTGTAGCCAGGCGCAGCCGTGCTGGGAGCATGGGGAGGGAATTGAGCGCTGCCAGGCCCCGGGGCTGCAGCCGAGCTCAGGCTCCGGCCAGGCCCAGCCCTGTCCCCCTGCCCTGCCTGCCCACCCTGCCAGGCCGCGTGGGGAGCACAGGATGTGAGTTTAGCGAGGAATGTGCGGCTGAAAAGCTCCCGAGGGCCGCTGGCCGGTTCATGCGCTTGCAGGGAGCCGCTCCGGCGCCGGCCGCCAGGGCTGCCCTAAGGAAGGCGAGGGCGCTGCCAGGTCCGCGCAGCTCCGGCTGTCTGAGAGACGGGA
This sequence comes from Ammospiza caudacuta, assembly GCF_027887145.1. Classification (NCBI taxonomy): domain Eukaryota; kingdom Metazoa; phylum Chordata; class Aves; order Passeriformes; family Passerellidae; genus Ammospiza; species Ammospiza caudacuta. The sequence goes on from NC_080595.1 coordinate 84,245,075, forward strand.
TGCAGGCAGGGCATCGAAAATTGCTCAAGGCGGGCTCAGAGCAGGCAGCTGCCCTGGGACAGAATATCCCACCTCGCACACTCCCAGCTCCAGCCTCCACAGGAGGGCACCGGACAGTCACTGCTTGGCATGCGCTGCTCCCACCCACATGAAGCTGCTGCTTCTGTTCCCACCTCTGAAACATCAGGAAAGGAGGGCATCTCCACTTGCAGCCTTCTGCTGCTTTTCCTTTCTGCCACAGTTTTTTCCTTCGATACCCGCTTTTTTCAGCTCCTTTCTTTGAAACTTTTCCCCCCTTAAACCTTCCTTTCCCGTTTTGCATTTTCTCCCCACAGCCCCAAGACAGACTGTGCCACCACTCTGAAAACAATAGTAATACTGAATTTTGCCTTGAAAAACTTAACTATTCTGCTGCAATATTCAGAATTCCCACTTTACATATGCTTGGCCATTGTATTATTCAGCACCACCATGAAACTTCCAAAAGTAACCATTGGTATGTTAATGCTGAAAATTCAGGCATCATATAAGTATGAAGATTTATTCTTTCAAATCCAAGCTGTGGGTTTTTGTGAAACCCATGCAAAGGGCTGGATAATGTTCCAATGCCCCAGCAGCAGGCTACAAGGCAAGTTGAGTCACTCGTGGTATAATTTCGTTTATGGAGTGTCTGAATCCTATTGTTCCCTTGAATGGCTCTGGAAACTGCACCACAAAGTAGCCCCAAGGAAGTTTACATATTTTGAGAAACAAATTATTGGAGTAACCTGTTGTAAATTTGTTACAAATTCATTGAAACACGTGTTAGATGTGTCAGTACACAACTAATCACAGAGACTGGTACTCTCTGCGGAGTGTGTATTCTGCATAGAAAAAGTGCACCTTGTCATCTTTCTACTATTGCATTTATTTATATAACCTTTTACTTTTCTCAGTTTAATAAAATCTTGGCCAGGTTGACTTCATCCAGGTGCCTCACCAGCATTCTCTCTCAATGCATTTTCATCTGCATTCTATCAGATGTTCAGTGCAGATTTAAATTAAAAAAAAAAAAAAAGTATTTTCCCCACTCTACATTTTCCATTGCTCCATTACAAAAATCCCCTGATGGCTGAAATGTGTGAATCGGACAAATTTTATCTATTACTATGAGACAAATACTGTTTTTAAGCAGTATTATCTTCCCTTCTGCAGTAAACAAGTTCTTTTTTTGCCACCAAAATAATTTTAAATCATTTTGATTTGCTGAGGTGAGTATACAATGGACATAAAAATGGCTTGGTACTTATGTTCGAGTTCATCACCTATTAGAGGCCTGTTTACTTGCAATTAATGAATTTAAAATTATGAACTCCTCGTACCAAATGCTTCCAACGAAGCTTTTGCTTCCTTTCTTCTTTTCTATTGAAGGTAAGCATGAGATGCCACAATGCTTGACTTCAATGCATAAAAAATTAGCAACATTTTAATAGCCCTTATAGGGTAAGACAAGACTAAGATTTTTATTCAAACTAGGAAAATTTTTTTGTGCTTTGATAAGCAGGACAAACTTTTCTCTGGGACAAACTCTGCAAAGGAAGATTTGTGATTTCTGAGCTGATCCAGCCTGGCTTGGAGAGAATGGACAACAGATGTTGGAGAAAATGAGGCAGAGACTTCATCTGGGCATTGCAGTGGTTTAAAGATCTGTCTATGGCTTGTACAATTCAAACAGTTACAGTTTAGGAGCCTTTGCAAAGCACCAGAGCTAAAGGTTGAAAATATCAAATACTGTTTTTTGGAGTGGCAAACGGTGTCTGGTAACAGCCTGAGGAGGGGTCTCTATGGCTTCTTGAGTCATCTGCTCTCCTCCTGGAAAGAAAATTATTTTCTATTAGTCCATTTAACATTCTCAGAACAGTGCTAAGAATTTAACAGCAGCTCAGCATGGAGACGTAGCTCAGATCCTATTCTGGGGTAGCAGTCTCTGCTTTCCCAAGAGGTACATGAAAAATATCAGCATTGTAGGAATTCAGCATTGTGGGACACAAAGCATCTGTTGGTCAAACTAAGAATGTGCTTTGAATTATCCCAAGTGATATAAATTACCTGATTTAAAATCCAGGTTTATAAATCTTACATCACCATCAAGTCTTTCAATTAGTGAAAGGACCTTTGAATTTTATAGGATATGGAGGGAAAATAGAATTTAAAGCTGCAAAGTTTCTCTATATGTGATTAGTTGAAACATCTACACTGTCTTTGTCATCAGAGATATCTGAGAACTTCTTAGTTCACTGCAGCGCTGAGAGCCAACCCCATCCCACAGAGTGGAAGCAAATGTCTTGTGTAGATTCACTCTTATAATTTGAGAATTATTTTAAGAAATTAACAATATTTGAAGTCTTAACCATCTTAACAAATTAAGATAATTTCTGTTTCCGGCTCCAGTGAGATTATTGCTGATATTGCACTCTTTCATTACAGTAAACTGTTATGAAATCATAAATAAAACAACATATCTTTGGCATATGGAAAACACTTTTCAGTTTGACATAACTGAAACAAGTTCAGTGTTACAGGTAGTTGCCCTTCCAAATACAAAGACCATCCCCAGGCTGCTGTGGCTGAAGCATGAAAAAAGTCAGCATCACATCTGAGCCTCCACAGGCTGACAGACTTCCTCACTTGTCAGCTGTCTCCTTGGAAATCTCCGGAAAGCAGGTGAAATTCATGTGCTGCTTGTAGTCTAGACTTCACCTGGGCATCTGAACCACTTCCAAAACAGTTTACCTAGACCTTGGATCTCTGCCAACAGCAGCCAATCCAATGTAGGCACCTACCTTGACACAGTCTGTGAATTTTTTTCATGTCTTCTCTGGTGAATGACTGGATTTTGTAGTACAAAGGCTTTTGAGGAGCTGCGTCAGCAGAAGGCATAAGTAGTAAAGACAAGTGTGACATTTTGTACCTGCTGTTGAAGTGGAGGCACAAATATATGATGAAGGGACTGTCTGATATATGGGAACATGTTGGGTGCACTATAGTGATAAATTGCTTCCCTATTACACCTAGGAGAGAGAAGTGATGCGCATGCAGCATCCTGGCAAATTGTCACTTCTGTTCTCAATGCAGTAGGAATCTGTGAAGGTAACAACTCTTCTTATTTGGTTGTGCCAGTGCTGGTCAATATTAAAAATCCCCAAAAAGAAATAATGGCTTTGCTCTTCATTATCCATGTTTTATTTAGGCAGGGCCTTATTGCATTTTATGACATTTCTCTTTGAACCAGCTATAAACTTTCTAACCATAGGTAATTCAGAATGAAATTCTAGATGCTATACAGAGTGAATATACATAATCTGATTAGAAACTGGTACTGCAGGAAGTCTGCAGGCAAATGCAATGACCATTTTGTAAGTATGTGTAAATTTGAGGTTTGCTTATGCTGAAAGAATAAAATGTCCCTTCCATCTTACATCAAGAGGGTAGAAACACTGAAGGTTATCAGGTGGGTAAGACTGTGTTTGACTGCTCTAACTTCATGCCCTCAGTCATAGTGTAGGATTGGATTAGTCTTTAATATGAGACTTGGAATATACTGTACCATCATTATCTTCCCCAGTGTGCCAGTGCAGAATATTAATAATATTCTTTTTTGTATGATAACTCAGCACAGAGTATAGACTAATTTTTTTATAAGTAATTATATGTTTAGAAGCTGCCTTCCAGTTACATGATTAGACTATAACTAGTATTGCTATCTATACTTAATCAATACCATAGATATCGCCTAATTGTGGAACAAATATCAGCAGTGCTCAGGGTAAAAAACAATGTCACTGCCTCCTAGCTCAGTGATGACTCATCAACCAAGATGTGCTATCAGTCTTGTACCATAACTTTTGAGCTTCACAACACTGATCAAAAAAAGCTTTGGTTCTTCATACATTTTCTGAATGAAATAATAATGCTTTTTTTTTCTATCTTCCCTCTCCCACATTCCAGCGCAGTATCAACCAGGCAGAAATATTTAGCATATTTCCAGCACTAGGCTGTAATTTTAATTTTTCTGCATGCACATCTCTAGACAGGTGTTTTGAAATGTAAATAAAAAGCAGTGTAGTGTGGCACTTAGTACACGAGCTGCTGCAGAACACTCTAGCAGGTTGAGAAGCACAACATCTATCTGCTTAATAGAGCAGCAAGCTTGTGTAATGAGCAGAAACCGCTCATTTAAAATCTTTACTACAGCTCCCCAGCTAAAATATAAAACACATTCTGAGGAAGCAGGAGGTGGAATAGCAGAGCTCCAGCATAATGTGGAGGGCAGAGCAGCTCAGTAAAACCCCCTGGGTGATGTGCAGGGGAAGGGTGTGCCAGGCTCTCTGGCAGGGCAGGAGCCAGCAAAGAGCAGCGGGCAGTGTCTGCTCTGAGCCGCGATGCCGAGCAGCCGAAGGCTGTGGATGTGTCTCAAACGTGCGCACTCTGAGCAGGTCTCTAAGCAAGTTATCCATTTCCAGCATTATGTGCCTGTGGTTAAAGGGATTAGCCAGTGGTAATCCAGTTCTGGGGGAGATTAATTTTCAAAAATAAGAGAAAGCTTCTGCGGTGGACACATTTTTGGCTCTGCTAACTTGGGTGGAGAGTTAGGCTGGGTGGGGGAGGGACAAGGATGAATAACCTCCACTCTCTGTTTATCTCCCCTCTAGAGGCCTCTACACAGATGTCAAAAAAAGCTTTTATTGTCAGCATATTTTTAGGCCACTTAGATGACAAAGTGCAGAAACCAGTTAGGCAGCCTTCTATAGAAGGTGAAGCCCTGTGCAAACAGAGCTCCAGGCACAAAAGTACCCCTTAGGTAATGAGGATTTGCACCATTGTCTGGTTGCAGTCCTAGAATTAGTAATATATTTGTACTTAAGGCTTGATCATGACTTCACATCAGATGGGCATGTGCAATGTGATCCCACTGCCCTTAATTATGCTATTTTAGCTCATATTAGTGCAAGCAAGGTGAAAAACAAGGATACCTCCATGCTAAAACATATAAACAGCAAATTAGATTTCTCTGTATATTGTTATATCTTTTAGCTATTGTTATCTTGAAAACTACATTGAACTACATGAGCTCTTTGTCTTCCCATTAAAGCAATATTTCAAATGGCTCTTACTTCCAGAAGCTGCTTTTCAGTGCTTCAGCTTTTCAAGCAGAACCAGTGCTGATGCTAATGACATGATGTCTATCCCACAGACCGTAGAAGGTCTCTAATTCCATCAAGAGAAAGACTCGAGGAGTTGGCTAATGTCACCAGAAAACCTCAATGGAATTACAGCTGCAGTTGTGGGGGTCTGGAGTATTTCACTTGTTGCAGGATGGGAATGAAGTGCTATCACTCAGCCGCCTCTCCGCTGTTCTCCGAAGCATGGTCTTATTGAACTGTCTGGAGCAGTGTGGACAGATGAGGAGGGGACACATCTGTTACCCCTCAAAGTCAGTGGAGGTGTCTCCTCAGGTTTTGTAGGCCCAAGAGAATTAGGGGACCTCCAGCCACCAACCTTCAGCCTGGGCAAGCCATAGTTTGGTTATGAATGACTGGCTTCTAGTCAACTGCAGTCTTGTGGTTACCGGAGCTTTCCACTGGGAGCAGAAGGTTAAATTCATTACATTGCCTCAGACATTGGGTTTAGCTTTCTATGTGCCCCTATTTGTTATGTATATATACTGACAATATTTTTTCAAGATTTTTTGCAGCTGAAGTTGGTCTTTGTCTGTTTCAGCCTCTCACTTGCTGTGAATGAACTTATTTTTCCTCTCTCCATCCCACAGTAGGAATTTTCTGTGCACTACTGTTCAGATTGCTAAAGACTTTACTGTCCTTCTTCTGCTTCTTTCTCCTTGGAAAGAAAAAACTTATTTCAGAGGGAACCTGGACATATGTATATTTATGTACTCTGCCATGTGACAGCAGCAACTATACACACCTATGTAAGCCCTGCCAAAAACGTAAAGGAACAAAAAACATCAAGACCAGTAACAACAACAACAACAAAAAACCACAAACAAAGCAGTCTGTTAAATAAAAAAAGGCATCAGTGAACTATGTAACACTGATGGAACTATAGTTCCATTAAAATCAGAAAAAAAATACATATGGGCTGCATCTGCATCTGTAGATGTGACCTCTTTCTCCCCCCAGGAACTTACAGCTTTCTCTTCCTGCTGTAGGCAGAGGTCAGTGATCATATTCTGCTACGATTTCTGAAGGTCACTTCCATATAAAACCTGCCCTCTTCCTCCAGATTCTCAACACATGTTGCCCAAAACTTTCTCAGCAATGCTACCTTTTGAGGAACATTATAATACCTCCTCTGGCCTCCCCATCACCCTGTTCCGTTCAGACTGGCAGAGATGTGATCATGCTTGCTTTCCTCTCCTTTAATTGAGGGTCTTTCAGAAACTATCCTTGAAGCTGAGTTATGCTCCCAGGCTCCTTAAAATATCACAGATTTTCAGCACAAACTGAAGCCTAATAACCCTAATGAACAGAGAGCTTTTATCTTGCTTTTTTGCCAAGTTCAAGTATTATTCCTTAAACCTTCATAATTGCCCCATCATTTTATCTGTGATTGCTTAGCATGATGATTTCTTGAGCTTTCCTGGGGAATAGGTAATCTAGCCAAGGAACATTTTCAGGCTATCTGGCAGCCTTTCTTTTCAAAAATGTATTGTTCCTATTGGGGTTTACTATTTCATCCAATTCATCTTGACATTTTGCTGCCTGCATGGTGAACTCTTCAGGAAGAAGATGGCTTAGTCTTTTGTCCTCTTTATCTCTACCCTCATCTTGTTTGTTGTAAGCCTTGAAAGCAGAGCAATGGCTATCTAAATGCCAAAAGAAAAGACAACTGACTTCCTTCTGGGTTTATCTGGCCTGCTTCAAGCTAATTTAAAGAAGTAGCCCTGGCAGGCCACATAAATGAGGATATAAATGGTCATAACCTGTCTAGGGAGACTTTTAAATGCACCTAGCAGGTTTAAGAGCACATATCTAATTGTGCCTAAATCACTTACGTTCTTTTATAAAATTCCTTATCTCCAGTGCTCTCCTGCTGTAAAATAATGAGTCTGCATGGACAAAAGGAGGCAGAAGGGTCTTGGGCTCTGAGACTGTTCAATTTCTTTTAAATATATTGTTCAAGAGAAGGAAAATTAAACTTTGAAAAATACTAGAATCTCACAAAAAAAAAAATCTTTAGTCGTAAATATAGCCTCTTCTAAGATGTACTTTAGGTTTTATTTTTCCTTGGTATAATCTTTTTCTTGCAAACAAAGCAAAAATCTTATGTTTAATATATCTTTTCCAAAGTGATCATGTGCACTTCTTTAACAAAATATACAGAAAGCATTATATCCCCATGAGAAACTGCATCATTTCCCATCTGGAAAACTCTTGCAGCTAAACTTGAGAAGATAGAACTCTTTTCCCATGATATTTTCTTTTAAACATCTCATGCCAACCTAAATTGGAAATTTTGAATTTCATGACAGACTGAACCTTTTATTTTTAATTATTTCCCTCAGTTTGGAAACATCAGAGCACTTATTGCATTTTATTTTGAGAATGTCAGAAAGTTTCAGTTCAGTAATATTAGAGGATTTCATTTAGACCATGGGAAATCACAGTATAAAATATTAAATACTCTAGATATGTTATATAGAGGATGATATTAATATTTAATCCTTAGGTCAGAGGAAAATGCATGAAAACAATAAAGCCAAATCAATTTATTTTATACCAGTGAAGACCTTTATGTTATTTAATTGAAAGAAAAATCTATTAGTGATTCTGACTTTCTTTTATTGAGAGTGAAAGTTTTAGCTTTGCCAAAAATGCCATCTTTACTCTTGAATATTCAGACATGTCTCTGTCTTAAAAATGAAATTTTAGTGCTTGTAGAAGCACAGAGAAGGTCAAAGAAGCTCAAGGATGTGGAGTGGCTGTTGTGATCAAATACATGTCTGGCATCTGGAAAGGGGGATGAAGGAAGATCTGGCTTTGTGGTGGCCTGGAAAAAGTGTATCAGAATAGATTTTTCATTTCCTCTGCCAGTGAAAGAATGAAAAAGACTGTTGGTGGAATCAAAGTAGGAAAGAGATTGTTTTCCCTGAAAAGTACGCATAACCTCCCACGTGGAAGGATCAAACATTTGCTGAGCAACTGGACAAACTACATGTCAGGCAATGAGACATGGAGGTGCTGCCTCTGGTTCGGGAAGCTCCTGGACTGTGAATGCCAGAAGCCAAGGGAGAGTATCCAAGTGTCTCCTTATCTAGCCCTCCTTTGGCTATCTGGTCTTCTTAAAGGGATCTCAGAGTCAGATTCTACAAAAATACATGGAAATGCCCTTGGCCATAGCAGCTGCTTGCAGCACTGTCCCCACAAGGCAGGCTCCCCATGAAACCCAATCCTCACCCATTGGTGAGGGTGCAGAGGGTAGTTGTGTTACAATAAATATTCCCTAAAGGTATGATGCAGAGGGCTGGCCATGCCAGCTCATTTTCAGGCTGTTATCTCAGGCAATGAGGCAAGCTTGGGAGGCCGACTTTGGACAGCCTGGAGGGAAGGGCAGCGTGTGGTTAGCCAAGTAACCACTGGATGCCACTGTTGTTCTACACAGCTACAGCCAAAAAACTTCATCTGGCAGTGGAAATGTGCCTTGTAGAAGAGAAGCGCAGATGTGGGGTTTTAAGTGTTTAGTGTATTCTCTCTCTTAGTGCAAGGGGCAAATTCATTGCATTTGCTTTTGTGTATGTCCTCACAATTAGATGCTGGCTTTCATTCCTTGGCGTTTAGGTTAAACAGCCTGATTCAATCTGCATTTAGCCACTACTGCCTGCGTTCTCCAGATTCATAGCAATGAAGAAAATAGTAACTTCATATGTCACACAGGGCAGCTTTACTTACAACATCACTAAGAAGATTAAAAATAAATTGAAGCATATGTCACTTCAAAGGGGGCAAGAAAAGGACATCTGCATTATTTGATGCATTAATGAGAAAGTTCTGCCGAGTCTTGATTTGAACTGTATGGGAAATGATGCGATTGGTAAGCTTGCAAGTTAAATGTATTTCAAATTAAATTGTTTCTGAAATTTGTATTTAAGCTAGGTTAAGGGACACTTGCATTTTAAACTTTGCCTTCTGATATCTTGTTCATAAATTGAGCCTTACCCTTTTAACTTGAGGAGTTTACAATAAAAAAAATCAAAGCAATTTAGCTACAAATATCTAAGGCTGTATTTCAGTGGAGTAAGCAAGAACAGCTCTCCTGCCTGAGGCAAACCTTATCATCCATGACCATCTGTACAGCTACAAACTAACTACTTCTGGCACTGCATGATTCTGTAGACATTGGGCTATGGACTAGCAAGCTAACATCCATCCAACCTGGTTCCCATCTCCAGCTCCAAATACTCCCTGATACTCTAATTTTGTATCAAATATTTCCAAAAATGTGGGGGTCCAGGTCATTTTTACCTTTCCCATCTTTTCTATGTGGATGAGGATAAGTAAAGGTCAGTGATGGATGTTAGAGATGCATGGGCAGAAATCCTCATAAAAAATTCACGAGGAACAATATGAGTTTCTCCACGCCATCTTGGTGCTTCTGGTTTGTACAGCTCAGCTGAGGAAGGTTTCTTTGCTTCTGAAGGAAATACGACTTCCAGGAGGCTAATGTTCTGTTTAATGCATTAGCCTTTCCCCTTGGGACTCAGTTACAAATGCAGCTCAGGCCAAATTGATGAAATATCAGTTAATATGCGAATCTGACAGCTTGGAAAGGACACAGCTGCAGTGAGATAGGAGAGTTTTAAGGTGATAGAGAAAAATCTAAATATAAGAACACCATTATTTGCGTATGTGGGTCTTTTAGAGGGAGACACTGACAGCTTGTTAATGAAACCAGGAATAATCAGTCTGCTTTTCCAGAGACCATTTCTCTGCAGTTTGTCCTACGGGGGAATTTGACACTGTATAAAAAAAACCCCTGGCCTAAACCATAGTCCATTTGCTTTATTGTTACTATGACATTTTGCTGCACAGAGGTTTCATATATGTCAACCTTTTCAGCATAAGCATATCACGACTTTGTGAAAAATTGGTGTGGACACTTGCCAGATCCTAAATAAAATGCTTTTCATTTGGTTTACCCTGAAGCCATAGGGATTGCTCCAGCAGAATGGAAGAAAGCCCACTTTCAAATAGTTTCCCATGTTGCTGTGTTCACAAACGTATTTTAAACTCATGTCAAGGAGCCAACAGAAATTTGTCTTTATGTATGGAATAGCCAATGCAGGTGGCTAAATAACATATGCAATCGGATGTAAAAATGTTTCCAACCATTGCTCTTAAAATAAATGAGTAAAATAATGTGCCTACACTTGACTGACACTGTGGATCCCCGTGAGGTTCTAGGTCAAGTCCTCCATCAGTCCCTGCAATGGTGGCAGGAGCAGAGACCTGTCCTGTGGGTTATAGTGGTCCCCTCCTGCTGTGGTTTATCAGTGTGGTCATGTTCTGTGGTGTCCACATGGCTCCTTAGCATGACTTGGAATGAGAATTCCATTAGGTGTGCTTGGGTTCAGAGTCCCTGGGGAGGCAGGGACATTCCACACTGACTGTGGGGACATTCCACCCATGGGAGGAACCTGGCGCTGGTGAGGAAAGGAGCCCTGCTGAGGCCACCATGCCAGGGACTGCTGTGCCTGTGTTTGCCATGGGAGCAAAGTATAGATGTGTACTCTTCACTGACAACCTGGTGTGCTGTACATGTCTCTATCAAGTTACGTGTTGGCCCAGAAAACAGCTGAGAGATCTGTATTTTGAGGTTACACCCTGCAGATGGAAACATTTAGCCAGAATACTACAGGGATTAAGAGAAGCCAGAAAGAGAAAATCCCTCAAACCTGGAAACTGCCTGTGTGTCTTTGGGAAGGTGGGAAAATCAGAAATGTGATCTCTTCTGTCAGTGTTTCACAGATATTCTAAAATGATATATGAATTAATTAGTAAAGTATTGGAGAGAATTTAATTGCATTCAGGTTTCAGAGTAGATATTCCAAAAGTTAGCTTTTTTATGGAAGTTTAGATGAAAAGAAACAAGAATTGTTCAGAAAAGAGAGGAGAGTATGAGTCTTAAGTAGAGATTTAAAGAAATTCCTTCTTTCAGGTAAAAGGACAAAACCAAGAAAAAGTCCACTTAAAAAATAAATATTGTGCTTACGAAATCCGGGGCAATTTATTTACTGAATTATGTCTGATATAACAGTTTTAGCAATTTTCAATTCAAACCACTGGCTTATAATTTTTCCTTGATCCCTCCAAGTTTACAGACGCTTAAAAATGACTGCAAAAATTACCAGATTACTAAGGAACTCTTATAAACCATCCCAAACATCTTACCAAAATTTGCAAGCGAGATTGCACTGGTGAGATGATAGAAAAAAAAGTAGTTATAAAACAAGTCATTTGATGAGAAGAAAATTAAAACATTAACTCAGACAACAGGATTTAGAAAGTCAAGCTAATTGTATTATGGCCTGAAGTTGTGTCAGGGGAGGTTTAGGTTGGATATTAGAAAAATGTTCCTCACCCAGAGGGTGTTTGCGCACTGGAACAGGGAAGTGGTCACAGCACCAGCCTGGCAGAGCTCAAGATGCATTTGGACAATGCTCTCAGGCACATGGTGTGACTCTTGGGGATGGATGGTGCTGTGCTGAGCTTGATCCTTGTGGAACCCTTCTAACACAGTTTATTCTAAGAGTCTGTGTTTCTAAATGCCACTTAGAGAAGTTAGCAATTATTTGTCATTTAATGAAAAAAAACTTCTTTGAGTGCCTCTGTTTTTCAAAAAATAAATGTTTTGAAGGCTAGCTTTCCATAAAACTTCTTCAAGCAAAGGGATTTCCAAGGTCAGAGCTGCTAGAGAACACAGGCCAGGCTTTCAGTCAGTGTGAAAGGCCATCATTTGAAGGAAGCTGGAAGTAGTTAATTTATACCATCTGAGGGGCTCACTTCCTTACCCAAGGTAAAGCAAAAACAGCAGAGCTGTTCTCATTAATACAATAACGTGTTTTCTTTTATTTTCTTTTCTTATCTCCAGGCTTTGGTTCTTCATTTCTCTTTAAAATGTAACCTTCTGTTTGAAAACTACGTTATTATAGTATTAATAGGAAGGAAAATAGTTGCTTCAGCTTTGGTCATGCTTTCAGAACAGCCAATACATGTGCAATAATTTATTTTCTCTGCAATCCTGCAAAATATTTCTTTTTCCATTGTACATATGGAGACACTGAATACTGGGATGTTTCTCTATGGCCATTAAATAAGTTACTGTTAAAAACAACCTTGTTCTCAGGATACACTAGGTTTTTGCCTCCGTTGGTGATTTCAAGTAAGGTTAAAGCAGAAGCCTACACTTAAGAAATTACTTTGCTTTTTAATCCACTTCTGCAGAGGCATCAATCATCACTATACATTATATCTTCTATTCCATTTGCCTCGAAATATAAGAAATAAGATTCTGCTATGACAGCACAAATAGCCATTTGACAAAAGGGTATGTATTTACAAATCATCCTTAAAGCTCTTTTTCACCTGTGTAAAAAAAGAGACATGGTGCCAATATTTTGAATTCTCTTGCAGTTTAGTTATTTCATGTCCCCATTTTAGTCTGTACTGAGAAGAAGACTGAGTTGCACTGTGTTTTTGCTAGATGGTGCCAGAGTACATTCTCACTCTGCCCAGTTCATAGAATTGGCTGGAGCAAAAATCTAGCTGTTTATTGGAAAAATCCTACAGCAAAGAATGAGCTGTAGGGTCCTGCTGATCTGCACTGGTGCCTGGGCATAGCAAAATGCTTAGCTCTGTATAGAAGAGACACTTCTCTCTGTTAGTAAATTGAGCAAGAAAGCAGAACTATTTCTCTATGTTTGAAATAGGAACAAAAAAAGATTTTGATCCATTAGCTCATGTTTTGAAACTAGGAATCGAACTGAGCAAATGTTTGTAAAAACAATGCAAACAGCACCTATGTATCTATAAATTAACAACATATAACATACAACTAATGTTGATAAGTCATTTCCATCAGGGATCATAATTTGTTGGGGTTGTTTTGCCTTCTCCCCTCTCTTTTTCTTTTTTTTTTTTCATTCCATTGCCTTTACCACAAGTCTGCAAGCAATTAGCATGGGTGAAGAAAGGGCAGAATACAGTTTTTTCTTGATGTGCCTATGTCATTGCCATAATATTACTGGAAGTGTAATAATTTAAATGGTGAAACTAATTACCTACAAAGTGACAGTGCTGAATGTGCTCTTTCATGGACGGTTCATTGTTGACAGTGGCCCATTAAGTATGATATTATGTCAGTCTTAGCATCTCTACAAGAGAAACTGTCTTGCTATTACTGCACCATATTGTGAAAAATCATCCTTTGCAGGTCTAAATGCTGAACCTGTTTTTGAAAGGTAAGTGCAGGACACAAAATACAGTTATGGGGGGAAGTACATTGCTGTACTGAGACCCATTTGCATTGATGGAGCAGAATGAAACATTAACTGTTCAAATTAAAATAACCAAAGAAGAAAGCCTATTCTGAAAATATGGTTCTTCTGGACCAGCACCTTTTTTTTGAAGAGTGCTTGGCACAATTTGGGAACAGAGTATAAAAACTGCTTTAACAGGATTCCTTTTTTTTATGCTTTGTTTTTTTATGGTCAGTTTCAAAGCAATTGGAGAAAGTGCCCTCTTTCTCTTGGCCTTGTCAACCTCAGAGGGAGAGAGCAGAGTTGGAAAGATTAAGTTCTCCTGAACACGATAACAAAATACACAAGCCAGAAGATGACTCCTACATTTTCAGATATTCTGTGCATGCACAGATAGATGAAGAGTGAGCACACCTTAGAACTGATGCCTGTATTTAACCAGCTCATGTACTAGTATTAAACAGCTAATGTATTAGTATTAAAACAGCTAATGAACTGCACAAAAGGAAACAAATCACAGCAGATACTGTGTACAGGGCTAATGCATTCTTACTGCGTTATAAATATTTGTATTTTTGAAGATTAATGGACTGAAATATTTTACAGTGAGGTCCATTGTTTATCTATGAGCTGCAAACACGAGAGATAGCTGCAGTGTGAGTTTCTCCACACCATCCTGTTAATGACCTCAACTCTGACCCTGGAAGTCCTCTTGAGGGAAAAAGGGAAATTTGGTCCAGATCATTTATGGCCATTTCCTGTGTAAAGCTGTGCAAGACACTCACTGCTGACATTGTAGTGTGAGCTACAAGCAACTGCATGATTGCCAATTTCTTAGTGATTGAAACAAACCTTAGATGTACCAGAAACTGTAAAGCTAAAAACCCAGAAGTTATCAGACTAAATGCTAATCCTTGCACTAGTACAAACACTGGATCATCCTCAATAGCCTGAGAAATACAATGTGTAGCTTAACCTGAACTGAATTAACACTTGACTGTACCACTATTCATACAGTGATTCAGTTCCTTGTCCTAAACATTCTGCCAAGAATTCCTACTAAGGTGTAGTCCAAAGCAAGATGTATAGCTTGAGGATGGGAAGAGCAATGGGAGAAGATTAGGTCTTGTCTGCTGCAATTTCTTATCAATTGTAGTTTGTGACTTGTTGTTTGACCACAGGAGAAGACTCAATACAAGCAAAAAGAATCAATATTTTTAATTGCTATCTGAATATGTGATTCACTCAGATATGGAATGCAACTACTTTATGCCCTTTATGGCCTATTTTTTTCAATTGTGGTAAGAGTCAGGTACCCTGACTGGCCAACAAGCAATAGTTCATTAAGTGGTGGTAATTTAATTGATTTTCTTCACTAATGCATATCTTAAGATAGACTGCCATTACAGGAAGGGTTCAGGAGGTGGTTGATCCACATTAAAACCATGTGATTATGCTCTAAGTTTCGTAGCTTTACAGCGTGACCCTAACCACTGCTGGATTCTATGGTGGTGGACCAGCATATGCTATAAAAAACAAAGGGGCAAGATGAGATGAAGGAATATTGGTAGGAATTCCCAGAGGGTGGGGACTAAGGAACATTAAAAAAAAGTTGGAAGAAAATATAGTTACAAAGGTTTCTTGCTATGGTCTTCAGCACTTCTTACACAACCATTCATGGATTTGTACTTCCTCTACTTTTGGAGAGAACATAATTTTTCACGTTTTTGAGATAAGGAACTATGGAACAGGCTGGATGAACTCATCTTTCCAATGTCTCCTTTGATTGGCCCAGGAATTCAGCCTGCATGTATGCAACCTGAATATCACACTCTAATAATGATGACATAGATCCATCTTTTGTCCTGGATAGATGTTATCCCAGGACCAGAAATCTATTGCTCTGCTCTGAATTGAATTTTATGATTTAGAGAGTGTAAAGCACTAATGAAAGAAGATTGTCCATTTGTTTGGATCATTTTAATTTAAATGATGTCTGAAATACAAAAATAATTCTACAGCACCAACTATGCATAAACAAATAATTGCGAATTATTTAGTAACTTTTGAGACAATTGGACGTTTCAACAGGTGCAAATTTTCAAGCAGAGGTTCATGTATAATTAGGTTTTTCTCTCCAAGTTGCTGTAACTACAGAGAGAGTACGCACGGATGTGCCTGGTAATGGTGACGGATGTGATCTGGGAATGGGGGATGGTGGTAGAGACATTGCAGCATTTCTGTGTACCTTCCCATAACAGTTATTTTTTCCTGTTACTGCTACAAAGACTGCTCCTGGTACATCTTGATTTACCTCATCTTATTTGAGAGGATGGGGTTAAACCACCTGCAGACATATATCATCTGCATTTGACTCTTGAAATGTCAAGGCAGGAAACACATTCTGTAAAGAAGCAGTGCTTTGGTTTCCTCCTTCTCACTTTTCAAGATGTGTAGTGGTCACAAAGATCATTGCATCAATAAGGGATGGGATTTGTGTCAGGACCAATAAATAAACACAAAGAAATTATTATTCTTACAGTGATTTTAGGACATGGTCAAGTAGCAAAACAAATATTTCTTCATCAATCTTTTAGCCATTAGCTTGACTGAAATGTTGAATGCTTGGGTTGTGCTGCAATGAGGGTTGATCAAGTCAGGTCAAAAAGATGGAAATTTTCTCATTCTTTTGAATTTCAATATTTAGAGGTTATTTTAAAACTATTTCCATCTGAATATATGAATGAAACAAACAGAAGCAAAAAAAAAAATTTAAAAGGTGGCTTTCCTCCTCTTGCCACAACACATCCTTCTTGACTCTGAAAAATGTATTTTAATATTAAGTTAGAACAGATTTTCAATTCTTTAATATTTACATATGTAGTAAATAACATACCCTCCTATTTCAGTGACACAAAATTATCTCCACTGTGGATTTTACAACACCAGATTTCCTAACCTCTTCAATAAAGCATGGCCTTTTGTATAAAAAGAGGAAGAATCCCATGGTATTTAAAATTTCTTGCTTTTGACCTTACTTAAGGGTACATGCGATTTGCAGCACTGTATAATGTGTTAGCAGCAGGCAAGACTACATCTTGAAAATCATTCAGAATTGATAACATGTCCCTGTGCACATGATCCTCATACACAATTTCCCTTTTCAAAGGAACCTGCTAGGAATCTGAGTTTGCCATTTAAAAACTGACAATAGTGATGCTGTTTGGTTTTTTTTTTCCTTTTTTATTTTGTTCTGGGGCTTTTTAAAGGTTTCAGTACTCAAAATATTTATAAAATAACAAATTAAGGTGGTAATACTGCTGTGGGCTACACAGAAAAAAGCAGGGGCCAATGCTGCCAAAGCATAAAAGATTCTTTAATCTGTATATCTGAGTCAACTGTCTCTGTGACTATATCTGATAGGCACTAGGCAGTGCTTTTCCTTTTACATTTTTTTTTAAAGAATTTCAGCACTCTCTTAAGTTTTCATATGAAAAATGCAGAAGCAGGGTATATATCAAGGATAAAAGGATATGGTAGAAGAAAGACACCTTTCCATTTTTATTGCTAGCATTTCTTTTTTTCTTTTGTAAACTTTCTGTGTCACAGGCAGTTACATGAATATATTCGCAATCCAGTTCTTTTCAACAGCTTTCATTTGAACTGATGCACGATAGATTTATATGGTCATAGATTCTTCATGCTGAATTTATTCTTTATATTTCTATAAATTAATGCCATTGCTTTAAGAGACACCTCCTGACAATAGACTTCCCTGTTCAGGACCAGCATTTAATGTTTTGTGTGTACATATGAGCTCCCCATAAAAGTACTCTGTACAGCATAAGAGAAAACCAGGACTGAGTTTTCATCCTCTTAAAAAAAATCACTAGAAAGAACAATTCATGATAGAAAAATGACTAGCTCGACAGCACATAAGATTGTTTTATGAAAACATTTTAGCACTGATAACCACATCTTCGATGCAATCCACAGCTGATGGCAAGCCATCCTTGTATCTGTTCCCACTGCATGTAATTAGCTTCTAACACATATCCACATCACGCCTTTTAAATCTTCCTTTCATCTTTCTACTGCAGTACTGATGTCTCCAGCAACAGATTCTTAAGCAAGCATTTTATGACAGATGCTCTACATAGTCATTTTATATCTGTGGGATCAATAAAGGAATAAAACTTAATTGGTTACTTCAGCAGGAAGAAGCATATTTCTGACACCTTGAAGCTGGAGATTGACAGACAGGTTCACTGATGGGGAGAGGAGGCAGGAGAGGGCGGGTCAAAGCTGGTACTGCTTTGTGAATTACTTCTTAGGGTGCTGGCTTGGCAATCACTCTGCTGATAGATGAACCTTACCTCACTTATTTTGGTAACGTTGGCACAGCCGTGGTGTGCCCGGCTGGACCAGCGCAGCTGAGTGCAGCTGGGTCAGAGCTCCTGAGGCTTAGGTTCTCCCTGGCCACAGACCCCCCAGCAAAGCTTTCAAGTGCTTGAGTTTATTAAGAAATTTGTTAATATTGATGACCAGTGGGATCTCTGTCCTAAAGTGCAGTATGCTCCAGCTGATAATTGTAATGGTTGAACACAAAACCCCCAGTCACGCTGATTCCGGTTTTTTGATGAAGATATGTATATACATACATATATCTTTATCAAAAATGAGGTTGTCTATAAAGAGTCTGTGCTCCTCCATGGGGTGGACATGTTGATACAGAAGAGAAGTCCTGGCTGTTCAACAAATAAGATAAAGATGGTTACATGCAAAAATAGCTTTCAAGGCATGATCTGACCTACTCCAGATCATGAAGCAGCATTGTGCTTATACCTCTACAATATTTTAAAAAAACAATTGTTTTATAATTTTTTACAGGGCAGCACAGGTGTCTTCTATTTGATATTAAAGTAAAAGTCCTGCTAGAATTTTGCAAATATTCCTAGCATGCTCTCTGATTGAAACCAAACCAAAGCAAACCAAACCCAGGAAATTTATTTTCTGAATGATGGAAGGAAATGAGACTTTCAATGAATGTATATCATCCCATCCTCAGATTTTTTTCTTATGTTAATAAATTACCAGGATTTTATTATTTCCTGTTAATTTCTAGAGAAAGAAGATGAAAAAGAAAATGTGGGTAGAACCAAGGTGATTTAGAGATAGTGATTGGAAAGTTTAATGCACACTGAATTATGACTGCAGTTTATGGCTATTTCTTGTCTCCAGTAATCTGCTAATTTAAGTCATGTATTATTCAGCAATGTTACTTGGGTTTTGATGGGGCTTCTGTAAAGGTTGAGAATGAAGGTAAGATTTTCACTGTAAGTTAGCACATATCACATTGCTGCTGAATATAGATTCTTTTTTTTTTGGCAAACTGCATCTGGGAAAATTTCTCACATAGTCCTGAACTTCTATGGTACTTAACTCCATCTCTGACCTCAGGCATCACCTGTTTTCACAACCTTTTGCTGCTGTTGTTAACTGAAGGGTGCACTCAGAGCACTTGAGCAATGTCAGAGAGATTGAACTCCAGGCAAGAAAACCTGAAAAGAAACAACTGACCTGTCCTGCTTGGCAGAGAGGACAGCATGAGCTGGAAGGGCAAAGACTCATTTCCCTGCTGCTTGCATGGGCCACAGGGACTATGGGGGAAAACTAAAGAGAAGCCCAAAGACTGCTGTGGTCTACCTGATTGCCTCAATTTTTTCCCTCATGTCTCTCCCTATCCCTGGCTCCCACCAGTGTAGGCTAGCACTGGCTTTGAAATGGAGAGCTGGATGATAAAGCAGACCCTCTGTGCTGCTGGAGCCTCTGAAAATCCATGGCTCTCCTGAAGGGCTCAGGAGATAAGCAGATGTTGCCAGCACCATGGGCTTTCTGCAGCCCCTGAATGGGAATGAACTGCAGCTCTTGATTTCAAGCCCATTTTTAGTGGCAATGGCTTAAGGATTTTTACACCAGCTAATTTTCTTTTCTGTGCCCATGTGATGTTCAGTGGGATGGCACTGATGGAATGGTGTCTTTTGCTCTAAAAACTCCTGAAAAAAAAATTTTGTGAGGCTTGCACATAAATGAGGAAGTATTAAAAAGCATGTAGATCTCTATGTAGATATGTCAGTGAGATGTACAGAAAAAATTTGGTCAACGCCTTGTGACAGCCTGTACACTTATGCAGTGCCACAACACTCCCAAGGAGGTGTTCCCTTCAGCTGTGTAGTTCTTCCACAGCAAAACCTTTAAAATAAGAAAGCACAGGTCAGGACTTGATTCCATTAAAATGAGCAGGACCAGAGGCTGTGGTGTTATTCACCAACCAGCTGAATAACTAGATAAAATTGATGGTTTCCTTATGGTTTGATTAGATTTTGTGTCAGTTCTTACAGTGACAGATTCAGAGAAAAGAAATGAAAAGAAAATGTAATTTAAAAATCAATAATGTGGTGGGGAGCGAATGCAGACCAGGAAGTTTTGCATAGGCGGTAACATTGTATTGAAATGTTTAATTTCTTCTTTTATCCTTTTATATTTATTAACATTTAAACAGACTTCTAGGGATTTTTATCTTTTATAATGACTACAGCCCTTTTGCTGAGCTCATTTCCATTACACAATGTTATTTCAGCTGCTAGGCAAGAAGATAATGTGCCCTTCATTAAAAATAGCTAGGAAGAGTAGCATACCCCCCTTTAACAAGCATTTCTTGTCCCTTATCTTTTTTTTTTTTTTCGCTCTCTCTCTTTCCTTTTCTTTTTTTCCCCCTTAACATGCTGCTCAGATCTTTTGTCTGTGGAGAAGTTTGATTATGCCTTAATCCAAATGGCCAGTTCAATCTATTTTAATCCAATTAACCAATTCAAATTATGCTGGGTGTCACAATCCATTTCTTAATCCAATTAGCTGTTGTCGTTCTGACTGCGGGTGAGGACTTTGCAGAGCAGAGGCTGTTGTTTGTTTTCAGTTTCAGAATGCAACATGATGTTGCAAGCTAGTTCAGACTGCTTCCCTGGTAGCCCAAACAAGGAATGAGAAATGTCAGCAGCATTTGCATCCTTCCTGGGTTTGATCTATTTTATCAATAATTGAAGTTAGTAGGACTTGATTCTCATGATCAAATTGGATTTGTCTCTTTGATTTTTTCCTTTCATGAAACTGAATTTAAATATACCACTTGCTGGAGACAGGCAAAAAGGACTTGTAAATTTAGCTGGTTTAGCTTGGGGTGCTAAACCAGCTTTAGATGGTTCAAGGCTTCTCTGTATTTTATGAAAATCAGGCCCCTTTTAAGGAAATGCAAAGTGACTCTTTCAGTTCCCTAATCAGTCGTGAAAATCTTGCCCTTTGTATTTTGCCTTTTCAAGCTAATAGGCTGAGCAGTTTAGCCGGGGAAGTGCAAGCTTGGATCTCATTGAAACATTCCAAATACTTTCCTGTCTGACTAAGCCTAGAATATTTATGAACATATATTATGATTCCAGCATTATAATCAATTCTCATTGTATATTAACATTACAAGTAATATCTAATTTTTGCTTTTACCCAACATGGAAAAAATACTGAGATTTTCAGAATTCATGTTCTAGGGAGCTACTGACTGCATGATCGATCATCAAAAGTATCGTAGTGGACACTGTCATTCCAGGGCTTGCTTTGTTAAAATCCTATTCAGCTTTAAGGCAATTACACTTTCTGGTTTGATTTTCCTTTAGACAGGTCATATGGTCTGAAAGTCATCTGATCTGAAAAGGACTTGAAGTTCTTTTCCATGGAAAATCAGAGGAAGGGTTAAGTTGTTCTTAATCTGTTAAAAACTCTCCTCCACATACTAAATATATGGTGTAAATATGTACTTGAAATATGAACCAAAAAAATGCTGAAGTGTACCCCTCAACAACATATGCTTCTTTTACAAATATTTCCCTGATCGTGGTATCAAAGGATATATGCCTTAACTTTACTACAATGATATTTTAAAAATAAATTTGGATCTTTTTTTTCTCCCCAGCTTAAAAATCACCGTATTTTCTGTATAAATTATGTACACTCCACAGTAAAAAAACTAACAAAAAAAAAAAAAAAAAAAAAACAAAAACCAAACCCAAAAACATCTAAAACCACAAAACAACAAAAACACTGTAGCAAAGAAGAAAAGAGATTAATGTAACAGGCAAATAAAAAATTACCTCTCAGAATTTCAACAGACAGGTTGATTTTCTGTTTTATTGTCATGCTTTTTATACTTATGACATTGATATTTTCTCATCATGAATCTAAGTCACATAAAATGGCTGGAGAAATGGAACATTTAATCACACAAAGCTGATCATGAAATTGGTGAAATTTATCAACACAGAGGAAAACATTACTTGAAATCATCAATTTACAAACAAAAAATAGACTGTTTTCATCAAAATTGTTATGATTTTAATGGAGAATTGATTAGGTGCTAGATTTATTTGGCATCTGCATCAGGGATTCTCCAGGGAGCTGAAGGCAATAACATTCTGGATGCCTCCATGGTTTGGGAACAGTGCTCCTGTTTCTGCAGGATCACACCATTGGTCTGTGCGGATAATGGAGCCTGGCTGAAGTGGCAGTGGGTGGAGCTCAGCTCCAGATTCAGTCACAGATTAGATGTCTGCATAGATATCTCTGGGCTGTGGACCTGCATCAGCCTGTTGATGGCCTCAACACACATGGCAGAGATAGATGCAAAGACTATTGGACAGAATCATAACATGCAAGTAAGAATTTGAATCCCATGAAAGGAATGCGTCTTCTGGCCATTGCTTTGTGGCCATGTTTACACGAAGCTCCTCCATTTCCTGCAGATCATACAATGTCCTTCTGCATTGCTGAAGCTTCATAAACAAGTTATTTTCAAGAAGAATGTGCAAGGACACAGTAATGGAGGTTAGCTGCAGCTATGAATTTTATGAACAGCTTGATGGAAACCACATTAAACGGCAACATCAACCCACAAATCAGCTTTGCAATGCTCTTACTCCAATCTGGTGTTGAGGCTGATTCACTGTGAATTTGCTTTTCATGGCCACCATTTCATGCAGTGTCATTTATCAGTATACCAGCCTCTTGAGCTGCAGGAAACTCTGGCATTACACTTTAGCAGTGTTAACAACAAACATTTTTACAATGCCGCTCCTGTTAGCAAAGTAAGTACTGTAAATAACATCACAAAGACTATAGTGATTGCCCTTTTTGTAATGTGCCTGTTCACTGAGCTATCACCCAAGTGATAAAGCTGTCACATCCTCTTCATGCATTGTCTTACAACAGTAGCACAGTTCCTCTCACACCCAAATGGGTCAAAACACAGCTAAAGGTGATCCACAAGCAGAGGAAGAGATGGATGGTACAAGGAAGACACAGTTCCACTATTATCAGGAAAAAAAATCTGCTCTTGAGAATTATTCCTGAAAGAGGTACATTAGGAAAAATAAAGATGAGGACAGTTAGAATGTAAAATATTAGGTAAAACATAACACAGAGCTTTGGGATTTTCCCTTATTTTTGCAAAGCAGTAGTATCCTAGAATCCCATGGCTCCTCTAGCCTGAATTAATGTCGTCCTTTTTGGATCATTCACTGTAGCCTGGCTTGCAGTTCTCCCAGGCAGAGGTTGGACCCCAAATAGGATTGGAGCCTGATGTCCCTTTTTCCCTGCAGCATGTCAAGGTAATATATCATAGAATCACTGAATGGCCTGGTTTGAAAGGAACCTTAAAGATCATCTCATTCCAATCCCTCTTTCACTAGACCAGGTTGCTTAGAGCCCCATCCAACATGGCCTTGAACACCTTCAGACATGGACCATCCACAGCTTCTCAGGGAAACCTGTGCCAGTGCCTCATGACACTCAAAGTAAATAATTTTCCCTTATGTTTGATCTAAACCTACTCTCTTTCAGTTTGAACCTACTCCCCTTTGTCCTGTCACTATGTGCCCTTGTAAAATGTCCCTCTCTGTTTTTCTCATAGGTTCTCTCCAGGTATTGGGAGGCTGCAATTAGGTCGCCCCAAAGTCTTCTCTCTGGGCTCAGCAATCCCAATTCTCTCAACCTTTCCTCATAGGAGAGGTGCTACATCCCTCTAATTAACTTGATGAACCTCGTCTGGACCCATTCCCACATGTCAAGGTCCTTTCTGCACTAGGAACTCCAGAGCTACACTCAGAATTCCAGGTAGGATCTCCCTAGAGCAGAATAGAGGGGCAGAATCAGCTTACTCAAAGTGCTGTCCACACAAAAAGCTGACTGAAAACCTTCTAGTAAGAGCATTGCAAAGCCTTTTAGAAGTAAAGCATCAAAGAAAGCCTTAAACATTTAAATCTGCAAATGTAACACATAGTCATATGAAGCCTTTCTCTCCAGCTTGCTATGCACTTGTTCTTGGAAAGGCACCGACATCCTAGACTTTTTCTATAGAATCTGTTTCTTTCTTCCTCTGCTTAACCTTTCAGTTTGTTTCTTTAACCCTGTTCTGAGGAGAATCCTATCTTTTCTTCTCAGGAGTCCTTTAACTACTCATTAGCCTTTATGTTTTCAAGTTCTGAACTTGGAAAAATAAACATACATCTTAGTAGATGGGGTACCATGCACTTGAGGTTAATAATTTTGCCCATTATTTTTGAAGAGCTGGCATAAGTATTTGTTCTGGGAAGCCAAATGTTGCTTCCTAATTAGTTTTCTATGTATCCCACTGTAACTTAAATCAATATAGTTACAAAGGAAATTCCTGAACTCAGTAGAATATGTAAAGCTTTCGTTGCAATGGTACTAAAAGTAGTCAAGTTTTTTGATTCTAAGAAATGAGATCAAAATAAGTGCACTTCAGCAGTGAACAAGGAAACTTTTTTTAAAATCATTTGAAGGCAGCATTGTATCCCTTTTTTGTGCAAAGAGAAATTGATGACCTTGCCACAGCCTGTTGCTGTGGAATAGACCCCCTCTGCACTGTCAGTAGAAATATGTGTGTTTGGATCCAGAGGTCCCACATTTCATTCTTACTGTTGATAATTTACCTTTGCTTACAGTGCTGTATCTTACTCCTTCCATGCCTCAAGATGCATGTAGGGAGAATCTTTTACATTTCAGAGCAAACAAAACTGAACAACATTGTTTTTAAAAGATTTATTTCTTATGAAAATAATATTTAAAAGCCCGCATGGGATTTTTTTTTAAAGAAGAACAGCACTGGAAAGAACCATATGCTTCACCAGTTTACATATAGCAACATGCTGGCAACATAACCTAGCAAAATATCTAGGTTAGAAAAATCTCCAAGACACATACTAGACATCACTACAGGATATCTGAGAGGTGTTCAGACCACAGAACTCCTCTGAAAATCTGCACTTTACCTGAATACAAAACCACACCCTTTAATGATAAAATATCTGACAAAGAGCACGAAAAATAGGAAGAAAATCTCTAATATCAAGGAATTATTCAGTTCCTACAATTTGCATTCTTTATATAATTTTTAGAGAGCCTGAGTTTGGTGGAAAGAAGTAGCCTGAAAAATGCTGTTGCTTAATGAGAATTTTTAGCCAAAGATTCTTCAAAAGAGTTATATGCCTATATTACAATACTTTGAGCTTGATTAAGGTGTCTACACATAAATGTCTAGGTTTCTTCAGAAGCCTTGGGATATGGAAAATATATATGGGCTCTGGACATATGGCAGAAACACAGATGAAACCAGGAAACACTTCTCAACCAGCAGCAGGTAGGACACTTCAAATGATATATAATAAGTTACATTTAGGGTAATTATATCCTATCTATCTATCTATCTATCTATCTATCTATCTATCTATCTATCTATCTATCCACATCATACTAGGTATAACTGAAAAATGTAATTGAGTCCTTTGTGTCCTGCCATATCTGTTGGGAAAATGAGGAAAACAAAAAATATACAGATATGAAAGAAATATATATCTTTTTAGGCCTGTGTCTGGAACAAGTGGAATGACTTCTTCAGATTTCAAAAGAAACTTAGCCTCTAACATGGTTGAACAAACAATAAGTAGTTCTGTAGCCTTCTTTAACCTTGCAGAATGTCCACATCAGAACTGGTTTTTCACACTTCTCTCTGTTTAAAATTTAAAAAAAAAAAAAATTACCATGATTTTATTTAGCTAATGAAATGTGCTTTTAGCAATGTAATTTTGTTGCATGACACTGATGCTGGATATTCAATATTTAAGCTCCCCTGTGATGCTGGCGAGATAGAAGTGTTGGATGACCAAGCATGCATAGAAAATTCAAATAAGCTATTAATCTTTTGAGCAAAAATTGAAGGGAGTAAATGCAGCAGAGAAGACTGGGGAATTTGAGCAGCTATTTTTTGTTTTCAGCTGTAAAGTGTATTCAGAGACATGGTATTATGAATAGCTATGAATAGAAGGCTGCTTCAGAAAATAGTACGGAGGTGTTTCCCAAGCAATTCTAATCACCATTAAGTCTGAAAGAACTTTCCAGGTAGTCTAATTTAACTTTCTGAGGTCTCTTGAGGGGCTTGAGACAGTGGTTATTGGTGACAACTAAAACCTGAGCTGGGTCTTTTTCCCCTTTAGTGAAAGGACTACACGCATAAATACAGTACATGATACACACTGAACAAAGGGCTGTGGTCAGGAGGGGAAAAATAAAAATAAATATCTGCATATTCCTGTCCAGGTGGATGCACTCTGGGCCTGGTGGAAGGCTCTGAAAGAGGGATGAGGAGGCAATTGCTTCAGGAAAAAAGACCAAAGAAAGATTTGACAAAATCTTCTGAATCTCAAGTCTGGATACAGGCTGAAGATTATGTGCAAAATATCAGCCTTGGGAATTGGATTGTTTTGAATGCAATATGAAGAGCTTAGCCCAGTGCCTGGCATGGTTTGATAGTTAGTCTGAGCCAGACGCTGTTCCAAACAAGCAGTTTGTGTGTGGAAAGTTTGCAATTTACAGCCTAGTGGAAATGAGCAAGGCTGGGGTAGATCATAAGAAATGCTGAGTTCAGGCAGGCTGGGGATCCATCTTACAGCATTTGTGGAACGGCCTCTTTTATGTGGATTCAACAAAGACAAGTTGACAAGGGATAAAAACTGATAAAAAGAAAGTAGCTATCATACCTTTCACAGAATGTGTGAGAGCTTGGGGTACGGAGAGAAGAGTATATATGGTTATGTCTCTGCTTGTTTAGTGAAAAATCCACAGAGTATAATAAACCTCATTTCCATGAAATTAGCATATGGGTAAGGCTTTGTAGGATCTAAGAAAGGCACTTTGTTTGAACACATAGGGTATCAAAATTCTCATTTTAAATCTTTAATTAACTTTTCCCCCTCTTCATTATCAATCACTTATTTCAACTATTCATAGCCTCAATAAGCTTCCTCTGGTGGCTAAGAGATAAGACATTTAAGAAATAAAAAGTCAAAGTCTGTGTTGCTTTTATTTGTATTGCATTTGAATTTGACCAGAATGCTTTGGGGTTTTTTATCAAAGATTTGAGTGAAGGGAGTACTAAAGCTGATTTGGTTATAAATTTCCTGGGGATGAAGAATATGAGTGTTCACATGTAGTCTCCAAATGAAAGCTAGATAAACAGGCGTAGACTGAGATTTTAATGTCTTGTAATGCACGCAAAATTTCTCCGGGTATTGTTTTAATAGATTCACATGAAATCTCTCAGGGTGTTCTATTAACAGATGCAACCTTGGAATGAGATTGAGGAAATGGGGGAATATATTGTCATATGACTATCAATGATTGTTCCTGAAAAAAATCCCAGTGTTTGTGTTTATTTTAGTAACTTGTGCACTCTCTTAACAAGTAAATACTGTTATCTTTCATATGCAAAAAAACCCTTTTTCACTGTATAACATTGTTAATTTCCTTGCTCCATGTCTATTATAATTTGTAAGTCTGATTTACTAGTCTACAATGTAGACACGTAATATTTTTGGTCTTGAAAATCTTGAAGACCCCTTGCAGTATGGAACAAAACTGTAAATGTCAGAACAAAAAACAACCCAAATGTTTTGCCTTGGTAAAATCCTGGAAGATTACTGTAGTCAGATGGAGAAAAATGCAAGTACAGCAGCTGACTTCAGGGAGCATGTGATTTATGAGGGTCAACATGCAAAGTGAGATCTAGGATATCCTGAGAAAAGTAATTCCAGGAAAAACTGAGCAGCATTTTCACCAGTGTCATATTCCTCATATACTGCAATTATGCAAATAAATTAAACAGGACCTAGACATGGACCAGTGATGTGACCTGGGAAGGATTCTCAGGACAAAGCTGAAAGCCAGGGCAGTGCTTGCCTGTGCAGAAGGGAGCCATGCCACATCAACTAATGTCCCTCACAAACAGCTGATTTACCAATACAGACATGGCCATATCAGGCAAATTAATTCATTGTTTTAAATTAAATGCTTCTGATTGTTACAGTCAGGAAAGTTTCATTCAGAGACCCTGCAGATAAGAGATACTAAGGGATGACCAAGGAATTTCAGAATTTAGTTTAAAAAAAGATTAAAGGAGCTTGGGTGGTTTAACTTCACAAGAGGTTTGCCTAAAAAATAATGAAATAATGCATAACAGAGAGGTAAAAGATGTATTTTCAGTAAAGAATGGTATTGGTAAAAAAAACAGGTAAGTTCAGATAGTGTCCACAAACACAATTTTCACAAAAGATGAAAATTATAAGTTTTTCCTACTCTCTGCCAGACTGAATGCTCATTTGAAGCAGATTTCTATTTGGAATAGTGGACAGAAGGTAAACATTGGGTTCAAAATGGTAAAATCATGGCTAGGATTACACAGTTAAGATTGGTACTTGCAAAAAAGATGTCTGCATTAAGTTGACTGAACGAGTTATTTTTGTTTTCAGCTCCATGGTATTGGATATTAAAACAATTGGTCAGCATATGTATTTATTCATAGGCTAATTTGTGAGGGAATATGTTGAATAATCTTCCACATTTAGACTCAAACCACCAGTTTAAATTTTGACTACAGTAAAATTTATAGTTCCATGTAATCATTTTGGAAATGCAGTTGCAACTTCTGCAAACATGATTTTTTAATTCTGTTTAAAAATAAATTCTTTCCTTGTTTTACTAACTGCTGAGAATTCAGTGTTCACAAAGTAAAACACACCAATAAATTAATGACTGGCAATTTCTCTACACAATATAAAAGTATCTTTCTAAAAATCTCTCCCTTTTCAGCTCTGATTTCTGATTAAACCATTAATTTTGATCTACAATGTAGACAAATATTATAGGGATTATGCATTAATGAAATAGGATGAAAAGTAATTTTTAAAATAAAAGTCTTTCTCTACCCTCAGATTTGAAGCACTGTCCATGACCAGGAAGTAGAATAATTTATATTTGTATTTATTTAAAGGAGATTTTTAGATAGTTACTTTACTCTAGGAGCTTGGACCTGGGATACACACTGGAGCACTATTAGATATGCAACAAAATTGTTCTAGACTGCAGCCCAGTTGTCTTGCAGTAACTTGATTTAAGTATTGGTAGATCACATTTAGCCCCAACAAATTAATTAGAACATGATTTTTCAGCTCAAATTCAGATATTCAGGAGAACATCTTTGCCTTGGAGGAAACCTCAGCTGAATCTGTTTCTTACAGACCTGTTATTGGAATGGAAGGAAAATTTTGGCGAAGAGATAAATGAGCACAGCTTTAAATTCAGATGAATAATGTATAGTTCTAGTCACAATTACCAAATGTGCTTATTGTTAGAAAACAGAGGGTGCAATAATCCCTTGTTTATGGAAAATTGGCACATGCAGTGTATAGCTCATGACATAATTTATGGAGTTTTCTGTGGAGTCCTGGTAATTATTACTGAACTATTCATTATCGATCTCATTTGGAATGTTAATGAATTTAAATCCAGCTTGTTGAAATGCAGAAACAACCACAAAAAATCTATTGTTTTTTGGCAATTCTGTACTCACTGAAGCCAATGGAAATGTTCCCACTAATGTCAAGGAATACTAGATCTATCTGAATGTGGCTCCATGGTTGTTTTTATGCCTGCTCTGTTACTGTTTAACTCCATGATGTCTTTAGTAGCTTGTACCTGGCATGGTCAGCATCCCTAGGCCTGCCTCCTCCATAGGTAGTACCAGAAAGAAGGCTGCAACTGATGGAGAGACACAATTTACAAGGTAAAATAATCCTGTATTGCCAGGACCATAAATAGTCCTGTAGTGCCAGGACAAGAGGGAATGGCTTCAAACTGAAAGAGGGTACGTTTAGGTTAGAGACTAGAAAGAATTTAAATTGAGAGTGGTGAGGCAATGGCACAGGTTGCCCAGAGAAGCTATGGATGCCCCATCCCTGGAGGTGCTCAAGGTCAGGTTGGATGGGGCTCTGGGCAACCTGGTCTAGTGGAAGGTGTCCCTGCCCAAGGTGGGTGCAAAGAGGGGAAACAAAGTAATTTTTAAGGCCCCTTCCAGCCCAAGCCATTATGTGATTCTATGATTGTCAGAGCTTTAACAATGCAAACAATTATGTTGACTCTTTTGGTCACTGCCAGAAGGGTCTCAAGTCAAGATGTTGGGGACAATGTAACAAGGATATGGAGAATATCTCAATTTCTTAATCTCCCCGAAAATTAAAAGTATTGGTGATTTCTAGAGCACTGTGAAGTTCAGCTGGAGCATGGGAATGAAGTTATGTTGTAACCCCCTAAAGGAGTGGTGTACATGCATGTTTTTCTGTGGATCTGGAGAACACGGGCAACTCTAGCAGCACAACGATAACTGGGTTTTTTTGGTTGGTTGGTTGGTGGGGATTTTTGTTTGGGTTTTGAGGGGGTGGGAGTGGGCTGTTATTGTAATTTTTGCTAATTTTGTTGGTGTTGTTAGTATCATCCTTGGATGCAAAATGAGAAAGTTTTAACTAAGGGTCCTGAGGTGGTAAAATAACAGGAGCTAAGCAAAATATTGATGACTGTAATATATTGCTGTTATATTCTGCTTTCAATTCATTGCTGTAAAGAAAATGTATTTTTAAAAGGCAATTTATGTTCTCAATAAAAGACTTACAAAAATATTTTATGGCAAAAATCCCTCAATTTATTTAGCTTGCACAAGAGGTATTTAAGAGGCAATTAATTACAAATATGAAGTGCCTCCATGAGGATAGGGTGTCAGTTAGTAGGAAACTGTTTGACCCTGCAGTCACAGACAGTAAAATGTACTCCAAACAGATGAAAATTAAAGGTAAAGTAATTTAGGCTGAAAATAATGTGCATATTTTAAAATCAAGAATGTGCTTAACTCTCAGGGCAGCTTGCCAATGGACATGTAGATTTTTTCTTTCTTCATGTTGTCAAGTAAGGTGGCACATGTCCAAACACACATGCTAATTCAAGTTGCATATAGCTGGCACTGAACATGGAAATTACTGAATGAGGTTTTATGGATTGTTTTACTCAGAATGACAGATCCTGTTGTGCTTTTTGTCCTTAACTGTAACACTCTGAGAATAAGCTTTTTCCATAATCTGGCTGATAACATTAGTCATATTTAGATCATTTATCATAACGATCATCATACTTTTATAGCTTTGTAATAATGTAATTTGCCAAACAGAAAAAAATGGTAAGTAGCAAGAATACTCTTTCCTTTTTATTTTCTTTGTTACTCTGGGCTCAGTACTAAAGTATTCATATATTTTCCAGTGCAGTGAAAAACATGGCTGTCAGCCTTTAAACATCTGTTCTGAGCAGTTTATATTTATATTCTCTCTTCACCAGGGAAAGTGTGTTCAAAGTCTTGTTTTGTTAAATATTTTTTTTTAGTGGAAGGGAGAAGAAAAAAAAAGTCTCTTAGTGAGGAGATGTTTTGAGGGTTCCTTTGATTCTCTCTTAGCATTCAAGTTTCTTAACACTGGTGTAATTAATAGTTTGAGGCTTATTCTTCACATGCTAAATAAAGCAGTTTTGTTTATAAAAGCCTAGACTTTGGCCCTAAATGCCATCATCTTGGATTACTCCCTTCCCAAGAAAACTTGACTCTGACACAGAATTACCTGCATAATAAATTGTGACCAGGCATGGGATACCCGAGATCAGATGGGATACATTAGATAAAGAAATTTTGTAGAAAAGGAACTGTGGGCAAGAAATCGAACATAAGTCAAGGGTGAGTGTTGTAGAACTGAAGGCTGACAGGGAGAACACAGCCAGCCAGTCCAGGAAGGTGATTATTCTCAGTTTTGTCTCCAGCATTTAGGAGGTTGCACCTGATTTACTTTATCTAGTTTGGGGCTGCCTATCATAAGATGCTGAAGGAGCAAGAGTTTGAGGAGGCTGGGTTTGACCCACTTGGAGAAGACTGTGGGGGAAATGTAACTGTGCTGTGTTTAGCTAGACCAGTTGGGTGGGTATAGAGAAGGTGGAGTCAAATTTCTCAGAGCCTGATACAATGAAAGGATGAGACTCAGCAGCTAAAAATTGCAGAAAGTTAAGTTCTATATAGTGATAAGAAAAAAATCACCCTGAGTGGTCAAGGACTCAACTAGGGAGCACAGAAGGATTTTGCAATATTTGTCCTTGCAGAGACACAAAATTTGATTGGACAATGCACCTAAATTTGAACCTGGATAAACTTTGACTTGAAGTTGCACTAGATGACCTTTTCAAGTATCTTCTGGCTGAAGCCGTTCTACAAACATAATAATAATAAGAATCACAGTGGACTGCAGTCTTTACAGGTTAGGAGCATGTACAGAAGCAGCTTGGTCTGGCCCATAAGATGTCAATGAGGTATAGTTATGGGCAAGGGGTAGGGAGATCATTATATTACAGAAAACTGGTTTTCATCATAAAACTTTATGGCAACCTTTTCATTCCTGAGCTTCAGCCATGGTGTATCCTAAGGAAAGGAATTAGGACCTTGAACTTCTTTAGGTAGTCTATGGAAAGGTAAGAAAAAGCCTGGCAGATACATCTGATAGGTTTCCAGGGGACTGCACTGTTGAAATGAGACGTAGCCTTCTTCAACAGCTGAATTTCTGTAAGCACTGAAACAGTATGACCGTTTATATTGAGCGCTGAATCACGGCAGTCTAAATGAGAAATGACAAAAGCATCAATAACCGAGGCCAGGTCACTGCCTTCCATGAAATACTCTTTTAGCCAGCTGGAAAGAAAGCTTTTTACTGGTGGTTGCTGTTATGTAAGCCCTGAGAATCAGTGAATAATTTCATGTGCTTGCAAAGATTTAAGACCAGAGTGAGCCATCAGATAAAGTATTTTGAATCGCTACTGGCGGTTTTCCTCACATAATTTGTTTGGGTTTTTAGATTACTTCTTTTTTTCCTAGAATGACCTCATACATTTAATCAAAAATATTAGGAAAGTTATTAAAAATACCCACCACACTGGTTGGCCCATTGTCCATCCTAATTTTTATCATCCACTCTTCAACCTAAAATTTTAATTTGCCTAACTTAACTTTACTATATTGATTCTTTTACCTTTTTCTTTGTTACATTTAAGAGCCTGGTAAAATTCATAATTGCCTTCTGAAGTTACTTCCTCAAGTCTTTTCTCAATCTTCTTTCCTTGAATCTTTCAATAGGTGAATATTCCTGCAGTTCTCAAAAAAATTTAATAGCTTTTTTGAACACTCTTCAACTTCAAAAATCCTTTGATTATAAATATGAAATTATATAATCTACTGATTCTATCTACTACCAGTTTTCCTCCACACACTGTGTTTGCAGAGTTTAAATATCTAAATTACAGAAATAAACTGTTCATAATTTCCATTTTACTTGAGTCATGTCATCTATTTATGATAACATTTTAAGGGGGATTTGCACTGGATTGTTAATCTCAAATATTTTCTTTCTCACTAGATACCAGGTTGGAGCCCCTTATTCTGTAAGGGTGAGTTCTTTTCCCTGTTGCTTTATGACTTTGATTTCTATTTAAAAAAAAAAAAAAAGAAAATAGTTATGAAGGCAATTCCCCAAAAAATCCAGTTAGCTATAATTTTAGCATTTTGACCATCTCATTTACTGATATTTGAAAAAATATATGGAAATTTGCACTGTATTTTTATAACTACTTATTTCAGTGTCTTTGAGACCTTTATTGAAGAAGATCATGAATGTCCTGCACACCCGAGGTGGAGCCTTGGTGAAAAAATAAAACATTGACGGCTTTTTCTGGCCAGTAACTGTGCACTGGCACTTGTCAACACTAGTGCTAAAGGAATGAAATATTAATTAATTTAGCAAGTGTTAGTGGTGTTGTTTTGCATTGTGTTAATATTTTGACTGAAGGATATACACTCCAAAATGGCTATAAAATCTAACTGTGGGCTAATGTGGTGTGATGGAGTAAGGACCTCCTTAATCCAGCACGGAACAAGCTGGCTTCAGGGAAAAAAGCAGAGAGGTGCTGTGCCTTGGCTGGTTGTTCTTTCTAAGAGGGAAGCTGATCAGTGTGGCTGTGGAGCTGTACAGATACATTCCTGCAACTCCAGGAGTGGAGAGCATTGAGATGGGGCATTACTTACTCACTGGCAGCTAAGTATAAGTAAGGATGTAATCTCTGCACGTGGCCTTTATCAACCACAATTTCAATACTATCAAGGTTAGATAAATTGGAAAGAGGTATCTTTTTTTTTTTCCCCACAGTCAGATTCATTTGTTAAATCCTCAGTCAGATATTTTAGGATTTCTGTTGAGACTTAAGAACAACCAATTAATGTGGTTTCAGTTATACCACTCTTCTTTTTTATTTGTTATATTGACATTGTTTTAGCTATTTTGAGGCTTCCTAGCATTTTTTGAATGTAGGTATGAATATATATATGTATATGTAATCTTTATTATAATTTAATATCAATGAACCACAAATTTTCTTAACCAGCATTTTATGACACACTGATGCAAATGTTTTAGGCCTCCTGATTCAAAACTGTTTATCCTAAGTAAATGTTGTCTAATTTCTTCCTAAGGCTTATTAATAGCCTAGAAATTGCCTCCCTGTCCTCATATGGTATGAATGTAGCACGCTGCTTCTTTCCAAATATAGAGACACAATATTAATTAAAAACTTCTGTTCTTTCCATGTCATCATTAACAATTTTACAATCTGCATTTTTAATAGATCTTTCTATAATTTATTTTGTTCCCAATACATTTTCAATATTTTTTAGAATGTCTTTAATTCTTAAGGTCTGCATAACTGCTGTTCAAAACTACTTATGACAATTCATAGCTCCTATTTTGTTCACAGCTTCATATTTTTTCACATATTTTCCTTAAAATGTGGTGCTTTTGTCCTTGCCAGTGAATGAAGACAATATTCTAGCTAAAGTCATTCCCATTCTTAACAGTGTCACTTGGAAATTCCAGAGGTTTTTATTAATTTCTTTGCCAGTCGGCATTTCCCTTCTAATCAGTCTTTTCATTAATTTATTCAGATTTTGAATATAAACTGGTTTCTACTATTATGCATTTTCTTGATATATCTATATTTGGGGTAGTGTCTGGTCTTATTGAATATGAGGTCATGATCCACAGTTTCTAGGCAACTGCTAACTCTTAATAAAAAAAGAAAAAAACCATGGTTTTTCTTCTTTATCTGGCAGAATTAAGTCCAAAATTATCTTCCTTTTCTCTTTCTCCAATCCCTTGTGCTTTCTAAAATCATCATACATATTTCTAGGGATTGTTTAGAAGTTCTACCAGCACTATATGAAATAACCAGTCTTCATTTCTCAAATTCAAGTTCCTGTAACAACTTGATTTTTCTTTCACATAATCAGCAGGTGCTTAGGAAGAAAAACATTCTCATAATTCAGAGGCCAAATTAGTCAGTGGCGGGTTCTCTTTGTAAGTTACATTAAGTAGAACATCGATCTATGTGCCCACATGATCCCTTGGTTTGAATCACCAATCAAACTTAAACAGATATTACTTTCAAGGGAGAGTTCAGCTTCTATAATCCCATTATCCATTTTACTATTATAAAACAAATTGTGTGAGTTTCATGTGCCATTTATGTGATGCATCTCAACAAATTGTGACAATGTCAAATGTAACACACTTCTTCTTCATCACCGAGTGTTTATAATTCCCTTACAGTGTATCCATTCTTACGAGGAGTCCGTAGTAATCACTTCCAAACACAGTTGTCAAGTACAAATCTGTTTCCATATATGTTGCACAGAGCTGAAAATTTGGCATCTGGGTCACGTACTTTGGTCTCCATTATGCCCATCTAGCTTGCCTTAGTGCTGAAAATGTCTAAAACCAGATCACGGAAAGAATTTCCTCATCTTGTTCCTTCAAACATATTTAGAGTCAAGTCTAAATATGAAAGTGTCATATTTTTCCTGCTGCCAAGATCAGGACTTTGCTTTCAAACTCAGGATCCATTTCATGTGCCTGGGTTTCCTGTTTCCTTTCTGAGTTTTCTTTCCTATTTCAAAATGGAGTTCTGTTTTGTTTTTTTATGGCTGAACATCTACACTTCTCAATGAATTTTCCCTTTTATTTGAGTAGTTTAGGTACAAACTTGAGGCTGTGAAAACAGTCTTGAAGGGCACAATTATCATTGTAGCCTATATATAGCACCTGAGTCTACTTGTTGCTGGAAACTACTGTGAAACATTGTGAATCTACAATTCTAGGGTGATGTTAGCACCCTAATGGAGAATTAACACTTCAGCAGAGAGGCCTCTATGCAGGACTTCTGATGAACCATCCATGTGGGGTGGGATGCTTATATGCCATTAACTACTGCAACCCACCAAAACTGGTGAAATAGAGGGTTGATTTCAAGAGGAGTGTGTTGAACAGCATGGAAGATTTTAGGCAGAGATCAAATCATCAACATGACTTTCTTGAAATAGTATAGCCTGTACTACTCCTGAATCACACAGGACTAAACTTGCAGCATACTTGTTGCTACTAATGGCACAGAAATCTAAAGACATTATCTGAAATGAAGACCCTAAACCAGTGTTACCACTGAGAGAAGGTGACTTGCCACAGATAGTAATAATTTATTAAAAAGGGGAAAAGGAAATCAATAGTTATATTGCGTTAAAGCACAGAAGATGGCACTGCAGACTAGATGCTTAAAATGTTCTGTTTCTTCTACCTTATAGCAATCACTGATGTTATGAAACCACAAGAATATCCTATTATTTCTCATTTCTAAGCCACTGTTCATACAGAAGTGAATACCTCTATTCTGTACTTTTAGTAGATGCACTCCTGAAAGGCAGTGTCATCAGTGAAGATCTAGCATGATGATTTTTGCTGCTTGTTGAAACTGAACAGCTATAAATACTTGTGAGATTGTAGCTCATTTAAATAAATTTTATACAAATGTTCTTATGATGTGCATTAATAATTTTTTTTCACTGTCCAGATCAATCTGAAAATGACTACAGTTTCTTTTAGCTGGATGACTTTTTTTACAGAAAAATGACCAAGGGCTTCTTTGGAAATTAAAATTTGCTTCAGCAATATTATTGATAAATAATAATCTAGAATAAATTGCTATTGAACCCTAGAATGAAAGCCAATTCTTTAATGTGATATTAAAAGTTAATTTCCTGAGGGTATGGAAGAAGAATTTTACACAACCATTAAATGAAGAAATTATAAAATCACCACATGGAACCCCTCTAATGATAGATATAGTGCATTCATGTAAAATGGCTTGATTAAAACAACCTCTGAAGTTTGATGAACATAAGATTTAGATCCTGTCTTTTCTGCTGGCCATGTGACTAAAAGAGTCCTTAAATTAAATACTGATGATGATAGGGAGCACTTTTAAAAATATAAATTCTTGTTCTGTGAGAGGTGGGTAAATAAAGTGCATAATATAAAGACAGGAGAGGTTGAGGACTTTGATGGTATTGGGTCCTCTTGACTTTCTGCCATGAACTGATTTTGCTCTGGTAAAAAATCTGTTCAATTCTCAGCTTACCATGGTGAAAAACCAACGACGGACAGGGAAAAGAGTAGTTCTCTACTTTTTTAATGCGTTCCAATCTTCTGTAAATGTCATCATATAGAACAAAAATGGCAAGAATGTCTTAGTATCATCAACCCCTGTAGATTTTTCCTCCATCAGTGTGACTTGTGTTCCTTTGGCAGAGGAGACAACATGTTTTTATCCTCTCAAAGTGTGTGTTTTTTCACACCTCACCCACCCATAGGATTTGCACTCTCTGTTCCCCCCTGGCTTGCACTCCTCTGCCACCCTCCATCTGTGCAGCCAGCACCCAACAGCCTAGAGTTCCCTGCTGTTGTGCCAGTTCCGTGGCCATGCTGACTTCACTGTCCAGCAATGCAGGCAGCAGTCACACTCCTAAAGCTCACCTCCCTTTGCATGATTCATTAATGCTTTTTGTCCTGAAGATCACAGGTCTCACTTTCTTGGTTGAAAGATGGATGCCACAAGCATTGCTAGGTCATGGAAATCTGACCTGCTCTCAAAAGCCTTTCTGAAAGGTGAGGTGAAAAGGCTGAGAACCAAAACAGTGATCTGAAGCATTTCCAAGGCAATAATAAAACCCAAGAGAAAGCAAATGCACAAAAGTTGTGCAAGGACTTGACACCCTCCTTTTCCCATTACTGAAAGTCTGCTCATTTTCTGCATGAGGTGATGTATTTATTGCTAACTATCTGTCAGACTGCAGCATAAAAATATCAGCCATAATTACATTCATGCTACCAGCCTTGACATTAAAGTTAATCTGAAAAACACTCATTTTCCTATACTACCTTATGTAACCAGGACTCAGATGCAGCAATGGTTCACTGTCAGGTTTTATTCTACTGTGTTTCAGTGCAGGGAGTTACTTGACAGCTGTGAAAATGTTGGCTTGCCCTTTGTCTTACAAAGGGAAGTATTAGAAGAGCCTGACATTTGTCAAATGAAACTCTTATCAGTGTGACCTATTTTTAGGTACCCTTTGAAACCTTATGATAAGTACCTGAAAACTAATGATCCTTCTGTTTCGGGAGAGAACATTTAGGAATGGCTTATTAGAAGAGATAGACACAGGGCTGGAGAGACCCTGGCAGGGTGTTGTGCTATGTTGTAAACTTGAGATTCTATAAATCGGTTTTATTTTTAGAAGCTGTTTAGAAAACTAAAAAGGTGCTGTAGACTGGTTGTAGACTAGTCAGGTTGTAGACGGAGAACTGGGTGAGTGGGGAAAATCATGGCCCACAACTCAGTTTATGTAAGCTTCTTGATGAATTTAAATTTATCTTCAATAGGGATAATTCATTGTTTTAATTATACAAATATTTAACTGCAGACAGACAACTCCTGGGTTTTGGGAGCCTGTAGACTAGGCTGGAATCCAGCAGAGTGTTCCACAGAGCACCTCTGAGGAGGAGGGTCATATAAATTATCATAGCAATTCAATTATAAGTGTTTTATGGAGCTTTATATAGAATAGTTAAGCACGTGTCGTTCTGGGGAAGGAGTAGTGTTGGATGTACAGTATTGTCCCTTTCTGTTAGCTGAGGCCATGGCACCTGGTATACAGGATGAACAGAGGAAAGAGGATTTATTTTGTCAAAAAGAGTGGGTTGTAGGGTGCAATTTACTAGGAGAGCCTTCAGGTTTAATGCTACTACCAGTACTCAGGATATCAGATCATTGTATGTACACTTGGGGGAAGTTTGTTTTCAGAGATCCCAAAACATATCAAATTGTGGTCAGAGATCAGGGATCAGTTATATAAAGCAAACTGGAAGTGTATGGCATGCATGGTGTTGGTCACAGAATCACAGAATGGTTTGGGTTGTAGGGGACCTTAAAGACCATGCAGTTCCAGCCCCCTGCCATGGACAGGGACAGCTGCAGCACTTCAGGTGGGAATCATGAGGGCAGAGCAGAGGGGGGCAGACAGAGAATCATGAAGCCAGGGAGATGCCTTGTTGCTACACTGCAAATATCTAAGATGCAGACACCTTTTGTGTAGAAGCAAAGCATGGAAGTCAATGGGATTCGATGAGACTTACATACAGAGCATGTTACTTTTGGTAGGTCAGAATTTGCTCTTGACAGGAGATGGGGATTCTCTCCTGGCTCTACTTCCTCTCAGGGGAATATTCCTCCTCACAAAAATCCACTAATTTGATTTGAAGAGGCTGCATAAAGTCAGCTGAGTGTCCCTCGGAGTTTCCAGGTAAACCTGTAATTTACAAAGTATGAGAAATGTTACTACAAATAAGTAATAATTGTACATAAACTGAAGAAGAACCGAAGCGTCTCCCATTTGCAATGAGTATGATTTGTGATTCTCTCCATCCACTGCAAGGCAGATGGCAACAAACTTCCAAAATGTCTAGGTACACATTTACATCTTGACAGGTGCATTTTTCAGAGATAGATCAAAGATAGCCATGAAATGCTTCAAGGTTTCTCAGGAAAGATTCAGCTCTGATGTCAAGGATGATGGAATAGTTTTCTAGGGAGGAATAAGTTTATGGGGGGGCTGCTGAAAATTTGGAAAGTGTATAGGAAAGCAATGGATGGAGACACTTCCTATAGCTGAGGGTTGTCGAAACGTAGAGGTAAGGTTGGTGTTACGGTTATGACAGAGAAAAAGGTCCTGCTCAGTGGGAGTGAGAAGGACCCTCAAAGGAAAGGCTAGGTTGAAAAAAAAAAAAAAATTCTCCCTGGAGAAGGCTGTCATCAAAGCCTGGAGACCCAGCTGAAGCATGGTTGGAAAGGATTTCCATAGGAAAGTGTAGGCGGCAGATCTTGCAGTAAATCCCTTCTCTTAGAGATTGCCTAGCTTCAGCATACTCTCCCTGGAACCAGGAATCATTTTATCCTTTCCTTCTTTCTTCCTTCTTCCTTCAGCCGTTCTTATTCACCTCTAGTGTTTCCTGGGCTTTCAGAGGGCAGAATATGGGGTGTGGTTGCTGATGCTCCCTACTGCTGTTCAAAACCCTACTGTCATCCCCTGGATACTCTGACCCATCCTGCTGCAATGGCATCAAGAAGGGAGAGTCTCAGGGAGGAAGAAGGCTAGAACATCCTGTCTTTCTTTCTTTTGCTAGACAGTTTCTACTTAGCTGTCTAATTTGTCTGTGTCTTGAGACAGCTCTTTTCCAGTCAGTTCAGATTGAGAAGTTAAATGCAGAAATAGCTGAGCTGTTTTCAGCCAGTCATTAGAAGAAGTCTGAGCATGGCAGTAAGGAGTCCCTGTGGGCTAATTTTTTCCTGTGTTTCAGATACTTGCTGTGTCTGAAAGATTGCAGCAAACAAATGAACCTTCTCATATACGTATTCATTTTTGGGTGTTCAAACAGTGATCGATATTCTGTGTGATCATACTTACACCAGGTCTGTTTGCAATCTCAATTTAAAACACACCTTTATCAGCAAATTATGTCATATGCAAGTTCAAAATAATATTTGATCACAATTAATTCACAAAGTAGGTGCATCACCTCCTCTAGCTGTGATACTATATGGTTTATGCCATCAATATATACCTGAGATTAATGAGTCAAATCATAGACTACAGAAAAGTCATTTGTCACCCCAGATAGCAATCTAATCAGTTGGAAAAAGTGACCAAGTGAACTTCCAGCATATGGAGGCCTTATTAGAATGATTTTCAAAGTATGGCCTGAGGTTACAGAGTTCTAAATAAAACTTTTTTTTTTTTATCCAGGTAATCTATTTAGGTTCCTCTGTGGATGCAGAAGGTATTTATTCTACTACAGACAAGTCGGATGCAATAGTATAGGATCCTATTCCAATAACTGTGCCGTACTTAAAATAATTTTAATCTCAACATAAAATACTGAATTTGTAACACTTTGAGATTTTTCATTGTTTTCCTTTCAACAAATAGGCTACTGAAAAATTCCATCAGTAGATTGCTACAGATCATTTTAAGTTGCTATCAGGTTGACAAAACAGTAAATGATGCTCCTGAAAATGACCCAGGTTATCCAGGGTGCTTAATTTCTACAATGGAAGAATTGTAGTCCCTTCAAGTGGGCCAGCTGCTTACATTTGTCTTACTCTGCAGGTGCTTAACATTGAAGTAGAACAAAGAGTTCTGTCCCCAGGCAGTGTTTGCTCTGGTGAAATCATCTCCCGTGTGGAGAGATGGCATCCATTCCGTTCCATTCCATTCCATTCCATTCCATTCCATTCCATTCCATTCCATTCCATTCCATTCCATTCCATTCCACTTTGGCCGTTACTACTGGTAGACTGCTAGAGTCTCAGAAACTGGGAGCACAGCTGGTTTTAAAGGAGAATGATACAGTCACAATGACAACGTAAACCTCATCAGTATCTCTAAAAAATCTAGCTCAAAAATGTGTCCGTCTCTTGAACTAATTCCCATTTAAAAATAAGTGAAGAAAGCTACACTGGAAACTTTAGAAAGCAGGGCTATTTTTATAAAGCTTGTCAATTATTAGAAATTATTCACATAGTGTTAATTAGGGGTCTTCCCAGCACCAGAATAACTTTGAAGTGGAATCTGAATCTCCTGTTCCAAGTGCTAAGATTGCAACAATGTGAACCTCCTCAGCTTCCAAGGCTGTAGTTCTGAGGATTATGGTTTCATCCTCAATAGTGCTACACCTTCTAAAAATGGTTTGAGTTTTTTTCTACAGAGTATTTGAATTAAATTGTTAGTATTTTAAGCCATGGTTATTGTGTTGCATTCTAGATTAATTTCACTGGAGTAGTGTGAGATGAAAATTAACAGAAATAACATATGTGGCTGGATAGTAATTGCGACAACTGGTTGGAAACAAAAACACTAATCACAAGAGGTTGTGAGGTTGATCTGTTACATTATGGGGTTTTTTTATACACTGGCTTTGAAGCTCCTCTAGAAAAGTTACATTTAAAATGACAAACAGACAGGACTGTAGTACAGTTTTGTATTTGACCCAGATGGCAGTGCAGTCAGCAGCACAAAGCTCTGACTACCTTGCAAGAGACATTGCCTGAAGAAAGAATGCCTTACATGGAGAACAATTCATATTGCTTCTAAACATTCCTGGCCATCTTTCCAGCCTCAAACAGAATACTTCAGATCTGTCTGCTCAGCTAAAGGGGTACTATTTTATATGAACCATTGTGATTTATGAGCCATTTCACGTTAGGATGACCCAGGCTCTCAGTGAGTGCTGCTGCTGCCACTGGGAGTGGAAAACACTTGCCATTGCTAGTACTGCTTTTATTCATGAAAAAAAGTGCCTGGGAAATCCTGAGCTACAGACTAATCTAAGATATGCAGAGATGAGCTAAAGTACTGCACAGTACTTAATGACATTCAAAAGTTTAAATTTATACTGTGTTGCATTGTGAAGCTTGGCTTTGGCCCCTGTTATGACATGGATTAAACTGCCTTTACATGTCACCTACATCACATTCTACCCTGGGGGTGGCTCTCATGTGTGTCAGTCACCAGCATAGCCCAAATGAAATTGCATGTATATACAAATTCACATTGCTTAACCAGCCTCAGAGAACAAAGATTTCATACTTGTTCTATATAATATGTTCCTGTGCTGATCTGTCATTAAGGCCAGAAGTTTATCTAACATCCTGTATCTCATTTACTAAATCTTAACCCATTTGGATAATAGCCAAATGTGGTGGGAATGTCAATAGTTGATCATCTTTAAAACATCCTTATGTATATTGTAAAACTTATGCCCTATGCAGTGTTGGAGGACTATATAATTTCAGTAAAAATCACTACTTCAGGTGTTTTTACCTGTGACTAGCTGTTCCTACTGTCTACTCAATGCTA
Source organism: Ammospiza caudacuta (assembly GCF_027887145.1). Lineage (NCBI taxonomy): Eukaryota > Metazoa > Chordata > Aves > Passeriformes > Passerellidae > Ammospiza > Ammospiza caudacuta. The sequence goes on from NC_080595.1 coordinate 84,288,484, forward strand.
ACATAGTGTTTATGTGAAAAAAAAACCAAACCCAAAACCTTCATGAAAAATTAAACCAATAGGGAAGGTACAGATGAGAGGAAACAAAGGCTTTGGCCTGGGAAAGATATTGCTTCTGCCAAGAAGAGGCATGGAAAAAAGAGTGTGTATTGTATTTTCTGGACTAATTGGATTTTTCAGGCTTTGCTCATTCTTTTCTCTAGGTATAACTTTTTAGAGCTTTCATAATGTGGGAAGTTCAAATGATGACACAGTTCTCTTGATGTGGCTTCACAAATGATACACAGAGCAGGTTACCTCTTCTGTTTAATAAATATCATATGCCAGTCAATACAACAAAGAATAACTTAATTATTGTCACCAGCTGGTTGACTTACTAATAAGTTTGTAACCTGTTAAGACTTGTTTGCAGTCTTCTGTCTACTCTGACATTTTGCACTTATTGTTTAGGCATTTCTCTCTTCTGAGAAAACATTTTGTACTTCATTTAATTTCATTTATTGCATACAGTTCAAGCATTTCTCATTTTTGTCTTCTCTGAAGTATTCACAATCCATCAAAACTTGTGTCATGCACAACTCTGTATTGGTGCTGGATTAGAAGTTTTAATTCTGTATTTTCCCCTAGTTTTCTTCAGAAGTGAAGCACTAGCAGGAATCTTTGATCTTGAGGAATATTTCAGTTCTGGCAGGGAACTGATGTCTCCACTGAAACTTCTTGGGCCAGTTTCCCTTGAGTCACACACCTCTGAATGCAGAGCTGTGGCAGAAGACAATGCTGCTTTCCCCTGCTCCCTCAGATGTGCAGAGTTTACTGCTGCTCTGTGAGATCATTGGCTGGCTTTTAAAAGTCTGTAATTATCTCCACCAAGAATAGTATTAACTTAGAAAACCTCCTTGAGCCCATCCTTTGTCTGCTGCCAGCTGCTATAGATCTGTCTGTCCCACTGAATTAAATTAGCACATCCAAAAGCAATGTCTCTCAAGTGATTGACAAAAATTCTTCCACTGCTCTTAAGGGAAATAGGAGTAGAAAAAAGGCTAAAAGCAGCCTTCACTGATTGTATTTGTGAGACAGGGAGACTGTACCAGATCCTCAGCTGTTACAAACTGTTATAACTCACTGAATACAAATATAATTGAGCTACGCTAATGCTAAATCATTTGAGAGCTTGGCTTAGAAGACAATTAAATATATAAAGGCTGAAGTAATTGGTCCACCACAAAGCCTTAATATAGCGGTTTACTTTTACCATGGGCTGCTCACATGTTCTAAGTAACTATAGTTGTGTTCTTATTCAACCCTCATGTCTCTGTCATCTATGTAACTATTTTGTCAGACGTTGTTAGGCAACAGAGGTATCTGGGTTCAGTTCCTAGGTCTGCCTGCAAGAAGTCCAGTAGAAAGACAACCATTCTAAAATTTTATTGACACCAGTTTTAGCATCCACCTCCAGTCTTGGCAAACTTTTACATTGCCTGAATCATGGTCCATTAGCAGCACATTTGCAATTTCAGGCAAAGATTTTGAACAGCAGGATTAAATCAAGGATTCATTTTATTGTGCTAAAAACAGTGAAGTGTTAGCTTTAGGAACTGGAGAGGAAGAGGCACGGTTGCTTAGGATGCACTCCTAGCAGTGAGGGTTCACCAGAGGAAGCTGTTCTGCTCTGCTAGACAATTACAACCCCAGTTAATTATCCTTGTGGTGTGGAGGTGGTGTGCTAAGCAAACCATTTTCTCATGCCCAAGGCATGGAGAGTTTGGGAATGCTCTGCTTCCTATTACAGTGCTGCTTCATTTTTGAATGGGAAATCAAGTGGTTTTGACTCCGGGGTGTTGACATCAGAGTCATTGCCCACTGCTCCTCTGTTTCAGGGTTTCTGAATGGTAGAGCCCTGTCTGCAGCCTGGACCATGGGAATGTTGTTTCTGAGTTTGCCAGCAGTGCAGCACTGGGATCTCTGCACCACTCTGTATGCCTCGTTAAATGAGTGCAGCTCTTAAGTAAAGCCCCAGCTGGGCCCTGGATTGAAAATCTGCAGTCCAAAAGAGTCCTGGTGACCATCCCTCAGCTGTTGATGCCTGGTGCAGCATTTCAGCTCCCCTGGAGCCCTCTCTGAATCTCTGTCCCATGCCTCTGAGCACCTCACCCTCCCTTACCTTCTCAAAGCACGTTGAAGCACTGACTCTATGCACTGTGGGTCTGTCATTTCCCTTGTCAATATCTTTGTACATGTGGTTTGACCTCCAAATAGTTGTCTTCTCAGAAGACTCCTTTCTGCAGTTTCCAGGACTATGAAGAGCTTAAGGTTTTATGGTAAAATTATTTGATTTTCCTAAAGGATTTGGAAAGCTCCCAAGCTGTTTGGCATGCAAAGGTTGACATAAGTGGGTCTAACCAGTGATTCCCCAGCTGTAGGGGAAGCATGCAGAGAAGTTATGAAATTTTTAGCAAATTCTCTGTTTTGGATGCAGAGATGTTGAAGGAATATGAGCATAGCCCTCAGAGAAAAGAGAAGCAAGACCTTCTTGGGGCCCAGAGCAAGCTGCAGGGGCTGGAGTGGGGATTTCTGAGCGAGGAAGCTGTTGCCTGCTATTTTTTTCTATTCAGAGAAACAAGACTGAGCAAAGGCTGTGTGCAAATAAGACAATTTACACAGAGAATATATATCTTCTTATTCTAAGAGTTTTGACTAGAGTGAGTAAGATTGGGAGTTGCATTTCTTCAAACATTATTAACCTGTGTGAGTATATCAGTGGTTATTTCTTGGGGATGGAAGGTGTTGTGCAAAAGTGTTAGGTGAGTGTTTATCATTGTATGTACCATTTTTGACTCATTTCAGATGCACTGCTTCTTTGATATAGGATGGGATTAGAATGAAAAACATTGGATTTTCATGTAACAGGATATTTTGAGTTTGAGAAAAGAGGTGAATCCCTTCTAACATGATCAAATAATAACTTTTGTTGCAGATGAGCAGGAGTTGAAGATTTAGAAAGCAATGAGCTGTATCACGTCCCAATTTCAAATTCCTTTCACATGTGCTGCAAAGAAGCATTGTAGATACTGAAAGAGAAGTAATGAGAATCATTTGTACAATAATGCAAGCCTGTTTAGATCCTACTTGTCTAGTTATTTTTTTTGTTCCTGTTGCTTATCTGTAGTGTAATGACACCCCTCCTGCTCTAAATATGTTATTTTAAACACTGTGAAAGGAACCAGTGAGAGCAACCATGTCTCCTATGTGATGTGATTTAGTCACCTGCAATAGTCTCTCTGGTTCAGATCAGTAATGGGATCTCACTGTTAGAAAATCAGGAAAATTGACTGGAATGGGAATTTTCAGAAGGCTATCAGAAAGCAAGTCCTAATTCTTGGGCTTTGTTGTTGTGGTCTGGAATGCCTTGAAAGCAAAAAGGGAAAGGCTGAAGCACAGGAACGAGGAGTGCCAGGCAGGGGATGAGACAGAGCCCTGCTGCTGGCACTGACACTCAGCAGAAGGGCTCACCAGTCAGCCGTGTCCTGTATGAAATCCAATAACCTGCTGGCTTAGACCGCTCAATATTTATGCACTTGAATTATACTTGCTGTTCCTTTGGCAATTCACAGGTTTGACTAAAAAGGGAGCGTAGAGGATCACTCCTCAAAATTTTTGTATTGTTTTAGAGTAAGCTTTTGGAATAACACTTTCTATTTACTAAGAGTTTTCTGCAATTTAACAAAATAATAATTTGTTTCCTGAATCCGCAAATAGTGAAAAGCCTGCTTTTACTCAGTCAAGGATTGTAGGAAGAAACGATACATTTTATTTTTCTTGCCTCATCTACCTGGAGAAAAGTAGAGGTTTCAGGCACACAGTTTCTCCTTCAGGACAACATATGTATTTGCAAATGTATACATTTATGTACATTTAATTAATTTTTAGATTCTTCGTTTGCTACAAATGGCCCTCTTCTGTTTGTGCACTTATAACATCCCTATTTTAAGAAAGGTGCTCCTCTGTATCTCTGCTGCATGCTTTGAACTGTTCTTAATTTATTCATAAGGATCATCTCCTCTAATTGGCCATTTCAGTGTCTGAAAGGTGGCCTGGCTGGGTTTATGTATGCTAAAAAAAAATTCCATCTGGTAAGTCAGTCAGTGTATGCCTGACTGGAAGTTCTACAGTGAAAGAAGTGTCCTTGGGAAATAAGTATTTGAAGTATTTGATTTGGTTTTTCCCTAACAATATAATTTTTTCTGGCATTTCATGAATGAAGAATTGTGTTTCCCAGTATTTCTTATGACAAGTGATTTAAAAACTATTTGAAAACTCCTGTTTGAAATAGTATTTTCCAATTTATAGGCATTATTTTTACACTATTTCATTATTTTATCACTTGCACATAAAATGCCATTTAACAGTGAAGTAGCTAATATAGCTCTTTTCTCTTTTGCATTGAACATTTTATAAACAGTTAACCTTACTCTGAGACCAGAGACTCTGTAATACTTTGGTATGACATCACAGTAAGCACCACTATCTGTCATGAAATTCAAAAAAGTAATAATCTGAAAAACATCAATAGTAATCCTTTAATATTCTTTATTTTTGCTATTAGAGCACATATTAAAATATTTTACAACTTTCAATTCATTAGAAAGAAAATATTTTGATAAAATCATGTGTTCAAAATTAGAAATTAAAATGCCAAAATATTTTGTAAGGTGAGCACTTATAATTTTGCTCCATCTCTCTTTAGTAGCACATAGGGTGTTGGAAAAGTTGACCAGCTTAATGTGAAACCAATACCGTTAATAGACTTGTTTGTTAAAAATCGATACATTGAGTAAGCAATACAGATTTCAAATATCTTAAACAGAGAGAGCTGAAAACCATACTTTGTCTGCGGCAAATTTTTCATTATCAAAGACCTGCTCTTTCTTCTTACCTCTTTTTTTTTTTTTTTTTTTTTTTTTAACTAGCACTGGAAAGTTAAAAAGATAATAAAAGGTCTTCTCTTGGGGAAGGCTTACCCTGCTGTGAAGGAACATGGCCAGATTTGGGGAATGCCCCACTGCAAGGCACTGGGGATCAGAAGGAGTGCTCTGTTGCCTGCAAACAAGCATCACAGCTGGGTTAGGAAAATTTCCATTTATTTTAGCTGTGAGGCTAAGGAGAGCCACTCATTTAATGAGGTCCTGACCAACTCTAGTTAAGACAGTCTGGCATTTGTTCTTTCTTTTGACACCATTTCATGTACGGAAATCTTCAAGTTTTCATGGATTACAATTTTTTAACTCTGAAGTATGTTTTACTTTACTCACTACACATGAGATTTAAAATTTCTGTCTGTGTGAAGAGAAACTTTTACCAGGGTAATGGTAACTGTAGTTTTTCTTGTCTTTAGCATGGTTTGAAACTGTGGGGACCTGTGTGTAAGGGACAAGGAATTTCCTGTAAGTCTGTATTGGGTTTGCATGGCAAGGTTTTGGTAGCAGGGTGGCTACAGGGATGGCTTCTTGAGAACCTTCCCTGTGTCCAACAGAGTCAATGTCAGCCACCTCCAAGATGGATCCACCACTGGCCAGGGGTGAGCCCATCACCAGTGGTGATGATGGACTATCCAAACTATCCACCTTTTGGACAGTTGCAAAGGGAAAGTAAATCCAGCACAGTACCACTTGGCAGAGAGAAGTGAGAATATTGAGAGGAACAGCCCTGCAGACAGCAAGGTCAGTGCAGAAGGAGGGGAGGAGATTTCCATGTATTGGAGCAGAGATGGCCCTGCAGCCCCTGGTACAGCCCATGGGGAGGCAGCTGTGCCCCTGCAGCCCAGGGAACTCCATGGTGGAACAGATATCCACCTGCAGCCTGTGGGGGACTCCTCACTGGAGCAGGGGATGCCCAAAGGAGAATGTGAGACCTTGCAGGAGGATGCTGGCAAGACCTGTGCCCTCATGGAGGTGAGAGCACATGCTAGAACAGAGTTGCTGGGAGGACTTGTGAACTTGTGGGGGACCCACACTGGAGAAGGGAAAGAGTGGGAAGGATCCTGCTCCTGAGAAGGAAGGAGAGGCAGAGACCACATGTGATGGACTGACAGCAGTGCCCATTCCCCATTCCCTGGACTGCTTGGAGAAAGAAGGCACAGCAAACTGGGAGTGAAGTTAAGTCATTAACTTGACCCATGAGCCTTTGTTGTATTTTCTCTGCCCTGCTCAGCTGAGGAGGCAGTGATAGAGTGGCTTTGGTGATCACCTGGCATCCAGTCAGGGTCAACCCACCAGAGGGATATCACAGGATATGTGTTTAACACAAAGCTTTTTTTAAGGTGATGAAGGAGCTGAATGAAGAAACTTGAGTGTTAGTTTCCAGCAAAAAATGAGGACCAGATAGGGTCCCTGTTCTCTGTGTCATGTACTTATGCCACCCAAAAAATCAGATATGATAGTGACAAAAAACAAAGCAAAGCAGGTGGTGAGAATTCCAATGAAGGTCTGCCAGGACCTGCTGGAGAAGGAGATCCCCAAAGAAATAAACATTGCACTCCTCAGACATTTTCCATGGTGCCTTGGCTTTGCTCTGACAATGAAAGTCATTCTTGACAAATAAACTACAAGCTTGTGGGCAAAATGATTGTCCATTTCTGAACCTAACTTGAACCATGTGGAACACTTACTGCTCTGAGTTCACATCCCACTTAATGTAAATGTGGAAAGACAGCTTTAGAGCAGAAATTGATAATCAAGGGGGTAGGAGAGAGACTTGGATGAGAGGGGAAGTCTAATTAAAAAAAAAGGAATGCAGTATAAACTGGTATGTTATCTACAGGCCACCCATTTGTGCCAGCCAATTTTTTAACGAAAAACACATGCTTCCCTTTAGCAAGTAGGAAAACATGTCTTATTCTTAATTGAATTATACTCAGAGGATGTAAGAAAAAAGAGGAGTGAGGTGGGGGAGGAACATTGTTTTAGGTTACAGGGGAAGTATGCTCAGAAATGGAGCCTTACACATCCCACACACACACTTGGAAACAGCCTAGGACATTTGGAATACTTCAGGTGCTACTATGTTCTCACAGCTGTATCATAAACAGTTGTTAAACACCTTATTGCCCCCAATATTACATTGTCATAGGCAGTGGCCCCTGCTCTCGGTACAAAGCCTGGGCTCTGGTTACTCTCTGGTTACATTCTGGTTACTCTCTGGTTACTCTCTGGTTACACATGCCGCTGCTACTCTGGCTTGGATGGGGGCTGCAAAGAAAAAAGCATGTGGACATACACACTTGTGCACTAGAGCTTTGCAAACCCATCAAGGCACTCCCAGTGGCCTAATGGTGTGGGGTAACAGGCCCATCACCCTTTATATTGGCTGGAAATGAAAATTGCTGTCTTTTAAATGATTTCAAATTAAATATAGTTTATTTGGACGGCTCCCATTTCTATGATATTTCTCAGTGGACATATTCCAAAGACTGATTTTGCCTTGAAGACTTGTATTTGATGTAAAATTTCATTTTACATCTCATTCCTTTTGGAGCAATTTTCTCCATCTTATTTCATGTTTCTCTTTATCATTACGCTTCCTCCTGGTGATACATTTTTTTAAAATGGAATCTACTTCCCAACATCTAAGCAAAGCTAATATAAAACCTTCAAAATTTTGGTTCAAAATTTTATGAGGAAACCAGTTTTCTCCTGTGATAAAACTGTAACACAGAAATGCAATCATTGTTGAAGAAATCTTTTTCATTCTACATTAATTTTTGTTAAGGATTCTGTAGAGGGCACCAGTAATATACCAAGAAACTGTGTCAAGAGAATAAAGAAACCCAGCTGACTGTGCCCTATCTTTTGAATCAGTTGGCAGCTACATGCAGAAAATAAACCTAAGGAAACACAAAGTATATGGAATAATATAAGTTAAGGTTTTAAATAGTTCAGAAGCATGCTGAGATTTATTTTACTGTGACAAATATGTTTGTGCTGCAGTTGGAAAAAGGAGATTAGCTGGTTGGAAACAATTAACCAAATAGGAAGAGGCACTGAAAGAAAGGCAGGAGAGCCAGCAGAACAGGAGGAGAGGGAGCCAGATGTGTCCGTGGCCAGAAAGGGCATCCCGAGGGAGAGGCAGCAAGTACCCAGCTGGCCTGGGCAGAGGGGCACTCAGGGCAGGCTGCACCAAAGGCAGAGGCACCAAAGCTCTGCCTTCAAAGCTCTTCTCTGTGCTGGGGTACCTCTGCTCCGGTCAAACACTTCTTCACAACCCCTGTGTTAATAGCAAATATAACTTTGCTGTATTTGCCTGGGTTTGATAAGTTAAAGAAAAAAAAGAAAAGATTTTGTTTTATTAGCTGCATTTATTTATGAAGTGTGAGCTTTCTTAATAGACAGAGTGGGAGGCAGGGGACTATTCCAACATTCAGCTAACACAGAATCTCCTACCTCAGAGTAAAAGCAATTGTTTTTAAGAAAAAACAGACCCTAAGAGCAGTTTTCAGTTGTATTGTGACATAATAGCTGTATAAATCATGGAGAAAATGAAATGACAAAACTATCTCCTTGCTATATAAGCAACTTTTTTTTTTCTTTTATATCATGCTGTATATTGTTTGCAATCAGAAACCTACTCACTTTTGCACATTTAAGAAACCCATGACAGATACACTCATGTTACTTAACAAAAGTGCAATAGATATATAAAATATGTGACAGAATATAGAAAATAATTTTTTCTCCTGAAAAGGATTTTTACTAGATTTTTAATTTAATTTCTTTAAATTAAAAAATAGAATGGCTGTTGTGAGCACATTTGACTTTGCAGAGTTCCTAATTCTACTTTTACTTATTTCCAAGCAGTAAATATTTTAATATGTGGTGGTGACCGATTTAATTTATATTGATGATAACTATATATTGAGTTTTAAGAGATCCCTGAAAATGTGTGTTTGGGTACATATATATATATATATATATATATACACACATATATATACACACATATATATATACAGACAAACACATGCATGCACACACACATTTACATATATATGATACATATTTGATACATAATTTTTTTCCTAAATGTGTATAAGGTTGCCTTTTTTCAGAATTGGAATTTTCATTACGCTGGACCAATAATCATCATGTGAAAGTTCAGTTGTTATGGTTATGGTCAAGTTTAGCTTTGAGAAGTATAAACATCATATTTCTGAAAGGAACAAGTGTCTGAAGACAATAGAAGGATGTGTTAATCTTTTGATATTTTAGTGGAAATTGCTGTGCAGCTGGTGGAAAGTCCAGCACTGACTACAGTTGCCAATAGATGTTTTCCTGGCCTTTGCATAATCTTTACTCTTTGGGTGATTCTTGCATTTTCTACTTATAAATTTTAAAGGTCAAATTTAACTCTGTTGCTGGTGTAAATCAAGTCAGGATCAAAACTCCTATTGTTCTCAATGGTTCAAAAATTTCTTAGGGCTGTCCTTTGCAACTATCTGATTTCATGTTGCAGAGATTCATGTGAATCATTTTAACAGTCTTGAGTGGGTTTACAGCCCATCATTTTGATTTGAATAAACCTCAAAGTCCAATAGGAATTTCATCTCAAACCTTAAGAACTGAATCAAGACTATGCATAATCCATTGTAAACCATATGTCAGCCTACTTTCCCTGCAAACCTCTCCTAGCATTGTGAGAGGATTTGGAAAGCTCAGCAAACCTTGAACAGAATCTAGTTTCTTGGCTTATGACCAAACCTCAAACCTTAGAAATTGATTTTCTTTTCCTTGCAGAGGTTTTACACAGGGAACTGCCATTGCCCTGCAGTTGTGTTCAAGGCAATACTTTGCTTTTCTCTGCATGACTTCTGTGCTGCTTCTGAAGTGAAGAAAAACCTTTCTCACAGTGAGTAGAGAACTGCCTCCTTCACAATTAGATATTTGCCTTAGAACAGTACCCATAAAATAGAACAAATTCTTGGGACAGATCTTTGAATGTATAATGCGTATAAATCTCACTATAAAGTTGTTCTAAGTTTTATACCTTACCTTTATCTCTTCATATATCACTTATGATGACTTCAAGCTGCCTTCAAGGTAGACTATATCTTTGTGTTCATGTAGTCCAAAACACAGCTGGAACAGGATCCTGTGTGGGGCCTCTGGGTACCCCTGCAATATAAATACATAGTAAAAATAATAATGCTAATAATAGTCTCTTGTACAATTTATGTGAACTATAGCTATGGCGTAAACCTTCCATGAGCAAAGTTTCTTGGTGCCAGACTAGTTTTTGTTGGTCAGGAGTCTGCTCTGACTCTAACAGCTCACAATTCTGGGAGCAATTCTTCATGCCAGCCATCCCTCTTTGGGGCTGTAAATTCTCCTCTTTGAACCTTATAAATCCATTGACCTCTATAACTTGGCACTTTGCATCAAAGACCCACCTGCTAATGAATTTATTGAAACAAGGCATACATTTTGCTGACATGACCCCACATTTTTCCAAATGCTGACTTCAAAATCTTTAGGGAAAGTAATCTGCTTTAAAAAAAAGAGACTTTCTAAACTAATTCATTTGTTTTATTTAAACATTTAAAATATATGTTGAAGTGCTCTATGAAATAGTGCCAAAAAGTGAATAATAGTGGATATTATTTTTAAATGCTCATCTGTAACTACATTTCTCTAAACTTAAAATTTATGCTTCATGAGAGGTTTTTTTTCAGGGACGAATGCATTATATTTTAAAAAGAAATTAATGACCTTCTGTAAATGTAGAGATGGTTGGCAACTCTGCCTTTTGTGTAGTAATAAAAATGGTTTATTGGCCTAACGCAGTTAAACGCAGGAGCCAAATTATACTCAGGCTCAACTTCATATCTTGTGTCACTCTGGGAGCATCATTTCCTGACCTGGATTCCTCCCTTTCTCCAATCCCACCTCTTTTTCTGCCCGAAAGCAAAGCTTAGATGAAGGGAAGTAAATAGCTTTTCTCTCATTTAGCTGAATTTGTTTTCCATTGGCTCCTTTAAAGCAGCACCAGTAAGGTCCCCAGAGCTCCCAAACCCATTTATTTTCTATCTACTACTTGCCAACTTGAAGCCAAAGCTAATTCACCCCAGAAGGTTTAACTCCTGTCAGCTGCAGCATCAGGGGCATATCAGTGCCACTGTGTGTAGGTGAGGATCAATAGGCTCAGGAAGTGTAGAAAGGACGTGACTGCAGAAAAACAGGGTTTAGAGGCTGATCATGAAGAAATCAGAGGGATCTGATATCTGGGTTTGGCAGGGAAAATTGTTTTGAAATAAAAAGGAATATTCCACAAGGAAAAACAGAAACTCAAGCCTATTGTAAAAATTGAGCTGCAGTTTAGTATTTTCTCTTTTGACTTACAACTCTATTAAGTAGACCTCATAGTCAGGTTACAGAAGGATTTTCTTGGTTCTGAAGGACTGAAACCCTAATTTTCAAAGTACACTTTAGCATCTTGAAGCTTCTCTTCCTCAGTCTCTTTCCTGGAAATAATCTGTGTGTACAGGGACTTCACTTTATGGCCTCTAGACTGAACACTTCACGTAATGTCAAAGGTGACAGGAGCTAGTCACAAAGATCCAAATCCATATAGGTTATTCATAAAAGTATAAAACCATCCCCAAAGGAAAAGTTACATGAAACATCTGCTATAAATCTGAGTGGTTACATAAGAGGAGAAATTTGGTCTGGAATCCTTGTGTTGCAATCCCTGATGAAATTTTTGGCAACGTTTTGAGATTTAGTTTATATTTCCACAATATCAAATTTAGTTCATAACCTTTAGCAGTTCTCCTAACCTTGCTGCTGGAGTCCTCATTAAAACTGTCTGTATGTTTTCATTACATTAATTTAAAAGGACTACAAGATCATCTGATCTTGTATGACACTAATTTTTACTTCTTCTCAAAGTATAGATTTGATGTAAGTTAAAGAATATTTGGGGAAAATAAACTGTATGTTAATGACACAGAAGAGGATAGTCCATGGTGCTGCTCATGTCTGAACTGTCCCTTTTGCAAGAAACTGAATGTCCACAACAGACATAGGGAATCCCCAGGAGCCAAACTACACTGTCTGTACAGGGGAAGGCAACTTGCATTGTCCTTGAAAATCTTGGATTTAAAAAACTATTTCCTCCAAAATTTTCAAAATCAAGAAATTATCATGACCCTTAAAATCAGTGTGGCACAAGAGCAAAGCCCACACCATCTGGGCATCTGAGAAGCAGAATTTTCTGCGTTGATTTTTTTTCTTTTCTTTATCTGTATGGATATAATTTGTCCTATGTCCCTTCTTCAAATGGGAGGATTTCTTAGATGAAGGTAGGAAACAGCACAGTGAATACAAGACAGATAATGGTATGCTCACAGAAAAAATTATTTGTAACAGTTTAAGGTCATTCTTTGAGGCTTGAGAGATGACATTTGCACATGTTATTAACACAGGCAAAATATCAGTAAACCCATTCTTTCCAACTCCAAGGAAAAAAGGGATAAATGGGCATATGTAAATCCTGTTGGATGGGGAGATGGGTGGGCTTCCCTAATCATCCAGCTCGATACAAATGTATCTCACTGAAGATCCTGTCCTCAGACATCATTATATCCCCATGAGAAAGCTGGAACAATCCTTGAAACTGTCACATTTGTTTTCCTCCACATACCATGGTCCAATCAACATCCCAAGTTCTCTTCAGTTAAGTGAGCACCAGTGTTCCACAAACCTCACAGACACCTATCCAGCAATATGCTACCAAAATGCCCATATTGATGTGACGTGCTCAGAGAGTTGAGATTGTTCAGCCTGGAGAAGAGAAGGCTTCAGGAAAATCTTAGAGCACATAATTGTTCCTAAAGGGGGCCTACGAAAAAGCTGGAGACGGAATTTCTGCAAGGTGGTGACAGGACAGGGGAGAACAGCCTTAAACTGAAAGGGGATATATTCAGATTGGATATAAGGAAGAAATTCTTTACTGTGGGGGTGGTGAGGCACAGACACAGGTTGCCCAGAGAAGCTCCATCCCTTAAAGTGTTCAAGCGTAAGTCTGGATGTGGCTCTGAGCAACCTGGTCTCGTGCAAGCTGTCCTGGCCCACAGCATGGAGTGTTGGAACCAGATGATTTTTGAGTTCTTTTCCAACCCAGGCCATTCCATGATTCTGTGGTATATTCTTACTGTGTGAACTCTCAAATGTGTTTGTTCCACCTAATTTAGACCTACCTAATTAAATGTCTTCAGTGAGGCATCTAATTTAGAAAAATATACCTTGGACTCCTTGGTGTCAAAGCAAGGGTGCACATTCTTTGTATATGTCCACATATTCTATATATTTCACAAGTTGTTTAAGTACTGCAGGATAGGAACAAATATTAATAGTAGAAGAGTTGAAGTCAGATCAAGAACTGAACAGTGGCACTCACAAGGAAATATTGAAAATTATATTCTGGGGTGCAAACTCACTTCCATTTATATGATATTCCTCCTCTTACATTTAAATTCATTCCCTATGCAAAGACACCTTTATGCTCTCACTCTGTATGCAGCAGCTGCTTGCCTATGCCTCCTCATTCTCAGTTTCTCAATAAATTGTGAATCTCTCACTCAGTTTCTGTATCTGAAAAAAGGGATGGGATCTCAAACATTATTCAGTTCCCATGTATAATTTTTTTATGAAAGCAGGTGGGGAGAAAAGGAAAAGGGTTGAAGTATCTCCTTCAGCGAAAGAATAGGTTACAACATAGATTTACCATTTTTTTGATACCAAAAAATGCATTCATGAAAGAAGTTTTATAAATAATTAGCTTGGCAAAACTTCAGATGGATGTCAACCATTTATACATATTAGAGTCTAGCTATCACTAGTAAATGGGCTGAAATTGGTTAAGAATTCCTTATCTATAAGAAATAGTCTATATGCAATTCTATGTCTATGTATCATTTATTACTATAAATGCATATTTATTGAAACAGTGAAAATGCAAAAATATTTTTCTACATGTTATCAAAATTGGCACCAAAAAACCTTATGAGTTCAGTGGAAAGGGAAATTGTCTATGCTACTGAAAACAGGAGGATCAGGAAATATTTTAATAACATTTCAGCTACCAAACAGATAGTATTAGCAAGAATGTGTTTGGAATAAGATTTTTTTTCTGTGAATATTTGACAAACCACCCACTTCTGCACATACACAGATCTCACCTCTAACATTCAGATTCCTCTTAATCAAAAACTGAAGAGCTTTTTAAGTTTTTGATCTTTTTGATCTTAAATTCTTACCAGTCAAAAAGCCACTTCTTTCCTGGAAAAAAAAAATCTTGAAAACATTTTGACCAGACAAATATTCATATAAAGACTGTAGCCAAGTTTAAGCTATCTATGGAAAAGATAGATATTCTTGATGTCAAACTCATTCTCCAAATGAGGTGAGGATGCTACAAATGAGAGAGGATTAGCAAAGTGACAGCTTTAGAAAACTGCTGCTGCTGCTGCCACTGTGTTCTGCTCTGGCATGGAAGATATTTGAAATTATGACCATGACCAGGGTTGTGAGACTTTTACAACCCTGCACATGAGACAGGCAACTGGTGAAGGTTTGGAACGTTTTTAAGAATGGGTTCTGGACTTAAAACTGAGTTTAAAGCTGAAATCTACTTTGGGTCCCTAAAGTAATTTGAAGTGGTGTGTCACACTGAACTCTTTAAATGATGTAAAAATTTAAATCACTTTAAGAGTTTAACATGTAGTTGGTAGAAGAAAAAAAGTCCTGTGTTAGGGCTTTGAAGGGGAAGATGTGGGTACGATGCAAAGCCATTCATGAGACACTGTTACAGCATGGAACTAGTGCTGAATTTGGGATGACTCTTTTGGTCTGGGTTTATGTCAAGATGGTGTCTCTGAGACAGTCTGATTTTTATGGAAGTGGTCCTCACAACATCCATTTATTCCCATTGAAATTGCCAGACCTCATGCTGTATTAGATGTGACTGGTTACAGACACCTGTCATGTTGCTGAAGGAAGTGCCTGGGCATTGCTTTAGTTATTTCTATGAGACTGAATACAGAATTATCACTCATTTATGCCACCCTCAAGGAAAAGTCTATTTCCAAGCACTAAGTGCTCTCCTTTGCTCTCAGAGATTTGGTAACTGGAAGAAAATGTTTTTCCATCTATATCCGATAAGGATGAAGAATATGCAGAAGCGAGGAAGGAATTGCTTTGAGGAATAGAGTTCAACAACCAGCACCAGGAAGCTTCTTGCTGGAAAATGGGGAATAATTCACTGAAATCAAAACAGTTTATTGAAGCAAGAATTTGAACCCAGGATCTTACTCTTTTCTGGTGAATATGCAGGTCTAATCAGTACCAGATATTCTTAATGACCCATATTTGCAGCATGAACAGTACAGACCATCTTATAAACATTCCTGTCTGAACTGGGCTCCATGTGCTGCATCCTAATTCAAAGGCAGCTCTCATACAGGTGTGGATGCATTTTGCCTGAGGTAGAATGAATCTATTTATGTACTTTACAAAGTGCAATAGTTTCTTCTCCCAAGCAACAGGACTCACAGGGCAAAATGTCAGACACAGACGACCTACTGAACACAAGTTAACAAGATCTTGAACAATTTTCTGCAGAGCAGTGTGATGAACCCGTTATAAGGAATGATGTGGGCCCTCTGTGGGCTCTCAGTGTTTCAACTGCATCATTTTTTGTCATATTTACAGTATATGACAAATGAGCTAAAGGAAGAAAAACCTGGACTGGAAAGATATTAGATCATCTGGGATGAAAAACTGCCAACACTGAGGCTTTACACCAAAAGAAAAATAATAATCATGCCTTACATAAAGCATATGTAATCTCTGCAGCTACCTTGAAAAAATGCCCCCCTTCAGGACATTTCTTACCCTTTCTTATACACACAGTTACCCCATCTCATTTATCTTTGAGGCAAATATACATTTTCAGTCTTTGTTGTCCTCTTCTGCAGAAAGCACTGTATGCATCATATGCAGAAACATGAGCAAGCTGTGGTTTGAATCCCTTCCACCCTTCAGAAATTATTAAACATCCAACCTATGAGAAGCCATGTTTCTAATCACTTTTATGTTCCATTGACCAAGCTCTTTTCCCAATAGCACTGTCATTTAATACAGAATAATATTGAAGCCTGACTTTGCTAGAAAGGTTTCTTATTCACCTTGATTTTGTTTTTTTTTCACTCTTGAGGTGCATTTCTGCTTCACCTTTGACATCTGTGTATGCAGCCCCATACCAGTACAACCCATTTTAGAAAAATTTGTCCTTACATGGCTCTACTCAGACTTCCAGACCTGTTTTGCAGATACTCTGAATGATACAGAGGGTAGATGGCCCTTTAAAATGCGACCTGAATGAAACACATTTATGAGACCTCAATGGCAGAGTGTAATGTACAATATGTAAGTATTTAAAGTGTATACTACAGAATGAGACATTTTACTGGCTGAAATCACATCATTCAACTTGCGGCAGTGACCTCCTGTGGTGCAACATATTTTTTGTGTGCACATAGACATTACATGGGAGGAAAAATCATACTACAGGCAGCTCTAATAAGACCCAGGTATTCAATGAAATTCAATTCCTGTTTTCTGTAGCACTCCTTTTACCACTGAATAACTTCTTTTTCATTATTCTTTTCCCCCTCTCCTGAGCTCTCATTTCTTGCAGAGTTCAGGGCTGTGGTGTTGGTTCCTCTCCTGACACATCCATCCTACAGCGACCATAAAGAGCAAGAGGCTGACAGATAATGTCAAGCAGCTTTCCGTGGGAACTGGGATTATGCAAGTACAGTTTGATCTCTGCAATGGTTCAGAACCACTCAGATACACATTGTGCACTGCTGCTGAAAGATTGTCTCCAGGCTACTAGGAGAGATATTTAAGGCACTATGATGTTTAAACAGAAAAAATATGTCTTGTATTAATCATATTTGCACAACTGACCAGCAAAATTCATTTCTTATGTTTTCAGAATTAATTTCGTGGAGCAAAGTGAAGTGAGATTAACCTACAGACCTAAGCAAAACTATGGCTTCTTTGTTTCAGGCTGGAGAAAGGCCAAATCACATTATAGCATACTTTACTGGTACTGTTATATATTAGCAAAGTCCCAAAAGGGTTTGAGAAGGAACCAGTACGTAACAGAGTTAGTGACTGGCTATACAGCTCTATCTTGTACTCTTTCCAGATTCTTACACTATAAACCACACAGTTATCAGTTTCATTGTCACTCTGATTCCAGATAGACACATACATCAAACAGGCACTGTGCTAATATTTTGACGAATGAAAGGGTCACTTTTTGCCCAGACAGTCCATATGTAGAGGTGATAGAAAATCTAGGAAAAAACTCTTGGAACACATCAGCTTCTATTTTTCAAGTATTGTGCATTACTTGCTTTTCTATTTTTTTTTTTTAATTTCTGTAGGATTTCTTTCTCTATTCCACTGTCTTTCAATGTGATTAATCAAAACTTATTGAATACAAATTTTATCCAGACCCATGGTTTCTAGCTAAGAGTCCATTGGCTATTATATGTAAAGAATTGGGGCAAAATTTTAAAATATGCTCTCATATTTAGCTAGGCCATTTTACTTTCAATCAACCAATCTTTTCTGTGTTTACAGAGGTACTGAGAATTGTAGTGCCTACTGAAGTTAGTGGGAACTTTGCCTGCTCAGTATGTCTAGAAACTGGACTTTAATTTATGTTCTATTGATTACACAGCAGCACAAAATTCTAGTGACTTCAGTTTGCTGGCCATTTACAATTGGTGTGGAAAAATAACCATAAGAGGATGGTGTGATAAGGAAGTTGTTGCTTTTATTGTAAATCCTTACTCTACATATCTTTTAACCCTAATTACGTTCTATTGCTTAAACAAAGTTTATTTTGCATATGGTATCCAAACAAGATAACATGTAAGGATTTCAAAAATAATTTCTTTAGCTACACTTTTCAGTGACAATGACTAACTAAAGCTATGTCCTCACTGTCAAGTACAACAGTTCTACCTTCCAGCTGTCACCTGCCCCTTTCAGGAAAAGGCATAGGAAAAAGATGCTTCCTGCATGCCCTGCCAGTCACAATGATATCAAAGGCACTGGTTTTATACACGGTGAGGTCTGTGTTAAACCAGTGGAGACAATGTCTTCATTTCCTTAATAATTAGAAATCTATGCAATGGTATGTTCATTTAGAGAGTGGAAGAGAAACTTCAAGGTCTTTATTTCATGTAATCATCACAAGGTAGTGCACTTTCTTTACATTTACACAACATAGACATTTGATTATTCTAATATCAAGGGACTAAGACAAAAACTTTTGGAGTACTGGTCTCCATATAGTTTTTTTTATATTTTATTTAGAATTGCCTTCTTCCTATACAGATCAGTACAATTCTACCTTAGCCCCACTGTGCCTAGCTTCATTCAAAATCATGTGGAAGCATAAGCAGTGTTTGGGTGTAGAAGGCATGTGTATACATTACTATTGGATTTTCTAATTATTGCAAGGTTTCCTGTTCATCAGAAATAGGTGGAACTACTGAAATTCAAGTCTGATTATTATTTTGAGCATGTAGAAGTCTGAATATATTGCTTTTGTTTATTCCATACCTAATTTCAGGAAGATTGAGTCCCACAAAGCATTGAATCCCAATCACTTGCAATGAAATCAGGAACTAGCAGTTGGTTGGGATCCCTCATTTTTACCTTCTCCTCGAGAATCAACCAAATGACTTGCAGTGGAATTTTCCAGAATTAAAAACCAAACCACATTAACAAACAACAATAAAATCCACAAAAACCTCCAAGCCCGCAGCCATCCATCTCAATAGATATTTTTCATTTCCAAACAATAAAAGCATCAGGCTTAAGTATCAGAATTAAAGCTGTCAACTTACTGGCCAAAAGAGATGTTATTGTTTCACATAATCTAATGTATACATTTAGACAGTTTCATGGTTCACTTAGTTCCTGCAGTTTCTTTTTCATTTGGGCTCCATTCCAGTCCCTGACTCTTTCTTTGGCTGTGGAGGCTCCACAGCAGCACAGCCTGGGTTGTGCTGAACCTCAGGATACCCATGCAAGTCTGGGTGATCCAGGAAGGAAAATCTCTGAAGCTCTAAAGGTATAGGGTAACTTTAAGGCAAATACATTGGTAGTAGAAAAGACCTCACAAAGGTATTATTAATGATAAGTTTAAAAGCCTCCCTTCTCAGCATTTTCAAACCAACATAAACATGAATTCTGCTTTATTTCTCAGTGTTATAAAACTTTAACAGCACTGAACGGTAAAAATAACTAAATCTATCTTTTTCTTTCCTCTCCAGAGTACTTCCAAATCCTTCTGTTAAATTTCTACACTCTGTCACAGACATATTTTTATATTTCTCTGTCATTTCTTTGTCTCGGCTCTGTGGAAAAGAGAAATGATCCAATTATCTTGAGGAGAGGATTTCTAATAAGAATTTATAAAGAAACAGTAAGTGCTGTCACATTCACTCTCTCTTTTTATTTTTTTTTCCCTTCTCTGTTGTTGGTCAAGAAACAATTGCTTATATTGACGTGAACATTTTTGTGTGTAAATACAGGCAAAGCTGGGCAAAGCCAGGTTTTATACTGATTCCTGTAAAATCTGTTACTGGATCAGATGTGGCAGTAGTTGTATCTGGGCATAGTTTTCCTCAGATTGTTCTCTTGGAGTAGACATGGGATTCATCCAAAAGGGGATTTGGTCCCAGGACTCCCAGGGGAGCAGAGACACTGATGGGAAAGGCTGCTCTGGTGGCTGCCAGCTCCTCCACCCCCAAGCAGCTGAGCTCCCTTTCCCCTGGCCTGAGAAGGTTTTGAAAAAGAGTCAATGCAAAAATAAATGCAGTGTTTAGTTTCAAACTGCACTAACATCTGGATACATCTGAATATGATTACTGGATGGGATATTGCATGTGTCTTGGCGTTGTTCTCCTTGCTCCCAGCGTTTTTCTGCTCCTCGTCACTGACTGGCTGATCCCTTGATGCACAGGTAAATACAATCACACTTGCATACTTGACTTTTCTGCCAGTGTTAGAAGTCAGGAATAATAATTCTTATTTTCACACATGAGTCAACAGGTTTGAACTTTTTGCAGTGTTATTCTGGTGTTTTACCTCTTCCTGTGGAGCTTTCCTGTCCCAGTGCCTATCAGAATGTCTTCCTGACTTATTCTTTACCTCAAAATTCTATTCTTCTGCAAGGCTTCCATAAAGCTCAGAAAGGACAATATAGTGAACATGCTACATGTCCAACATTATTCATTCCTTTCTGATTATTAACATAATTAATTTTTCATATACAGTTGATTAATGCATTTCTTTGCATTAATTTCTTAATTTAAAAAGCCATTGCAGTTGTTAAAAGTACATGTAATTAATTAAATTATTAATACTTTTGTCCTTCAGTTTACCCACTGACTAAAAGTTTCAGATTTTTTATGAAGGGACTCTTGGGTAGTTTTGAACAGGTCCTTTTGCCCCTTGACAGTTTCACTAGCTCATTTCAAGACAGGTCTTAAAGTCTTATTGTTAAACTTCACTTTTTGAAATGACACTACTATGAAAATGTGAAAACCAATGGGAATACTCTAGAAATCAGCCTAAAAGCAACTTGCTGATCAAATAAAAAAACCTCTCCTACCAAGAGCTGGATTGTACTTAGTCTCCTCTTGAGAGAAGAAGCTGTAATTCCTGTTCCAATCCCAACTTTCATAATTGCAAAACTGTTCAGAACTTAAGAAATGTAGCTCAGTTGTTCTGTAACCTTAATAATGGGTATGTTTATACAGAGAAAAATTCTTGACTTCGTTTTAATCCAATATTGACAAATTTGGAAACCAATGCAGGATCCTTTTCTGCCCCTCTGTAACTAAACAAAAAAAAATAGGTGGTCACTCAGGACTGCATTTCTTGCTGTTATGTAATAGGCAATGTTTAAATCTATGTTAAGTTTCTACCTTTTTGTTTGAGGCACATTTATGCTGTACAATAAGTACATAATACAAGCAGAGGAAAATTAATTGATTCTAAGATAAAAGACACCAACTCAATAGTCATCAGACACAGCAGCTAAGAGTGACTCATAACAGGCAGAGCAAGGTTAATGCACAGAATGTAATGAATTTCCTTACAGGCAGTTGTAAGTAGGCTGCACTGAGGGGTTGTATACTCTACTTGTCTATACTACATTGGGTGATTGAAATTCCTGCTCTAAGTTCTTATATATAAATGTTTAGTTGCTTATCAGCAGAATGAAAAAGGTCTGGGTTTTGGTGACATCTGAAATAAAAAGCAGCTGCCTGGTGTTTTAGGATCTGCCTTTCACTAGCCAGTTTATAATCACTGCCTCCCTTCTGCGAAGCTCAGAAGTTTTTGTATCCCCAAGGGCACCCAGAAATTAAATTTGCCTGTTAATAACATTGTGCACTTGAAAAGTATACAGATAAAATGCTTTATATTTTTTCCTTACCTTCTTGCTTTTCTGTTTTTCATTCAAAATCTCATAGAATTGTGGTAGAAACATGTGTCTTAATTACTGTCATTTTCATGTACCTCCTCAAAAGTGAAGTACACTCCCAAATTGCTTTGAGTGCTCATCTGATTTGTAGGTTCATAAAGTAAATACGATAAATTAAGCACTTTTTAATTTTTTTAAATATATTTTAGTAGTTGCTCTACAGTCAGCTCTCTGCACAGATATCCTCTGCTATGAGACTGCTCCTTGCTGCATTGGAACATTTGTCTGTGTGTGCATTGCACGCAGCAAATGGCATCCTTATGTCGTCGGTGAACTCAGGGAAGGTGAACTCGAAAATAGTTTTGCACATATTTCCACTGGACCTGCAAATGTCATATATGTCTTGCATAGGTCTTAAGCTATATTTGCATTCATGAATCAGCTGGAAATTTTAGGATTTCAGTTGTGTTGTGCATTTTGAGGGAGACCATCCTTGAGTTTAAAAAGTAGGTGTTAAATTAACAAAAAAATCTTCAGTTTTTATCTGTCTGTGCACTTTTCAATTTACTAATTTCTTGTTCCCTCTGCTTTTTCTAAATTCCAGCCCTTATTCTCTACAAAGTAATGACTTTAGTTTGCTTCATATTTTAAAGGAAGAAATGAGATATTGTAATGCTATGAAAAGGGAACCCAAAAATCCACGCAAACCCACTTTATGTGGGTTTTACATCCTTTTGCTGAGGAAAAAAAAGAAATAGACAACGTTATTTTGTTTGGGTTTCTTTTAAGATATTAATTAAGCACAAAGTAAATTCAAAAAAATTAAATAAACCTTCTGGGAGTGGCAAAGTTGAAGCTGTCTGCTAGAATGATTCTAGTAAAAGAGGTTTTCTTGAGGAGACTTCCTTACTTAATGCAACCATTGCCAACACTATTATCTCTTTCAGTGCCCTCCACTCTGACACCTGTGTGTGTCCTAGTATGTTAACGAGATACAGCAATGAAATTAGAACACCTTCCTTTTTTTCTTGCTCCTAAAGGTACTATGACAGCAGAGAGTGATCTGGAAATTTGGTTGTTGCACTCAACAGTCAGTAGCAGCTCTTCACTTTTTGTAAAGCAGCCTAGTCCTTGGACCTTGAAGGATTTCTCACCTGCTCAGCTTGTGACACAAAACTCATCATTTGCCTGATGAGTCTATTTTTTAGCAGCTTATCTGGAAGTGTGATCCTTGGGAATATCTTCCCAGGACTGATTTGCCTTGAGTCAATTATTTTTAAGCAAGGAGACAATGCGAATGAAGGGATGAAAACTCATGCTGTTGCCAGAAGAAAGACTGAAGTAATCTTCAAATTATACAACTGCATCTAGAGATGACACTAATGGGCTCCTTAAAAATGCAGATAGCAGCTCATGCAATGATTAGCTGGTGTTATTGATGCACAAATATTGAGTTCAAAAACATAATACACTCTTTCACATCATTCCACGATGCACATTTCCAAGTTTCAAGGTGATTATAAGTGAAGATGAGACTGTGTTTAAAATAGAATTTCTCTGGTTGGAAACAGACACAGCCTTCCATGTTTCCCAAATGGAACTGTGATTATGGACATAACATAGGAAAGCTTTTAAAACCAATAAGTTTCTAGGCAGTGTTATAGCTTCCTTGTTCATTGGATATTGCCTATGTACGAATGACAATGAAAAGTGAAGTCTGCTATTATTTGTCATGCCTACAACAGCTACTCTATTTGCTGTCAGATTGCATTTTATGCATTGTGCATCTTTTAACAGCACTTAGACAAGCTGACATAAAATACAAAGATGATCCCATTACATTTTCTGCAACTGCATCTCATTTTGCTAATGCTTACAAATTAAGGGTGTCTATCACCCTGTGCATGAGACAGAACACAGATAGCATTTTAAATCCCTTAAATTTTGTAGTGTACACTGCTTAAGTACAGAAGCAGCCCTACTTGTAAACAATTGACATGTAGCTCATAAACTAGTCTAGTCAATATGAAAATGCAACCATGTAGTGCATACTGAAATTATTCCTCCTTACTGTTATTTCTTAGTTGTAACAGTATTTATTTGTAGCAATTTTGTTTTGGTAACTTATTTACAAGAGACAGTTTAAATATACAGCACTAGTGCTTATCTTCATCCACAAATCTCCGTGAACATGTCTTTCCATGGTCAACAAACTCTGGAAAATCCAATGGACCTTTATAGAAGTCAAGCTGCTATAGGACAGTCATTCTGTTGCTATTTATTCATATGTCACAGATTTGTATGAAATAGAAGAATCTCAGAGGAGGAGACTCACATTGACATTGCCAGGAGTGACCAAATGGTGTGGCAAAATCTTAGCACTATAAGCTGAGTTTCATTAGATGTAGAGCTGCAGTTGAAATCCATGTTCTGTGGTAGGACACATCATGCAGGACTTCACTGAAGCAGTTTTACTCTAGAAACAAAACAAGACCTGAGCTGTATAAAGTGCTTCTCTTTCCACCTTGGACCTCCTTGTTGTACTGAATTCTGCCTGCTAGGTGCCTGTGGTTGTTATCGTTCTCACTCCCACCTCATGCCTACGGCCACTGGACTGAAGGAGAGTTCACTTTGTTATCAATGCTGGGCTGAGTTACCCAGTCCAAGCTGTTCTCAGCAAAACTCTGGAACCCCTTGTGATGAGCACGGTTTGGAGTACAATGTACAGACTCTCCACATCTATCAAGTTCCACTCCTTTTCCTAGCAACATTTTTGCATAGTGGAGAATGGCTGGACATGGACAGTCCTGCTGATTTCCCAGGTCACTGCTGTGCTCCTGGCACACTTTCACAAGAGAAAGAGAAAGGAGAGTAACAACAAATGCCCCAAAGTGCTTTTCACACAATAGTGTAAAAAGCCAAGGGTTGAAAGCCATGGAAGTCTCCATGAGTGGCAGTTGCTGTGATGTTATTCAGCTGCTTTTAATAATTTTTGCACCAGATGCTGGAAGATTTTAAGCATGATAGGTTGGGAGAGTTTGTTCCCCTGTTTGTCTTTGTTCTTGAAACTGCCTGGTTAAGCAGAGCTAATAATCTACAAGACTTTTCCATAGAAATCAGTCATTAGAGGCTCTATGACAGATTCAATTTTTTAGCTGAACAGTTGTTTATGCTTTTCCTGTGATTTCCACGGGAAGTGTATGGCTCTCTATCTCATTTGCCTTTGAAGAGGAAACTGAATTACCTTAGTGTCAAACAGCTCAACTGCCTGTTTTACTTTTTTGTTTTCATCTTTATTTTTGTTGCCATTAACATGGTTACATATGGGTAACCGTATGGTGGGATACAAGTATCAGATGGTTGCCCAGAAGTCTGGCATCTGCAGAAATTATTTTATTTCCAAATGGGAAACTAAATCTTTATCAAATGAGTAATTATGGAATACATGGAAATCATAGTTGGACAAATAACCCAATGCTTCTCCCCATTTCAGAGCATGCCAAACTCATATATTCGGATATTTTGAGAGGTGATGTGTTACTCAGCCTGTGCAAGACTATCAGGAGTTTTCTGCATGGAAATTTCTGGGTCTGTGAAAAAAAAAGAGTATTAGAAACATACTATAGTTGAGTTGACTTATTGGTGTTACTTCTGTGCTACGGAGTCATAGTCATAATCAGTAGCCCCAAGAGGCCCCAGCCCAACAATAAAGACATTGTTATAATAAACACAGCACAGATGCTCAGAGCTGTTTACAATGCACACAGTGGCATAGTTTGCAGTCAAAAGTTTTTCTGCTATGGGATTGATTTTTGTTTTCAATATTTCACACTTATTTGCAGTATCCCAAGAGTTGTCTCTGCTTCTTTTCTTCAATTCTTTTTTCTAATATTTGCCCTATTTTTCTCAATTTTTACCAACATAATAATGGCAAGAAAAAGACTCATTACCTCTACTCAGACTCCTTTCTGTACAATTCCTCTTCAATAATTGTTCCTCTTCATTTTTTGGCCAGGGAGTAAAAAATGCTTAGTTCTTTTATCTGTATAATAAACTCCCATCATTCAGTCTGTATTTGCTGCAGGGATGTTTTCTCTTTAGCAGTGGCTTCAACGCTAGAAATAAACCCAAAGGAATAGAGAGAACCAAAAACCTTCATGGATCCCAGGCCAAGGGCAGCTTTGGATGGACAAAGCTGAAATAAGGGGAGATGCATGAGGTATTTGCTTTTCTAGAGAGAACATTTTTCACTATTTTACCTAGAGCATCTCCAGTTCTCTGCAGATGTGATTCTTTAGTGACCAAGACACAGAAGTAAGGGGTTTGTACAGTTTTGTACAGCACAGTTTTGGTGACTTCTCTCTGTGTTACTTTCACTGTTATAATCAGATGAGCCGTACAGAAAATCTGCTTTGCTGTAATTGAAGAGGAAGAAAAATATTAATAGTTCTGGTGGAAAACTATCCCCAGTGTGTTTATAAAGCCAAGTCTGACTTGATTTTTTCAGATTTGATGCAAACTGTGTTCTTCCCAGTCAGAATCTCTGGATGAAATTAGCATTTTCTAAGACTTGCACTGCTATCTACCTTTAAATAATATTGGGGAAACTGTCCTAATTTGAAAAGTCTGCTGTATGTAGGATGTCACAGCTGGTCACATTTTGGAGTGTCAGGATGGAGGCCATCAGGTCTCCCCATGTCCAGGCCAACACCAGGAGAGCTGGTTATCCTGGACACTAAGAATTGCTGGAATTAATCATCTTGGATGGTTTTCACTGAACCTGACTGGGTCCTGACTGTCCTGGGGCCCCAGCTTAGACACAGAACTTCCACTGCATAGTCAAAGATCTGAAAAGTCAATTGCAAAGCTTTCAAACCTGCCTGGCAAAAACAGGGCTCAAGAGTCATTGAAACTAGGAGTTGCTTCTAGAAAGTTCTGCTTTTTTAAAAAAGCAAAGCCCAGATAAAACTTGCTTTTAGATTGTTTTTCAATGTGCTATGAGATATCCAGAAATGTGCATATAAATCTTTCTCCACTTACTTTTTGAATCTTAGTTTTGGACTGGAAAGGGTGAAAACTAAAATAATTTGGAAGACCTGGATCAAGTTTCACCGTGTACTTTGTCAATTACTAACATGAAGATGAACTTGAACTGGTCTCTGTTTTACGATCAACTACTCCAGGAAAGGACTGATAATAAAAATACCCCTTTGGAGTATTATTTTTCATTATGACAATGTTCTTTTCTAATGAAAATATCAGTCTGATAAGTCAAGTGTCAGGTCTAAAATCAAATTGTTTTTCTGTTACAATTGGGAAAAAATTGTGGAGGATTCTTGGTCTATTAGGTCTTTCAGGCTTTTTAAAAATTTCCTTGTCTGAATTTGATCTAGTTGAAGAGGAGAGTTAGAATGTTACTACATCTACCCATGCCAGATTTTCATTTTCTGCAGCAGTGAAGCAGTGCAAAGACTGAGAATTCATGCAGTGAGAGACCTTCACTGGTGTGCAGAAATGTGTTGCAAGGCTAAAGTTGAAAGCAGAGGGCTCTACATGTGGAAGAGATCACGATGGATCAGAAGCTGAACTCTGACTTGACAGAGTGGTATCCTTCCAAAACCAACAAAGGCAAATGTCACTCAGAGCAAATTAACAGGAATATTAAATGCAAGAGAGAGGAGGCAACCAGCTGTCTGCTCAGCACTGATCAGTTGTCTGCTGGAGTCCACCAATGTGCTGAACCCCCATATTTTAAAAGTTATGTAAAAGATCTGAAAAACAGAAAGCAAACACTGTGGGACATTTAAAAATGTGGCCTATAAAGAAATGTTGAATGAACTGGGCTCGCTTATACACAAAGGGAAATGCTCCGGCAGAACAGGTTTACAATTTTGTATTGTTTAAAATATTGGTCAGATAATCATGTCAGCTAATTGGCAAAAAGGGTATAACTGCAGCAATGCAAATTTGAGTTATATTTATTTTTAATTGCCTTTGTAAAGGGATAATAAGCTGGAACAGCTTACAAGTGGAGACGATAGACTTTCCCATCTGAATTAGTTGTACAGATCTCTTCCATGGATGATTTCTGTAGGACAGGAGGACAAATTAGAGGGGTCAATCTGAGAACAGTTGTACATAGAAGGGCCAGAATTCAGAGATCCAGAGCTGCCTCATTCTGTCAGGGACTCTTTTGGTAAAAAGGGAGTGAAGGAAAAAGACAGAAAAAGAAACAAAGATGGAAGGCTGTAAGTTCTAGATCTAAGCTGCTGGTAAAATAAAAAGTATTATTATAAAGCATTCTGCAGATCCTAAAGGATTGACTCAGGAATCCTGTTATGCCAGGCCTAACATGGATCTAGACCTGCATCTTGCTCCTGCTGCCTCTCCACAATTCTTCTGGAGCACACAAGAGGAGCAGCTGGAAGCTGACTGACCTCTTTATTTGAACCAATGCTATTTTAATTGAATCCTAATGTCTCCTCTACAGTTTTGGCAACTGTCTATGTATCCCTCCACCTCCCATACCCAGTTCTTTTTTTCCTTTTGGTTGAGCAGAGATGTTTTTTTCTTCTGAGAGAAAAAAAAAGACTGGCATTGTGATGTGTCAGTCAGAGTTCAGCTTTTTGTCCTTACCTCTCTGCTCTACACCAGAAAAGTTGAAGGTCTGGCCTACCAGTCCCAGCTCTGGTATAAAATAGAAAGCAAATCTGTAATGCACCAAGTATCCAGTAAAAAAGAAGTGCATTTATTTCGCACTGTTGTGCATAAACATAGCTGGGAACTTAGTAGGAGATTTGGGGATCTGGTTACTTGAGGCTAATTTGTTTGTGTGTTCTTTTTAAGAACCAGAGCAGAACTGTGCTACACCATGAGCCAGAGGGCCAGGCAGAGGCTCTATCAATAACCATATATCAACTCTTTCCCCTCCTGAAATGTGACATGTAGACAGACACCTATGACAGATCTGTGCCTGCCTTAGAGTTTTAGCCTCACAATTCATGGTAAGAGTGCTGATTTTCTATATTTCAAAACTCTTAACTTTTCTTTTTCCCCTGAACATTTTGATTCAAAAATACTTTTAGCAAGAAAGTGAGCATTACATGAAATACTTAAACTGAGGAAGAATATAAATATTACTCAGTTTAATTGTTAATGATTAAAAGAGTAGAATTCTCTACACAAGGTATACTTTATCTTCCTTTTTTATTGGGCTTTGATCTGTTAACCACTGCACATGGAAAAGCTGTTTTTGCAGAAGCAGTGAAGCTGGAGTGAAGTTCTGATGATGGCAGTGCAAGTCAAAGGTTTCCAAGCTACTGAGAGCATCATTAGCGTGCTCCCGGTGGTGTGAAGCTGCGTGGCAGCGAGCCAGCAGCGCCGGGTGCTGCTCGGCGCTCTTCGTGACTGCTGCTGCTGCTACCCATCAGTGCTGATGATGGCATTCACATTTAGCACTGCTGCTGATCAAAGTACCTGCAATTACTGCAACTGCTGATGGCAGAAAGAGTTTGTTAGCCCCGCTGTAAATTACTTCCTGAGGCTTCCTTGCCAGCTTGTTTCGTATTGTGAGCAAAATGCAGTCACTTGGCGCTTAGAAAGAGCTACATTAAGCAAAAGTTGTTTAAAAAGGCAGATATTCTGAGACTAAGCCATATTGATGCCATAAACAGAAATTCAGCATTTCTCTCTTATGGCTGATGCTGTGTGAGCCAGCCTGAACCAGGAAGCAGCATAGCTTGATGCAGTGCCCAAGCTAATCTGCCTTTTGGCAGAGTTGACAGCACAAGGTTATCCTGATCCTGGGTTCAATTTGATTGGCTCAACTTGGTTCTGGTATCTGAATGGTTCCATTCTCCACCACAGGAAGCTATGAAGTTGGATTTGCATTAGATTGGGAATGTCTAACATCATACTCAGTACATTTCACAATACAGACAGACTGGAATATTTATAACAAATATTGACCTAAGGCCAACACAAAATATTTCTTAAAAATGAGGCCAGAAACCAG
Organism: Ammospiza caudacuta; assembly: GCF_027887145.1. Lineage (NCBI taxonomy): Eukaryota > Metazoa > Chordata > Aves > Passeriformes > Passerellidae > Ammospiza > Ammospiza caudacuta. Next base: position 84,318,068 of record NC_080595.1, read on the forward strand.
GTCCACATGCCACATTAAATCTTTCTGTATAATGCATTAAATATTGCTCCTCTTTCACTAATTTCAATACTCTGTATTTTTTATATTCACATTTCAATAATTAATATCATTGTACAGATTGACAGAAGAATTCTCCAGAAACTGACAAGGCAAAATGTATGTTCCCAGGCTGGAGTGATCCGTACACCTGCCTCTAGTGAAGTCAAAAGATAAGGATGGCTATATCAGTCTAATCCATCTGCTTTTCAGCCAGTCTCCTCTTTCCAACAGTGGCTAATAGTCCTGCTTGGGCAGATTTTGTAAATGGGGCTTGCAGGCCTGCTGCCACGATCTGTGAGTTGCTCCAAAGCCTCAGATGCCCATACTGTTCAAAAGTACATTCTAACTTGTTGGTGTTGCACAGTCAAGGAGGAAGAAATTTTAGGCTCAAAGTGGAACTTTTGCTTCTTCTTTGTTAGTGGAATGGTTCCTCCATGTTTTTGCACCAATTCATTGCCTGTCTGTACCTCTCAGTCTATCCAGTGTTTCATTAGGGCCATCTCTGCTGGTCCTCCCAGACCTTCTGAATGTAATCCTGAAGCTGTGAAATTACTTAGCTCAAAGGACAAGCAGGACTGGCTGTGATAATGGAGGGAAGGTGAGACAAAGACAGAACCTGCACAGGGGTTCCTTCATGTGCTGCTCTGTACTGGTTCAGTCTTTTCATGGTTGGTTTTTGTTTTGTTCTATTAATAGAAAAGGCATATCAGGGCATTTTGTGTAGCCACTACCCATCCCCTCCCAAAATGTTGTGGGAATGAGACTGTCCGACCAAGGAATATCTATGCTGTTTTGTACATTTGTATAAAACAGAGTAAGACAAAGAGAAAGAAAATGGGATTCTTAATTCTTACTGTTAGATTGACAAAATTAGCCTGAGCTATATTCACTTTATGGGGAAGAAAGGGATTAGAAAGCAATTTACAAGTCAGAGGAAATGTCCACTTGGTGCTTCTCAACAAAAGCAGGGATCAGGATTATTTCTCCTTGTTAACCACTGCAAACAAAGACAAAAGATTTTTAAGGAACAAAAGATATAAGACAACAAGAAGTGCTAGCCCATCAGATGTCCTCCCACACTATTTTTTCTGCCATTTGACAGATCATCTGGAGCTTAACAGTAAACCAATAATTGTGACATATGGGTGCAAGTTATTTGAGCCAGTGTGCAGTGAGCAGAAAACTGTAGGTTGTTAATGCAAGTACATGTACATTTTATTGTCTATGTGAGTGATCAAGCAACTAATTTGCAGCTTTGTGTGTTTTTCTTAACGCATAAATACAGTCATGCTTGAGACACCAGAGCAAAGTTAAATCCCTGCCAGCAGGTGCTGTCTTCTTGGAAGAAAAAGGCCATACACTGCTAAAAGATTCTTGCACTCTAAATTTAATGTTTAAATGCACAGAAATGTCTCCTTGTTGCATATCTTTGGTTATAGGTCTTTTGTGTTTGGAGGCTGGCTAGGAATCGAAATTGCTGTTTGGATAATCACAGCTTTCTTTGGATAGTAATTTAGGATTCATGCTATTAACCCCCTGCATCTCTTTGTATACAGGACATTAAAAACTCCTTGCCAGAAGCAGTTAACTGTTAGACAAGTGGGCCAGCAAAATGTGTGCTTACAAATAAATGCTGGGATTAAACTGCACAAAAAGACAGGCTAAGATTTCCTTTCCATTCTTTTAGCTCTTTTGAGCAGTTTCTACTTTTTTTCACAAATTATCATCTTTCAGCTCAGATTTTGGCATAACTAAAGTAAACTGGGAAAAATAAACCAAAACAACTGAAAAATAATAACTTTGGGGAATACCATGAAAACACTTCAGCCACTGGTATAATAGGAAAGCAGCTGAGAAAGCATTTCTTCCATTACTGCTTGTGGATTTAAATTTATTTATCTTTATACAATGTTATTTCTTAGGCAATTTTTTTGGAAACTTGAAATCTGACAAGTGTATAAACACCAGTTCAGCAAAACATTTTTTCCTACACATATTCAGAAAACAACTGTATTGAAATTCTGCTGATATTTCACATATATGCCTAAACTACATATGCTTACACACTGCTCTAAATATCCTGTTGCATTGATGGCATAAGGTAACATGCACTCTCCCTTTAGATACCTAATTTAAGCTGTAGGACTCTGATGTCTTAGAAGTTATTTTTCCTTCATCTCTTTTGGTACTGCACTGCCAGACCATATATATGTCTGTCCTATAAATATCAGTGGAGAGAAATAGTTGCAATAGCTACATTGGCACATAAACTGATCAGTGACAATAGTGCTGTGACTTTCAGTTGGTGCATTGCTGAAATTCTCTTCTGATCTAGGTGAGTTTCAGGAATTTGTAAACTTCTTTTATGTGTGCATTTTCCTGCTTAAAAATAACAGACTGATTTTTATTTTATTCTATAGATTTTAAACATGAATGCAGCATGAAGTTCAAAGCATGCTGGAAGACTGAGAGCAAAAATATCGGATAGCTTCATTTGATTGAATGCAAATGTACACAAGATAGAGGCCTCTGTCTGAGCAAATCATTCTAAACTTCCTTTATTGGGAAGAAACAAGCAATTTGAGAATGTTCTTCTTGGAGTCTGTTTTAGACATTTACTGTATAAGGAGAAGGAGGTTTTTACTGTGTTATTACAGCTATATGAGTTAAATGAAGTTTCATACCTAGTGAAAGAATTCTCCAGAATTTGTACACATGAGGTTGAGAAACCTTGAGATTAATTTTCTCTAAAATATACTATGAGCTGCGTAAGTGAACAAAGTAAGTTTGGGGTGTAAGTGCCAAACTCAAGACTAAATTTCTTTCTCTAATTCTTATCAAAATCTTGGGCCTCACCATGAGACTGTGTCCCAAAAAT